>NC_139345.1:219686486-220433986 GCF_055883805.1 Amblyomma maculatum
GGCAGTCCAAGGAACACTCAAAAGTCTTCTCCAGCACCACAATTCAAACGCGTCAATTCTTCGGCGGTCAGCCTTTTTCACAGTCCAACTCTCGCATCCATACATCACAACTGGAAAGACCATAGCAAGAGTTATACGGATCTTAGTTGGCAAACTAATGTCTCTGCTCTTTACTAGACGGTCAAGGCTAACCATTGCTCTCTTTCCCAGAAGCAGGCGTCTCCTAATTTCATGGCTGCAGTCTCCTTCCGAGGTAATCTTGGAGCCCAAGAAGAGAAAATCTGTCACAGCTTCCACTTCTTGTCCATTGATGCTCCAGGACTTGATAGGGCAAGACGCCATGATTTTTGTCTTTTTAATGTTCAGTTTAAGCCCTAACTTCTCACTCTCTTCTTGTACGCGCATCACGACGCCGCAGTCAGCATGTGGCATTCACCGTTACTGTACTTACAGGCAGCCATCCTTTGTGGCCTTCACTCCTGCGCTGAAGAACCATGGCCTCCCGGAATCGACAATCACGCCCGACTAACACCTTCACCGATGCGCGCTCGGGCGGATTTGACTGCTGCTGACGCATTCGTCTGGCCACGCGGAACCCTGGCTATCTCGGACGCAACCGGCGCGGGATATAAACGCCCATCAACAGCCGTTCCCTTCGGGCACGACGCCGCAGTCAGCATGTGGCATTCACCGTTACTGTACTTACAGGCAGCCATCCTTTGTGGCCTTCACTCCTGCGCTGAAGAACCATGGCCTCCCGGAATCGACAATCACGCCCGACTACCACCTTCACCGATGCGCGCTTGGCCGGATTTGACTGCTGCTGACGCATTCGTCTGGCCACGTGGAACCCTGGCTATCTCGGACGCAACCGGCGCGGGATATAAACGCCCATCAACAGCCGTTCCCTGCACGAAATCTTGGCACCTGAGATGAATAACAGGTTGAGAGCCATATTAGCTCTTGACCTTACAAAAGCCTTCGATAATGTGAACCACAAAGCTATTATGGGTGCCCTATCCGAGCTGCAGGTGGGCGCCAGGATGTATAATATCAAAGCCTTCTTAACAGATAGGACAGCAGAAATTCAATTAGGATCTATACATTCCAACAAATTCCAACTAGGGGACAGGGGCACGCCGCAAGGCTCAGTACTGTCCCCATTTCTCTTTAATATCACTTTAATAAATTTGGCACGCAAATTGGAACAAATCCCAGATCTAGAACACTCTTTCTATGCCGACGATATTACTCTGTGGACAACGAAGGGTCACGCCGGCACAATTGAGGACACGCTGCAGCAAGCAGCAGATGCGGTAGTGGAGGAGACGGAGAAAATTGGCTTGGAATGCTCATCTCAAAAATCGGAACTTTTAGTCATTAAACCAAAACGATATACAAAAAACATTAACACAAACATCAATATATACATTGATGGTTTCACTATCCCGAGAGTAGAAAAGTTACGCATACTGGGTATGCACATTCAATCAAATGGCAAAAACACGGATTTAATCCAAAAACTCCGAACGATAAGTAATCAAACATCTCGCCTTATTCGGAGGATATCAAACAAAGAAAGAGGGATGAAAGAAAAAGAGACACTAAAACTTGTGCAAGCATTCGTTCTCAGCCGCATTATATATTCCACGCCCTACTTATTCCTACAGGCCAAGGAAAGAGAAGCGATCGATTCCATTATTCGGCAGTCCTTCAAAACAGCACTCGGTCTTCCCATTTGCACGGCTACCGAGAAACTCATGCAATTGGGGATACATAACACACTAGAAGAAATGATCGAAGCACACCTCACGGCGCAGTACGAGCGGTTGACCGCAACATCGACCGGAAGACAGATACTGCAAAAGACCGACATACACTACGAGGGCAGACACTCACAGGTAACGTCGGTTCCCCGTCCAATACACAAAATACTGGTAGTCCCTCCACTACCTAAGAACATGCACCCTGAGTTTCACCTGCAGCGTCGGGTAGCAAGAGCCCAATCATTAGAGAAATACTATTCGAGTCTACCAAATACGACATATGTGGACGCAGCAGAATACGGGAATAAGAGAGCCTATGCCCTGGCACTAGTCGATCACAAGTATCGCTTACAAAATTCAGCGACGATAAACGAAGTACGAACGCCAGAGGAGGCAGAAGAGGCGGCTGTAGCTCTGGCGATTGTCACGACGGACTCTAAATACATTTTTAGCGACTCAAAAACAGCCATTAGAAATTTCGCAAAAGGTAGAATCCATCAACCAGCAGCCAAAATTTTGAATTTTTTTGATTACTCTAAAAACGCACGTTCGATTAAAATTTTGTGGGTCCCCGCACACGCGGGTCATCCTGGAAACGAGGCGGCGCACCAGTATGCCCGAGGATTCGTCGTAGGCCGGGAGGTGCGTTACCCCGAACTAAGATCTGCTCGCGAGAGAGACCCTACGTACAGAGGAATTACGACTTGGTATAAAAACAACAGACTGAAATATCCGGAGCCCCACTATACACTCAACAAGTCACAACAAACACTACTTAGAAAACTTCAAACAAATACGTGCTTTAATCCGTATAAGCTAGCACAATGGTATCCAGGCGAATACAGCCCTTCATGTTCACTTTGCGGTGACCAGAGGGCAGATCTCGAACACATCATGTTTAAATGTGAAAGCATGCATCCGCCGGAGGGCCTGCAGATTACCAATTCGGAACAGTGGGAGGCCGCATTGCTTAGCTCTGATCCAAGCCGGCAAAACGCAATCACGGCTTGGGCCAAGGAGGTCGTCGAGCGCCATCGAGCGATGACCACCCCTGGGGCGGCTTGAGGAGAAGCGAACTCCCACGAAGAAAGAACTCTCCAAATTCTCCTCAATAAAGTTTTCTCCTCCTCCTCCTCCTCCTTCGGGCACGACGCCGCAGTCAGCATGTGACATTCACCGTTACTGTACTTACAGGCAGCCATCCTTTGTGGCCTTCACTCCTGCGCTGAAGAACCATGGCCTCCCGGAATCGACAATCACGCCCGACTACCACCTTCACCGATGCGCGCTTGGCCGGATTTGACTGCTGCTGACGCATTCGTCTGGCCACGCGGAACCCTGGCTATCTCGGACGCAACCGGCGCGGGATATAAACGCCCATCAACAGCCGTTCCCTTCGGGCACGACGCCGCAGTCAGCATGTGGCATTCACCGTTACTGTACTTACAGGCAGCCATCCTTTGTGGCCTTCACTCCTGCGCTGAAGAACCATGGCCTCCCGGAATCGACAATCACGCCCGACTACCACCTTCACCGATGCGCGCTTGGCCGGATTTGACTGCTGCTGACGCATTCGTCTGGCCACGCGGAACCCTGGCTATCTCGGACGCAACCGGCGCGGGATATAAACGCCCATCAACAGCCGTTCCCTTCGGGCACGACGCCGCAGTCAGCATGTGGCATTCACCGTTACTGTACTTACAGGCAGCCATCCTTTGTGGCCTTCACTCCTGCGCTGAAGAACCATGGCCTCCCGGAATCGACAATCACGCCCGACTACCACCTTCACCGATGCGCGCTTGGCCGGATTTGACTGCTGCTGACGCATTCGTCTGGCCACGCGGAACCCTGGCTATCTCGGACGCAACCGGCGCGGTATATAAACGCCCAGCAACAGCTGTTCCCTTCGGGCACGACGCCGCAGTCAGCATGTGGCATTCACCGTTACTGTACTTACAGGCAGCCATCCTTTGTGGCCTTCACTCCTGCGCTGAAGAACCATGGCCTCCCGGAATCGACAATCACGCCCGACTACCACCTTCACCGATGCGCGCTTGGCCGGATTTGACTGCTGCTGACGCATTCGTCTGGCCACGCGGAACCCTGGCTATCTCGGACGCAACCGGCGCGGGATATAAACGCCCATCAACAGCCGTTCCCTTCGGGCACGACGCCGCAGTCAGCATGTGGCATTCACCGTTACTGTACTTACAGGCAGCCATCCTTTGTGGCCTTCACTACTGCGCTGAAGAACCATGGCCTCCCGGAATCGACAATCACGCCCGACTACCACCTTCACCGATGCGCGCTTGGCCGGATTTGACTGCTGCTGACGCATTCGTCTGGCCACGTGGAACCCTGGCTATCTTGGACGCAACCGGCGCGGGATATAAACGCCCATCAACAGCCGTTCCCTTCGGGCACGACGCCGCAGTCAGCATGTGGCATTCACCGTTACTGTACTTACAGGCAGCCATCCTTTGTGGCCTTCCCTCCTGCGCTGAAGAACCATGGCCTCCCGGAATCGACAATCACGCCCGACTACCACCTTCACCGATGCGCGCTTGGCCGGATTTGACTGCTGCTGACGCATTCGTCTGGCCACGCGGAACCCTGGCTATCTCGGACGCAACCGGCGCGAGATATAAACGCCCATCAACAGCCGTTCCCTTCGGGCACGACGCCGCAGTCAGCATGTGGCATTCACCGTTACTGTACTTACAGGCAGCCATCCTTTGTGGCCTTCACTCCTGCGCTGAAGAACCATGGCCTCCCGGAATCGACAATCGCGCCCGACTACCACCTTCACCGATGCGCGCTTGGCCGGATTTGACTGCTGCTGACGCATTCGTCTGGCCACGCGGAACCCTGGCTATCTCGGACGCAACCGGCGCGGGATATAAACGCCCATCAACAGCCGTTCCCTTCGGGCACGACGCCGCAGTCAGCATGTGGCATTCACCGTTACTGTACTTACAGGCAGCCATCCTTTGTGGCCTTCACTACTGCGCTGAAGAACCATGGCCTCCCGGAATCGACAATCACGCCCGACTACCACCTTCACCGATGCGCGCTTGGCCGGATTTGACTGCTGCTGACGCATTCGTCTGGCCACGTGGAACCCTGGCTATCTTGGACGCAACCGGCGCGGGATATAAACGCCCATCAACAGCCGTTCCCTTCGGGCACGACGCCGCAGTCAGCATGTGGCATTCACCGTTACTGTACTTACAGGCAGCCATCCTTTGTGGCCTTCCCTCCTGCGCTGAAGAACCATGGCCTCCCGGAATCGACAATCACGCCCGACTACCACCTTCACCGATGCGCGCTTGGCCGGATTTGACTGCTGCTGACGCATTCGTCTGGCCACGCGGAACCCTGGCTATCTCGGACGCAACCGGCGCGAGATATAAACGCCCATCAACAGCCGTTCCCTTCGGGCACGACGCCGCAGTCAGCATGTGGCATTCACCGTTACTGTACTTACAGGCAGCCATCCTTTGTGGCCTTCACTCCTGCGCTGAAGAACCATGGCCTCCCGGAATCGACAATCGCGCCCGACTACCACCTTCACCGATGCGCGCTTGGCCGGATTTGACTGCTGCTGACGCATTCGTCTGGCCACGCGGAACCCTGGCTATCTCGGACGCAACCGGCGCGGGATATAAACGCCCATCAACAGCCGTTCCCTTCGGGCACGACGCCGCAGTCAGCATGTGGCATTCACCGTTACTGTACTTACAGGCAGCCATCCTTTGTGGCCTTCACTCCTGCGCTGAAGAACCATGGCCTCCCGGAATCGACAATCACGCCCGACTACCACCTTCACCGATGCGCGCTTGGCCGGATTTGACTGCTGCTGACGCATTCGTCTGGCCACGCGGAACCCTGGCTATCTCGGACGCAACCGGCGCGGGATATAAACGCCCATCAACAGCCGTTCCCTTCGGGCACGACGCCGCAGTCAGCATGTGGCATTCACCGTTACTGTACTTACAGGCAGCCATCCTTTGTGGCCTTCACTCCTGCGCTGAAGAACCATGGCCTCCCGGAATCGACAATCACGCCCGACTACCACCTTCACCGATGCGCGCTTGGCCGGATTTGACTGCTGCTGACGCATTCGTCTGGCCACGCGGAACCCTGGCTATCTCGGACGCAACCGGCGCGGGATATAAACGCCCATCAACAGCCGTTCCCTTCGGGCACGACGCCGCAGTCAGCATGTGGCATTCACCGTTACTGTACTTACAGGCAGCCATCCTTTGTGGCCTTCACTCCTGCGCTGAAGAACCATGGCCTCCCGGAATCGACAATCGCGCCCGACTACCACCTTCACCGATGCGCGCTTGGCCGGATTTGACTGCTGCTGACGCATTCGTCTGGCCACGCGGAACCCTGGCTATCTCGGACGCAACCGGCGCGGGATATAAACGCCCATCAACAGCCGTTCCCTTCGGGCACGACGCCGCAGTCAGCATGTGGCATTCACCGTTACTGTACTTACAGGCAGCCATCCTTTGTGGCCTTCACTCCTGCGCTGAAGAACCATGGCCTCCCGGAATCGACAATCACGCCCGACTACCACCTTCACCGATGCGCGCTTGGCCGGATTTGACTGCTGCTGACGCATTCATCTGGCCACGCGGAACCCTGGCTATCTCGGACGCAACCGGCGCGGGATATAAACGCCCATGAACAGACGTTCCCTTCGGGCACGACGCTGCAGTCAGCATGTGGCATTCACCGTTACTGTACTTACAGGCAGCCATCCTTTGTGGCCTTCACTCCTGCGCTGAAGAACCATGGCCTCCCGGAATCGACAATCACGCCCGACTACCACCTTCACCGATGCGCGCTTGGCCGGATTTGACTGCTGCTGACGCATTCGTCTGGCCACGCGGAACCCTGGCTATCTCGGACGCAACCGGCGCGGGATATAAACGCCCATCAACAGCCGTTCCCTTCGGGCACGACGCCGCAGTCAGCATGTGGCATTCATCGTTACTGTACTTACAGGCAGCCATCCTTTGTGGCCTTCACTCCTGCGCTGAAGAACCATGGCCTCCCGGAATCGACAATCACGCCCGACTACCACCTTCACCGATGCGCGCTTGGCCGGATTTGACTGCTGCTGACGCATTCGTCTGGCCACGCGGAACCCTGGCTATCTCGGACGCAACCGGCGCGGGATATAAACGCCCATCAACAGCCGTTCCCTTCGGGCACGACGCCGCAGTCAGCATGTGGCATTCACCGTTACTGTACTTACAGGCAGCCATCCTTTGTGGCCTTCACTCCTGCGCTGAAGAACCATGGCCTCCCGGAATCGACAATCACGCCCGACTACCACCTTCACCGATGCGCGCTTGGCCGGATTTGACTGCTGCTGACGCATTCGTCTGGCCACGCGGAACCCTGGCTATCTCGGACGCAACCGGCGCGGGATATAAACGCCAATCAACAGCCGTTCCCTTCGGGCACGACGCCGCAGTCAGCATGTGGCATTCACCGTTACTGTACTTACAGGTTGGTTACCTAAATGGTGCAGTCTGTCCAAAGTCTAGTGACTACTTTTTGTTTGCGGTGTCGTGCCCATACGATGTGTGTTCTGCGTTAAGGCGAGTTATCTCGCTTCCATTGAGCCTGTGTCTTGCTTTTCTTGATATTTTGTTGTTATCCGGAGATGTTGAATCTAATCCTGGGCCAAACGCCGAGGATACCACGGATGTGCTTTCCACTCTGTTAGCAGCTGTGTGCAGACTTGAATTAGTACAGGCATCGATATTAAACGAGCTCAAATGTGTTAAAGACCAACACGACGTAACTGACAGCGAACTTAAACGTCTAGCAGAAAGAGTAACCACGTTAGAGGCTACCCTCACTTCTCTCCATATTTCAAACAGCGCTGCACCTCAAATTGCACTCTCTAGCATAAATAAACAACTAAGAAATGTTTCACAAAAATGTGACGATGCTGAGAACCGAATGCGACGGTCTAATCTTCTGTTTTTTGGCCTCAAAGATGACAGTAAAGAGGACTGGGCTGCGTCCGAGCATAAAATTACAAAGCTCTGCTCGGAATACTTTGGCATATCAATGAGTGGTAACCAGTTTGAGCGTGTTCACAGGCTAGGTCGGTTTTCACCACACAAAATCAGGCCTATTATAGCAAAGTTTGCTCATTATAAAGATAAAGAATACGTTCTGGCCTCAGCACGCAATTTGAAGGGTACTTCATTTTCAATCAGCCAGGACTTTTCGATGCCCACGCGGCATGCTAGAAAAAGGTTAATCGATTTCGCTGGCTTGCAAGACAAACCTTTCAAATTGTCTGTTGACAAGCTGCGTATCGGTAACTCCACCTACACCTACGACCCTGAGACAGATAAGGTAGTAACCTCAAACAGATAGCAACGATCTATTGTCGGCAGCTGCGCTCACGAGCACCCTCACAGGCCTGAGACGGCACGTTCGCTATCCATATCATATGCTAACATTCGAAGCCTCATGCCTAAGCGTGACCAGATCTGTTCATTGCTAACCGACAATGACACTGACATTCTCATTTTAACCGAGACTTGGTTGCATGCTGATATAGCGGATAAAGAAATCCTCCCCGAAAACAACAGTTTCAGCATACACCGGCGTGATCGCAGTGACAAAAGAGGTGGTGGGGTCCTGATAGCCATAAGAAATACAATTTCGTCCTTTATTTTAGACCTGAATTCACCTTTAGAAATACTCTGGGTTGCTTGCACATCATCAGCAAATAGATTCTTGATAGGCGCTTGCTACCGTCCACCAAACTCTGGCCATTCATTTGTCAGTGATCTGCGTAACAGCGTAACTGCAGCTTCTGAGCTGTTCCTTACTGATAACGTTTACTTATTCGGTGACTTCAATTTTCCAAATATTGACTGGTCCCTTTTGACATCACCATGCAAAGTTTCTTTTGACTTTATCGACGTCTTATTAGATTTTAATCTGTTCCAAGTGGTATGCCAGCTTACGCGTGGCTCTAATATTTTGGATTTAATTTTCACTTCTGTTCCCGAAACACTGGGTTCTATTACACATCATGACGGTTTCAGTGACCACAAGCTGCTTAATTTAGACCTTCATATCCCCTTGACGCATGCAGGCAAGTCATCGAAGGTAATTAGAGACTATAATAAGGGTAAATTCGATCTTATCAATGCTGACCTAGACAAGTTCATCAGCGAGGAATTCCTGCCCTCGTTCTCTAATCGTTCTGTTGACGAAAATTGGATGCTGTTTAAAGACAGGATTTCTGTATTGGTTACCAAGTACATACCACTCATTTCAATTTCTAACGACAAAACAAATCCGTGGTTCACTAAACATCTTCGACAGTTAAGAAATAAGAAAAAGAGGCTCTACCGGAATACCAAACGCGTGGTAAACACATCCACGTGGGCTAAATACAAATGTTGCCTAAAATCCTATATTTCCGCCCAGTTCATATTTCCTTGCATGATGATAGTCAAACACCATTGTCCGACAGTGCATGCTCATCTGCATTTAATGCGTTTTTTACATCTGTTTTTACAAGGGAAGACTATTCCAATGTGCCCATGGTAGCCGAACTTGATTACCCATTCATGGCACCAATCGACGTTACTGCAGAAGGAATCGCATGTATCATTAACAATACTAAAGTATCAACATCTTCTGGCATCGACAACATCAACTCAAAATTTTTAAAGAACACCGTTAATGCTTCCAGCCTCATTTTGTGTCATATTTTTCGCCAATCATTATCCGTTGGTCAGCTACCTTTGGATTGGAAAATCTCTAAGGTAATCCCCGTGTTTAAGTCTGGAAACAAACATTTACCGGACAACTACCGACCGATTTCACTCACGTGCATTTCCTGCAAATTACTCGAACATATAATTGCATCCCATGTTTACCGTCACCTGGAATCTAATCACTTTTTCTTCGCTAATCATCATGGATTTAGGAAGGGGTACTCTTGCGAATCACAGTTATTGGAATTTTCTACTGATATACACTTTAATATGAATATTAACCAGCAAACAGATTGTTTTTTTCTGGATTTTTCGAAAGCCTTCGATAAAGTAGCCCATTGTCGCCTAATAGAAAAACTAGTCGCTCTTAGACTCGATGACCATACGCTATCTTGGCTCCGTAACTTTTTAACGCTGCGTCAGCAGTTTACTGTGGTTAATGGCTTTTCCTCGCCCCTATCCGATGTAACTTCCGGTGTCCCGCAAGGCAGCGTACACGGCCCTTTACTTTTTTTGATATATATTAATGATTTGCCTAGTAATATTTCTTCTCAACTGAGGCTCTTTGCGGATGATTGTATTATCTATCGCACGATTAACAACACTGACGATCATCTAGCTCTTCAGGCTGATCTTAACACAATTTCTAACTGGTGCCAGACCTGGCAAATGACTCTTAACGTTAATAAGTGCAAGGTTATGACGTTCACCCGCAAGAAGACCGTATTCAAACTTAATTATTTATTAAATGACTCTGTTGTATCCCAAGCCTCATCTTACAAATACCTAGGTATTCATTTCACGCCCAACCTATCGTGGTCCTTGCACATTTCCACCATTCGTAGCAAAGCATCAAAGACGCTAGGGTATTTCCGCCGTAATTTGCACAAGTCTCCGCCCACCGTACGTAGCCTCTCTTACTTAACTTTCGTCCGTCCGCAGCTAGAATTTGCTTCAGCTGTTTGGT
This sequence comes from Amblyomma maculatum, assembly GCF_055883805.1. Lineage (NCBI taxonomy): Eukaryota > Metazoa > Arthropoda > Arachnida > Ixodida > Ixodidae > Amblyomma > Amblyomma maculatum. Next base: position 219,696,995 of record NC_139345.1, read on the forward strand.
CACCGTATCAAAAATATTTAACTTGCCAACTAGAATCTGTGCAGAATAGAGCCGCTCGCTTCATTTCAGGCAATTACAAACCATACTCCAGCATTACAGTAATTAAACAGGACATTTCGCTTCAGCCATTAGAACTTCGTCGACAACTCGCCCTTTTATGCCTCTTTCAGAAATATGTTCATAGCCCGAGACCATGCCCCTTTCCCCTTGAAGCTCCATTGCGCACATTATCGCGGCTACATAATAATCTCAGCTTTCGACGTATTTCTGGCAAAACGCTGGCGTTCAATTCATCTGCACTCCCACGAGCCATTTCACTGTGGAATAGTCTTCCCGACACAATCGCTTCTGAAGTTGACCGGGCGCTGTTTCGAAAAGCGCTGGAAAAGTTGTATAGGAAATAAATATAACATGTCATTGGGTGTTATTCGTGTTTTTCATTCTTTTTTCATGACCTTGATGTATTTTGCTTTTGTATAATCTTGTATCTTGCCGTTGCCTGTAAGTAATTAATTTTGTGTTTCACTGTTCATGTGCCCCCCTTACCCAATGCTCCGCCTTAGGAGCCTGTAAGGTATATTGAATAAAATAAATAAATAAAAGTCTCTTGAGTTCCACTTCACTTTCTGCCAATAAAGTGGTATCATCCGCATATCTAAGGTTGGTGATACGTTTTCATCTGACTTTCCGGTCGCTTCCCGACACATCCACAACTGAGAGTCCGTTTGGCTTTAGACCAGCCGCTTCATTCGTCCTGAAGCTACTAGGAAGTATAAGTTTTTAGGTTTTAGCAAATTCCGTCCTCACGGCCGCTGCAGCGCCGCGACAAATTCTGCGGCTGCGCTCGTGCCAAAGCGATCGAAGCTAAGCGGCCGGAGTGCGGTGCTAGCCACGCCTACGAGCGCTTGTGACGCCAGCGTTGGAGGTGACCCGCCTTTTTTTTTCCTAGCGTCCTGGTAGGAGCAGTCGAACAGATGCACCGGTGTGCAGCCACCAACTTCCGCGCGTCCGAGAGAAAAATGGAAAACTATATGTACACCCATGCGCAAAAGAGGAGAGTCCACACGGTTTGGCAAAACTGCCAGCAAGCTTTTTCTGACAGGGAAGCGGTTATTTCTAACTGATGCATAGGATAGCCTCACTAATATGCTTGCCACCTTGCCCAAGCAAATTTGTCAAGTGAATCTTCTTTTACAGGAAAATAATAATTGCAGCTGATCATGTGGTCTCTCAACTTTTGCGCAGGGGTGTACATCAGGAATAATCTTCTAAAAAAGTATATATCTAACTGATGCGACATTTTATATTTTTCATCCATCCTTATTTTCCTCTGGGCAATCAAAATTATAATTCGTAGCAGTCTTGCTAGACGCTTCAAAACCCACTATAACTTGTATGTGATCTCGAACGTTTCGAGAGCCACGTAATGTTGGTCAAAAGATGCACAGTGAAGCTCTGCGGGCACAGATGGTTCCATGCATTACAGGTGTATGGTGCCTCGAATGCTCTGCCGCTCAAAAGCTAACGATCTGACGGTTGAGGATACAGCAGTGAAACACAGAGAGGAAACAGTTGGGTTGCTCACCGTGAAGACGGCCGGGAGGGGGTCACCAAAACAACGCCGTCGCCATGGTAACGACGCACGGTAGCGCTCGAGCGGGCTTCTATAGAGGCTGACCGCGCCAATTCCGATGTTTCTCTTCCGACAAAGCAAGCACTCCAGCGGTGCTGCTTCTTGCTCCGCGATTTCGTGATCGTAATTTCTGCCCAAAACTGCCTCACCTTTGCTGTATATTTGATCATCTTAAAATTCCACGTGTTTCAAAATCCAGGAAACAAAAATGGAAATTATTAATTGAGACCAGGTAGAATTTTTCAATCGTAAATTTGTGCACAGCTGGGAACATTGAAGCCGACTGAGATTTCCCAATTGCACAAAGTAGGTCCCACAAAGGCAGTTATTGCATCCAGGAAATATTTGTTGTGAATGCACGTACTTCCCGATCAAGTAGCGCAAAATGCTTAACGTGGAGAATATAAAGCGCAAAAGCAAAAAGAAAACCACTTTTCACAATGCAGCTTTTCACAAAGAAATTGCAGTTATCACAAGCAGCCGTCTCCATCGAAGGACTTTGAAATTTGTTCTATTATAGTTTAGCAGCTTAGTTTCTCTGCAAACCCTGCAAGCTATTCCGGCGCAATCAGGAGTGGCACAAAATCTAGCTGCAAGCTTGATTAGTGAGACACATTGGCCAAAAAAAACAAACACTTGTGAGGAGTGCTGAAAAACACTTTTCACAATACAGTATTTTCACAAAGGAATTGCAGTTATCACAAGCAGCCGTCTCTATCGAAGGACTTTGAAGTTTGTTCTATTATAGTTCAGCAGCTTACGTTTCTCTGCAAATACTGCAAGCCATTGCGGCGCAATCAGGAGTGGCACAAAATCTAGCTGCCAGCTTGATTAGTGAGACACATTGGCCAAAAAAAAAAAAACACTTGTGAGGAGTGCTGAAAAACACTTTTCACAATACAGTATTTTCACAAAGGAATTGCAGTTATCACAAGCAGCCGTCTCTATCGAAGGACTTTGAAATTTGTTCTATTATAGTTTAGCAGCTTAGTTTCTCTGCAAACCCTGCAAGCTATTCCGGCGCAATCAGGAGTGGCACAAAATCTAGCTGCAAGCTTGATTAGTGAGACACATTGGCCAAAAAAAACAAACACTTGTGAGGAGTGCTGAAAAACACTTTTCACAATACAGTATTTTCACAAAGGAATTGCAGTTATCACAAGCAGCCGTCTCTATCGAAGGACTTTGAAGTTTGTTCTATTATAGTTCAGCAGCTTACGTTTCTCTGCAAATACTGCAAGCCATTGCGGCGCAATCAGGAGTGGCACAAAATCTAGCTGCCAGCTTGATTAGTGAGATACAAGGCAAAAAAAAACACTTGTGAGGACTGCTGAAAAACACTTTTCACAATACAGCATTTTCACAAAGGAATTGCAGTTATCACAAGCAGCCGTCTCTATCGAAGGACTTTGAAGTTTGTTCTATTATAGTTCAGCAGCCTACGTTTCTCTGCAAATACTGCAAGCCATTGCGGCGCAATCAGAAGTGGCACAAAATCTACCTGCCAGCTTGATTAGTGAGATACAAGGCAAAAAAAAACACTTGTGAGGACTGCTGAAAAACACTTTTCACAATACAGTATTTTCACAAAGGAATTGCAGTTATCACAAGCAGCCGTCTCTATCGAAGGACTTTGAAGTTTGTTCTATTATAGTTCAGCAGCTTACGTTTCTCTGCAAATACTGCAAGCCATTGCGGCGCAATCAGGAGTGGCACAAAATCTACCTGCCAGCTTGATTAATGAGATACAAGGCAAAAAAAACACTTGAGAGGAGTGCTGAAAAACACTTTTCACAATACAGTATTTTCACAAAGGAATTGCAGTTATCACAAGCAGCCGTCTCTATCGAAGGACTTTGAAGTTTGTTCTATTATAGTTCAGCAGCTTACGTTTCTCTGCAAATACTGCAAGCCATTGCGGCGCAATCAAGAGTGGCACAAAATCTACCTGCCAGCTTGATTAGTGAGATACAAGGCAAAAAAAAACACTCGTGAGGACTGCTGAAAAACATTTTTCACAATACAGTATTTTCACAAAGGAATTGCAGTTATCACAAGCAGCCGTCTCTATCGAAGGACTTTGAAGTTTGTTCTATTATAGTTCAGCAGCTTACGTTTCTCTGCAAATACTGCAAGCCATTGCGGCGCAATCAGGAGTGGCACAAAATCTACCTGCCAGCTTGATTAGTGAGATACAAGGCAAAAAAAAACACTTGTGAGGACTGATGAAAAACACTTTTCACAATACAGTATTTTCACAAAGGAATTGCAGTTATCACAAGCAGCCGTCTCTATCGAAGGACTTAGAAGTTTGTTCTATTATAGTTCAGCAGCTTACGTTTCTCTGCAAATACTGCAAGCCATTGCGGCGCAATCAGGAGTGGCACAAAATCTACCTGCCAGCTTGATTAGTGAGATACAAGGCAAAAAAAAAACACTTGTGAGGAGTGCTGAAAAACACTTTTCACAATACAGTATTTTCACAAAGGAATTGCAGTTATCACAAGCAGCCGTCTCTATCGAAGGACTTTGAAGTTTGTTCTATTATAGTTCAGCAGCTTACGTTTCTCTGCAAATACTGCAAGCCATTGCGGCGCAATCAGGAGTGGCACAAAATCTAGCTGCCAGCTTGATTAGTGAGATACAAGGCAAAAAAAAAACACTTGTGAGGACTGCTGAAAAACACTTTTCACAATACAGCATTTTCACAAAGGAATTGCAGTTATCACAAGCAGCCGTCTCTATCGAAGGACTTTGAAGTTTGTTCTATTATAGTTCAGCAGCTTACGTTTCTCTGCAAATACTGCAAGCCATTGCGGCGCAATCAAGAGTGGCACAAAATCTACCTGCCAGCTTGATTAGTGAGATACAAGGCAAAAAAAAACACTCATGAGGACTGCTGAAAAACACTTTTCACAATACAGTATTTTCACAAAGGAATTGCAGTTATCACAAGCAGCCGTCTCTATCGAAGGACTTTGAAGTTTGTTCTATTATAGTTCAGCAGCTTACGTTTCTCTGCAAATACTGCAAGCCATTGCGGCGCAATCAGGAGTGGCACAAAATCTAGCTGCCAGCTTGATTAGTGAGATACAAGGCAAAAAAAAACACTTGTGAGGACTGCTGAAAAACACTTTTCACAATACAGCATTTTCACAAAGGAATTGCAGTTATCACAAGCAGCCGTCTCTATCGAAGGACTTTGAAGTTTGTTCTATTATAGTTCAGCAGCTTACGTTTCTCTGCAAATACTGCAAGCCATTGGGGCGCAATCAAGAGTGGCACAAAATCTACCTGCCAGCTTGATTAGTGAGATACAAGGCAAAAAAAAACACTTGTGAGGACTGCTGAAAAACACTTTTCACAATACAGCATTTTTCACAAAGGAATTGCAGTTATCACAAGCAGCCGTCTCTATCGAAGGACTTTGAAGTTTGTTCTATTATAGTTCAGCAGCTTACGTTTCTCTGCAAATACTGCAAGCCATTGCGGCGCAATCAAGAGTGGCACAAAACCTACCTGCCAGCTTGATTAGTGAGATACAAGGCAAAAAAAACACTTGTGAGGACTGCTGAAAAACACTTTTCACAATACAGCATTTTCACAAAGGAATTGCAGTTATCACAAGCAGCCGTCCATATCGAAGGACTTTGAAGTTTGTTCTATTATAGTTCAGCAGCTTACGTTTCTCTGCAAATACTGCAAGCCATTGCGGCGCAATCAGGAGTGGCACAAAATCTACCTGCCAGCTTGATTAGTGAGATACAAGGCAAAAAAAAAAAAAAACACTTGTGAGGACTGCTGAAAAACACTTTTCACAATACAGCATTTTCACAAAGGAATTGCAGTTATCACAAGCAGCCGTCTCTATCGAAGGACTTTGAAGTTTGTTCTATTATAGTTCAGCAGCTTACGTTTCTCTGCAAATACTGCAATCCATTGCGGCGCAATCAAGAGTGGCACAAAATCTACCTGCCAGCTTGATTAGTGAGATACAAGGCAAAAAAAAAACACTTGTGAGGACTGCTGAAAAGAACTTTTCACAATACAGCATTTTCACAAAGGAATTGCAGTTATCACAAGCAGCCGTCTCTATCGAAGGACTTTGAAGTTTGTTCTACTATAGTTCAGCAGCTTACGTTTCTCTGCAAATACTGCAAGCCATTGCGGCGCAATCAGGAGTGGCACAAAATCTACCTGCCAGCTTGATTAGTGAGATACAGGGCAAAAAAAAACACTTGTGAGGACTGCTGAAAAACACTTTTCACAATACAGCATTTTCACAAAGGAATTGCAGTTATCACAAGCAGCCGTCTCTATCGAAGGACTTTGAAGTTTGTTCTATTATAGTTCAGCAGCTTACGTTTCTCTGCAAATACTGCAAGCCATTGCGGCGCAATCAGGAGTGGCACAAAATCTACCTGCCAGCTTGATTAGTGAGATACAAGGCAAAAAAAAACACTTGTGAGGAGTGCTGAAAAACACTTTTCACAATACAGCATTTTCACAAAGGAATTGCAGTTATCACAAGCAGCCGTCTCTATCGAAGGACTTTGAAGTTTGTTCTATTATAGTTCAGCAGCTTACGTTTCTCTGCAAATACTGCAAGCCATTGCGGCGCAATCAGGAGTGGCACAAAATCTAGCTGCCAGCTTGATTAGTGAGACACATTGGCCAAAAAAAAAAAAACACTTGTGAGGAGTGCTGAAAAACACTTTTCACAATACAGTATTTTCACAAAGGAATTGCAGTTATCACAAGCAGCCGTCTCTATCGAAGGACTTTGAAGTTTGTTCTATTATAGTTCAGCAGCTTACGTTTCTCTGCAAATACTGCAAGCCATTGCGGCGCAATCAGGAGTGGCACAAAATCTAGCTGCCAGCTTGATTAGTGAGATACAAGGCAAAAAAAAACACTTGTGAGGACTGCTGAAAAACACTTTTCACAATACAGCATTTTCACAAAGGAATTGCAGTTATCACAAGCAGCCGTCTCTATCGAAGGACTTTGAAGTTTGTTCTATTATAGTTCAGCAGCCTACGTTTCTCTGCAAATACTGCAAGCCATTGCGGCGCACTCAGAAGTGGCACAAAATCTACCTGCCAGCTTGATTAGTGAGATAAGGGCAAAAAAAACACTTGTGAGGACTGCTGAAAAACACTTTTCACAATACAGCATTTTCACAAAGGAATTGCAGTTATCACAAGCAGCCGTCTCTATCGAAGGACTTTGAAGTTTGTTCTATTATAGTTCAGCAGCTTACGTTTCTCTGCAAATACTGCAAGCCATTGCGGCGCAATCAGGAGTGGCACAAAATCTACCTGCCAGCTTGATTAGTGAGATACAAGGCACAAAAAAAACACTTGTGAGGACTGCTGAAAAACACTTTTCACAATACAGCATTTTCACAAAGGAATTGCAGTTATCACAAGCAGCCGTCTCTATCGAAGGACTTTGAAGTTTGTTCTATTATAGTTCAGCAGCTTACGTTTCTCTGCAAATACTGCAAGCCATTGCGGCGCAATCAAGAGTGGCACAAAATCTACCTGCCAGCTTGATTAGTGAGATACAAGGCAAAAAATAACACTTGTGAGGACTGCTGAAAAACACTTTTCACAATACAGTATTTTCACAAAGGAATTACAGTTATCACAAGCAGCCGTCTCTGTCGAAGGACTTTGAAGTTTGTTCTATTATAGTTCAGCAGCCTACGTTTCTCTGCAAATACTGCAAGCCATTGCGGCGCCATCAGAAGTGGCACAAAATCTACCTGCCAGCTTGATTAGTGAGATACAAGGCAAAAAAAAAACACTTGTGAGGACTGCTGAAAAACACTTTTCACAATACAGTATTTTCACAAAGGAATTGCAGTTATCACAAGCAGCCGTCTCTATCGAAGGACTTTGAAGTTTGTTCTATTATAGTTCAGCAGCTTACGTTTCTCTGCAAATACTGCAAGCCATTGCGGCGCAATCAGGAGTGGCACAAAATCTAGCTGCCAGCTTGATTAGTGAGATACAAGGCAAAAAAAACACTTGTGAGGACTGCTGAAAAACACTTTTCACAATACAGCATTTTCACAAAGGAATTGCAGTTATCACAAGCAGCCGTCTCTATCGAAGGACTTTGAAGTTTGTGCTATTATAGTTCAGCAGCCTACGTTTCTCTGCAAATACTGCAAGCCATTGCGGCGCACTCAGAAGTGGCACAAAATCTACCTGCCAGCTTGATTAGTGAGATAAGGGCAAAAAAAAACACTTGTGAGGACTGCTGAAAAACACTTTTCACAATACAGCATTTTCACAAAGGAATTGCAGTTATCACAAGCAGCCGTCTCTATCGAAGGACTTTGAAGTTTGTTCTATTATAGTTCAGCAGCTTACGTTTCTCTGCAAATACTGCAAGCCATTGCGGCGCAATCAAGAGTGGCACAAAATCTACCTGCCAGCTTGATTAGTGAGATACAAGGCAAAAAGTAACACTCGTGAGGACTGCTGAAAAACACTTTTCACAATACAGTATTTTCACAAAGGAATTGCAGTTATCACAAGCAGCCGTCTCTATCGAAGGACTTTGAAGTTTGTTCTATTATAGTTCAGCAGCTTACGTTTCTCTGCAAATACTGCAAGCCATTGCGGCGCAATCAGGAGTGGCACAAAATCTAGCTGCCAGCTTGATTAGTGAGATACAAGGCAAAAAAAAAAACACTTGAGAGGACTGCTGAAAAACACTTTTCACAATACAGCACTTTCACAAAGGAATTGCAGTTATCACAAGCAGCCGTCTCTATCGAAGGACTTTGAAGTTTGTTCTATTATAGTTCAGCAGCTTACGTTTCTCTGCAAATACTGCAAGCCATTGCGGCGCAATCAGGAGTGGCACAAAATCTAGCTGCCAGCTTGATTAGTGAGATACAAGGCAAAAAAAAAACACTTGAGAGGACTGCTGAAAAACACTTTTCACAATACAGCACTTTCACAAAGGAATTGCAGTTATCACAAGCAGCCGTCTCTATCGAAGGACTTTGAAGTTTGTTCTATTATAGTTCAGCAGCTTACGTTTCTCTGCAAATACTGCAAGCCATTGCGGCGCAATCAGGAGTGGCACAAAATCTACCTGCCAGCTTGATTAGTGAGATACAAGGCAAAAAAAAACACTTGTGAGGACTGATGAAAAACACTTTTCACAATACAGTATTTTCACAAAGGAATTGCAGTTATCACAAGCAGCCGTCTCTATCGAAGGACTTAGAAGTTTGTTCTATTATAGTTCAGCAGCTTACGTTTCTCTGCAAATACTGCAAGCCATTGCGGCGCAATCAGGAGTGGCACAAAATCTACCTGCCAGCTTGATTAGAGAGATACAAGGCAAAAAAAAAACACTTGTGAGGAGTGCTGAAAAACACTTTTCACAATACAGTATTTTCACAAAGGAATTGCAGTTATCACAAGCAGCCGTCTCTATCGAAGGACTTTGAAGTTTGTTCTATTATAGTTCAGCAGCTTACGTTTCTCTGCAAATACTTCAAGCCATTGCGGCGCAATCAGGAGTGGCACAAAATCTAGCTGCCAGCTTGATTAGTCAGATACAAGGCAAAAAAAAACACTTGTGAGGAGTGCTGAAAAACACTTTTCACAATACAGTATTTTCACAAAGGAATTGCAGTTATCACAAGCAGCCGTCTCTATCGAAGGACTTTGAAGTTTGTTCTATTATAGTTCAGCAGCTTACGTTTCTCTGCAAATACTGCAAGCCATTGCGGCGCAATCAGGAGTGGCACAAAATCTAGCTGCCAGCTTGATTAGTCAGATACAAGGCAAAAAAAAACACTTGTGAGGACTGCTGAAAAACACTTTTCACAATACAGCATTTTCACAAAGGAATTGCAGTTATCACAAGCAGCCGTCTCTATCGAAGGACTTTGAAGTTTGTTCTATTATAGTTCAGCAGCTTACGTTTCTCTGCAAATACTGCAAGCCATTGCGGCGCAATCAAGAGTGGCACAAAATCTACCTGCCAGCTTGATTAGTGAGATACAAGGCAAAAAATAACACTTGTGAGGACTGCTGAAAAACACTTTTCACAATACAGTATTTTCACAAAGGAATTGCAGTTATCACAAGCAGCCGTCTCTATCGAAGGACTTTGAAGTTTGTTCTATTATAGTTCAGCAGCCTACGTTTCTCTGCAAATACTGCAAGCCATTGCGGCGCAATCAGAAGTGGCACAAAATCTACCTGCCAGCTTGATTAGTGAGATACAAGGCAAAAAAAAACACTTGTGAGGACTGCTGAAAAACACTTTTCACAATACAGTATTTTCACAAAGGAATTGCAGTTATCACAAGCAGCCGTCTCTATCGAAGGACTTTGAAGTTTGTTCTATTATAGTTCAGCAGCTTACGTTTCTCTGCAAATACTGCAAGCCATTGCAGCGCAATCAGGAGTGGCACAAAATCTAGCTGCCAGCTTGATTAGTGAGATACAAGGCAAAAAAAAACACTTGTGAGGACTGCTGAAAAACACTTTTCACAATACAGCATTTTCACAAAGGAATTGCAGTTATCACAAGCAGCCGTCTCTATCGAAGGACTTTGAAGTTTGTTCTATTATAGTTCAGCAGCTTACGTTTCTCTGCAAATACTGCAAGCCATTGCGGCGCAATCAGGAGTGGCACAAAATCTAGCTGCCAGCTTGATTAGTGAGATACAAGGCAAAAAAAAACACTTGTGAGGACTGCTGAAAAACACTTTTCACAATACAGCATTTTCACAAAGGAATTGCAGTTATCACATGCAGCCGTCTCTATCGAAGGACTTTGAAGTTTGTTCTATTATAGTTCAGCAGCCTACGTTTCTCTGCAAATACTGCAAGCCATTGCGGCGCACTCAGAAGTGGCACAAAATCTACCTGCCAGCTTGATTAGTGAGATAAGGGCAAAAAAAACACTTGTGAGGACTGCTGAAAAACAGTTTTCACAATACAGCATTTTCACAAAGGAATTGCAGTTATCACAAGCAGCCGTCTCTATCGAAGGACTTTGAAGTTTGTTCTATTATAGTTCAGCAGCTTACGTTTCTCTGCAAATACTGCAAGCCATTGCGGCGCAATCAAGAGTGGCACAAAATCTACCTGCCAGCTTGATTAGTGAGATACAAGGCAAAAAATAACACTCGTGAGGACTGCTGAAAAACACTTTTCACAATACAGTATTTTCACAAAGGAATTGCAGTTATCACAAGCAGCCGTCTCTATCGAAGGACTTTGAAGTTTGTTCTATTATAGTTCAGCAGCTTACGTTTCTCTGCAAATACTGCAAGCCATTGCGGCGCAATCAGGAGTGGCACAAAATCTAGCTGCCAGCTTGATTAGTGAGATACAAGGCAAAAAAAAAAACACTTGAGAGGACTGCTGAAAAACACTTTTCACAATACAGCACTTTCACAAAGGAATTGCAGTTATCACAAGCAGCCGTCTCTATCGAAGGACTTTGAAGTTTGTTCTATTATAGTTCAGCAGCTTACGTTTCTCTGCAAATACTGCAAGCCATTGCGGCGCAATCAGGAGTGGCACAAAATCTAGCTGCCAGCTTGATTAGTGAGATACAAGGCAAAAAAAAAAACACTTGAGAGGACTGCTGAAAAACACTTTTCACAATACAGCACTTTCACAAAGGAATTGCAGTTATCACAAGCAGCCGTCTCTATCGAAGGACTTTGAAGTTTGTTCTATTATAGTTCAGCAGCTTACGTTTCTCTGCAAATACTGCAAGCCATTGCGGCGCAATCAGGAGTGGCACAAAATCTACCTGCCAGCTTGATTAGTGAGATACAAGGCAAAAAAAAAACACTTGTGAGGACTGATGAAAAACACTTTTCACAATACAGTATTTTCACAAAGGAATTGCAGTTATCACAAGCAGCCGTCTCTATCGAAGGACTTAGAAGTTTGTTCTATTATAGTTCAGCAGCTTACGTTTCTCTGCAAATACTGCAAGCCATTGCGGCGCAATCAGGAGTGGCACAAAATCTACCTGCCAGCTTGATTAGTGAGATACAAGGCAAAAAAAAAACACTTGTGAGGACTGATGAAAAACACTTTTCACAATACAGTATTTTCACAAAGGAATTGCAGTTATCACAAGCAGCCGTCTCTATCGAAGGACTTAGAAGTTTGTTCTATTATAGTTCAGCAGCTTACGTTTCTCTGCAAATACTGCAAGCCATTGCGGCGCAATCAGGAGTGGCACAAAATCTACCTGCCAGCTTGATTAGTGAGATACAAGGCAAAAAAAAAACACTTGTGAGGAGTGCTGAAAAACACTTTTCACAATACAGTATTTTCACAAAGGAATTGCAGTTATCACAAGCAGCCGTCTCTATCGAAGGACTTTGAAGTTTGTTCTATTATAGTTCAGCAGCTTACGTTTCTCTGCAAATACTGCAAGCCATTGCGGCGCAATCAGGAGTGGCACAAAATCTAGCTGCCAGCTTGATTAGTGAGATACAAGGCAAAAAAAAAACACTTGTGAGGACTGCTGAAAAACACTTTTCACAATACAGCATTTTCACAAAGGAATTGCAGTTATCACAAGCAGCCGTCTCTATCGAAGGACTTTGAAGTTTGTTCTATTATAGTTCAGCAGCTTACGTTTCTCTGTAAAATACTGCAAGCCATTGCGGCGCAATCAAGAGTGGCACAAAATCTACCTGCCAGCTTGATTAGTGAGATACAAGGCAAAAAAAAAACACTCATGAGGACTGCTGAAAAACACTTTTCACAATACAGTATTTTCACAAAGGAATTGCAGTTATCACAAGCAGCCGTCTCTATCGAAGGACTTTGAAGTTTGTTCTATTATAGTTCAGCAGCTTACGTTTCTCTGCAAATACTGCAAGCCATTGCGGCGCAATCAGGAGTGGCACAAAATCTAGCTGCCAGCTTGATTAGTGAGATACAAGGCAAAAAAAAACACTTGTGAGGACTGCTGAAAAACACTTTTCACAATACAGCATTTTCACAAAGGAATTGCAGTTATCACAAGCAGCCGTCTCTATCGAAGGACTTTGAAGTTTGTTCTATTATAGTTCAGCAGCTTACGTTTCTCTGCAAATACTGCAAGCCATTGGGGCGCAATCAAGAGTGGCACAAAATCTACCTGCCAGCTTGATTAGTGAGATACAAGGCAAAAAAAAACACTTGTGAGGACTGCTGAAAAACACTTTTCACAATACAGCATTTTTCACAAAGGAATTGCAGTTATCACAAGCAGCCGTCTCTATCGAAGGACTTTGAAGTTTGTTCTATTATAGTTCAGCAGCTTACGTTTCTCTGCAAATACTGCAAGCCATTGCGGCGCAATCAAGAGTGGCACAAAACCTACCTGCCAGCTTGATTAGTGAGATACAAGGCAAAAAAAACACTTGTGAGGACTGCTGAAAAACACTTTTCACAATACAGCATTTTCACAAAGGAATTGCAGTTATCACAAGCAGCCGTCCATATCGAAGGACTTTGAAGTTTGTTCTATTATAGTTCAGCAGCTTACGTTTCTCTGCAAATACTGCAAGCCATTGCGGCGCAATCAGGAGTGGCACAAAATCTACCTGCCAGCTTGATTAGTGAGATACAAGGCAAAAAAAAAAAAAAACACTTGTGAGGACTGCTGAAAAACACTTTTCACAATACAGCATTTTCACAAAGGAATTGCAGTTATCACAAGCAGCCGTCTCTATCGAAGGACTTTGAAGTTTGTTCTATTATAGTTCAGCAGCTTACGTTTCTCTGCAAATACTGCAATCCATTGCGGCGCAATCAAGAGTGGCACAAAATCTACCTGCCAGCTTGATTAGTGAGATACAAGGCAAAAAAAAAACACTTGTGAGGACTGCTGAAAAGAACTTTTCACAATACAGCATTTTCACAAAGGAATTGCAGTTATCACAAGCAGCCGTCTCTATCGAAGGACTTTGAAGTTTGTTCTACTATAGTTCAGCAGCTTACGTTTCTCTGCAAATACTGCAAGCCATTGCGGCGCAATCAGGAGTGGCACAAAATCTACCTGCCAGCTTGATTAGTGAGATACAGGGCAAAAAAAAACACTTGTGAGGACTGCTGAAAAACACTTTTCACAATACAGCATTTTCACAAAGGAATTGCAGTTATCACAAGCAGCCGTCTCTATCGAAGGACTTTGAAGTTTGTTCTATTATAGTTCAGCAGCTTACGTTTCTCTGCAAATACTGCAAGCCATTGCGGCGCAATCAGGAGTGGCACAAAATCTACCTGCCAGCTTGATTAGTGAGATACAAGGCAAAAAAAAACACTTGTGAGGAGTGCTGAAAAACACTTTTCACAATACAGCATTTTCACAAAGGAATTGCAGTTATCACAAGCAGCCGTCTCTATCGAAGGACTTTGAAGTTTGTTCTATTATAGTTCAGCAGCTTACGTTTCTCTGCAAATACTGCAAGCCATTGCGGCGCAATCAGGAGTGGCACAAAATCTAGCTGCCAGCTTGATTAGTGAGACACATTGGCCAAAAAAAAAAAAACACTTGTGAGGAGTGCTGAAAAACACTTTTCACAATACAGTATTTTCACAAAGGAATTGCAGTTATCACAAGCAGCCGTCTCTATCGAAGGACTTTGAAGTTTGTTCTATTATAGTTCAGCAGCTTACGTTTCTCTGCAAATACTGCAAGCCATTGCGGCGCAATCAGGAGTGGCACAAAATCTAGCTGCCAGCTTGATTAGTGAGATACAAGGCAAAAAAAAACACTTGTGAGGACTGCTGAAAAACACTTTTCACAATACAGCATTTTCACAAAGGAATTGCAGTTATCACAAGCAGCCGTCTCTATCGAAGGACTTTGAAGTTTGTTCTATTATAGTTCAGCAGCCTACGTTTCTCTGCAAATACTGCAAGCCATTGCGGCGCACTCAGAAGTGGCACAAAATCTACCTGCCAGCTTGATTAGTGAGATAAGGGCAAAAAAAACACTTGTGAGGACTGCTGAAAAACACTTTTCACAATACAGCATTTTCACAAAGGAATTGCAGTTATCACAAGCAGCCGTCTCTATCGAAGGACTTTGAAGTTTGTTCTATTATAGTTCAGCAGCTTACGTTTCTCTGCAAATACTGCAAGCCATTGCGGCGCAATCAGGAGTGGCACAAAATCTACCTGCCAGCTTGATTAGTGAGATACAAGGCACAAAAAAAACACTTGTGAGGACTGCTGAAAAACACTTTTCACAATACAGCATTTTCACAAAGGAATTGCAGTTATCACAAGCAGCCGTCTCTATCGAAGGACTTTGAAGTTTGTTCTATTATAGTTCAGCAGCTTACGTTTCTCTGCAAATACTGCAAGCCATTGCGGCGCAATCAAGAGTGGCACAAAATCTACCTGCCAGCTTGATTAGTGAGATACAAGGCAAAAAATAACACTTGTGAGGACTGCTGAAAAACACTTTTCACAATACAGTATTTTCACAAAGGAATTACAGTTATCACAAGCAGCCGTCTCTGTCGAAGGACTTTGAAGTTTGTTCTATTATAGTTCAGCAGCCTACGTTTCTCTGCAAATACTGCAAGCCATTGCGGCGCCATCAGAAGTGGCACAAAATCTACCTGCCAGCTTGATTAGTGAGATACAAGGCAAAAAAAAAACACTTGTGAGGACTGCTGAAAAACACTTTTCACAATACAGTATTTTCACAAAGGAATTGCAGTTATCACAAGCAGCCGTCTCTATCGAAGGACTTTGAAGTTTGTTCTATTATAGTTCAGCAGCTTACGTTTCTCTGCAAATACTGCAAGCCATTGCGGCGCAATCAGGAGTGGCACAAAATCTAGCTGCCAGCTTGATTAGTGAGATACAAGGCAAAAAAAACACTTGTGAGGACTGCTGAAAAACACTTTTCACAATACAGCATTTTCACAAAGGAATTGCAGTTATCACAAGCAGCCGTCTCTATCGAAGGACTTTGAAGTTTGTGCTATTATAGTTCAGCAGCCTACGTTTCTCTGCAAATACTGCAAGCCATTGCGGCGCACTCAGAAGTGGCACAAAATCTACCTGCCAGCTTGATTAGTGAGATAAGGGCAAAAAAAAACACTTGTGAGGACTGCTGAAAAACACTTTTCACAATACAGCATTTTCACAAAGGAATTGCAGTTATCACAAGCAGCCGTCTCTATCGAAGGACTTTGAAGTTTGTTCTATTATAGTTCAGCAGCTTACGTTTCTCTGCAAATACTGCAAGCCATTGCGGCGCAATCAAGAGTGGCACAAAATCTACCTGCCAGCTTGATTAGTGAGATACAAGGCAAAAAGTAACACTCGTGAGGACTGCTGAAAAACACTTTTCACAATACAGTATTTTCACAAAGGAATTGCAGTTATCACAAGCAGCCGTCTCTATCGAAGGACTTTGAAGTTTGTTCTATTATAGTTCAGCAGCTTACGTTTCTCTGCAAATACTGCAAGCCATTGCGGCGCAATCAGGAGTGGCACAAAATCTAGCTGCCAGCTTGATTAGTGAGATACAAGGCAAAAAAAAAAACACTTGAGAGGACTGCTGAAAAACACTTTTCACAATACAGCACTTTCACAAAGGAATTGCAGTTATCACAAGCAGCCGTCTCTATCGAAGGACTTTGAAGTTTGTTCTATTATAGTTCAGCAGCTTACGTTTCTCTGCAAATACTGCAAGCCATTGCGGCGCAATCAGGAGTGGCACAAAATCTAGCTGCCAGCTTGATTAGTGAGATACAAGGCAAAAAAAAAACACTTGAGAGGACTGCTGAAAAACACTTTTCACAATACAGCACTTTCACAAAGGAATTGCAGTTATCACAAGCAGCCGTCTCTATCGAAGGACTTTGAAGTTTGTTCTATTATAGTTCAGCAGCTTACGTTTCTCTGCAAATACTGCAAGCCATTGCGGCGCAATCAGGAGTGGCACAAAATCTACCTGCCAGCTTGATTAGTGAGATACAAGGCAAAAAAAAACACTTGTGAGGACTGATGAAAAACACTTTTCACAATACAGTATTTTCACAAAGGAATTGCAGTTATCACAAGCAGCCGTCTCTATCGAAGGACTTAGAAGTTTGTTCTATTATAGTTCAGCAGCTTACGTTTCTCTGCAAATACTGCAAGCCATTGCGGCGCAATCAGGAGTGGCACAAAATCTACCTGCCAGCTTGATTAGAGAGATACAAGGCAAAAAAAAAACACTTGTGAGGAGTGCTGAAAAACACTTTTCACAATACAGTATTTTCACAAAGGAATTGCAGTTATCACAAGCAGCCGTCTCTATCGAAGGACTTTGAAGTTTGTTCTATTATAGTTCAGCAGCTTACGTTTCTCTGCAAATACTTCAAGCCATTGCGGCGCAATCAGGAGTGGCACAAAATCTAGCTGCCAGCTTGATTAGTCAGATACAAGGCAAAAAAAAACACTTGTGAGGAGTGCTGAAAAACACTTTTCACAATACAGTATTTTCACAAAGGAATTGCAGTTATCACAAGCAGCCGTCTCTATCGAAGGACTTTGAAGTTTGTTCTATTATAGTTCAGCAGCTTACGTTTCTCTGCAAATACTGCAAGCCATTGCGGCGCAATCAGGAGTGGCACAAAATCTAGCTGCCAGCTTGATTAGTCAGATACAAGGCAAAAAAAAACACTTGTGAGGACTGCTGAAAAACACTTTTCACAATACAGCATTTTCACAAAGGAATTGCAGTTATCACAAGCAGCCGTCTCTATCGAAGGACTTTGAAGTTTGTTCTATTATAGTTCAGCAGCTTACGTTTCTCTGCAAATACTGCAAGCCATTGCGGCGCAATCAAGAGTGGCACAAAATCTACCTGCCAGCTTGATTAGTGAGATACAAGGCAAAAAATAACACTTGTGAGGACTGCTGAAAAACACTTTTCACAATACAGTATTTTCACAAAGGAATTGCAGTTATCACAAGCAGCCGTCTCTATCGAAGGACTTTGAAGTTTGTTCTATTATAGTTCAGCAGCCTACGTTTCTCTGCAAATACTGCAAGCCATTGCGGCGCAATCAGAAGTGGCACAAAATCTACCTGCCAGCTTGATTAGTGAGATACAAGGCAAAAAAAAACACTTGTGAGGACTGCTGAAAAACACTTTTCACAATACAGTATTTTCACAAAGGAATTGCAGTTATCACAAGCAGCCGTCTCTATCGAAGGACTTTGAAGTTTGTTCTATTATAGTTCAGCAGCTTACGTTTCTCTGCAAATACTGCAAGCCATTGCAGCGCAATCAGGAGTGGCACAAAATCTAGCTGCCAGCTTGATTAGTGAGATACAAGGCAAAAAAAAACACTTGTGAGGACTGCTGAAAAACACTTTTCACAATACAGCATTTTCACAAAGGAATTGCAGTTATCACAAGCAGCCGTCTCTATCGAAGGACTTTGAAGTTTGTTCTATTATAGTTCAGCAGCTTACGTTTCTCTGCAAATACTGCAAGCCATTGCGGCGCAATCAGGAGTGGCACAAAATCTAGCTGCCAGCTTGATTAGTGAGATACAAGGCAAAAAAAAACACTTGTGAGGACTGCTGAAAAACACTTTTCACAATACAGCATTTTCACAAAGGAATTGCAGTTATCACATGCAGCCGTCTCTATCGAAGGACTTTGAAGTTTGTTCTATTATAGTTCAGCAGCCTACGTTTCTCTGCAAATACTGCAAGCCATTGCGGCGCACTCAGAAGTGGCACAAAATCTACCTGCCAGCTTGATTAGTGAGATAAGGGCAAAAAAAACACTTGTGAGGACTGCTGAAAAACAGTTTTCACAATACAGCATTTTCACAAAGGAATTGCAGTTATCACAAGCAGCCGTCTCTATCGAAGGACTTTGAAGTTTGTTCTATTATAGTTCAGCAGCTTACGTTTCTCTGCAAATACTGCAAGCCATTGCGGCGCAATCAAGAGTGGCACAAAATCTACCTGCCAGCTTGATTAGTGAGATACAAGGCAAAAAATAACACTCGTGAGGACTGCTGAAAAACACTTTTCACAATACAGTATTTTCACAAAGGAATTGCAGTTATCACAAGCAGCCGTCTCTATCGAAGGACTTTGAAGTTTGTTCTATTATAGTTCAGCAGCTTACGTTTCTCTGCAAATACTGCAAGCCATTGCGGCGCAATCAGGAGTGGCACAAAATCTAGCTGCCAGCTTGATTAGTGAGATACAAGGCAAAAAAAAAAACACTTGAGAGGACTGCTGAAAAACACTTTTCACAATACAGCACTTTCACAAAGGAATTGCAGTTATCACAAGCAGCCGTCTCTATCGAAGGACTTTGAAGTTTGTTCTATTATAGTTCAGCAGCTTACGTTTCTCTGCAAATACTGCAAGCCATTGCGGCGCAATCAGGAGTGGCACAAAATCTAGCTGCCAGCTTGATTAGTGAGATACAAGGCAAAAAAAAAACACTTGAGAGGACTGCTGAAAAACACTTTTCACAATACAGCACTTTCACAAAGGAATTGCAGTTATCACAAGCAGCCGTCTCTATCGAAGGACTTTGAAGTTTGTTCTATTATAGTTCAGCAGCTTACGTTTCTCTGCAAATACTGCAAGCCATTGCGGCGCAATCAGGAGTGGCACAAAATCTACCTGCCAGCTTGATTAGTGAGATACAAGGCAAAAAAAAACACTTGTGAGGACTGATGAAAAACACTTTTCACAATACAGTATTTTCACAAAGGAATTGCAGTTATCACAAGCAGCCGTCTCTATCGAAGGACTTAGAAGTTTGTTCTATTATAGTTCAGCAGCTTACGTTTCTCTGCAAATACTGCAAGCCATTGCGGCGCAATCAGGAGTGGCACAAAATCTACCTGCCAGCTTGATTAGAGAGATACAAGGCAAAAAAAAAACACTTGTGAGGAGTGCTGAAAAACACTTTTCACAATACAGTATTTTCACAAAGGAATTGCAGTTATCACAAGCAGCCGTCTCTATCGAAGGACTTTGAAGTTTGTTCTATTATAGTTCAGCAGCTTACGTTTCTCTGCAAATACTTCAAGCCATTGCGGCGCAATCAGGAGTGGCACAAAATCTAGCTGCCAGCTTGATTAGTCAGATACAAGGCAAAAAAAACACTTGTGAGGAGTGCTGAAAAACACTTTTCACAATACAGTATTTTCACAAAGGAATTGCAGTTATCACAAGCAGCCGTCTCTATCGAAGGACTTTGAAGTTTGTTCTATTATAGTTCAGCAGCTTACGTTTCTCTGCAAATACTGCAAGCCATTGCGGCGCAATCAGGAGTGGCACAAAATCTAGCTGCCAGCTTGATTAGTCAGATACAAGGCAAAAAAAAACACTTGTGAGGACTGCTGAAAAACACTTTTCACAATACAGCATTTTCACAAAGGAATTGCAGTCATCACAAGCAGCCGTTTCTATCGAAGGACTTTGAAGTTTGTTCTATTATAGTTCAGCAGCTTACGTTTCTCTGCAAATACTGCAAGCCATTGCGGCGCAATCAAGAGTGGCACAAAATCTACCCGCCAGCTTGATTAGTGAGATACAAGGCAAAAAATAACACTTGTGAGGACTGCTGAAAAACACTTTTCACAATACAGTATTTTCACAAAGGAATTGCAGTTATCACAAGCAGCCGTCTCTATCGAAGGACTTTGAAGTTTGTTCTATTATAGTTCAGCAGCCTACGTTTCTCTGCAAATACTGCAAGCCATTGCGGCGCAATCAGAAGTGGCACAAAATCTACCTGCCAGCTTGATTAGTGAGATACAAGGCAAAAAAAAACACTTGTGAGGACTGCTGAAAAACACTTTTCACAATACAGTATTTTCACAAAGGAATTGCAGTTATCACAAGCAGCCGTCTCTATCGAAGGACTTTGAAGTTTGTTCTATTATAGTTCAGCAGCTTACGTTTCTCTGCAAATACTGCAAGCCATTGCAGCGCAATCAGGAGTGGCACAAAATCTAGCTGCCAGCTTGATTAGTGAGATACAAGGCAAAAAAAAACACTTGTGAGGACTGCTGAAAAACACTTTTCACAATACAGCATTTTCACAAAGGAATTGCAGTTATCACAAG
The DNA here is from genome assembly GCF_055883805.1 of Amblyomma maculatum. Taxonomy (NCBI): domain Eukaryota; kingdom Metazoa; phylum Arthropoda; class Arachnida; order Ixodida; family Ixodidae; genus Amblyomma; species Amblyomma maculatum. Next base: position 219,717,751 of record NC_139345.1, read on the forward strand.
CAGCCGTCTCTATCGAAGGACTTTGAAGTTTGTTCTATTATAGTTCAGCAGCTTACGTTTCTCTGCAAATACTGCAAGCCATTGCGGCGCAATCAGGAGTGGCACAAAATCTAGCTGCCAGCTTGATTAGTGAGATACAAGGAAAAAAAAAACACTTGTGAGGACTGCTGAAAAACACTTTTCACAATACAGCATTTTCACAAAGGAATTGCAGTTATCACATGCAGCCGTCTCTATCGAAGGACTTTGAAGTTTGTTCTATTATAGTTCAGCAGCCTACGTTTCTCTGCAAATACTGCAAGCCATTGCGGCGCACTCAGAAGTGGCACAAAATCTACCTGCCAGCTTGATTAGTGAGATAAGGGCAAAAAAAACACTTGTGAGGACTGCTGAAAAACACTTTTCACAATACAGCATTTTCACAAAGGAATTGCAGTTATCACAAGCAGCCGTCTCTATCGAAGGACTTTGAAGTTTGTTCTATTATAGTTCAGCAGCTTACGTTTCTCTGCAAATACTGCAAGCCATTGCGGCGCAATCAAGAGTGGCACAAAATCTACCTGCCAGCTTATTTAGTGAGATACAAGGCAAAAAATAACACTCGTGAGGACTGCTGAAAAACACTTTTCACAATACAGTATTTTCACAAAGGAATTGCAGTTATCACAAGCAGCCGTCTCTATCGAAGGACTTTGAAGTTTGTTCTATTATAGTTCAGCAGCTTACGTTTCTCTGCAAATACTGCAAGCCATTGCGGCGCAATCAGGAGTGGCACAAAATCTAGCTGCCACCTTGATTAGTGAGATACAAGGCAAAAAAAAAAAACACTTGAGAGGACTGCTGAAAAACACTTTTCACAATACAGCACTTTCACAAAGGAATTGCAGTTATCACAAGCAGCCGTCTCTATCGAAGGACTTTGAAGTTTGTTCTATTATAGTTCAGCAGCTTACGTTTCTCTGCAAATACTGCAAGCCATTGCGGCGCAATCAGGAGTGGCACAAAATCTAGCTGCCAGCTTGATTAGTGAGATACAAGGCAAAAAAAAAACACTTGAGAGGACTGCTGAAAAACACTTTTCACAATACAGCACTTTCACAAAGGAATTGCAGTTATCACAAGCAGCCGTCTCTATCGAAGGACTTTGAAGTTTGTTCTATTATAGTTCAGCAGCTTACGTTTCTCTGCAAATACTGCAAGCCATTGCGGCGCAATCAGGAGTGGCACAAAATCTACCTGCCAGCTTGATTAGAGAGATACAAGGCAAAAAAAAAACACTTGTGAGGAGTGCTGAAAAACACTTTTCACAATACAGTATTTTCACAAAGGAATTGCAGTTATCACAAGCAGCCGTCTCTATCGAAGGACTTTGAAGTTTGTTCTATTATAGTTCAGCAGCTTACGTTTCTCTGCAAATACTGCAAGCCATTGCGGCGCAATCAGGAGTGGCACAAAATCTAGCTGCCAGCTTGATTAGTCAGATACAAGGCAAAAAAAAACACTTGTGAGGACTGCTGAAAAACACTTTTCACAATACAGCATTTTCACAAAGGAATTGCAGTTATCACAAGCAGCCGTCTCTATCGAAGGACTTTGAAGTTTGTTCTATTATAGTTCAGCAGCTTACGTTTCTCTGCAAATACTGCAAGCCATTGCGGCGCAATCAAGAGTGGCACAAAATCTACCTGCCAGCTTGATTAGTGAGATACAAGGCAAAAAAAAACACTCGTGAGGACTGCTGAAAAACACTTTTCACAATACAGTATTTTCACAAAGGAATTGCAGTTATCACAAGCAGCCGTCTCTATCGAAGGACTTTGAAGTTTGTTCTATTATAGTTCAGCAGCTTACGTTTCTCTGCAAATACTGCAAGCCATTGCGGCGCAATCAGCAGTGGCACAAAATCTAGCTGCCAGCTTGATTAGTGAGATACAAGGCAAAAAAAAAACACTTGTGAGGACTGCTGAAAAAAACTTTTCAAAATACAGCATTTTCACAAAGGAATTGCAGTTATCACAAGCAGCCGTCTCTATCGAAGGACTTTGAAGTTTGTTCTATTATAGTTCAGCAGCTTATGTTTCTCTGCAAATACTGCAAGCCATTGCGGCGCAATCAGGAGTGGCACAAAATCAACCTGCCAGCTTGATTAGTGAGATACAAGGCAAAAAAAAACACTTGTGAGGAGTGCTGAAAAACACTTTTCACAATACAGCATTTTCACAAAGGAATTGCAGTTATCACAAGCAGCCGTCTCTATCGAAGGACTTTGAAGTTTGTTCTATTATAGTTCAGCAGCTTACGTTTCTCTGCAAATACTGCAAGCCATTGAGGCGCAATCAGGAGTGGCACAAAATCTAGCTGCCAGCTTGATTAGTGAGATACAAGGCAAAAAAACACTTGTGAGGACTGCTGAAAAACACTTTTCACAATACAGCATTTTCACAAAGGAATTGCAGTTATCACAAGCAGCCGTCTCTATCGAAGGACTTTGAAGTTTGTTCTATTATAGTTCAGCAGCTTACGTTTCTCTGCAAATACTGCAAGCCATTGCGGCGCAATCAGGAGTGGCACAAAATCTACCTGCCAGCTTGATTAGTGAGATACAAGGCACAAAAAAAACACTTGTGAGGACTGCTGAAAAACACTTTTCACAATACAGCATTTTCACAAAGGAATTGCAGTTATCACAAGCAGCCGTCTCTATCGAAGGACTTTGAAGTTTGTTCTATTATAGTTCAGCAGCTTACGTTTCTCTGCAAATACTGCAAGCCATTGCGGCGCAATCAAGAGTGGCACAAAATCTACCTGCCAGCTTGATTAGTGAGATACAAGGCAAAAAAAACACTTGTGAGGACTGCTGAAAAACACTTTTCACAATACAGCATTTTCACAAAGGAATTGCAGTTATCACAAGCAGCCGTCTCTATCGAAGGACTTTGAAGTTTGTTCTATTATAGTTCAGCAGCTTACGTTTCTCTGCAAATACTGCAAGCCATTGAGGCGCAATCAGGAGTGGCACAAAATCTAGCTGCCAGCTTGATTAGTGAGATACAAGGCAAAAAAACACTTGTGAGGACTGCTGAAAAACACTTTTCACAATACAGCATTTTCACAAAGGAATTGCAGTTATCACAAGCAGCCGTCTCTATCGAAGGACTTTGAAGTTTGTTCTATTATAGTTCAGCAGCTTACGTTTCTCTGCAAATACTGCAAGCCATTGCGGCGCAATCAGGAGTGGCACAAAATCTACCTGCCAGCTTGATTAGTGAGATACAAGGCACAAAAAAACACTTGTGAGGACTGCTGAAAAACACTTTTCACAATACAGCATTTTCACAAAGGAATTGCAGTTATCACAAGCAGCCGTCTCTATCGAAGGACTTTGAAGTTTGTTCTATTATAGTTCAGCAGCTTACGTTTCTCTGCAAATACTGCAAGCCATTGCGGCGCAATCAAGAGTGGCACAAAATCTACCTGCCAGCTTGATTAGTGAGATACAAGGCAAAAAAAACACTTGTGAGGACTGCTGAAAAACACTTTTCACAATACAGCATTTTCACAAAGGAATTGCAGTTATCACAAGCAGCCGTCTCTATCGAAGGACTTTGAAGTTTGTTCTATTATAGTTCAGCAGCTTACGTTTCTCTGCAAATACTGCAAGCCATTGCGGCGCAATCAGGAGTGGCACAAAATCTAGCTGCCAGCTTGATTAGTGAGATACAAGGCAAAAAAAAACACTTGAGAGGAGTGCTGAAAAACACTTTTCACAATACAGTATTTTCACAAAGGAATTGCAGTTATCACAAGCAGCCGTCTCTATCGAAGGACTTTGAAATTTGTTCTATTATAGTTCAGCAGCTTACGTTTCTCTGCAAATACTGCAAGCCATTGCGGCGCAATCAAGAGTGGCACAAAATCTACCTGCCAGCTTGATTAGTGAGATACAAGGCAAAAAAAAACACTCGTGAGGACTGCTGAAAAACACTTTTCACAATACAGTATTTTCACAAAGGAATTGCAGTTATCACAAGCAGCCGTCTCTATCGAAGGACTTTGAAGTTTGTTCTATTATAGTTCAGCAGCTTACGTTTCTCTGCAAATACTGCAAGCCATTGCGGCGCAATCAGGAGTGGCACAAAATCTACCTGCCAGCTTGATTAGTGAGACAAATTGCAAAAAAAACGCACACAACCAAAATACAAAAGTCATGATGAAACCCTAGGCGAATAATTCACAATCAGAAGATCTGAAAACAAAGGTACAAAAGACAATCTTCTTTGCTGCTTCAAAACTGTGCGCCTAAGTTGTTGTTATCGGCGAGTTTGAAGCTCCAAATCGTTTTTGGAAAGAAACTGTGTTCGAATGCTTTTGCGCGTGAAAAGAAAAGGGGGAGGGGAGGCAGTTATTGTCGCTATGTTTTGTTATTGAGCCCAGTCTTGAGCAATAGGACGAATTTCTAGCCGACTCGGACGCACAGCACCAGCTCATGCTGATGCAGCGAGCCAGAGCCGCTGTTGTGACCGTGCATGGGCCGCGCTTGCGCGCACTATTGTGCGCCTGTGGGCATGGTATTGATATGTGCTGTTGATGCAAGGTTTCTAAGTGAGCGTGATTCACCTAAATCTTTTTGTGTGAGCATGCTTTGCTTTGTCGCGACCCTACAAATGCCAAGTTGGCCCTGTCAAGGGGACGTCAAGAAAAATACAAAGAAACGTCGCCTGTGAGAAATAGTCGGAAGTGCTGTTGTTCAACTGTTCACCCTTCCCGGCGAGAGGCGCTATTGTCGAGTGAGGAATGCCTATTGTCCAAAGGAGACGATCGGAGTGACACGTCCGCTGACGTACAGGAGAAGAAAGGAGCATGAGGATTACGGCCATTGGAGGATTTCCCGTGAATGCAGGAAAGAGTTGCAATTACCGGAAAGGGACAATGCTGGGAGCAGTATTCGTGGCGCGCACGTACACTTGGGTTTCTTAGAAGGAAATCCACTTGCCGGAACCAACATAGCGAATCTTTGCAGAAGAATCGAAATTTACCTCATCGCCGTTCTCAAGCTCTACCCCCCAACAAGTGACCACGCCCGACGAAACAATACTGGACCAGTCAGTGCATCAAACCATCAGTGCAGTGATGCGATAGATTGGTTGCCGATATCTGAGGGGTGTGCTCTGGAACTGATTGGTCAGCATCTTCAGAGAGGGGCTGGACATAGGGGGATTTAAGGACGTTGCAGAGCACGAAATGAGGCTCTGAGCCCTGGGTAAACGGCTCATCCAGACGATTCTCGCTATGAACTCTTAACGCTTGCCATTTTACTGATATATCCTTTTTTGTCATGTAAATAAGTTTTCTCAAAGTGCCATTAAACCTGCTTGTATTTATTTTACCAACTTCGAAGATTCAATCCTTCATCAACCCGGAGTCTCTGCACACTACCAAGTGAAGGCCGGGTCGACTTAGCCCCAGCGTCACGACAACTGGTGACCAGCGTTGGGATCTGAATCTACAAGCCACAACATCTGGTGATTGGAGGTGGATCAGAATCTACAAGCCACAACATCTGGTGATCGGAGGGGGCATCTGAAGCTACAAGCCACAACATCTGGTGATCGGAGGTGGCATCTCAAGTAACAAGCAGGAGCAACAATGAGAGCAGCTCGGAACATCGATCACATGTGTGGGTGAGTGCTTGGCTTTTCTTCTGATGTGGACCAGGTTCTAGAACAGGGTTAGATTTTAGAACTGGTAAAGAGTGTTGAAACGCCTTTAGATTTGGTAGTTTGCACAGTTGTTTTGGAAGTAGCCGACACTCGGAGCGATCATGGACCTACAAACGCTGCAGAAACCGGAACTGTTGCTATTGTGTGAGGAATTGGGAATTGATACAAGTGGTTTGGCACGAAAACCCTTGATTTTAAAGGCAGTCACTGATTTGGGAACCGATGATGAGGAGCTCAGTGAAGCATGGAACCTCATCGGACAAAAAAAAAAGGAGGAGCAGCTCAGACAGCGGAAAGAACGGGAAAAAGAGTAAAAGAGACGTGAGCGTGAAATTGAGAGAGAAGCAAAAAGGCTGGAGCAAGAAATTGAGATCCGGAAATTAGAAGTAGAGTTGAGCTAGATGTCGGGCAGTTGTCCCCAGCTAGCGGTACCTCTTCTCAACAAGGAGGCGAATTTCAAGATGTCAACGTACATGCAGCCATATGTGATATCAGGGGATATCAGTCTGTATCTGGCCAACTTTGAGCGAACCTGCGAAAAACTGTCCTTCCAGCGAGACACTTGGTCTCAGAGATTATTGACGGTTCTGCCCTGCGAGGCAGCGGAGGTTGTTGCGCGGCTAAGCAAGGAGGACACAGACAACTACGAGAAGGTCAAGGCTTGCCTTCTGAGAAAGTATAGGCTTAGCGCCGAGGCGTTCAGACAGCGTTTTCGGAACGCTACTAAGTCCAGGGACGAGAGTTACCCTGAATTCCTGTACAATTTAAGAGTCAATTTGGGCGAGTGGCTAAAGAGCACTGATTCCTACAGTGATAGGGACGCTGTAGTCGAGCGAATTCTTTTGGAGCAGTTTTATAACTGCCTCCCCGAAAAAGAAAGAAATTGGTTACAGGACCGATGCGACATTAAGTCGGCAACGGAAGCGGCCGAATTCATTGAGGAGTACTCTTCGCGCCGACAATTCAGCAACCCAGCAGTGGATAGGCCCCGCAATCCCAAGCTGAGTGTGAATAACCGTCAGTAAAGGCACTTTGCTAGAGTTGCAAACGAATAAAGGAAGGCTTCTTCAGGCAAACACCCTAGAAAGGACGGCAGTGAGAAAAGTGGGGAAGTGACCAACGCACAGAACACAAAGAACAAGCTTGAGGCTAGGAAGCCGCTCACATGCTTTAGGTGTAATGAGCAGGGTCACATTGCCGTCAACTGCCGGGAAAAAAAAGATTGCTTTCTCGTATGTCAGTGACTGCGATGAAAACATGAAGCTTTTGAAACCCTACATGCATGACCTAGTAGTCAACGGGAAGCCTTGCAAGGTACTGCGCGATTCGGCCGCAACGATGGATGTTGTCCATCCGGCGTATGTGTCGCCTTCCGACTATACAGGACAGTGTGCATGGATCCGCCAGGTAGTGGAGGAACAGAGTGTGTGCTTGCCAATCGCGAACGTGGTCATCGAGGGCCCTTTCGGCGAGTTAACAACCGAGGCTGCCGTTTCAGGAAAGCTTCCTAAGTGCTATCCGTATTTGTTTTCAACAAATCGCACATGCTGCTGCGAAAGAGGGGCATCCTTTTCGGAGACAGAGTTGTGCAAGCATTAACACGTTCAAAGGCGCGAGAACTAGCTACACTGCTCATTCCAGAAAATTCCACAGCAGAGGAAACGGCAGTTAAAACAGTGGTCGATGCGGAAGATAGCGGGTAAGAAAACTTTGAGAGCGAGGCATCTCAGATATGTCAACTTGAAAGTGAGCTTGATGAGACGCGGAATGAGAACGTTCTTGAGAGTAATATCACGAGACTTCTAAGTGGAACCCGAGAGGTCTTAGCTATGGAGCAAGCCAATGATCCCAAGATACAGAAGATAAGGGAGCGCCACCGCGCCACTAAGACAGCAAAGAATATTTCTTTCTAGATGAGAAGGGGAGTGCTGTATTGCTTATTCAGGGATAAGCGCGGAGTAGAGCGGGACCAATTAGTCGTTCCCCAAAAGTACCGCGAAGACTTACTGCGACTTTCCCATGGCAGCTCGTGGTTATGTCACCTTGGAATAAGGAAAAAAAGCAGAGGCTGTTGCAAGAATACTATTGGCCTGGATGTTTTAAGGACAGGGAAAATTTTGTACGGTCATGCGACACGTGCCAGTGGGTTAGAAAGGCGCAAGATAAGTGGAAAGCTCCGATGGTGTTAGTACCAATCATTACCGAGCCGTTTCACCGGTTAGTAATAGATGTAGTTGGGCCAATTCCTGTGACAGTGTCAGGGTACCGTTATATCCTCACTATGTTATGCCCAGCCACAAAGTTTCCAGAGGCTGTTCCGCTGCGCGAGGTGACGTCCGAGAGTGTAGTGGATTCGCTGCTGTCAGTGTTTGCACGAGTTGTATTCCCTTCCGAGGTCCAAAGTGATCAGGGTAGCGTTTTCACAAGTGTCCTCACCACCTCATTTCTCGAGCGATGCGGCATTAAGGTAGTGCACAGCTTGATCCACCATCCGCAGAGCAACAGCGTAGAAAGATGACATTCTGTTCTCAAACGCGTCCTGAGGGGAGTGTGCTATGAAAACAAGCGCAAATGGGATACCTGCCTGCCTGCAGCCCCTTTCGCTTTGCGGTCAGTGCCACACGAATCCACTGGATTTAGCCCAGCCGAGTTGGTGTACGGAAGGTCACTGCGCTCACCTTTGCGAATGGTGCGCGAAGCCTGGGAGGGGCACGGAGAAGACCCAACAGTAGTAGAATTCATTCTGAACCTCCTGAATCGCTTAAATAAGGAACTCGTTGAGGCCAGCATGAAGTCAGCCCAGGCTCGTTCCAAAGTGTACTATGATAAGCTAGCCCGTCAAAGGACGTTTCGTATCGGGGACCAGGTGATGTTGCTGAGATATTCAAGGCGGAATCTCGAAGTACAGTGGGAAGAACCTGCTGAAGTCGTTGCAAAGCTTTCTAACACTAACTACGCAGTGAAAATCCCCGGTAGGCCTAAAGAAGTGCGCATTTATCATTACAATCTTATGAAGCCTTATGTGCAGAGGGAAGCCATGGTAAATCTAACGTTAAACCTTCCCGAGGAGATGGGTGACAACTTGATTTGCTTCAGCGGAGAAGAAAGCAACGCTCAAGAGCTTCTCAAAAAGACGGAGCAGAGAGGAGAACTAAAGAAATCTCAGCTGTCCGATCTGGGCGAGCTAATAACCGAGTTTGAGGCCTGCTTCGTGGACAGGCCAGGCAGGACTGATTTGACTGAGCACGATATTGAGCTGACTTCAGACGTGCCAGTGCGATCAAGGTGCTACCGAGTTTCTCCAAGACAAAGAGAAATTCTGGATAGGGAAGTAACTCGCATGCTGGATGGGGAGTAATAAAACCCTCGGAAAGCGATTATGTTTCGCCTATGATCGTGGTAGAAGCTCCAGGTAAAGACCCTAGGCCTGTGGTAGACTACCGAAAGCTAAATTCTCTCACAGGGGATCAAGTGTATCCTATTCCGAATATCGAGGAGAGAGTAGAACAGGTCAGTCGAGCGGCCCATGTGACTACGCTGGACCTTACTCGAGGATACTGGCAAGTACCGCTCACTGAACGCGCCTGCAGATACGCGGCTTTCGTCACTCCGACTGGCAGATACCAGCCAACAATGATGAGTTTCGGGCTCAAAAATGCTCCATTTTGTTTTTCCCGACTCGTGGATAGGGTTTTAAAGGGGTGTGAAACATTCGCGGTGCCCTATTTGAATGACACTGCGATTTTTTCCGACTCATGGGCGGACCATATAGTACGTCTAAGAGCTGTACTGAGCCTTTTGCGTCAAGCTGGGCTAACCGTAAAGGCCGAGAAATGTTGCCTGGCAAGGGCGACCGTGGACTACTTGGGTCACAATGTAGGTCAAGGTTTCAGGACACCCAGCGAGATTAAGATTTCTGCGGTAGCAGACTACCTGCGGCCGAGCACGAAGACGGAAATTCGGGCATTCTTGGGGCTGACGGGATACTACAATCACTACCTCCCTAACTATTCAGCTTTGGCTAGCCCCCTGACCGACGCTCTCCGCAGGACAGAACCGACAAATGTAGTCTGAGACGAACAAAAGGAAGCCTCCTTCTTAAACCTGAAGGCTGTGCTGATTAGCCGTCCGGTATTGCGAGCTCCAGACTACGACCGAGAATTCACGGTCCAGTGTGATGCAAGTGATCGAGGGCTAGGTGCTGTTCTCTGCCAGAGGGATGACGACGGTAATGAGCACCCCGTGCTTTACCTGAGCAGAAAACTGAGCTCTAGAGAGAGGGCTTATTGCGCGTCAGAGAAAGAGTGCACTTGCATTGTATGGGCCATTCAAAAATTGCAGTGCTATCTTGGAGGGGCCAAATTCACCGTAGAGATGGACCATTGTCCCCTGGCTTGGCTGCAAACTGCGACATCGAAGAACAGTCGCCTTCTGAGGTGGAACTTGATTTTACAGCAGTACAATTTTGAAATAAGATACAAAAAGGGGAAGTTAAATGGGAAGTTAAATGGGAAAGCGGACGCGCTTAGCCGCTGTTTCTAAGCGGTCCGAGGTGCTCCTCACCATGTATCCAAATTGATACTCAGGTTCTTTCTTTTTCGTGCGCTTATATATATGTGACTATGTGAAGCAGCACGTTTGGTTTTCTAAGCATACGTGGGTCCTGAGCGTCTTGAGTGTGGGCTTTTCTCGGACAACGATGGCAGTTTTCTTTTGGCCTGGTCTCTTCAGACGGGAGCCGAGCGCTTGCTTAGATATGTGGTTAAGTTTCAGAGACAGCTCAAGCAATTTGGCCTACGACAATCAAGACAACGCGACAAGCGACAGCGAGCTTCAAGCGTTCTTGTGCAGGCCATTAAGTCGTCTCTTCATGCAGCAGCTGCGACTGCTGCCCTCCGTGACTCTTCTGGCGGGGGAGGAGACTGTTGTGACCGTGCATGATCCGCGCTTGCGCGCACTATTGTGCGCCTGTGGGCATGGTATTGATATGTGCTGTTGGTGCAAGGGCTCTAAGTGAGCGTGATTCACATGAATCTTTTTGTGTGAGCATGCTTTGCTTTGTCGCGACCCTACAACTTCCAAGTTGGCCCTGTGAAGGGAACGTCAAGAAAAATACAAAGAAACGTCGCCTGTGAGAAATAGCCGGAAGTGCTTTTGTTCAACTGTTCACCTTTCCAGTCGAGAGGCGCTATTGTCAAGTGAGGGATGCCTATTTTCCAAAGGAGACGGTCGGAGTGACACGTCCGCTGACGTACAGGAGAAGAAAGGAGCATGAGGATTACGGCCATTAGAGGATTTCCCGTGAATGCAAGAAAGAGTTGCAATTACCGGAAAGGGACAATGCTGGGAGCAGTATTCGTGGCGCGCACGTACACTTGGGTTTCTGAGAAGGAAATCCACTTGCCGGGACCAACATAGCGAATCTTTGCAGAAGAATCGAAATTTACCTCATCGCCGTTCTCAAGCTCTACCCCCCAACAAGTGACCACGCCCGACGAAACAATACTGGACCAGTCAGTGCATCAAACCATCAGTGCAGTGATGCGATAGATTGGTTGCCGATATCTCAGTCATAGAGAAACATACTTACGCATAGCCTCCTTTATACACTCTGTGCCTGTCAACTCCGCGGCCGTCGCCGCCGCACCTCCTCCGTTGGCAAGTTACGCCGCTGGCTGCCGAGAGATGGCGACAGCGACGTAGGGTCACCTTCGCCAGGTGAGTGCCAGGTGCGCCGTGAGAGTGCCGGGTGCGCCGTGTTGCAAAGCGGTCCGGTAGCCACGCGCTGCCGCTGTCTCGCTGTTTCGTGGACTGTTCTGCTGTGTGCAAGGTCATGCTTCTACTTTTCTTTGCCTTCGGGTGCTGCAGGTATACAGCATTGCACCAACTGGTAAGTGCCAGCTTTGCTTTGTCCTTCCGGCGATCGCTGCGTAGTATTCAGCTGCTTTGAGGCTTGTAAAAAATAGTGACAGCACCAATGTGTTTATTAAGCGTCAATACTGCAATAGTAATGTTAGATGCGCACCTGTGCTTTCTGGACTGCAATGCTAATTGCTTCCCTGCCTAGCTCGTCTGCGTAGTGTGTTAGTGTGCTCCGGCGAAGCTTTTTTTTTTTGCAGTATACATTAATTACGAAAATTGGTGATAAAATAGAAACACAAGATTTACCTATTGTGAAGATGACTACTCTAAAGGGAGTTTAACCAAATCTTGCAAAGCCTATATTAGTTTCCCTTCTCGCACTCAACCGCATTAAGGCCTGTGAGAAATAATGACAGCACCAGAAGTGTGTTTATTACGCGTCCAGTAAGGTAATAATAATATTAAATGTGCACGTGTATTTTCTGGACTGCGATGCGAACTTCCTCCCTGGTTAGCTCGTCTGTGTGGTATGTTACATGTGCTCCGGCGCAGTATGTTTTGTTTCGCTAACTGCGCAATTCTGTGAAAAAAAAATAAAAACACGAGCTTTGTCTATTGTGACGATTATTTTGGAGTGATCGAAACAGAAAGCTGCAACGCGTATATTTGTCTTTCCCTGTTTTTCTAGCTAAAAAAAAAACGTTTGTACGACGCGCTGAATCATTGAAAGTAACAGCTGATACCAAAATTGTTCTCCTTATAGATCTCAATGGCATACTGCGATGCAGTTGTTCCAATCATCTGTAAATCAAGCTGGCTTCTGAAGTGCTATCAGTGACAGCAGTCACCGTGAACTTTTTTTCCCTACTTGTGGCAGCTATTCATCACATCACTTCTACATGGTACTCTTGAAGCACAATTGCTGTTGTGAAATGTGTAAATAAATGCTGGTGCCTTTCTTCTTAAATTTTGTTTTATTGCAGCGTAGACTAGCATTGTAATTTTTCTATTACCATTGGTGCTAGCGGAGTAGTCATGCAGTTTTTCGAGCCATGCGCAATTTCTTGAAACTGCCTGACATAAAATGTCATATAGCGTTGGTGTTATTGCCTAACAAGTATCATGATCACTTGTTATGCTTAGTGGATGTCGGCCTTACAAGTAAATATGCTGAATATGCACGAATCATGTTTAGGAACAGTTATCCCGCTAGCGAATAACAGCGCTCCCGCCCCGCGCCGACATTCGTACCCGTGCGCCTCGACCCCTACGTCAGCGGCGCCCTCAGCGAGGGGACCGCGCAACTTTACTCGACGGCGCCACTCTATTGTTCGCGTGGCGCGTTGCCAGGCACAGAGTATAAAGGAGGCTATGACTTACGTAAAGAGCAGACACTCGAGCCGTTTCGCGGCCGAGCTGACCACCCGCGAGGCGGCGTAGCGATGTTGGTTTCCTCTTCACTTCAAAGGTAGACAGCTTATATTACATACACCGCATTGCACCTACGCTTCCACTTTCCTCACCCATTCTACAGTTCACTGTACCCATTCCGTATAAACGTTGATGCTACGCCGGTCATGTGCCTCTCGGTCCGCCCACCTCACCGCGCTTTTCAATGCGTCGCCTCGCTTTGCCGGTAACTTATTTCATTTTGCCTGCAGTATTATTTTGGTGCTTCTTCAGCAAAGAATCCTTTGTGTAAGTCGTTTGTTGCGCTACGTGAGTATATTTTCCACATGTAACATAGAATATGAGCCATGACGCCCTTTTGATGTGTAGTGTGTAGCTACTGTTTGTTATTTGATCGTGTTTTTCTGAAGAACAAGTGCTTCCTTCCATTGTGTAATTTTCTAAGGTAACCCGTAACACCTACTGTTTAAAACAGAATTTATCGGTGGCTCACAAAAATTTATTCGGCACTACAAGAACACTGTATTTCGCATATGAGATCGTCTTAATAATAATGTTTACTTCGCTGTATTTGCACAATGCATGTGCTTTTGAAGGTTCTTAAGCACCATTTTTACCTGCTGAGTTCCTTGTCATAGCTAAAACATCCTCGTTGTGGTCTCAAAAGCGCGGCCGCCTGTTCGTGGCGTGCAAGATTGAAGACATCTACTGCTATTAGCCGCGTACAGTGGGCTCCATGTAGTGCCTTTGTCATACGGGAAGAGGGCAGTTTTGATAGCTATCATCATCATCACCATCATCATCATCAGCCTGATTATACCCACTGCAGGGCGAAGGCCTCTCCCATATTTCTCCACTTAACCCGGTTCTGTGCTAGCTGCATCCACTTGACCCCTGCGAACTTCTTAATCTCATCCGCCCACCTAACTTTCTGCCGCCCCTGCTACGCTTTCCTTCCCTTGGAATCCAGTTTGTTACCCTCAGCGACCATCGGTTATCCTCTCTTCGCACTACATGTCCTGCCCATGCCCATTTCTTCTTCTTAATTTCCACTAGAATGTCGTTAACTTGAGTTATTTCTCTGACCAACTCTGCTCGTTTCCTATCTCTTAATGTTACCCCTACCACTTTTCATTCCATAGCCATCTGGGTTGTCCTCAACTTAAGTAGAACTCTCTTGGTTAGCCTCCACGTTTCAGCCCCATAGGTGAGTACAGGCAAGATGCAACTGTTGTATACTTTCCTCTTGAGCGATACCGGTAAGCTGCTAGTCATAATATGCGAGTGCTTGCCAAATGCGCTCCATCCCAATCTTATTCTTCTTGTTATTTCCTTTTCATGGTCCGGATCTGCGGTTACTACCTGTCCTAAGTAGACATATTCGCCTACTACTTCCAGTATTTCGCTACCTAATGTAAACTGCTGTTCCTTCCCGAGGCTGTTGAACATTACCCTAGTCTTCTGCATATTGATTTTCAAGCCTACCTTTCTACTTTTTCTGTCTAGGTCATCAATCATTATTTGCAGTTCATCCCCCGAGTTGCTTAGCAAGGCAATGTCATCAGCAAATCGCAGATTACTGAGGTATTCTCCATCTACCCTTATCCCTAACTGCTCCCATTCCAAGTCTCTGAATACTTCCTCTAAACAAGCTGTGAATAGTACTGGGGAGACTGTGTCTCCTTGCCTAACACCTTTCTTTATGGGAATTTTGTTGCTTTCTTTATGTAGAACTATGGTTGCTGTGCAGCCACTATATATAACTTCCAGCACTTTCACGTACGGCTCGTCTACCCCCTGATTTCGCAATGCCTGCATCACCGCCGAGGTTTCAACTGAGTCAAATGCTTTTTCGTAATCAATGAATGCTATGTATAAGGGCTGGTTATATTCCGAGCATTTTTCTATCACCTGATTGATGGTATGGATATGATCGATAGTAGAGTACCGTTTCCGAAACCCTGCTTGATCCTTTGCTTGATTGCAGTCTAAGGTTGTCCTGATTCTATTAGCGATTACCTTAGTAAATACCTTATACGTAACAGACAGTAAGCTGATTGGTCTGTAATTTTTAAGGTCCTTAGAGTCCCCTTTCTTGTGAATGAGGATAATGTTTGCATTCTTCCATGCTTCCGGTACCGTCGATGACACCAGGCACTGCTTATAACGGGTGGCCAGTTTTTCTAGCACGATATCCCCCCGTCCTTCATCAAATCTGTAGTTATCTGATCCTCTCCAGCTGATTTCCCCCTTTTTATAGTTTCTAGTGCTTTCTTGACCTCGTCCTTCGTCACTGGTGGAACGTCTGACTGTTTTTCCCTACCGCCAATCTCATTACGGTCCTGACTACTTTGGCTGCTGTAGAGATCTGTATAGAACTCCTCGGCTACTTTGACTATCTCGCCCATATTAGTGATGACGTTGCCCGCCTTGTCCCTTATCGCATACATCTGGTTTTTGCCTATGCCCAATTTCTTCTTTACCGTTTTAAGGCTTCCCCCGTTCTTTACAGCATGCTCAGTTTTCTCCATGTTATACTTCCTTATATGGGGCTGAAACGTGGAGGCTAACCAAGAGAGTTCTACTTAAGTTGAGGACAACCCAGAGGGCTATGGAACGAAAAATGGTAGGGGTAACATTGAGAGATAGAAAGCGTGCAGAGTGGGTCAGAGAAATAACTCAAGTTACCGACATTCTAGTGGAAATTAAGAAGAAGAAATGGACATGGGCAGGACATGTAGTGCGAAGAGAGGATAACCGATGGTCGCTGAGGGTAACAAACTGGATTCCAAGGGAAGGAAAGCGCAGCAGGGGGCGGCAGAAAGTTAGGTGGGCGGATGAGATTAAGAAGTTCGCAGGAGTCAAGTGGATGCAGCTAGCACAGAACCGGGTTAAGTGGAGAGATATGGGAGAGGCCTTCGCCCTGCAGTGGGTATAATCAGGCTGATGATGATGATGATGATGATACTTCCTTATATCGGCCACCTTGCGCTTATTGATTAGCTTTGATATCTCGGCCAATTCGATCTGGTCTGTTGGATTGGAAGCTTTCATACTCTGCCGTTTCTCAATCAAATCTTTCGTCTCCTTAGACAGCTTACCGGTATCCTCTCTAACTATCCTACCGCCTACTTCTACCGCGCACTTAGTAATGATATCTCTGAAATTATTGTTCCTTGCCTCTAGGGTAATGTCGCCATCCTCAGTTAGAGCTGAATGCCTATTCTGTAGCGAGATCCTGAACTCTTCTGCCCTCCGCCTCACCGCTAATTCGTTGATGGGTTTCTTTCTTACTAATCTATTGCGTTCCTTCTTCAGATTTAGGCTAATTCGGGACCTCACCATCCTGTGGTCACTACATCGAACTTTCCCGATTACCTCTACATCCTGCACAATGGCGGGGGTTGAACACATTATGAAGTCGTTTTCATTTTTAGTCTCTCCGTTAGGACTTTTCCATGTCCATTTCCGGTTCTTCCGTTTGCTGAAGAAGGTATTCATGATTCGTAAGTTATTGCGCTCTGCAAACTCAACTAGTAACTCCCCCCTGCTATTCCTAGAGCCAATGCCATAGTCACCTACTGCCTTGTCTCCTGCCTGTTTTTTCCCTACCTTGGCATTGAAGTCGCCCATTAGTACAGTATACTGCGTCTTTACTTTTCGCATTACCGATTCTACATCTTCACAGAAGCTTTCAACTGCCTGGTCATCATAACTACATGTGGGTGCATAGGCCTGTACAACCTTCAGTTTATACCGCTTATTAAGCCTAATTACGATGCCTGCAACCCTCTCATTAATACTATAGAATTCATCTATATTACTCGCTATATACTTATTGATAAGGAAACCTACTCCTAGTTGTCGCCTCTCTGGTAAACCTCGATAACACAGTACATGCAGATCCTTCAGTACAGTATATGCCTCATTCGGCCTCCTAACCTCACTAAGCCCTATGACATCCCATTTCATGCCCTCTAGTTCCTCTAACAGCACTGCTAAGCTAGCTTCACTAGCTAGGGTTCTAGCATTAAACGTTGCCAGGGTCAGTTTCCAATCGCGGCCTGTCCAGCGGAGCCAGACTTTCTTAGCACCTCCTGCTGCGTCCCAGGTCTGACCGCCGCCGTGGTCAGTTGCTCCGCAGCCGCTGGTGACTGAGGGCCGGGGTTTTATGGAGCTTATCATAGGAGGTTGTGGCCAATTACTGCACCAGGGTGGCCAACTCCTGTTCTGGTGAGGGAGTGCGTTGCCGGAGGTGTTCACCGGCATCAGGTCGCACCCCAAACCTGTATATGCAATTCCATCGACACGCGGATTTTTTTTTTTTTTCTTATGTCATCCGGTGGAGAATTGCGCGGCACCGGGATTTGGGCCCCGGTCCTCTTGCATGCGAGGCGGATGCTCTACCGCTACGCCACCGCTGCTCCTCAGCTATCAGAAGTATATTTTTATTTTATTTTTATTTTTAGAACATACTGCTAGCCTGAGTGTCAGGCTTTAGGCAGGAGCAGGCATACAACGCTTTGCAAAACATACAATTTACACAATGCATACATAGCGTCAATACACGTAACTACTCATCATAAATAGAAGTCAACGTTAGACCAGCAAGCGACGCCACGATGTGAATACAGTACAACAAATGTGTCAGTATGTTCAGGACAGCGCGTGACAGAATGAAGGTACACTTGTGCATTGGACAACATCAGCAGGTAAGGTATTCCACTGGCGAGTCGTTCTAGGAAAGAATGATTCTTTAAAAATGTTGGTTTTAGAGAAGTATTCTTTAACTCTTTTAGGGTGATAGGAACGTGTTGTGCGTGGCTTAGCGGTTTCAATATAAAGCGTTTTATCAATTCCTAATTCGTCATGATAAAGCAAGTAAAAAAGCTTCATTCTTTCCCGGTAACGTCTTGATGCTAAGCTTTCCAGGTTGGCATCTAGTAAGAGTTGGGTTGGAGATGTGCGCCAGTTATATGCGTTATAAATTAATCTTACTGATTTACGTTGTACGCTTTCAAGTTTGATGATGTTGGTTTGCGAGTAGGGGTCCCAAATAGCGGCAGCGTATTCCAATATCGGCCTGATGTACGTTTTGTAAGCCAAAAGTTTCATGTCGCGTGTTGATTTTCCCAGTGTTCTTCTCAGATAACCGAGCCCTTTCATTGCCTTTTTTTCAACGTATCCTACGTCTTGGTTCCATCTGAGATCGCTTGTGATTATTAATCCAAGATATTTAAAACTTGATACTGTAGCTAAGGCATGGTTTCCAAGACAATATGTAAAGTGCAATGGTTGTTTTTTACGAGTGATTGTCATAGCGACTGTTTTTTTTTTGTTATTTATAGCCATTTGCCACGTAAGGCACCATTCTTGTATTTTGGCCAGAGATGTGTTTAAGTCTACCTGATCTTCAAAACCACGGATTTCATGGTAAATCACGCAGTCATCTGCGAAAAGTTTGATTTTCACGGGATTTCACAAGCGATGTCGTTAATAAAAATCAAGAAGAAGAGTGGTCCTAGTACCGAACCCTGAGGGATTCCTGACTTAACTAAAACAGGTCTGGAGGACACATTACCAACCTTAACACTCTGATGACGAAAGGACAGATAAGCTTCTATCCATGCAAGCAAGGTATCATTTTTCAGTAAAGATTTTAGCTTGAACAGTAGTTTACTATGAGATACGCGATCGAAGGCTTTTTCGAAGTCTAAAAAAATAATGTCAATCTGATTACGATTATCTAAGGCTGCGGCGAGGTCGTGAATAGTTTCAAGTAGCTGAGTTACAGTAGATAGCCCTTTACGAAAACCGTGCTGACGCTTATCAATTATGTTATGATTGTTAAGAAAAGCAGAGATGTGTTTGGCAATGATATGCTCCAGGGTTTTAGCACAAGTGCACAACAGTGAAATAGGCCTAAAAAATGTGGTTAGCGACTGGTCAGAAGTTTTTGGAATAGGAGTGATTTGGGCATACTTCCAGTCAGCTGGGAGTTCGGCGCATGTCAAAGTTTGTTAAATATGGGGGTCAGGTATTTCGCTCACCATTCAGCATACCTAATTAGAAAACAGTTCGGTATTCCATCTACACCAGAGGACTTCTTAGCGTCTAAGTTCATTAATAGCGAAAGTACACCTTCCTCTTTAGCGTATACATCACCAATTGCCGGGACTTCATCATAGAGGTTGAAATTGGGTCTTAAGCCGTCATCACGTGTAAAAATAGAGTAAAAATAATCGTTAAGGGCATTTGCAATTTCATATTTGTCGGTTGTAACGACATTGTTCAAGCACATGCTTTGCAAGGATTTCCTTTTTGGTGCAATGTGGCACCAAAACTTTCCTGGGGACGAAGACAGAAAATTTCTGAGAGACACATTTTGATAATGAGCTTTCGCTTTCTTGATGCTATCTTTCAGCATTGCGCGTTTTGATTGCACTGGCCGCGGACGGGTGCCGCTTATGTTGCTTCCTTGCGTTTTTCAACTTTCGCCCAAACCGAACGATTTCTTTATTATTCCAAGGGCTAGTATTGCGCACTCTCTTTCGCTGAAAGGCCACGAAGTCGTTTATGCATTTCAGCACCAAATCCTTGAAAAAGCGCCATAGCTGATCAACAGAACTCTGGTTTGAATTGCAAAGGGAAACAAACCCGGTAAATGAGCTATCCATTGCATCTAATATATCGACGTCACTTGCGCGAGAAAAGACAGGAACAACTCGTTCTTGCGTTTTTTGTCGTGATAGGGTATTGACCTGCATTGAAAAGCATACCATTTTATGATCCGAAATGCCTTCAAAAATATGGATTTCCGCGTTTCGACGAAGAATTGCTTTGCCGACAAGAAACAAGTCGAGTACAGATGACGAGCTGCATTGAATACGGGTTGGTTGCTTTACTAATTGAGTTAAGTCATGAAATAAGATGAGATCAACCAGAGGTTCCGCGGTTGGAGACAGAGCGCTTGGAAAGTCGTCACTCCAGTCAACGGACGGCACGTTGAAATCGCCAGTACGCTACATGAATGGTTTCTGTACTAACGCAAAAATTCATTCAAGTGCCTAAAAAACGTGTTATCGGTGCTTGGTGGTCGATAGAAGCCCCCAATCACTATGTTCATTTCTTCCAGGAATACCTTGATGATAACAGATTTTACTTCGGCAATATCTGGCAATCTTATTACTCGCAGTGACTCTTGAAATAAGACTGCTACGCCGCCAATGCGGCTGTCTCTGTCATTCCGATATAGTATGCTGTAACCAGGCGGGCTTATTTCAGAGTCGCTAATGCTAGGGTTTAACCAAGTTTCCGTGATTACCGGTATGTGTGGTTCATGGGCAATAATGATGCTTTCCAAGTCGGCTGTTTTATTAATTACACTGCGGGCGTTAACGTTAAGGCATCGAAATGTTTTTGGTGTTTTGCTATTAGTTCATTCCGGCCGTTTCGGATCAGCTACAGGAATCCTTTTGTTGTGCATGCTGTCGCATTCAAACACTTTGTCATCTATCTTAATCTTGTCATAAAGAAGCTTGACTTTGCTACCCGCCAGCCTTTGTTGAGCAGCACTGTCCCAGAGGTGCTTTCTAATTTGTCTTGTTGCTAGTGAATAGTCTTCCGAGACAGAGATAGATTTTCCTTTTAGCTTGTAGCAGTTTTGCAAGACTTTTATTTTTTCGCGGTGGTCAATGAGCTTAAGTATTACAGGGCGCGATTTGTCCTCTTGTTTGCGTCCCATCCTATGAATGCGTTCAACTGACAATACATGAACGCCTAATGTTCCCTGAAACGTTTCTTCAACTATAGTTTTTGTAAGTGACTCTGTTGTTTCGTTCGTTTCCTCTTGAACACCAAATATGATAAGGTTATTGCGCCTTCCTCTGTTCTCTAAGTCCGTAAGTTTCTGTTGCATGTCCATGACGGTTTGTTCCAGACTATCGAACTTGATTCCCAGTTCCTTAACTTTTGTTGCTGACTCCTCTAAGCCTTCCAGTTTTGTTCCAATTGCATTAAGTCTTTCCTGTATGGCTTTTTGACCATTCAGAAGCTCAGTAAGCAATTGCTCAGTTGTGGGACCGGGATTAGCTTCTACATCACCGCAAACCAACAGGTCGACAGGAGAACAAAGAACACAAGCAATAAGATATTTCAAGCACGGTGGGCAAGGCAGCAGCAACAAAACAAATTGTCATCTTTGTAGCATTCGGCAGGTAAAAGCTTACTAACCTGGATCACGAAGCAGACCGGGTTATTAAGCATGCTTCCAGCTTTGCTGCTGCCTAGCCCACTGACGCTGGATGGCTTCGGGGGGGGGGGGGGGGGGGGGGCTGATTTATACCGCTCGTTGTGGTCACGTGAGGTGACGTCGCGTTGTACGGGTCCCAAGATGGTCTGTAGTTGATTGCGATGCTCGGTTGAGTGATAGGGCAGCGATGACCAATAGTGGATGATGAGTTCACGGCTCGGCTGACGTAGGCAGTGCTTGTTTCCGGGGGAAAGCAGCCACACGCTGAAGGCCTGATTCCAAGAAGGAGCGTCGCGACCTGGATCACGAAGCAGACCGGGTTATTAAGCATGCTAAAACATCCTCGAAGAATATTATTGGGATGCTATTATGTATTCAGTGTGTTGTGTTTAAATGTTTGAACAGTATATATTGCTCTAGGTGCAAGAATAGAAATTCCGCGTGGGCTGGAGCTGAATTTATTCCTCCTTGTGTCTAGCCGTTCACAACTCCTTTTGTGTTGCTCTCACTGGTGACGTTTTGGAGGAGAAACACGCGGCGGGTATGCGCAATTTTTTTCTTTTCTTCGTGACACTGTGCAGCGTGCTTTACCGTGCCTTCTTTCTTATTACTTTTTGTGATTTTGCATTTTCTAAAATGTGTGATCCAGTATTCTTTTTGTACAATTCAAAATAACAAGATAAATAAGCTTTATGCGTGGAACCCATGCCTCTTATGGGTTCAACTGAGCAAACCGGCTAAATCACATCAAAAAAGTACAATAAGAACAGCCTCTATCGTAATACTCCAACATGCATGAACAAAGTAACCTGCGCTTAGGTTCTTCGAGAACCTTGTTGGTTATCTCCAGTAAAAAGGCTGCGATCTGCGAATTTATTACGTATGTGTACATGGCATCAATAAAGACCTTACGCGCCACTATAGACGTTGTATTTGAATATTTTAATAGACAAAGGTAAAACAGAATCGAAAGCATTGCTATCGAAACCGAAACAGAGCAAAAGCACGCGCCTAAAATTTCGGAGGACGTAATTAGCGGTCTGACCAGTCGCTCGGGGCGCTGGCGGCAGTGCAGTAGCTCGGCCACAGGGCCCTATGGAAGTGTCCGCTCTTTACGTAAGTATGTTTCTCTATGGCTCAGTGGGCTCGGTGGCTGTGCTCCCGCTCAAGTCACTATAATCCTCTCGCATTCGTCACGCAGGTGTTTTCTTTCGCTGGCAATGCACTATTCGCTGCCCTGCTTGCCCTTTCCCCGGCACTTAAATTGAGCTCAAAATCGCCATCGATGTCCAAGAATCGCCAAGACTTGGATGAAAGCGCTAAGTTTCGAAGGTCGGCAAGACCAATGCAGTGATCAATCTACTTTGTCTTCTATCGCAGCGCGATCAACTTCGCCTGGGTAAGTAATTGGGAGAGTCGTCTGAGCGACGGCGCTATATAATTACTGTCCTTTCCTGCAGCCACCATTTGCCGGCGTTTCCTTTCTGGCCTCGGTGTCGGCGTTTTCACACTCAAATACGATGGCAAGTTGGGCACGATAGTCGGCACCGCATCGGGGGAAAGCGTTAGCGAGCTTCTAGGTATTCGAACTTTAGCCCCGTTCAAGATGTGCACATCCCTTAATACAAAACGAGGCTCAAAATGCAGCTCGCAAACTGCGCAGACTGCATCCAATGCCTTGTCAAGCCTTCGAAGTTGTCTCTGCCAAAGCAGTCGCCGTTCTTCATCTGCGGGGGCTTTGAAAAGAGAGAATTTTTACGATCCTGTTCAGTCCGCGCGTAACCAGTCTTGTATTTCTGGCGCATAGCAGTGATTCAGCCGTCACTTCGGAGGCATCACACGCAAAAGGGCAGGTCAGAAAAAATTTTCCGCACCAACCAGATTAGGCATCAACCACAAGAAAATAAAACTACAAAACTACGCACCAACCATGACAACCATGCGGTGCAAACGGGTCGAGGCGAGGAGGTCGGTGCAGCTGGAGGGGCGGGAGCGGACGCTCGTCAAGACCAGACCTTCTTTATTGGAATGCTCCGTCGCTTCTGCGCATGCGCCAGCTGAAAGCAGTGAGGAGGAATAACTTGCCGGACGTGAGGTAAAATTTGTTTTATGTTTTGTTTGTAAAATGTCTGCCGCATGGAGGAAGGAAAGAACTATCTTCTAGAGCACTATAAAAGAACTTAGGAGAGGCCCTGACATCATGTTTTTGAAGCCGGCGCGGCCGCGCTGCGACCGGACACTGCAACGTCTCTCCTCCTCCTTTACCCTCCGCATTTTCTTTCTCCGCGACGTTCACACAATTTTCTGTGGCAATGTGGTCGAAGCTACGAAGCCGAAACGCGCCAGCTCACTCCGCACAAGCATTAGTGTCTCCGGAAATTTCGCAATGGATGCTGTGGAATGTTAAACCATTACGGAACTATTAAGCTTATTATTGTGTCAGGCGTAAACTACAGTACTAGCCAGTACAGTGGGAGTTTAATAGACAGCTTTCATGTCGATGGCTGCGCGGCCTGTCGACAGTCTCGTAAAGCGCAAGAGCGTAGGCGGGGCCGGGTGGCGACATTCCGTTTCCAGCCCAGATGAGAGCAGACGCTGACGTCATCGTCGCCGTCACGCGACGTCAGTTCCTTCGTTCTCAGTTGCCGTGGCAACAGCTACGCGTTCCAAAATGCATATGGCGTCACGCATGTTCGTCGTCTGCCTCGGACTGAAGGAATGGGCATTTGGCGTCGGCTTGCCAGCAACGATGAACGACACGCACACGACGCACAACGCAGCAAACAGTGGGCTTGCAGCTGTTGATGGGTCTCACAAGGCGAGTATGTTATTAAAGCGTGTGCTTTTCGGCTCGAACAGAGTTTTTGTGTAAGCGAGATTTGAGAAATGCCAGTCTCTTACGCTGACAACATAATTACATGCGGGAATAACCAACTAGTGTGCGTTAGGACCTTTCTAAATCAATAACTCTGGTGGCAAACATTGCCCCGTTTCTGGGCAAGCCGCCGTCAAGGGGTCATTGCTCGATCGAGCGATTCACTAGACAGTCGTGAAGTGTTGTATTAGAGTTAACCATTTTTCGCGGCGTTGCAATCAAGGCTGCTGGTATATAATGCGGGATGAGCATACAATTTCGAGAAATGCACGAAACTTTGAGGCGCAGTTGTTTCAACCTTTCGTGACGCGACTATGTGTGCAACCGAATACTGCTGCGACACTGGCGCCTCATTTAATTCATATGTGCGATCCAAATTGTGGATCAGCTGCAGTGCATTGTTGCGGAGTGTTCTATGGAGAGCGCGGAGCCGTTTACCGCAAGTAATGTCATTTAAAGACAGCGACTGGAAATGACACTGGGCTCTGTATTAATTGTACCACTGCTTGGTAGTAGCACTGAAGTAACTATGTATAGCGCAAAAACATTACTACTACAGCAATTCATTTATTTCACCATATATATGATAGGAACTCATGAGTAAAAATCTTGTATGGAAATCAGAATGATGCATTCTAGATAATGACTGCATGTGTTGTGTGCATGTTAATTGGGCTAAATGATCGCTGTTAACTGGGGAACTCATGCTGGTTAGAAGTTTCCGAAACGGTTTCTTGTACGAAAGCCTTCCAATTAATGCATTAATTCATCCTAAATTACAGTGTGCCTTGCTCAGAACAGCTGTTACAGTCCATGGGATGGTAATGGTGTCAGTGACAAGACTGATCATGCCTGCTCAAGAAAACGGTGTGACATGTACAGTGACAACAGTGACTCATTCTATTTTAGTGCTTTCAGGCATTGTACATCCCCCATTGTTCTGAACCCCAAGGAATATGCTGGTAAGCTTGTTGCATAGGGCGCTCAGCTACCATAGGGCAGGGGATCTGGGTTTGATCCTGGCCGAGTGTTGTGTGAACCTGTATGTATATCAGTGCACATGAAATAACCTCAGTTGGTTGAAATTATTTGAAGCCCTTCACTGCGGCGTGTCCCCATAGCCTGAGTCGCTACAGGGCAATAATTAAACCCCATAATGAGGCCAACTCGTGGCCAGCTTTATGGGTATCTCACCTTTATGGGTATGGGTCTACTGTGGACACCTTCAGTAGGGACATTCTGCATCGAGAGTACTACACCCAAACAGCAGAGCCTAACTTAAAAAATTTTGAAGAAAATACTCTTGAGAGGCCCCTATCAGAAACCAAGTCAGTAAAGCTTATGTACTGTGGAAATCTTACTATACATCGTCATTTTGCTAGCATGTTGGCACTCATGGGACAAGAATGCACAGCTGGTAGTTGTCGAATATTATATAATGTTGGTATTGTTGCCATAAACTTTGATCAGGCAGGAAGGCAAGTGCAGCTATACATTGTGCCTCATCACATTTGTATACCAGGTGCCTTTTTGTTATATGGTGTACAGCTCCAGCAGTGCAGGCCAGAGCAGGTGGAAGCACACTGATCGAGTGTTTTATTAGGTTTCACCGAAGGGGGCATTTTCGAAAAGGGTGCAAGTTAGAGAATTTGTGGACTCTGCTCTGCCACACTATCAATGTGTGTGGCTGCTCAAGTTAGTGATGAAGCATACTGAACCAAGAGTGCAGGGCAAATCGCAAAAGTAGGAAGACTGCTATCAACCAAGTGCATATGTTTCTTGAGCATGAATAAATGCATGTGAAATGAGCAAACACACAAATAAAACAAAGTCAAGGCCAAAAGCGAAACACAGACCTGTCTTTTATGTATCAAGCTGGGCAATGTTCTGGTGAAAGAAAGGAATTGAAGGTTTGGTAATGCAAGATGCCCTTTGCATTGCCCTCAACGGCGACTTGTTTCAACAGTGTGATGTACGTTGAGGTATACTACTTCCATCCATGGACATAGAAAATTTCCTACGTATGCATTAATACATATGAAGGCTGAGGTGGTATCATGCATTAACAAATCTTTGGTTTCTTTGTCGTTGCATGAGATTGATTATCTTTATTCATGATTGGCAAGTGTCTGGTGTCTTACTCTCGGTAGTCATCAGTTTTTTTCTGAATTTCCTCTTTGATATGCATTTAATGTGCTCACACAGTAAATGGCTTTGGTTAGCATCATTTGGCACCAGGTGCATTGCCTCAGATGCTATGGCTAAGCGAGTGACTTCGTTTAGCCTTTGCCTAACCTTGACCAGCTGACAAGCAGGAATGTGTGCAGAACCGTTAACATGTCAGGATTGGCTGCGTGTTATTCTCTCGACTTGTTTTATTTCCTTCTGTGTTGTGTGCCCATTGCAATGGTAGCCTTTAGCGTGAGCAGGACTTGCGATGCAACATTGCTGATGTTCACAGTGCTTAGCCAGAATTTAAAGCACGCAGGAAAGTGAAGGAAGAAAGCTGTCCATCGGCAGTGCGGTGGACGCATCTCATGTCCTTATAGACAGTCTGATACTCTTCATCAAGGGCTTGCAAAAAAGTTTCATCGAAGTCTTGAGAGCTGCAATATTATTGTAAAGTGGTGTGAAATTATTAAAGGCTTAAATGTAAAAAAGCCTCACTGGCCCGTACGATGGGATGCCCTGGCATATCCAGTTTTGCACATCTTCTGTTGGTGTGCAGTACTAGATTTCATTTCATTAAAGGCCCTAAAAGAGATAGTAAAATTAAATAATACATATCCACAGTTACAGGAAAGCTTTTACGTCTGCAACGAAGTCATGTGAGCAAGTGATTATAGCAGCATTGTCTGGAATGCCGTTCCAGTCTGCATACAGATATTGCACAATGTTGGTGAGGAGCATGTCTGGAACCTTACTTTCCTTAGTTTACTTGGCTTTTGCTCTTTGCTTATAATATAAACTAGATGGAGGTAGCACTCAAATATATCTAGACTTCCAGATTTGTTATTATTATTATTTATTAGAACCTCAAGGGCCCCCAGATGGGACATTACATGAGGAGTGGACACTTGAACGGCGGTTAACAATGGTTTTTGTGAAGTGATTACAAAGATGATGAGGCTTCTTCGATGGCAGTCTTGAAATGAGCAGAGTCGGAGATTAGGGCAAGGCTGCTGGGAAGGTCATTCCATTCGCGAGCTGTGTACACGAAAAAAGACTTCTGGAATGTAGTAGTGTGGGCACGATGCGGGATGACGCTGTTAGAATGGCCTGTGCGGGATGTTCGACGTACAGGTTGGATGAGATGGCTGTCACGAGGTGAACTATGAAAGAACTTGTGATAAAGGCAGAGGCGTGAAATTTGGCGACGGGAAGCGAGAGAAGGAAGTTGAAGTTGAAGCTTTAATGCAGATATTCTAGAATATCTTGAGTAGTTTGATAGGATAAAGCGAGTAGCACGGTTCTGTACAGATTCAAGATATGTGATAAGGTTAGTTTGGTGAGGATCAAATATAGCACTAGCGTATTCAAGTTTAGGTAGCTCAATTGTTTTGTAAGTTAACAGTTTTAAGGAAGAAGGAGCCATGCGTAGATTACGACGAAGGTAGCCAATTGTTCGGTTAGATGAATTTATTATGTGGTTGACGTGGTACGTCCATGATAAATCGCTAGTGAGGTTAATACCAAGGTATTTAAAAAAGTTAGTGGAAGTAACGGCAGAATCATTAATTTCATAAGCATGCGGAGTATAATTTCGGCGGCGATGGAAAGAAAGTAGTACTGTCTTTGTAGTGTTTAGAGACATTAGCCACGTTGAGCACCATTGGTGTACGCTAGTAAGATCATTTTGAAGGACAGCAGTGTCGTCGGTGTTAGTTATAGGGCGGTATATTACACAATCGTCCGCGAAAAGGCGTATGGTAGACATTACTGTGGAAGGCAAGTCGTTAATGTATATTAAGAAAAGTAATGGGCCCAGGACTGCGCCTTGAGGTACTCCTGAAAGAACATGCGAGTAAGTAGATGAGAAGCCGTTAGCGAAAACGAATTGCATGCGGTCTGTTAAAAAGCTTCGGATCCAGTTAAAGACAAGCGGGTGAAGATTTAAAACGGACAGTTTGAGTAAGAGGCGGGAATGGGGTTCTTTATCAATTGCTTTCTCAAAGTCCAAAAATAAGGCATCAGTTGGGATATTGCGGTCTAGATTGGAATGAATATCATGCAGGAACAAAGCTAGTTGGGTTTCACATGAGTGGCCTTTCCGGAATCCATGCTGGTTTGGATGGAAGAAGTTACCTGAAGTTAGAAATGTAGCGACATTATAGTATATGATGTGCTCCATGATTTAAAGCATACACTGGTTAGTAAAATGGGTCGATAATTACTTGGCGATGATCGGTCACCTTTTTTGAAGATTGGAATGACCTTCCCTATTCGCCAGTCAAGTGGAACGGAGCCAGTATCAAAAGATTGCTGAAAAATGAGTGAAAGAATAAGACTGGAAACATGTTTAGTGTTTTTCAATGCTTTGGAAGTAATTCCATCAATACCACAGGAAGATGAACATTTTAGCGAATCAATAATATTAGCAATACCATGCGGGTTGAATGCGATGCTGTCCATTGGTGGATGTGGCAATGGTGGGAGGCTGGGAACATCATGAGACTCTTCGTTAGTAAAAACTGAACAGAATGTGTAGTTTAATACATGGGACACGTCAGATACGCATACTGACGAGCCGCTACTGTCACATAGTGAAATATTAGTATTTTTATCAGGGTTAATTGCTTTCCAGAAGCCCTTTGGGTTGGCTCGTAACATTTCAGGGAATGCAATGGAAAAGAACTGGCGTTTAGTTTCGGCAGTAAGATCGGAGTATTGCTTAGCAATGGTGTGGTATATGTCCCGTGCACATTTAGTATTAGATAACTTGGCAGAACGGAAAAGGCTTTTTTTTCTTGTTATTTAAACGTTTTAATGTTGTATTAAACCAAGGCGAGCGATGTGAAGTCTTGTCAAGCGCAACATTTCCGATTTGAAGAGAGACCAGTTCGACTCAATAGAACGTGAGGGATACGTAGAAGCGAAGTCGTTATAGAATGCAAGGAGGTCACGATTCATGCTAATGTAGCCACCTTTGTCGTACAGTGTTAGTATTTTTTGGGATTTGGGGATTTTGGGAAAGCTGGCAGAGAAAGTAGTATGAACTACAACGTGGTCACTAAGGCCCGTAATATACGAGGGAGTGCAGATTGCCTCGGGGTGAGTAGTCAACACAAGGTCGAGAATGCTAGCTGAATGATTAGTAGTGCGGGTCGGCTCAGAAACCATTTGAGTCAGGCCGAAAGTTAGGCATGTGTTCAGGAATTCGCTAGATACGTGACTTTTCATTAGGGTTTGGGCCATATCGTTCCAATCTATGGACGGAAAATTGAAATCGCCGAAGAGTAAAATAGGGGTGTTGGGGTAAGAAGAGATAAGCGACTCAAGCGCTTCATGAAACAGTGTTATAAAGGAACTGTCCATATCATCATCATCATCATCATCATCATCAGCCTTATTATACCCACTGCAGGGCGAAGGCCTCTCCCATATTTCTCCACTTAACCCGGTTCTGTGCTAGCTGCATCCACTTGACCCCTGCGAACTTCTTAATCTCATCCGCCCACTTAACTTTCTGCCGCCCCTTGCTACGCTTTCCTTCCCTTGGAATCCAGTTTGTTACCCTCAGCGACCATCGGTTATCCTCTCTTCGCACTACATGTCCTGCCCATGTCCATTTCTTCTTCTTAATTTCCACTAGAATGTCGGTAACTTGAGTTATTTCTCTGACTACCTCTGCACGCTTTCCATATCAGGTGGTCGATAACATACACCTATGAGTACGCGGGGGGACGAAGCATGGCAGCACACCCAAATCATTTCCAACGAGGTGACTATGTTAATAATAGAACAATGTAGGGAGCGTTTGGCAGCGATCAGAACACCACCGCCACGGCAGCCATCAGGTCTGTCCTTCCTGAATATATGAAACTCGGGTAAATCAGGCATGATTTCAGAATCCGATATAGAGGAACTTAACCATGTTTCAGTTAGTAAAACGATGTTACTAGACGAAGAACTGATAAGACTACACAAGGATTCACGTTTGGGTACTATACTGCGAATGTTAGTGTAGAGAAGTGATAGGTGATCATTTTTGGGTTTCCTGAGAACTGGTAGCTGCTATGACTTACGTTCAAGAACATTCCGGCTGCGTGGTCAAAGATGTATACGTTGTACCATTAAAAATTAGTTTATTGTGACGCAGCTTGTAAGACATGTGGTTAGCTTTCGCAAATTCAATAAGGCGTTTACGGGCGAGACGGGTGTAAGCAGAGAAATCTTCACTAATTGCGTAATCGGTGGATTTTAGCTTATAGGCTGAAGATAAAATGCGTTCTTTGTCTTTGAAATGCAAGAATTTTACTATGATCGGGCGCTGTTTTCCGTCTCTGAATGTGCCTATACGATGCGCTCGCTCAATATCCTCACTTTAGAGGGTTATGCTGAGCCGCTCTAGACAAAGATCTGTTACCAGTTTTTCGGATTCACTCCAAGTTTCGTTTTTCGCATCTTTGAGCCCATAGAACACTAAATTGCTTCGACTGGACATGTTTTTAAGGTCGTCAATGCGAGCAGTCAGAGCAGATACCTGAGCTGAGAAATTAGCGGTAGCACTTTGAATGTTGGCAGTCTTAGACTTTACATCTGAAATAGACTGCAAGTCACACTCAATCTTCGAAAGCCTAGTAGTTAGGTCCGCGAAAGCTTTCTCGTGGACTGCAAGGGTTGACTTGATAGAGCCTAATTGCTCAAGTATAGTTGACTGCCCGCAATTTAAAGCTGTAAGCGCGGCAAGTATTTCAGTTGAGCTGTCAGTAGGGTCAGGACCAGGGTTCGTTTCTACATCACCGGCCAGCAGAAGTAGTTTCAACAGCATGTATGAACACTCATAAAATATTGTTAAAGATCGCCGTGGGCCCGGTAGCACAAAGAGACAGCGGTCACTGGAGCGCTTAGCCACGGCCGCTTGAGCGGCCGTGGCTTAACGTAAAGGCTATGGCAATTCATTACCTGCGTAACGAAGTGAAGACAGTTAGGGCGCTCCATTTCCATGGTGCCGCCGAGCCCACTAAGCGCCACGATGGTTTGGTCGGGCTTTATATGGCCGAATCCAGGGGAGGGCGCGGCGATTGTCTCAGATAGCAGTGATGACGGCCAGGGACTTTGTAGATACTGAGGCGGAAACCAGGTATCCGCGCTTGCAGGCAATGGCTCGCACTTGGCTCTCGGAACATGATCTGGCAGCTGCTGTTCCGTACCCGCAAAGGCATGCGGAAGGTGGAAATCTTTCTTCTCTCTTTCATCCTAGCCTTTTGCACCCCTCTGCCGCGATTCCAGACTTGGTTAAAGGACTGGCACTAGAACTTTGTCTGGGTCACTGCAGCTGACGCCTCACTGCATGGCCAACCCTCGTGCTGAGATAGTGGTGAAAAAGAAGATGGAACATTAAGGGACTAGTCCTCCTGACTTGTTCCTGTCGGCTCAAGAAATCTAGTCATAGGGCACTTGTCCTCCAGTGCCAGCTCAAGGCAGGTGCTAACACTGAGCTGTTAAGGAGCTGCCAAAGGCTCAACAGCTTGATACTTGCAGAACACGCCTCGGTAGCCTGCCCAGTAGCTGCATGCTTAGAGGTGAGCTGGTAAAAAGGTAGCTTACAGTACTGGTGGATTTGGTCATATGGTATGCTGTAACTTCATTCTGAGGCATGCTTTATTTAGAGATTTCAGGCATGCAATGAAGCAGGTGCTCGAGACCTTATTTTATGGGATAATTCTCTATGGCGTGCATATGTCTCGATCAGCAGTTGATTTTGAAAATACTGCTACCAGTTATGTGTCAAACATTCGACCAGTTGTACGCGTGTGAAACATTAGGCTTATATCTTTCAATGTTCTGAATGTTGCCTCGAAATAATTAATTGATGATGAATCCTGTATGGTACGTACCATGGAGTCATCATCAATTATTACATTATTAGTACGTATCTGTACTAATAATATTTTGAATGACTGCACCTCAA
Source organism: Amblyomma maculatum (assembly GCF_055883805.1). NCBI lineage: Eukaryota > Metazoa > Arthropoda > Arachnida > Ixodida > Ixodidae > Amblyomma > Amblyomma maculatum. The sequence continues at coordinate 219,750,003 of NC_139345.1, forward strand.
CCTTGCGAACATAGCCTGAATTGGTGTATCTCTAGGAATCTCTTTTTTGTATTTCTAGCTCTAGGAAGAGCTAGAGCACAGGACCTCCCTTGCTTGTTCTAATTGCTCTGTTTCCTTTGCATACAGTACATGCATATAACATGAATGGCATATTTGTGAGGGCATTATGATAATCATGTATAATTAGACAACTTGTCTGACTATCCACGCCTGAGAATGGACTTTTTTTTGCAATGAATTTAAATCCTTAGAATCACAAACCACTGGTTAAAAGTACACTTTTTGCTAAGCGTCTTTCACAGGTGTCACACATCTCACACATGTACTGTAGTCTCACTGCTTGCTCACCATTCAACCAGAAAGAGTGAAATAAGTCTTGCATATAAGTTATGATTTTGACGCACACATACCGAATATTGTTTTAGTAAATTTGAGAGCATACCATTTTCTTTGTCATTTTGTGAACTTTCACTTCTCTGTTCGCTGTGGCAGTTTCTGGCCGTGAATCTACGCGCTGAATCTGGATGAGGCTGTATTATCGGCTTCATGGACGCAAGGCTCTTCCATGTGGTGTATTATAGCTGAAAGTGGCAAAAAGATAACCCGTAACTCGTGGCAAGAATTTTCGTCACGAGCGCACGGAGGCTCGGCAGCAGTAGCAGACGACCTACTGTAGGGCGCGCCTTCTGCGGTGGGCTTGAGCGCCAATGCAAGGTCTATGTACAACTGGTCGCGCAATTTGGAAGAAAACGCGTGCAGCTGCCTGCTGCCAGCGGCATCAACTCGATGATGAGGGCTCCTGCGAACTGTGAGGCAAATTACTAGCGCCAGAAAATAAAATCTGCCAGAACTCCAAAGAACTAGAAAGTAAACATAATATTCGCGCTCAGGAATGAATGCAGTTTTTGTTTCTTGCGTAAGAAAAAACGTGTCCCATTTATAATAATATTTTAACTTGTTTCTAACGGCCTCTCTCGGCCATTTATTATCCGCTGCGTAGTTGCCCAAAGCTCAGAAATGGCTCACACCAAAGCTTTTTTCATCCGCGGAATGGGCAAGGAATGGGTGCGTCATCGGCCCCAGTTCAACGTTCATCGTTGCGTGCTGCGCACATAGTGGGTTATCTGTACCAAACAGTCAGTATTTCATTCTGCTGGTTGTGGTAGAGCTTTACAGCAAGGCGAAGACTGTGTGTGCTCGATGAGAAACTGATTGCCGTTGCATGTGCGCATTTCCGGACGATGGGACAATGCTGCGTCACAGCTCGGCGGCTCGGCTCGGCCTCCTAGGCACATCGCAAAAGTGGTGGCTTGTTTTACGGATACACGTCTGCATGAGCGGCATATCGCTGCATGGTTTAATTGAATGGTGGAGGATAGATTTTATTGCCCCCAAGACGCTTGTCGCATTGCTCAAAGCCTTCCGTTCCGCTCCCTTTGCTGCGTGTTTTGCTTACTGCGTCGTATTACCGCACCAACGTTCGCTGAATGTGCTTTAGCTGTTATCACAGGGATGTTACTATTGTCAATGGGATCTTTCTCATGAACATGTTAAATGCTTAAGTTGTAAATTTGTAGCCTCACATTGACTCCTCTCAGTGGCAAATGAAGCGCGAGTAAAATAATGGAATCATGAACAGGGCGAGATTTATTGGAGCGGAGCTATATCGTAGATATTTTCACTTCTCAGACCGCAGTGTGTGATATTTTGGTGTATATCATTAAGTGAAATTTCCAACTATCGACGAGAACCGGCGTATTCAGCGATAGTTGGAAATTTCACATTTCTTTCCACCTTTATACACCGGGCATACACGGGCTACCTTAAGGTCATTTGGGAATACACCACTCTAATATTCAGTTCAGTTCAGTCGTTCAGTCGTGTCCGACTCCTCATGACCTTATGCACCATGTCACGCCACGCTTTCCGGTCTCTCACTATCTTCTTAACATCACATAGCTTCATCTGCAATGCCTCGAGAATGCCTAATATTAGATTAATATTACTCTAATATTAGATTAATGATATACGCCAAAATCTCACACTCCTCGAAGCGAACGACAGAATTAAAAACCACGAAGAAAACAAGACCAGACGCAAAATTATGTGGGTACCGTAAGTTGTAAATTTGTAGCCTCACATTGACTCCTCTCAGTGGCAAATGAAGCGCGAGTAAAATAATGGAATCGTGAACAGGGCGAGATTTATTGGAGCGGAGCTATATCGTAGATATTTTCACTTCTCAGACGCATTAACTTCTAAATACTAGCAATCCCAATTTGAATTGCTTACCTAAGCTCTTACAGGTTGGTGTTCTAGCGCTAGCGTTCCGTTCTTCCGTTCTTTTGTTTTTTGTTCTTTGATACTGATATGTACTTTGTTTGTTAGCAGGATCTTTTACCCTTTTATAATCTCACCGCGTCTCGTTTGGAGACCTACGCTCAGGTCATTTTGTTATCACGAGGATTTCATGAAGACCGTGACGAATATGAGCGGTGGTCGCTTTTCTACACTTAAAGATTTCATTGTCGTGAAGCGTTTATGTAAGTAATCGTGAATTAATAAAGCCTGGCTTTCTATGCAGCACAGCTTCGCTCATTTATGCCCTTAGTGAAATGCCTCAAGCCATGTGATTCTATCCATGTGCTTGCCGAAATCACTTGAAGGCCCTTGTTCACAAACGTGCCCGAAGAAATAAGCCCCAGAATGCGTTTAAATGACGCGCGACGAAAGACTAGGCTAACGACGACGGAGGCAGAACGATGCTATGATAAGGTGGTTAAAGATGCCGTAACATTTCAGTTAACGTAAAACTTGACAGTAGAAATCCATGTCAAGTAAAGTTGGCTGAACAGTTACGGTGTCCATTTTTCTGCCTTATCCGAGCATCGCTCTGCCTCCGTCGTTGTTGGCCTTGTTTTTCGTTCATAGGTAAAAAGACAATTAAGTTCCCCGCCAAAAGTACGTCACTGTGACGTCACAAGCAACGTCACGTGTTTGTTTTGTCTCACAGTTCGCAGGGGGCGCCGGGAAACTAAAGCCTCGTGGAAACTAGCAAAAAACGACTGGAAGATTGGTGGCTTAAAAGCAGAGAAGTACATAATATTAGTAATGTAAGAACAAAAAATTACCGACGATTACGTTACTTCCTAATACGAAATTTGAGCGCAGCAAATAAGCTGTTTTACCTTTTCGATAGATTGAGGCAAAGAAATCGAGCAACGCATGTATGCGCTATCACAGAATTTTTTTTTTTTTATTTTTCACACGTATTCCTTTAACAAAGACTCCCTTCTCGGCGGCGGCGATGAGCTTCTGCTTCAGCCTCGCTTACACCTGGTTGCTCTCGACGGTGGCGATGAGCCTCCGCTTCGGTGGTGCGAACGGCAGGGTCTTCTCGACGGCGGCGATGAGCTTCTGCTTCAGCCTCGCTTACTGCTCTGGATTCTGGCGGCGACGGCGCTGGGCCTCTGCTCTGGCAGCTCGTTTAGCAGCAGCAGCAGCAGCAGCAGCAGCAGCAGCAGCAGCAGCAGCAGCAGCAGCAGCAGCAGCAGCAGCAGCAGCAGCAGCAGCAGCAGCAGCAGCAGCAGCAGACGGAGGACTTCCACCGGTCGTCTCGCTCATGGCTCAGAAAGAACTGGCAGATAATTTCGCAGTGGCGAACGGCAGCGGCAATTTCGGCTCGGGCGGTGCACATATACAGATCCGCCGCCACCGATCTGGCTCTCTGATTGCCACCGCACAGGGGTTGCATTGGAGGAGAAGCGAAGAAAGGAATTAAGTTCGAGCCGGCGCTTTGACAACCGGAGACTCGCAGGAAGAGGGGGGGGGGGGGGGGGGGCGGCGTGTACACCCAGCGGCAAACGATGGGGGCAGAAGCGCGCGCAGCAAGCGGACAACGCGATAAAGGGAGGAGGGAAGAGATAGCAGCGACTGACTGATGCTGCTGACGCCGACAGTGAGTCAACCCCAGCTACGGAGTTGGTTTCAGGGACAACGCCGCCGATGCCGACGCAAACAATATGATACCCTCGCTTCCGCAGCGCCAAGAACCAGGTCTAGACGTGGGAAGGTGGTCACGTATTCGTCGACGTGCCGGGGCCTACGTGAAATAACCGGCGCGTCGGCAACTGAAGAGCACCCTATCCGCCACACAGGAACAGGGGGGGGGGGGGGACCCTCCCCTCCTCTTTCTGCATGGCGGCGACGGTGTTCTATGCAGTCACGTTATCTTGACTCCCTAGCGGCGTCAGCGGCATCCAGCGGTATCAGTCGGTCGCTGCTAGCGCTGGAGGGATGAAAGGGGGGCGGAGCTGGTTACGAGGCCGACGACGACGTCGACGCGAAACCCAGGAACGGACGCCAAAGAGCTGCGCTCTAAAATTTAATGAATAGAATGATGGTTTAGTTAACCATTCTAAATCAATAATTATGATATATGGAGAAAAATGAGCATGATAGCTACAGCTACCACCCCGTTTCAGAGGGGACGCTCCTATATTCCATCCATCCATCCTCGCTCAGAGTCGACACGCAGGCTTCTATGGGAGTTACGCCAGGCCGCGGAAAGTCAGCGGCACTTCCGTCCCGTCTAATTCTCCCAAGCGGGGGCGAAAGGAGGAAAGAAAGTTTCACACCCCTGGTTACGCTACCATTTGTTCTTCTACCATGGCCAATGCCTTCACACTTTTCGCTACCGGTATTCATATTTTTAGTTGCTTTTTACATTAAAGATAATTAGTTGAACTTATTTGTGCTCATTTTATGCTTTGAAAAGTTTCAACAAAACAAGCAAACGTCTTGTCCATAGTGATTATCATCATCAGCTCAACTTTGTGTGTCATGGCGCTATGGCGCTGTCCTGAGCTGGTGAATTGTGTTCGTGTGTGTAGCACACGACCGGCTTGTGTAGCACCGTGGTCCGTAGCTTGTGCCCACTTTAAGTGGTTCGACCACGTACACATCTTCGCCGCAGGTTTAATGTAAGGTAAGGTTGCTTCAGAAAGTTTTGCGCATCATTAATTGAAAACTAAGGATTGGCATAAGTAAAGTGGTAACGGTATGTTGCGCCTTCAAGGAAGCACTCAGGTGAGTTCCAAGCGTTTCAGCCTCGTAGAGATCGCTGCGGTTCAGTTTTGACCAGAGTTTACTTTAATATTGTTGCTACTGTAAATGATAAAATACGGTACCGGATAGAACTTTGGTGATGTTTTGTAATGCCTGTTCCCAAGTACACTGAAGCAAGCTTGCGCGGCTACTTTGGCGACAGCCGTTCTCACCCTTCTACGCACAAGGTCGCGATACTGGTGCCTTTCAATAGCAGTATTAGTAGTAGAAACGGAAAATTCTCTTAGAAAGCAATGCCTAGCATCTGTGAGGGCGGCTAAGGAGCGAGAGTGAGCGGCAGGAGCGCGATTTTGCATCTTACTATCAGAGGCCTTTCAGTCACTGTAGGGACATTGTGTCAAGCAAGCATCACTGTTCATGTGAAGAGAAGAAGCACCACCTGATTTCAGCAGCCGTCTGCAGTCTTAATGCATGTACAGTTACTTCCAATATGAAAGGAAATACGTTATCAGCATTCAGCAAACGAATGCCTCATATTAAAACAAGCACATTTTCTCGTGTGTTCTTTGTAATCATGCTCTCTTAGTACGGAAATAGCAGACTGGCTTTTTTTTCTGCCTTATGATGATACCTGTGCATTTGCAGCATTTTGAGATTTGATAATTAAATTTATATAATTCATAAGCATTACATTTCTTGCCAGATGTTCACATTCTTTGCTCTAAATTTGCATAATCAAATTATCCACCAAAGAAAACTGCTAGTCCTAGCCCTAACAAGCTTTTCATGTAACTGTGAAATGTGAAGTAGTAGTCTTTTCTATGCAAGGTAGAAGTGTCAATAGTTCGCTCAACCAAATTGATTTTGGTCGCAGCCACCGGCATCATTATAGAGTACAATAGGCACAATCTTTTGAAATTTGTGGCTGAGCAGTCATGAAATTATTATGCGAAGCATATTAACGTAGGTTCCGGGCCTTCGCGCGACGCCCGGCGGTGGCCACCATTGACCCTGAAGTGGGGGTCACGTGACATGACGTCACGTGATATCGTCACACCGGCTGCAGATGGGGCCTCATATCGCGCCGTCGGTCGCCTCCCGGCGGTTGCCACCAATGACCTTGAAGTGAGATCACATGATGTGACGTCACGTGATGACGTCACACCGGCTGCAGATGGGGCCTCATATCGCGCCGTCGGACGTCGCCCGGCGGAGGCCTCCACGCTTCGGTTCGCGCCGTCGCGCGCGACGCGGCGGCGGCGCCACCATCGCTGCAATACGTGATATGTGACGTCACGCCAGGGATGAAGCGGCGCGCGCCCGCAACCGCGCCAGCGTCTTTGCGCCGGGCGTGTATGCGTAAGTGACGTGCAAACCAAGAGTCATGCATTTACGGACCATAAGAGTGTGTTTGTCGGGCTGCAAAGAATAAAGTGCGACGATTAACCTAAAACCACGTCTCCGTTACTTAGCCCCATCCTCACTGAGGCAGCTGCTTAACATGCTTCGCATCCACTGGGTTTAACTTTGATAAGCCTCCAATTTTCTTTTAATCTGCAAATCGTTCAGTTCAACTATCAATGTAATGGCAGTTTAGTTAAAGCATAGCTGTGGCCGTATAACGATCCCACTTGTCCTCGGACAGATGTGATCCAAAATTTAACGCCTTCCAAGACAAGTTAGAGAACAAGCATGCATGGCTTAGAAGGTGATCCAAAGAATACCACTTAAAGGGCTGTTAGTGTTGACCAATGTTACCTAGTTAGTGCTTTTCCCACTAACTTTAATTTGTTTTAATCCTGTGTAGCAGGCAAAAATGTTCCATTGAAGGAGGTGGGGTTTTAGTAATTTGTAAGTCCTGTTGGCTTCTTTATGGGTGGTGTTTGGTGGTCCTAGAGTTTTTGTTTAGAACAGTCGCTGTTTCTTAAAATGATATTCATTTCTGGAGGAAAAGTTTGCTGCAAGAGTGTGGTCACTACGATGTCAAGGTGACCAATATTAGTTGCCCATTACGCCTTGAATTGGTTTTTGCGGCACTTCTAATGCAATAGTCTAATCTGCTTTCAAGCTTTTTGTCTGACATTACTAGAACCTGTGAAGTTTGTGCAGAAGTTTAGGAAAGGATGGCTGAACGACGATCAAGACTAGGTACTGGAAGTTTCAAATTCAAATTTGTGCAGTTACAGAGTTGCCAGTGCACGTAATAAAAATCGGTACATGTGAAAAAATTGCTGCCTGTCCAACTGCAATAGATACTTTCATCAGCTGGAACAGCCATGAAAGCTGAGCTTTATTATTGCGTTAGCAATACTGCGCCATGTTTCAGCCCGTCACGTCGTCCCGGGAAGGGCCACGTTTGACCTTAAAAGACCCAAGTTAGCAGCTCCTGCCAGGCCCCATATAAAGCCCCGATTTAACCAAGCCGTATGAACGTGCCTTAGTGGCCTATAGGGGTAATATGAATGCCAGGGTCCCAGCAGGCTGATTCTGACATAACTGTCCCTTGTGAAATGAGAGACCCAAGTTTGCAACTCCTGCTAGGACCACGGACACGGACTAAAAAAAAAACTAGAGAGGGAGCTAGACTACATGCTGAACCATAATCACAGCCATGGAGGTATTGCTCACACAATTAACCCGGTTTAACCTGAGCTAAACCACAGCCAATTTTTTTTAGATGAAGTGAACTAGTACATGGATGCTTCCAACCAAAATCCCTTCTTCGAGCAGGCCGAATTTGCTTTCTCCATGCTAATGCTGCTCTGGTAGAACATGACGTAGGTTCAGTAACCTAAAGATTATGAAATGTAAACAGGGTGAATAAAGACGATGATTCTCATCTTAATTATTCCAACCGGACTGAAGGCGAAGTGTAAATGCTGCCTAAACTGTCAACTGCTCGCAAATCTGCAAAAAATTGCAGAGCACCTTATAAAACTGTTGAATCAATCGACCACCTTAGAAAGAAAGCTTTTCATTGCTCAAAAAATTGGGCACTTAAAGTTCAGTATGTATTTGATCTCTTTAAGAGGTGTGGTGTTAGTTAATGCTCAGTGTTGCCCTGCTTTCATGACAGGCCTAACTGCCTTAAATGAATAAATTGCATGCTTCCTGAGCAGAATAGTTAGATATCCTAATTGCTACCTAGTCTTTGCTAGTGCATATAGCTGCACGAATGCTGACTTATGTCTTGGAGCTGTGTGACGAATGTAGGCCAGAGATTCAGTCCCGCAAAGTCATACCAACTGCTTAAAAGAGTAGTTGGTCCTATGGGTGGATTGTAGTTTCAATTTTGAAGGTCATGTTGGTTCAATAATTAAGTGTATCACTTCAAAGTGGGCATCACCTAAACTTTTTGTTGCGGCTTCATAATCAAGCCAGGCTGAATACTCGTTTTCTGAAGCACATTCACAGGGTTCCTGTATTACTTTGCTGAAACATATTTTTGACTAGAAGATAGCCATTCTACTGGATCTGCTGTATAGACAAATACTGAATGTGCAGAAATTGCATTTAAGAAGAAAAAGCTTGTTAATTACAAAAACTATTCATTGTTCAGGTTGTTTCATGAAACTACAGATATCCTAGCCACAAAAAGAACTATCCATGGCAAACTATGAAAACTGTAAATGCCTAGAAGGACGATGCTTCAATGGGCAGTGCATTACCGTGGTCATTTAATTTATCGAGGGAAATAAAAAGGAAGTTTAGTTGTGGGAAATAATTACTGGAATGAAAATGCAGCTGCTCTGATTTTTTGTGCTCGTTGCCCAGTCCATTACTTGAAATGGCTTCTACTTTGCTACATTCAGCTTTCGCACAGCAGGTTATTTCAAGTAATTTTTCCTTTAAGTTGTGTGCTGTATCCTGTATTTTGCTTCTTTTGAATTCAATGTCATGTGAAATGATCTAATGAAGCACTCAACATTTACACTGTTCCAGTATTAATGTTTTGATTGTGTGGCTTCATGCTGGTTTCTTTTTTTAATCTTCCTGCAGGTCATTCCCTGAGACATGTGTCAGCAGATGGTCATCTTGGTTTCCCGTGCCTGTTTGAGAGTACTGGTTGGTTTCGGTGACTGTGGAGTCCCTTTCCATGGGTAACTGTAGTGAGCCCAAGTGCAGTAAATAACATATTTTAATGCCCTGTTATACAGAAAATCTGGTATTGGCATTGTTAGTTAAAAATCACGGGCATGGCTCTGACTGGTGGTAGTTGGCTGGTGACATGGTCTTGGGTGATGTTATGAGGCAACGTGACACGGCTGAATTGGCAGGTGCTGCCAACTCTCGCTTTTGCCTTTGAGGTCGGAGGAAATAGTTTTCCAAGTTCCTTTGATCCCAAGTTAGACACGCACCCCCCTTAGACCACACCGGCATGCTCGTATGGCTTATTTAAAATGGGGACTTATATGTCTACTTCGGGTGATCTGTCAAATGATGGCATACCTTCCAACCCTTCCGATTTGCACAGAAGACTTTCGATGACACGATCATTGCTTTAAATCTTCCGACAAGTGGTTTCTGCCTGCTTAAGAAGGCTGTGTCGGTTTGGACTCGTGGCGACGTCCTTGTAGGCAGCAGTTTCGGCGGCAGCTAGCAACGGTGCGCAGCTAAAGGGCGGCCTCTTAGCACACTTGGCGGGGAAGGATTATTTCTGCAGCTTTGCCCAAACATGATGCCATCTGATTCTCCTATATTGCGCTCGGCCTATATTGCTGTGTCTCATGTTACTGAGCTGCGCTATGCCCGTCGATGGCATGATAGCTCTTCTTTCAAAACCATCACGACCAACAACAGTCGCGGGCAGAATCGCGTATGAAGGGGCTAATAATGGTTTCACATTAAACTAAAACGGCGCGCCGATGACGCCGAAAGAAAACGGCAATGGCGCCTCACTGATCAGTTTGCGTCGACCAGCTGCGGAGGTGTAGCGAGATCACTCGGTGGCGGCGTGCAGAGGTCTCTAGGACTCACCTTTCATGCATGCTGTTGCTGCTTGTGTTTTGATTAGCACTCATTGGACACTCCCTTACGGAAATCCCATATCTGCTTCAGATATGGAAATTATGCTGCCAGATACAAATATATAGGGCAGCAAATAAGTCCTTATTAGGGCCAGATCAGGTCATATATGTACAAAATGTTGCCCTTATATGGCTCAGATTTGGCCATATCACGCAACATATAATCCATATCTGAACGGCTAACGGGATCTTATATGGCTTGATCAGGGGCATATATGGTATCCTCGCGACCTTATGTGGCCTGATAAAGGGCATATATGGCATCGTCATGACCTTATATAGACAGACCGGGGCCATATGCCTGGCATCAACAGGACTTTATATAACCTCATCGGGACCTTAATTATGTAGGCGCCATAGTTATTATATATTAGCAATATATGGCCTTCGTCTACCTTCTGCAAATATCCAATATTGGCATCATGTGGTCGAGCTTCAATTTTTCTACACTCAGCATGGCCTGCGTGTTAATTGTATCCAATTTAGAAAATAGCTACGGCTCATATTTCAAATATTCTGCAGATTTCGCTGCACTATAATTATTACACCATGTGTTCCTTAATCCAGGAGGGCGCTGGGTTATAGCTACATGCTCCTCTTTCCGCCTACTAACTCGCATTTTCAATTAAAATGCGGCCGCAGTCCGGTGCACAAAAGCATGGTCGGTTAAGTTGAGCGATTCAAAATATCAAGAAAATGATGGCAGTTCAGTATACGGCCCCCTCCGCGCTGTCAGACGGTGACTCACCCTCAGAGACAGCTGGCGGTTGCTTCGTCGAGGGCCGCAGTGGCTAGACAGTGACTCCTCTCCCGCGTTCTCCTCTTCCCTCTCAGACAGCGGCGGCCCCTGCGTCGCTGGCTCGTATTTCATCTCTCCTCCTCGCTGCCACGCTCTATACCGCGTAGGCCTCGCGCTCTCCGTTTTGTGTGTGCTTGCTTCTTTCCCCTCCCCCTTTCAACTCCGTGCGCCTAAGCACTTGTTATCTCGTTCCTTTTCGGCGGCAGACATCGGAGTTCGTTGCGGCTGGCGGGCGTGCTGCATGTTGTGTATGCTGGTGTGTGTGCGTGTGCCAGCGCCTGTTCGCTATGCACAATTATCTGTGTGCATGTAACAAAAATGCGACAGCAAACCTACAAGAACTTCAGTCTGACCATTGGCACAGAGGAAATTACTGTGTCCCACTGCAGGTGCAAGCTGCCTCCCCAGCCTTGGCAGCGAACCTGATGGTCGATTGAGCTTTTCGGGGATTCTGCGCTGGGTGGCCCGGCCAAATCTTCACCATTGTGTAGGATCGCACCCTCATCGTGCCGCCTCATCTTCACGCCCGATCACCAAAACCGTGAGCGTGATACTTCTTGTCGGGAACTAGCACTTGCCAGCCTTAGGATATTGTTCACTTTATGATTTTGATGGAAAATTAATTTTCCAATCGGTAAATTGGATGGTGATTGCCAGTATGTGATATTTTTCCGTACATTTCGTTGCTAATTTGTCTTTCGCTCTAGCAATTTTGACAAATTTCAGTGAGTGGATAGGGTCCTTCGTTGTTTATTATTATTATTATTATTATTTGCACTACCTAAGTAGCTTCATGCTTGATTTGGTTTAGGGGCAGAGTTGTCGCTGTCATGAGAAATGCCATCGGACATGCTTTTTTTTTGTTTTCTCTCCTAATTTGAAAAGCAACCACGAGTTAGGCGCGTTTGCTCATTTTGCACTGCAGTCTCTGCTTAAGGTAACACCAGTACTTCCTGACAGCCTATATGTACTTTGCTAAGGTTTAGGTATTATCAGCAGTCCCAGCAGTCTGTGTTTTATCATCCTACGGTTTAGCGGTACCTTTTCCGGGTGTCGACAAACCTTTAAATTTCATTTTAATAGTCTAGTTCGATTAATAGCCGTTTATTTTATTTAGCTTCGCAAGTAAACCAGCTCAAACTAAAAGCATTTACTGGTTAAAGCTCTGTGTGTAAAAGAGCAGAATAAAAATGTAATATCTAATTTAATAGGTATGTATTTCACTTTAGCTTCTCGTGTAGACATTATTCTGTTCAGATATCTCATTAGTTTGTTATAGTATCGCGCGTAAATGAGTAGAATTTCAATATTTACTAACACATGAGCATGTCTTTGACCCTCGGTATACACAGGTAATTCAGGACCGTCTTTGAGCGATTCCATATAGGCAGGGAAAAAAGAAAACCTGTGGTTTCAAAGCTATTTTCCTGTAAGGTTTGAAATAAAAGGGGAAATTCAGGTTTCCCTTGGCAAACTTGATTGAGCGTGCGTTTAGCTGGAATACTGAAATTGTTTTGTGTGTGTTGTAATAAAGTGTTATGTTGATATGCAGATATATAGATCTATAGTTCAAAACCTACCTGCCATGCGGGCTAGATCTTTAAATCAGGAATTGGGCAGATCAGGCATATACAACCAGATATGCCTTATCTGGTACTCGAAATCAGGAATTTGGCAGATATGCCTTATCTGACCCAGATCTGTCCTAATATACCATATCTGCCCAATTCCTGATATACCTGATCTGGATTTTTTTTATAAGTCCAGATATGGCATTTCCGTAAGGGCTGCGTCCCGAGCGTGCCGCCTCCCACCCCATTTTAGCGCAAATAAAAAATCTTCCGATTTTTGATCTCGCCAAGTTGGCAGATATGCATGGGATATTTTGCGACTCTGTGCTAATCAGTGTGCAAGGGACAATAGGTGCACAAATAAGACTACTGATTAGGCAAGTAGCAGAGTGAATGGACGCGAACGAATAAGAGGACCTGGCGAATGGGAGCCATTAATCATTAATTCTGTTGCGTCATACCTTCAAAGGCCGAGCTGAAGCCCCCTCCCCCCTCCCTTTTTTTTGTCAGACTAGAGTTGGAGATTTGGGGTCACATGAGGCATACATAAGCAGTGATGTAATAGCTGCGTGTTCATTTGCATGATAGCCACTGATCGACTACTGAAACTGGTGGATTGCTAGTAGAAATTGAATTATGTGTTATTTGGCAGAATGTTCTCAATTCCATGCTTAATTTTTAGTGTCATGAATCATTGAAACAAGAAAGAATGATAGCTCGAAATTTGGTGTCAACACTTTCTTAAATTAATAACATGAATGCCTATGCAATGAAACAACCTGTATAGTTAAGGCTTTCTAATGTCCCAGCTGAACCTCTTTCGTATCTACGCCACTACAAAATGAAGGAATGTCGGCAGCTGTTACTGCTTTACAATGAACTCACATAATGGGGCTGTGATTGCCGCCCACTGAGCTGTGCTACATATAGGGGCTTGGTTGGGGAATTCAATTTTAGGTTCCAATGGCTCCAACCAAGTTCTTGGTTCGATGGTTGGTTGGAGTCATTGACCTTTCATCATCATCAGCCTGATTATACCCACAGCAGGGCGAAGGCCTCTCCCATATTTCTCCACTTAACCCGGTTCTGTGCTAGCTGAATCCATTTGACTCCTGCGAATTTCTTAATCTCATCCGCCCACCTAACTTTCTGCCGCCCCCTGCTACGCTTTCCTTCCCTTGGAATCCAGTTTGTTACCCTCGGCGACCATCGGTTATCCTCTCTTCGCACTACATGTCCTGCCCATGCCCATTTCTTCTTCTTAATTTCTACTAGAATGTCGGTAACTTGAGTTATTTCTCTGACCCACTCTGCACACTTTCTATCTCTTAATGTTACCCCTACCATTTTTCGTTCCATAGCCCTCTGGGTTGTCCTCAACTTAAGTAGAACTCTCTTGGTTAGCCTCCATGTTTCAGCCCCATAGGTGAGTACAGGCAAGATGCAACTGTTGTATACTTTCCTCTTGAGCGATACGGGTAAGCTACTAGTCATAATCTGCGAGTTCTTGCCAAATGCACTCCATCCCAATCTTATTCTTCTTGTTATTTCCTTTTCATGGTCCGGATCTGCGGTTACTACCTGTCCTAAGTAGACATATTCGCCTACTACTTCCAGTATTTCGCTACCTAATGTAAACTGCTGTTCCTTCCCGAGGCTGTTGAACATTACCTTAGTCTTCTGCATATTGATTTTCAAGCCTACCTTTCTACTTTTCCTGTCTAGGTAATCAATCATTATTTGCAGTTCATCCCCCGAGTTGCTTAGCAAGGCAATGTCATCAGCAAATCGCAGATTACTGAGGTATTCTCCATCTACCCTTATCCCTAACTGCTCCCATTCCAAGTCTCTGAATACTTCCTCTAAAAAAGCTGTGAATAGTACTGGGGAGATTGTGTCTCCTTGCCTAACACCTTTCTTTATGGGAATTTTGTTGCTTTCTTTATGCAGAACTATGGTTCCTGTGCAGCCACTATATATATCTTCCAGCACTTTCACGTACGGCTCGTCCACCCCCTGATTTCGCAATGCCTGCATCACCGCCGAGGTTTCAACTGAGTCAAATGCTTTTTCGCAATCAATGAATGCTATGTATAAGGGCTGGTTATATTCCGAGCATTTTTCTATCACCTGATTGATGGTATGGATATGATCGATAGTAGAGTACCGTTTCCGAAACCCTGCTTGATCTTTTGCTTGATTGCAGTCTAAGGTTGTCCTGATTTTATTAGCGATTACCTTGGTGAATACCTTATACGTAACAGATAGTAAGCTGATTGGTCTGTAATTTTTAAGGTCCTTAGAGTCCCCTTTCTTGTGAATGAGGATAATGCTTGCATTCTTCCATGGTTCCGGTACCGTCGATGACACAGGCACTGCGTATACAGGGTGGCCAGTTTTTCTAGCACGATATCCCCCCCCCGTCCTTCAGCAAATCTGTAGTTATCTGATCCTCTCCTTTACCTTTTGACCTTTACCTTAAAACTAAAATCTTGACGAATGACGCTAGCACTACCTGCCGCCAGAAAAAGTAAAACTAGGCAAAGCAATCTTCATGCTCCCACTTGCTGGTAGGCACTGGAAAACTGTGAACCGCAAAAGCGAACATGCCAATGGAGCCGGTGGATTTAACCGGCCATTTTGCATCGATCCAGTCCGAAGGTGACAAAACGACACTTTAATGAGCACTTGCCGGCATTTCCCTTCTCCCTGCTTTTTTTTTTTTGCTCTACTTTTGTGTTGCTCTTGGATTTCATCATGGAGCATCCATGAGCCTGGATATGATAAGGATCAGCTACAGATGCACATTCTGTTGGAAGAAGCGTCTAGCTAGAAGAAAATTAACAAATTGTTTCATAAAATAGTTCTTCAGTTGATAGTAAATAAAGGTTTTCTTTTGTAAGAAATGCTTACCGTGCTCTATTCCATGTGATACAGTGCTCTGTGCATGACTTTTACAATGAAGTGACCTGTATTATGAATGATTTTCGAGGTCGAAATCACTTCATTACAAAGGCACTTGATTGCACTAGCACTGCATTTACCCGAATGCATGACTACAGACATTTTGAGTTATGGCTGCTTCTAGTAACATCACATATAAATTAGTTTATTTCTGCACTTTCATAAAGTTTTCAGCAAGATTTCAATAAAACACTCGCCTGCTGAATCAGAGGACCCAGAATCGAATCCTGGCCGCTGAAGCCGCTTTTCGGTGGTGGCAATAAGCAAGGCACCCTTGTGCTGTGCGATTTCAGTGTACGGAAAAGAACCTTAGATGGCTGAAATTTCCAGACCCCTCGACTGTGGCGTCTCTCACAGCCAGAGTCGACATTAAACCCCATAATTGAGACTAACCAATAAAGTGATACTCATCCTGCTTGTGAATCTTACTATGAATGCTATGCATCTTTAAGAACGGTGGAACCATTCAGTCCAGACTTGAGCAGCTACTTGCAGTGTTTGTCAATCTAAAACTGCCCTTTCAATCCGCGTAGCTGGGACAGCTATTTGAAAGGGGGATTGTAGTGAGCCTTCACTTGGCACTCTCTCATGCCTGTATACTTTGTAACTGCGTATGCAGATTAGAACGTGCCATAGTAGGATGCAACTTAACAGCAGTTGCTAACTATGCTGCAACTGCTGGCGCATGTGTGAGCCATGATGATGGTGTTTTGTACAGTAGCGTATATCATACAACACGTGGCACCCAAGGCGCTTTTTTTTAAGAAAATCTTGGGGCCGGCTTGGCTCAAATTGCTCAAATTTCATAATGTGGCAGCATGGGGCAAGGTAAGCTTTGTGACTCAGTTTAGCATAGCACTCTCATCACTGCAGTCTACTTTCTAACATGTTGTGCAGAGCATTCATGATTCTTAGAAAAAGTGGCTTCAGTCCAGCTGGCATCTCCATTTATCAGAGCCTGTACAGAGTCCACCTTTCTACCATTTGTTGAGCATTCAGATTTACGCATTAGTATGGTCTTGGTAGATTCGCCTAAAAGTCTCATGTTCACTAATTTCAAATGGCTTGGAACAATATGAATTGTATTTCTTTTTTTACTGTAGTGCAGACCCCTTTTTGTTATGTTGTGCACTTGATGCATATCATTCCTTAATGACTTGGGCCATTTCCTTGAATAAATTCATGTCAATCCGTGCATTTGCTATTTTTGGTAATTACTATACTTGTGCACAGCTGGTCTCGAGGGAGAGCGGACGCTCTTTCCTGTGGTCTTCTCAATCGCCGCAAAAGCAATGGGAGCGGTTCTCTTTTAATTATGCTCTCAGCCGCTGTAAGTTGTGCCACCAGCTCACCGTTCGCTTTGCACCTGTTGCAGCAGCAGCGGGTGGTTTTTCCCTGGTTTCACGCTGTCATTCACTGGTTTCGTAGAATGCGCAACACCGTAGTTGCTTTAGCTGCACGTCTCCAGTGTATTCCACTTGTGAATGATGTCCTTATAACAAAATCTGCCAGTTAGAATCATCAAAAAGACGAATCATTCTTCTTCAAAAATATGACGTGCATATATGATGGATATTGCTCTCTTAAATGCAGAAGATCCATTCTTTACAAATATTCATACTGGGCTGACAAGTACTATAAGTAAGCTTGTTAATGCAAGGTTAGCTTGGTGGCATGTCTATGTGGTTTAACGTTGCAAAGAAACTCTGGCCATGAGAGGCACCGCAGTGGAGGTCCTGGAAATTTCAATCACTTGGTGTTCTTTAATTTGCACTGTGTTGTGTAGAAGATGGATGCCTTGACGATATTGCTTCCATTGAGATGTGGCCGCCGCTGCTGGGATCGAACCCGAGAGAAATGAAAACCGAAGCATTTCAAGCTCGCACTCCTAGATATCGCCCTGTAAAAACATCTAGGACGACTACGGCCACGAAATTTCAGTTTTATTGACACCAGTCATAACTTTATATTTTCTAATATGCATGCTGGCAATTGCTGTCAGAATTGACCTAATATTCGTGGACACCACATTTTTTGCGAGTTGCGCATAGCTAATTCAAAATAGCTCTTTCGAATAACCTGTAGAAATAGCAATTAATTTAGAAAATAAGGTGCCTCTGAGACTAACATGCGCCTTCTGTTTAGAACTTGAAATGCGGTTTCTCCCGTGGCGGGTGTGTTTATTTAGATGTTTGATGTTCAATAAATCCGTTATGCCCATATGGAGACGCTATTGGCGCATTAAAAGTTCTCCAGCGCGGTCAGGTGCTCAGTAAGGAGACTCGCCCCGCAGGCGAGCTGCTTTCGAAGCACTGTGTAATTAATTATAATTGCAACAACGCTAGAAGCAATCCCCTCCCCAAAACACACACACACGTGCACACATGCCGTCCTGCCACAGATCATACTTAAGTGAAATAATGGGCAGAGCTATAAAGGAATGTTCAGTTTCTTGAAGGGGAATATAACTTTTTCCTTCCTTAACTTTCCTTAAATAAGGATCAGCTTTAAAGGAGAATGGTCTGCTCTTGTCCGCCGCTCTCCTTACTTCTGCAGAACAAATATTCATGCCCGATGTCGTGATCAAAAGTTGTTGTGTCAGTCGCGTGGCTACATACTCTTTCAGCCGATTGATATTGTTCTGAATGTAACATATTCCGAACTTAGTGAAAGGTTCACTGCATTGCACCGCCGCAATTTCAACTCTGAAAAAAATTTTTGCTCTTTAACCTCAATCTGTGAAGCGCCAGGAATGATTGTTAATGCCGCTTTTTAGCTAGCTAAATAAAACTGCATCGATTGAGATTCCAGGATATTATTTGAACTTCAGAAGCCAAGTAAACGCTTTGAGGATGTAATTCAACACACTGCACATGACATATAAATTTTGTGTTTGCTCAAAATTTAGAGGCAGAAAGCTGTGATGACAGTAGATCAGGAGGTTCATGCGACCATGCAGTCGCACTGAGAGGAGCGCCGGTGCACAGGATTTATCTGCATTTTATATCTCATAGACAACAAATCTCACAACGCTGGCTACGCAGTGTTTGTATGAACTATAAAGATTGAAATGTAAGGACTTGCAGGTTGCAAGTGATGCGGGTGGGGCATGGAGTGGGGGTGCGTGCTTTCCTTGCTCGTGAACAGCGCTAGCTGAAGCGGAGCAGTGACGTAGTGGCGACCCTACCGAGATGTGGAAACAGACCCCATTGGGGAAGCCGTAAGAAGCGCGCTTTCCCTTGAGACAGGACATGACTTGTATTGCTACATGGGTAACTGGCTTGGTCTAAATAGAGAGGGCAGTGTATGCACATTTTTTATCTTGATGAAAGCTTGAATAAATTTTATTTGAAAGTTAGCATTCATAGCAAAATTCTCCTACTTTGTCCTCCGTTTTTCACTGCGGTGTTTTCTTGAAGTGAAAGGGAGTGACAGCAGAATAGTGCCTCCACTGCCAGATCAGCTTTCAGTTAATGTGTTGCTTTTGTTGCCTTACACAAAAAGATGCTGTATATAAAATTTCCTAGGAGTGATTGTGGTTTTATAAAGTTCAGGTTTACGTGCCAGCCATATTGGTTTGTACACTACTATACATTACAGCCAATGCCAATGCTGCAGGTGAGTTGGCACTGTTCTACTGCAAGAATGAATACATAGAATGGCATGCAATATTCTTGCCATCGAATTGGCCGAGATATCAAAGCTAATCAATAAGCGCAAAGTGGCCGATATAAGGAAGTATAACATGGAGAAAATTGAGCATGCTGTAAAGAACGGGGGAAGCCTTAAAGCGGTAAAGAAGAAATTGGGCATAGGTAAAAACCAGATGTATGCGATAAGGGACAAGGCGGGCAACGTCATCACTAATATGGACAAGATAGTCAAAGTAGCCGAGGAGTTCTATACAGATCTCTACAGTAGCCAAAGTAGTCAGGACCGTAATGAGATTGGCGGTAGGGAAAAACAGTCAGACGTTCCACCAGTGACGAAGGACGAGGTCAAGAAAGCACTATAAACTATGAAAAGGGGGAAATCAGCTGGAGAGGATCAGATACCTACAGATTTGCTGAAGGACGGGGGGGATATCGTGCTAGAAAAACTGGCCACCCTGTACACGCAGTGCCTGGTGTCATCGACGGTACCGGAACCATGGAAGAACGCAAACATTATCCTCATTCACAAGAAAGGGGACTCTAAGGACCTTAAAAATTACAGACCAATCAGCTTACTGTCTGTTACGTATAAGGTATTTACTAAGGTAATCGCTAATAGAATCAGTACAACCTTAGACTGCAATCAAGCAAAGGATCAAGCAGGGTTTCGGAAACGGTACTCTACTATCGATCATATCCATACCATCAATCAGGTGATAGAAAAATGCTCGGAATATAACCAGCCCTTATACATAGCATTCATTGATTGCGAAAAAGCATTTGACTCAGTTGAAACCTCGGCGGTGATGCAGGCATTGCGAAATCAGGGGGTAGACGAGCCGCACGTGAAAGTGCTGGATGATATATATAGTGGCTGCTCAGCAACCATAGTTCTGCATAAAGAAAGTAACAAAATTCTCATAAAGAAAGGTGTTAGGCAAGGAGACACAATCTCCCCAGTACTATTCACAGCTTTGTTTAGAGGAAGTATTCAGAGACTTGGAATGGGAGCAGTTAGGGATAAGGGTAGATGGAGAATACCTCAGTAATCTGCGATTTGCTGATGACATTGCTTTGCTAAGCAACTCGGGGGATGAACTGCAAATAATGATTGATGACCTTGACAGAAAAAGTAGAAAGGTAGGCTTGAAAATCAATATGCAGAAGACTAAGGTAATGTTCAACAGCCTCGGGAAGGAACAGCAGTTTACATTAGGTAGCGAAATACTGGAAGTAGTAGGCGAATATGTCTACTTAGGACAGGTAGTAACCGCAGATCCAGACCATGAAAAGGAAATAACAAGAAGAATAAGATTGGGATGGAGCGCATTTGGCAAGCACTCGCAGATTATGACTAGCAGCTCAGCGGTATCGCTCAAGAGGAAAGTATACAACAGTTGCGTCTTGCCTGTACTCACCTATGGGGCTGAAACGTGGAGGCTAACCAAGAGAGTTCTACTTAAGTTGAGGACAACCCAGACGGCTATGGAACGAAAAATGGCAGGGGTAACATTAAGAGATAGGAAGCGTGCAGATTGGGTCAGAGAAATAACTCAAGTTACCGACATTCTAGTGGGAATTAAGAAGAAGAAATAGACATGGGCGGGACATGTAGTGCAGAAGAGAGGATAACCGATGGTCGCTGAGGGTAACAAACTGGATTCCAAGGGAAGGAAAGCGTAGCAGGGGCGGCAGAAAGTTAGGTGGGCCGATGAGATTAGGACGTTCGCAGGGGTCAAGTGGATGCCGCTTGCACAGAACCGGGTTAAGTGGAGAAATATGGGAGAGGCCTTCGCCCTGCAGTGGGTATAATCAGGCTGATGATGATGATGATGATGATTCTTGCCATGCCAGTTATGCTGGATGCATTGAAAGTATCATATGTGAATGAAGAATTACAAGACGCAGAAAAAAAATTTAGAACAGACAAGTCTTCTTTATGCTGTGTATTCCTCCATTCACAATGCACTAATTAGCATAGAACAACTAGCTTTAAGCAATATTCTAGGGATCCTACAGATGGCACCTAATCGTAATTATGTCGCTATGCCCACTGCTGGAGTCTACACAAGGAGTAACATTGACTGGGAGGGCCACTGGTTGCTGATGCAGAGACAGGCCGAAGATAAGAAAACTCATTTATTAATGCAATAGCTTACAGTCCATATGAACGGCAAAACGTGATGTTGGCAGGAAGTGCCTTGCTTGATGGAGAGGTCAGGTCATGTATATGACCAAGCGCTGATTGGTTCGCGAGGAGTGTGATTTCACAAGACTGCGTCTTGATTGGGTGCAATCTGCATTAATTCACAAAAGTTCCATGCCGGTTCTAAAAGTTATGTATTTGACTCTCCCTTTTTTATGCGTTGTGCAAAGTGGTGCAGGCAAACTGTCATCGAGTCAGTGGGTACTTCGAAGAGATAACAGCAGAATCCAAGGCAGTTTGTGTGCATTAAGGCTGTTGCTGTTCCCATCCAAAATGTGTCACCAGTTGCCTGTCGATTAAAAAGAGTTAACTTTTAAACTCCACAACTTGGTCTTTCTGTTGGCAGGCAGTGGTGGAATAGTGATTGTCGGACATTTTACTGGCAGGCATGGGCAGACTAACGGGCGAAGGTATAGGTATAGCATTCCTAAAACCAATCGCTACTCTAAGTGGAGGTACCACTGATGCTGATGCGGAGGACTCCTTGTCAAAAAGAAATGGGTCTCCGCATGTTGTGTCACAAAAAAAAAATAATAACAGAGCCCCTCCCGTCTGCTACACATTCACACTGACTGGCTACATGTGACCACCATAGTAATCTAGCACATGGAAAGTGTGTCGGGAAACACGGGAAACATTTTTACTGAAAAAAGCATGACTACAGAGTAGTCTGCAATGGAACAAGTCAAGCAGATATTTACACGGGAAGGGGACTTGTGGGAAGGCTGGTGCAGATGGCACAAAACCGCACTGACATATTGTACTTGAGTATGCTCTCAGCTGGTGTAGAAAGTGCAACCTAATGGAGCCCTCTGGCCAAATTTACAGGTGTGCTGGTCTAGTCGTATGGCCAAGAACAGTGGCTGGCTCATAGAGTCACCTTCAATGCTGTCCATGTCTACTGTAGCAGAAAAACAACTCAAAAGTCCCTGTCCAGAACCTACTATAAGTGGTAAAAATTTTTGAAAGTACAGCAATGTGCATGTCAAGCTAAAATGACAGAAACCTACAGCAAGCAATGTTGCTCAAATGCTGTCGCATTTTATTCTTAATGTGACTTAAGAATCCCCATAATTTTTCGTCATGGCAGAAAATGAAGAGCTTTTATGTAGGACAGAGTACATGCTTTGTATGCTGTGCGTTGAGTACAGAAGTCCTCCATTCCTTGTGGGGAACATTTCAAGATTTCAGATTGTATGCACGAAGCCTTGCCCCTTCACACGCTGTCAGCTTGCGCCCTTTCAGGCCACATGTAAATCAGCTGCTCCGGGTAACTGGCGTCACACATTCCTTGGCTTCATTCTTGTCCAGTTGGTGACAGGTGAAGGCCTCAGGCTTAAAGCAGTAGCTCTCATTTGCTCAGAAGCCTAAATTTGTGGAACTGGCTCTAGGACTTTTTTGAGAAGTTCTAGCAGTTGACCTTTGCCAATTTTTGATGTGCCAGTTTGCTAGCTTGCAGATGGGAATATGAAAAAATTACCGACGATTACGTTACTTCCTAATGCGAAATTTGAGCGCAGAAAATAAGCTGTTTCACCTTTTCGATAGATTGAGGCAAAGAAACCGAGCAACACATGCATGCGCTATCACAGATATTTTTTTATTTTTCACACGTATTCCTTTAACAAAGACTCCACTAACAGTTCTTGACAGTCATGAAGGAAGCTTTGTGGTCGGAGAAATAGACTGATATATGTTCGACCTCTGGATTCTGGCGGCGACGGCGCTGGGCCTCTGCTCTGGCAGCTCGTTTAGCAGCAGCAGCAGCAGTAGCACACGGAGGACTTCCACCGGTCGTCTCGCTCATGGCTCAGAAAGAACTGGCAGATAATTTCGCAGTGGCGAACGGCAGCGGCAATTTCGGCTCGGGCGGTGCACATACAGATCCGCCGCCACCGATCTGGCTCTCTGATTGCCACCGCACAGGGGTTGCATTGGAGGAGGAGCGAAGAAAGGAATTAAGTTCGAGACGGCGCTTTGACAACCGGAGACTCGCAGGAAGAGGGGGGAGGGGGGCGGCGTGTACACCCAGCGGCAAACGATGGGGGCAGAAGCGCGCGCAGCAAGCGGAAAACGCGATAAAGGGAGGAGGGAAGAGATAGCAGCGACTGACTGATGCTGCTGACGCCGATAGTGAGTCAACCCCAGCTGCGGAGTTGGTTTCAGGGACAACGCCGCCGATGCCGACGCAAACAATATGATACCCTCGCTTCCGCAGCGCCAAGAACCAGGTCTAGCCGTGGAAAGGTGGTCACG
This sequence comes from Amblyomma maculatum, assembly GCF_055883805.1. Classification (NCBI taxonomy): domain Eukaryota; kingdom Metazoa; phylum Arthropoda; class Arachnida; order Ixodida; family Ixodidae; genus Amblyomma; species Amblyomma maculatum. Next base: position 219,773,546 of record NC_139345.1, read on the forward strand.
TATTCGTCGACGTGCCGGGGCCTACGTCCTATCCGCCACACAGGAACAGGGGGGGGGGGGGGGGGGGGGGACCCTCCCCTCCTCTTTCTGCATGGCGGCGACGGTGTTCTATGCAGTCACGTTATCTTGACTCTCTAGCGGCGTCAGCGGCATCCAGCGATATCAGTCGGTCGCTGCTAGCGCTGGGGAGATGCAAGAGGGGCGGAGCTGGTTACGAGGCCGACGCCGACGCGAAACCCAGGAACGGGCGCCAAAGAGCTGCGCTCTAAAATGCAGATGTTCAACAGGCTACCTTCATATAGTGCATGTGATGAAGCAGATGCTAACATTTAGCTTTTATACGATAGCTTTAAAAGCCTCGTTACCCAGAAAATCCTGCGACGGCGTTGTGAACAAAAAATTACGGTCATGGTGCTGGTTGGCAGCTGACATGGCCGAGTGCCGATACTTTCATGGTTAGTGCAACTTAACAAGATCACTTATCAGAAAGGTGGGAGGAGCTGCCAACTCTGGTTGCTCATTTGGGGTGGGAAGGTGGAATAAGAATCAACCTTCCACTGTTCTTGGATGCCAAGTCAGGCACGCTCATACAGCTTGGTTAAAGCGGGGGTTTACATGTTGAATGGTTGCCTACATCCGGTAGATGGATGAGGTGATAGTTTAGTACTGTATGCTAATAAGAATGTGTGATATATTAGAGGCACAGACCAAGAGACTGGTAAATAAGCGAGGACTACATGTATGCAAATGAACTGTAAGGGGAGCTGCAGACGCTATATAGTCATATGCTTAAAGGAAGAGCTTAAGTGTCCCCAGAATTTGCTATCTTCTACACAGTATCAGAGATAAATTTGTTCTAGAAAAATGCGCCAAGAGACAATTCCATCCAAATTTTGCTTTTAGTTGGAAATAAATTTGCGGCTCTTTCTGGTTATGATGATGTTTCGGCAGCAGCAGAAAAAAGAACAAAAAAAAATTACAAGGGTTCAATGCTGCTGAACCAAATATTCAGCGAAAGCATTAGCTGCGGGTGACCGAGCGTTTTTCTCTGTTTCTTCTTCCTCAGCCCACATACAAAGCCCCGCTTTAACCAAGCCGTATGAACGTGCCTTAGTGGCCTATAGGGGTAACGTAAATGACAGGGTCCTAGCAGGCTGATTCTGACATAACCGTCCCATGTGAAACGAGAGACCCAAGTTGGCAGCTCCTGCCGACCGCTTGAGTTGGTAGCCCAGCTCTCACCCTAGTGTCACGTGGGGTGTGACGCCACAGCGTCACGTGGGTAAGATGTGGCTACCGGCCGCGCTACGTTGAAGGCTCGAAACCTAGAGTAGCATTGCTTTCGCAATAAAACTCAAATTGGATTTGAAAATTTCCTTGACACTCAATTCAAGATTATGCCACCAAACTGATGACTCCACTATCACCATACGAAAGTGAAAGGTGATGTAGCCTAGCCTCAAAGGTGTGCGAATATCTTTTTCTTCTTGTGGCCCACCTAGGCCACTGCTTTGCTAATAAAGGGCCGCAAATGGGCTTTATAGCATAATACAGATTTAAATTTGAAAGTGGGACAGTATGAGGCCCTTTCCACAGTCATTTCACCCCCCCCCCCCAAAAAAAAAAGGAAAAAAAGTTGTCCACTATCGTGAGGAACTCTGCACGTGAGGCAGATGCTTGAGCCACTAGGTCATCACTGTGCACCTCAGTTTGCTCACAGGAATGGCCAGTAATGGTGACAACTGTATTTCATTTGTAGACATTTTCATAGCTTATAAAACCCTTGTCTAGGAGAATATGCACCCATCAATGTGGGGCTCTGAAACAAAGAACTGCTTATCTATGCTGTTGATTAAACTACTAGACAGTGCTGAGGAGCAGAATTCTGAATGGTCCATAGAAAGACCATTGTGTTGTATAGTCCAGAATGAGATCTCATTACTTCAGACCTTGATTACACCATGCATCAAACTGTGTATTCTGCAGAACAGCGGGCGTTCTTGTTACAGTTGCCATTTTTGTTGGCAAGTAGGTGATGATCACAACAATACTAATTCCATAATTGAAGTCGTACCTAAGTTTGAAACTGCCACAGTCGAAAAGACAAAAATGCAGACTGCTGCTAGGTGTGCAGCATCCCATGAAATATTCCAAGCCCCGCCGGGGTGGCGCAGTGGTTACGGTGCTCGACTACTGTTCCCAAAGACGCGGGATCAAATCCCGGCCTCGGTGGCCGCTTTTCGATGGAGGCGAAAAGCAAGGCGCCCGTGTGCTGTGCGATGTCAGTGCACGTTAAAGAACCCCAGGTGGTCGAAATTTCCGGAGTCTTCCCCTACGGCGTCTCTCATAGCCTGAGCTGCTTTGGGACGTTAAACCTCACAAACCAAACCAAACCGAAATATTCCAAGTTTCTTAAAGTACTTATTTCACCTAGCTGGATATGTGGGTTGGGCAACTACAGCTAATCCATCTTTAGTAGGCAACATTAAGGATGGATACAGTGAGTTTAGTTATAATGACAAACCACAGCCAATACCTACCATGTTAGTGACTTGTGTTTCAAAACTTGTGCTTATATATTAAATATGTGGCAGCCATTTACTACGCTACATGCCAGGCTTTGCCCGCTGTATCAAGCATACTGAACCTGTGCTTTTTCGATCCTGTAAGTGCAGTTTTTATATGGACAGAACCAATGCAACCATAATAGAGTTGGACGTTGAGCTAGTTGGTCACGCATCTCTTGGAAGAAGGCAGCAGAGCAGGTAACAACACAAAACATAAGAGGCGCACACAAACACAAGGACAACGCTGCACTGACAACTACATTGACCAGAACCCGCATATCTTCTCCCTTCACTTCAACGGCACCAAACAGAGCTAAAGGGATGTGTGTGCGGGTTAACAACCAGGACTTCAACTCTGGATGTAAAACTTCGCACCGGACTAGGTACTCCAAGTGTATTCAGGGGATTGTTTATCAGATTTCCTTGCAATATGAAAAGAAATATATTGGACCGACAGGAAGATGTATCAATGACAGGATTAGAGACCACGCTATGGCAATATGGGACAAGTCTGGCACTAATCTCGCGGTGCACTGCAAAGACTGCGTTGTTTGTAGAGACCAAAAATGGTCCAGCTGACCTTCACAATGTTAAAGTTATGAAAAGGTTGAAGGATAAGTTAGCAAGAGAAATTTATGAAGCATATGCAATCAGTGACTCGGGAGACCAATGTGTCAGTATGCCTTCAGTGGTATTGTTGAAGAAGGAATTAGAATTTCTGCGCAAATCGGCAGGACGTTAAAGACAAGGAAGAAGTTGGCTGCAGACATGAAGTGAAGGGAGATGATGTGCGGGTTCTGGTCAATATAGTTGTCAGTGCAGTGTTGTCCTTGTGTTTGTGTGTGCTTCTTATGTTTTGTGTTGTTACCTGCTCTGCTGCCTTCTTCCAAGAGCAATGCAACCAGTATAATTTGAGTTGCCAAACTTCAGTGTTTCTCAGGCTCAGTAGAGGCTGAAAAGTTTCAGCCTCTAGAATTGATTTGTGAAGCTTACATTATTACAAGCGCACTTCAAAACATACCTCCACAGTTTAAATCGTCAATACTTCAGCACGGAAACCTAGCCCTACTTTGGCATTGTGAAGTGGCATCCATGTGGGAAAGAGTGCTCTTTAAAAAATAGGCTGTGTGACATGTCGCAATAGAAACAGTATGAAGGAAATGACTACACCCTTAGATTTTTACCCCGTTGGGGTAGTCAAGTGGTTAGGGCACTCGACTACTGTGCCCAAGGATGCGGGATCACATCCCAGCTTTTCGATCGAGGCGAAAAGCTAGGCGCCCGAGTGCTGTGCGATGTCAGTGCATGTTGAAGAACCCCACGTGGTCACAATTTGCGAAGTCCTCCACTACAGCGTCTCTCATAGCCTGAGCTGCTTTGGGACGTTACACCCCACAAACCTAACCAAACCAAACCTTAGATTTTCAACAAGGATTTTGGACCATCTGCAAATTGTTTTAAAAGTCAAAATAAGAACAAATCTTGTACAAGTTGCACAGTAGTGAAACAAGGAAGATATTAGCATCAATGAAACATTTGGACATGACATCACAGAAACTTGTAATGTCAAGTTTCCAATATGAAAGGATTAGGGCACAGAACAATCCTCATGCCAACAATTTCTAGTAAGATTCCTTGTATCTAGTTTTTTGTGATAACTACTACATTGCAGTGCAACATGAAGCAAAACTGAGCACGAATGGTGATGTCATTCACTGTGTACTACATTACTTATTTTCCCGAGTAGATTTCACAACTGTGTTGCCTCCAAATGTTGGAAGCCTGAGTATTTATGTTTGTATTATGTTTGTATTATGTTGGAAGCGCTTTTGAGTAATGCACAAGTCAGTGCTACACCCTGCAGGTGTGCTTCTGCTGTGAACTGAAAAGCATTTCTTTTTTATCTAACGACCCATACACCTACATCAGCATGATTGACCAGCAGAGCTGCACTCTGGTGGTATCTGCAGAGTGGCACTGCAGGCTATATGTCAGCACAAAAGGTATTTTCGTGCATTCTACAGATTCGACGAAGTGCAAGGCTGTTCATGCTTAAATGAATGCTCAAGATGATAAGCTTCAGATAGCACTGCACTATCAGACAAATGCAGCACCCTTTCTTTCCTACAATTCGCTCCACACCCCCATGGTGCAATCAAATGCAATGGAATGGATGGTAAAGTACTGCCACCAAAGTTCCCTCAGTCTCCTGCAATGAGAGAGCATGTGTCATTCATGGTGGTTTCACTGCATGAACAGCAGCAAACCACATCACACACTACTGTCATAGCATGCAATAATTAATGGCTACATAAATTGCGTGCATTGAGAACCGCGGTCTCTGCTTATTCTTACTATCTGTAGCAAAACATTGGCAGTGTTGCAGAAGCAAGCAATTAACGTTTAAAACCAACAACGTTCTCATGCGTATTCGAAAAACCGGCAATCGATACAAGTGTAGCGACCTTGAACTCTATCTACCCGCCCATAACTGTGAGCATACACAAAGCGACCGAATGAGAGTCGACACTGACCACTGTTTCTGCAGCACCGAAGCTGTTCATTAATATGCCTTGATACCCCAACCAGCGCGAGCAGAATTGTTGCGCTGTCCCTGGCCAGCAGCTATTGATAATACATAAAATACGAAGGTAAAGCAATGCTGCACTATTGCAGCAGTACTGCACGGCACACATACCACTGTGCTCATTTCAGTGCCTTTCTCGATATTGTATGCACGTCCTCGGCAACGCCCAGTATATCCTCTGAAGCACGGCTAGGACATCAGGAAGTTTGTTTGCGATGCCGCACAAAACAGTTTATTTCAATATGCACAATTCCGACTAACTCACGGGAGTCTGCTGCCCTCTCGATGGCGGCATAAGGGAAGAAAACTGTTTCTTATGATGCTCTTAATTAAAATCGAAGTACGTAGCAGAATAACGAGCTGTCATCACCATCAGCCTGATTATACCCACTGCAGGGCGAAGGCCTCTCCCATATTATTCCACTTAACCCGGTTCTGTGCTAGCTGCATCCACTTGACCCCTGCGAACTTCTTAATCTCATCCGCCCACCTAACTTTCTGCCGCCCCCTGCTACGCTTTCCTTCCCTTGGAATCCAGTTTGTTGCCCTCAGCGACCATCGGTTATCCTCTCTTCGCACTACATGTCCTGCCCATGTCCATTTCTTCTTCTTCTTAATTTCTACTAGAATGTCGGTAACTTGAGTTATTTCTCTGACCCACTCTGCACACTTTCTATCTCTTAACGTTACCCCTACCATTTTTCGTTCCATAGCCCTCTGGGTTGTCCTCAACTTAAGTAGAACTCTCTTGGTTAGCCTCCACGTTTCAGCCCCATAGGTGAGTACAGGCAAGATGCAACTGTTTATACTTTCCTCTTGAGCGATACCGGTAAGCTACTAGTCATAATCTGCGAGTTCTTGCCAAATGCGCTCCATCCCAATCTTATTCTTCTTGTTATTTCCTTTTCATGGTCCGGATCTGCGGTTACTACCTGTCCTAGGTAGACATATTCGCCTACTACTTCCAGTATTTCGCTACCTAATGTAAACTGCTGTTCCTTCCCGAGGCTGTTGAACATTACCTTAGTCTTCCGCATATTGATTTTCAAGCCTACCTTTCTACTTTTCCTGTCTAGGTCATCAATCATTATTTGCAGTTCATCCCCCGAGTTGCTTAGCAAGGCAATGTCGTCAGCAAATCGCAGATTACTGAGGTATTCTCCATCTACCCTTATCCCTAACTGCTCCCATTCCAAGTCTCTGAATACTTCCTCTAAACAAGCTGTGAATAGTACTGGGGAGATTGTGTCTCCTTGCCTAACACCTTTCTTTATGGGAATTTTGTTGCTTTCTTTATGCAGAACTATGGTTCCTGTGCAGCCACTATATATATATATCTTCCAGCATTTTCACGTACGGCTCGTCTACCCCCTGATTTCGCAATGCCTGCATCACCGCCGAGGTTTCAACTGAGTCAAATGCTTTTTCGCAATCAATGAATGCTATGTATAAGGGCTGGGTATATTCCGAGCATTTTTCTATCACCTGATTGATGGTATGGATATGATCGATAGTAGAGTACCGTTTCCGAAACCCTGCTTGATCTTTTGCTTGATTGCAGTCTAACGTTGTCCCGATTCTATTATCGATTACCTTAGTAAATACCTTATACGTAACAGACAGTAAGCTGATTGGTCTGTAATTTTTAAGGTCCTTAAAGCCCCCTTTCTTGTGAATGAGGATAATGCTTGCATTCTTCCATGGTTCCGGTACCGTCGATGACACCGGGATATTGTGCTGTTTTTTTATAGCACGATATCCCCCCCGTCCTTCAGCAAATCTGTAGTTATCTGATCCTCTCCAGCTGATTTTCCCCTTTTCATAGTGTCTAGTGCTTTCTTGACCTCGTCCTTCGGCACTGGTGGAACGTCTGACAGTTTTTCCCTACCGCCAATCTCATTACGGTCCTGACTACTTTGGCTACTCTAGAGATCTGTATAGAACTCCTCGGCTACTTTGACTATCTTTTCCATATTAGTGATGACGTTGCCCGCCTTGTCCCTTATCGCACACATCTGGTTTTTGCCTATGCCCAATTTCTTCGTTACCGCTTTAAGGCTTCCCCCGTTCTTTACAGCATGCTCAATATTCTCCATGTTATACTTCCTTATATCGGCCACCTTGCGCTTATTGATTAGCTTTGATATCTCGGCCAATTCGATCTGGTCTGTTGGATTGGAAGCTTTCATACTCTGGCGTTTCTTAATCAAATCTTTCCTCTCCTTACACAGCTTGCTGGTATCCTCTCTAACTATCCTACCGCCTACTTCTACCGCGCAGTCAGTAATGATATCTCTGAAATTATTGTTCCTTGCCTCTAGGGTAATGTCGCCATCCTCAGTTAGAGCTGAAAACCTATTCTGTAGCGAGATCCTGAACTCTTCTGCCCTCCCCCTCCCCGCTAATTCGTTGATGGGTTTCTTTCATACTAATCTGTTGCGTTCCTTCTTCAGATTTAGGCTAATTCGGGACCTCACCATCCTGTGGTCACTGCATCGCACTTTCCCGATTGCCTCTACATCTTGCATAATGGCGGGGGTTGAACACATTATGAAGTCGATTTCATATTTAGTCTCTCCGTTACTAACGACTTTTCCATGTCCATTTCCGGTTCTTCCGTTTGCTGAAGAAGGTATTCATGATTCGTAAGTTATTGCGCTCTGCAAACTCAACTAGTAACTCCCCCCTGCTATTCCGAGAGCCAATGCCGTAGTCACCTACTGCCTTGTCTCCTGCCTGTTTTTTCCCTACCTTGGCATTGAAATCGCCCATTAGTACAGTATACTGCGTCTTTACTTTTCGCACTGCCGATTCTACATCTTCATAGAAGCTTTCAACTGCCTGGTCATCATAACTACATTTAGGTGCATAGGCCTGTACAACCTTCAGTTTATACCGCTTATTAAGCCTAATTACGATGCCTGCAACCCTCTCATTAATACTATAGAATTCATCTATATTACCCGCTATATACTTATTAACAAGGAAACCTACTCCTAGTTGTCGCCTCTGGGTAAGCCTCGATAACACAGTACATGCCCATCCTTCAGTACAGTATATGCCTCATTCGGCCTCCTAACCTCACTAAGCCCTATGACATCCCATTTCATGTAGTTAGCTAGAATAGCAGCTTGGGCATGTTGGTTATGCATCTTGAGGATAACAGCGCGGAACACAGGACGGGAGCACAAGATTAGAGGACGACACAACGAGCGCTGACTTTCAACAATGTTTATTTTGGAACACCCTCAACTTCTTATACCCTAACGCCACAGACGCGTACAAATGACTTGCACATATTAGCAAAGTTAAAAAAACAAACAAAAACATAATATTAGATAAATAAATACACGTGCCGCATAACCTTTTCTTGCACACAGCGTGGTGCACTCTCTAAACATTCATGGAGACGATTGCACATTCAGCAGTTCGATTTCTTTTTGTGTTAACAGCAGGGACGGTTTGCTTACACATCGTTCCTGCAGTCTAGCTATCTCAGCGGCTTCAATTATCTCACGAACCAGCGCCTCATTATGTTTTGCTAGAACTTTACATTGTGTGAATTGCACGCAGCAAGTTTTTGACGCGCAGTCTCTTACATGGATCCCCAAATGCCTGCTTTTTTGTTCGACGTTGTTTTTGTGTTCTTTCAGCCTGTCATTTGTGCACCTTCCAGTCTGTCCTACGTATTCCTTCCCACACTTCAAGGGTATGGAATAAACAACGCCTTCCGCGCACTCCACAAATCGACTCTGGTGGTTTGTTACGCACCCCCTCTGCCTTTGCGATCCATCAGCGTTTACACGTCGGCAGAGGCTTTTCAATTTTTCAGGAGCAGTAAGCACAACATTAACGCCTGCTCTACGACCGATCTTTTTTAAGCGATGGGAAATGTTGTGCACATACGGTATGGCCACAATCCTGCGCTTGTTTGTTGTCTCCCTGTTCTCGTCACCTTGTTGAGAACCGACACGCTCGAGTCTCAACTTCTTGTTCAAACGTTCCGCAACAGAAACAAGCAAATGTGATGGGTACCCAGCTCCTGTAAGGCGGTCAACCTGGCGATGAAAACTGGCCTCCATGGTGTGAGTGCATGGCTTCTTGAGAGCATTTGACAAACAAAAGTTTGCAACTGCTCTTTTCACAAGTTTGGAATGAGCCGAGTAGAAAGGGAGTGGCGCCTTGTCACCTCTGGGTTCATAAGCCCAGCAGACCTTCCCTTGCCCGAAATCAAGTCTGAGATCTAGAAATCTCATAGACCCCTGTACCGGGACTTCGTGGGTAATCGTGAGCGGCTGAAGAACGTGGTTAAAGCACGCCTGCGGAGTCAAAGGCCTGCCTCAGTCAGTCCTAGAAGTTTTACGCCACGGGCCGAAGTTCGCCGTCGAGCCGAAGAAATCCGCACCGGAACTTCTGGCCATGGCACGACGAGTTGCGCGGGCTGCACCGGAGTCCGAAAGTTCCAGGTGCGTCTCAGACGGAGTGGACGTGGTCGCACGCTGCCGACTGCCCAACAGAAGCCTGCCTGTAGGACGAGCGGTGAAGTATTTGAAAGAACATTCGCTTTCATTGCTTACTTCGGACAAGGAGGGGGGCTTTGCTGTGTTACCTATTGACTTGTGCAAAGCCAAGGCGCTAGATGCCATTAGTTCTGTTTTTAATAGACACGAAATGTCGGTGCTAAGAAAAGCGAAGTCAAATGCTAAGAAGCTATGCAAAAACCTTAAACTTGATCACCTAGTGCGCAGCATTGAGACCAGTAAAAAATCTTATCTTGACATGTTTTTCACTGTGAAAACGCATAAACCTGACTGGCCCCTAAGGGTTATAGTTTCTGAGAATGGGACCTGGCAAAAAAATGATCGCCAAGTTCTTACAGGAAAAACTAAATTTACTAGACTGTGACGACCCTTTCCAGGTGAAATCATCAGACGATTTAATAATGTTTTTAAATGACAATTCTAGCACTGACTTTGCAGCATGTTCGGTAGATGTAAAAGATCTGTACTATTCGATTCCCCAAGATGATCTCCTAGAATGTGTAGAAACTTGCATAGATACGTACGGTGCAATCACTTTCCAAAATGCCTGTGGCGTGTCTACAGGCGGGTTCTTGGAGCTGCTTGCTGTCTATTTGAAGTCTACCCATGTCCTCTGGGAGGGTAACATGTATCTCCAAAAAAGCGGCGTGTGCATAGGTTCTTGTATTGCACCAATCCTCAGTGACTTGTACCTCGCCCAGAATGACAGAATCCTTCGGAACGCCCTCCCCGGCACAAGCGTCCGCAAAGTGTTTAGGTACGTCGATGACTACCTTGTGCTCTGTGATGGCCGCGGCACGAACGCCCAAGACGTAGCTCAGGAAGTAGTGGCGTGCTTTAACCACGTTCTTCAGCCGCTCACGATTACCCACGAAGTCCCGGTACAGGGGTCTATGAGATTTCTAGATCTCAGACTTGATTTCGGGCAAGGGAAGGTCTGCTGGGCTTATGAACCCAGAGGTGACAAGGCGCCACTCCCTTTCCACTCGGCTCATTCCAAACTTGTGAAAAGAGCAGTTGCAAACTTTTGTTTGTCAAATGCTCTCAAGAAGTCATGCACTCACACCATGGAGGCCAGTTTTCATCGCCAGGTTGACCGCCTTACAGGAGCTGGGTACCCATCACATTTGCTTGTTTCTGTTGCGGAACGTTTGAACAAGAAGTTGAGACTCGAGCGTGTCGGTGCTCAACAAGGTGACGAGAACAGGGAGACAACAAACAAGCGCAGGATTGTGGCCATACCGTATGTGCACAACATTTCCCATCGCTTAAAAAAGATCGGTCGTAGAGCAGGCGTTAATGTTGTGCTTACTGCTCCTGAAAAATTGAAAAGCCTCTGCCGACGTGTAAACGCTGATGGATCGCAAAGGCAGAGGGGGTGCGTAACAAACCACCAGAGTCGATTTGTGGAGTGCGCGGAAGGCGTTGTTTATTCCATACCCTTGAAGTGTGGGAAGGAATACGTAGGACAGATTGGAAGGTGCACAAATGACAGGCTGAAAGAACACAAAAACAACGTCGAACAAAAAAGCAGGCATTTGGGGATCCATGTAAGAGACTGCGCGTCAAAAACTTGCTGCGTGCAATTCACACAATGTAAAGTTCTAGCAAAACATAATGAGGCGCTGGTTCGTGAGATAATTGAAGCCGCTGAGATAGCTAGACTGCAGGAACGATGTGTAAGCAAACCGTCCCTGCTGTTAACACAAAAAGAAATCGAACTGCTGAATGTGCAATCGTCTCCATGAGTGTTTAGAGAGTGCACCACGCTGTGTGCAAGAAAAGGTTATGCGGCACGTGTATTTATTTATCTAATATTATGTTTTTTGTTTGTTTTTTTAACTTTGCTGATATGTGCAAGTCATTTGTACGCGTCTGTGGTGTTAGGGTATAAGAAGTTGAGGGTGTTCCAAAATAAACATTGTTGAAAGTCAGCGCTCGTTGTGTTGTCCTCTAATCTTGTGCTCCCGTCCTGTGTTCCGCGCTGTTATCCTCAAGATCCCATTTCATGCCCTCTAGTTCCTCTAACAGCACTGCTAAGCTAGCTTTCACTAGCTAGGGTTCTAGCATTAAACGGTGCCAGGGTCAGTTTCCAATGGCGGCCTGTCCAGCGGAGCCAGGCTTTCTTAACACCCCCTGCTGCGTCACAGGTCTGACCGCCGCCGTGGTCAGTTGTTCCGCAGCCGCTGGTGACTGAGGGCCAGGGTTTTATGGAGCTTATCAAGGAGGTTGCGGCCAATTACTGCACCAGGGTGGCCAACTCCTGTTCTGGTGAGGGAGTGCGTTGCCGGAGGTGTGCACCGGCGTCAGGTCACACCCCAAACCTGTTTATGCAATTCCATCGACACGCGGATTTTTTTTTTTTCATTTTTCATCCGGTGGAGAATTGCGCGGCACCTGGATTTGAACCCCGGTCCTCTTGCATGCGAGGCGGATGTTCTACCGCTACGCCACCGCTGCACTGGAACGAACTGTAGGCGCATCGAAAGCAATGTTTGTTCCAGGAATTATCGGAAGCTTCTGACGTACACTATAGTCGTCATTCCCGCACAAAATTTATGTTGTCAAAGTAAAAATTCGCATTTCTCAAATCTCTAGCAACGTTTCTGTCACTGCTTATCACCTTACGAGGCTCCCTGAGGGTTGCTAGCATGCTGTTTGTGAGGCGCGCATCGTTGCTGGCACGCCGACGCCAAATGAGCCCCATCCTCCAGCCGAGGCAACTGACTCGCGACCGTGAGCAGTGCCGTGAGCGCGATGGGCAGAACACTGTAGCGACGACAGCGAACATGCGTGACGCCATATGCATTTTGGAGCGTATCTGTTGCCACGGCAACCAGCGGCAACCGAGAACGAAGGAACTGGCGTAATGTGACATCTTGGCAGTGGCGACAATGATGATAGTGTCTGCTCTCATCTGGGCTGGAAACGGAATGTCGCGACCTGGAGCACGGTGGAAGAAAGAGAGGTGCTCCGACGGCGCCGCGAGGAGCGGCCGCTTAGTGTGACTTTTACGCATGGTGCGGCCGCCAGGGGCAGCACCGGTACTGGGTGCCTAGTGTTCCTGTATATGCTATACAGGAACATATACAGGAACACTATGAGGGCCTATCTCATCGCTTGTTTCGCTTGCGTTTCTATGGGCGCGCCTCGGACGGGCGCTTGATTTTGACACATAGGGGCGTTTGCCGGCTTGAAACAATTTTTTTTTTTTTGGTTGAAGGTATGTACCTTTATATTTCTGCCAATATGCTGGGTTACAATTCGACTCGGGGCAGCATGAATGATTGCTTAACTGATATATGCAGCTTCGTCGTTTACGACAAACACGAGAAATAAAATATTGCCTGAAAGCACTCCTGTGAGCGGCGTGTAAAAAGCATCCAAAGGACTACAAGACGACCATGCGCGCCTTGACAGCTGCCAGCATGTGCAAAGTTTCAGGTACTGTCGCACCGGAAAACAAAAAAAAAACGAAAGAAAACGGTTACGTTCGCGCACTCCGATGTTTAAATTTCTCGCCGTTCTTTTTTCCAGTTGATAATAAAAGCACGCTAGTGTCGTGATTTATTGCATTGCGGACAATCGTAGAATGCTTTTGCTGCAACTAAAATGTAAAAATGACGCAAGAAATTGAAACAGCTGAACCCGTAAGCGCGCCTTACTCGCATTTCTTTTTATTACCATGTACACGTGCGTGTCATGCATTAGAGCACATATTGAAGGTAGGATGCTGTAGGGCGATTCCATGTAAGATCAAACAAAGGATGGTCGGCCGACCGTATAAATTGATTTTAAAATTTGGTATATCGTTGCCCGCTGACTGGAAAGAAGATATCTGCAATTGGTTTTGCTGCCAGTTCTTTTTTTTAATAATAACGAAAGAGTGGAGTGGCACGTTTATGTTCTCTGTTGTGTTCGACAACTTTGGTTATTGATTACAGAAAGTATAATAAAGTTAGGTAGTGAAAATGGTCTCACTAAAAATATGCATGCTTTTTCTTTGTATTCAGATAATTTAGTTTTTTTTTTGGGGGGGGGGGGGGAGGAAGTGTAGATTTTTTTTATTTACATGAACAATAAAGGAGAGGTTGGTGCCGCATAGCGGTTCTTCTTTCCACCGTGTCTGTTTTTATAAAATTTCTTAAAGTATAATAATTGGTTCACAGGAAAGGGAAGGCGCAGCATATGTCACAAATGTTTTGTGGACACCTGACCCGCGCCTCAAGGGAAGGGAGGAAGGTGGGAGCGAAAGCGGAAAGAGAGAAAGGGGTGCCGTAGTGGAGGGCTAAGGAGTACGTACGTTAATATACATGGGTGATCGATATTACGTAATATCGATCACCCATGTATATTAACGTGCACCGACATCGCACAGTACACGGGCGCCTCTTCTTTTCGCCTCAATTGAAACGCAGCTGCCGGCGGTCGGGATCGAACTCGGGTCCTCCGGCACAGTAGTCGGGCATCTTAACCACTGCACGACCGCGGCGGGGCGAAATCGGCCCAGAAAATGAAATTTTGCCTATCTTGCAGGCCTTTGCCTGAAAACAAAGTTTGTGGTACAGCTGCATTACTTCCACACTATGTTCTCAGCATATTTATCTACCAAACTGCGAAAGCTTATATTTATATAAAGTTTCAATACAGACGTACATGCGGTTTCAAGAAAACGGCGAACTATGAAAATTTCCGAAGACAACTAATTTTTTTTTATATTTCTTAAATTTTTCAAATTCATTGAAAACATATTGTATAATTTCGTTGCGCTAGTAATTACGGCCACTCCAATGACGCGCCCTTGCGCAAGTTCCGGCACACGACGCAGGTTTAAAGATTCTACGACATTTGTGAATCGCACACTATTCTTCAACTAAATTCATTGAAAACATATTGTATAATTTCGTTGCGCTAGTAATTACGGCCACTCCAATGACGCGCCCTTGCGCAAGTTTCGGCACACGACGCAGGTTTAAAGATTCTACGACATTTGTGAATCGCACACTATTCTTCAACTGTGGCATAATATTGTATTCAGTCATTCATGTCTAGACATTGCAGATTAGCTGGCAGACACCGTTGTGAATGGTTCGGAAATTTGTACGCGTGATGTTCCTGATGCGCTTGTGGCGTCGAGCAGCACGTGAATGTTCTTCGAATTTTAGCTTACCAAAACACGGTTTGCACAAAAATACGATAAAGTTCAATGAGCAAGCAAACTATTCCAAATATTAAAAGTGAAATAAAGAAATTGTGATGGTCATGGAGAACTGCCTCATTAAAGCAATGTTTCTTGGCTGCAATCGTTGATTTTAATCATTCGGCGACGCACATTACCTTAATTCCTGTGCACAGTTTCTTTGTTTCTTTCATGCAGTCTAGGCTATGCGTGCGAGCATGAAGTGTGAACCGCAGATCTAACGCGCGGCAAAAGACCCACTCTGACCGTGTGGAAGCCGTCGTCTGAAATAGGCACGCGCATCAGATAGCCTTGCTTTTATTGTGTTCGATACTTCGCTTTTGATACCATCTGGCGCAGCGCAGTTCTCATGTGACAACGGTTGTCGCGTCCACAAGGATGAGCGGGCGCTCAAACGTCCCCGACAGCGCTTTGATCTCGCTTCCTTCACCACCGTGTTATCGGCGTCTGGTTGCGGTGCGCACATGCATTGAACAGCTACCCAAGAGGCATTGCACCGGCGGCATGATGTCATGACGCTGCTCTTTAATTGGCCAGACATGGCAACAATCCGCTTGAAGCGCGCCCGGTCCGTGCTCGGGAGCGGCGAGCGCAGCGTGTCGTCTGCTCGAGCAGACGACGCGTCTCTGTTTGCTCGGAAATGGAGTAATTTGCTTAGTCAGCGTTACGAAAGTTTTTACCTGCTCAGAAGTCGGGGTGTAAATATCGAAAAAGAAATATCTGAGGGCTGGGGCCTTTTAATGCTGATTTAAGTGGGAAATTATCATCGCGCGCGCCAGTGCTCCATAGGCACGCCAGCAGAACCGGCGGAGAGGTGAGTGAGTGAGTGAGTGAAAAACTTGTGGGATTCGGGCTTGCTGCGGCTGCCCTTTGCGCGGCCGCCGCCCGCTTCCCAGTTTTCCCATTCCCTTTCTCCCGCCTGAGGCGGCGGAGAGGGGCTCGGACGACTTGTGACTGTCGTTCGGGCCACAGCTCCACCCTGGCGTCCCAGTGGCTGTTCCCATTGGCGCCTTTTGGCGGGAACACGGCACCGCTTCGAGGGCCGCGCTCGCGCGACTGTCCGAGCGGAGCTCAGAGGGAGACCCCTCCGAGACATCGCAAGGTGCGTACGCTACTGTTCTTGTCTGCCGGCCTTTGTCCGCGCAGACCAGTGTGTACTCGAGTTCGTCTGCCCCGGGTCTTACCTGAGAGCGAAGCTCGAGCCTGTCGATCGTGATCCAACGATCCGCGACAGGCGTACCTTGCGGTGGTTGCCCACGCTCTCTCTAAGGAACCCTCTGGTCACTGCGAGAGAGAGATCACAGCACGCCCTTGCGTGCGCGCAGGGGAGCCTTGCTCCTCGCGCGCTCCCTTGACACGGTGACTTAGTATGTGTGTGTATGTGCGTTTTGTATATATGTGTATGTGTGTGCGTGTGCGTGTGTGTGTGTGTGTGTGTGTGTGTGTGTGTGTGTGTGTGTGTGTGTGTGTGTGTGTGTGTGTGTGTGTGTGTGTGTGTGTGTGTGTGTGTGTGTGTGTGTGTGTGTGTGTGTGTGTGTGTGTGTGTGTGTGTGTGTGTGTGTGTGTGTGTGTGTGTGTGTGTGTGTGTGTGTGTGTGTGTGTGTGTGTGTGTGTGTGTGTGTGTGTGTGTGTGTGTGCCGCTGGAGGATGGCGTTTCAATAAACGTCTCCTTTGTGAACTTGGAGGTTTGTGTCCTTGCAGCGCAGTGCTCTCCTCCCGGTGGAGGTTGAGTGCGCGCTGTGGTGTTTCAGTGTGCGCGTGGTGATCGGGGCTTCAGCTCGCGCGACGCTCGAACCCGCGGTGGTTGGTGGCCTATGACCAAGTAGAAACCACAACTGGCGCCCAACGTGAATTGTCCCTGGCTCCTTGAGTCGTTGGACAGCACATCGGCCGAGCCGGTCGCCTTGACGATCAAGCTCATGCGCCATGCCTGTCGCCCATTGCGCGGCACTCGGCAAAGGCAGTGAAACACGCTACATGGTTCTTCGGACCACCCTGCGGTGCGACCGTTTACCATATGCCTCCGCTGTTTCAGCTTTACGCCGTTGCGGAAGCAATGTGCGCGACGCCGCCGCTGCCGGCATCTCCGCACAACAGCATCCGTACCCCGCTTGCAGACATTTCTGTTCGGGGAACGGCGAGGCGTCTGCTGGGCTCCCTCTGGAAACCGCGCCGACAGCGCGCTCAGTTGGCTGATGCGACTCCGTGAACTTGCGAGCCGGCTGGTGCGCCATTCTCTCTTGGTACAGCATTTCGACTTTTCGGTGCAGTATCTACAGGGGAGAACGAACGTGGTAGCTGACGCGCTGTCCCGTGCCCCACTCGCCCGCGGCGGCGTCTTTACGGACGGCGGGCGAAGGGGGCGAAACAGCAGACGAGCCGCATATCGGCACGGAGGGGACGCCCGCAGACGGGTTCCCCATTCCGCTATCCGGGTAAGCAGCGCTTCGCAAAGCAAGCGAGGGTGAAAGCTCTTTGTGAGCACATCTGAGACGCCGATGCCAGCGGAAGTTTTGCTGCGAACCTGCGGGGGGACAAAACCAGGCTCTCTTTTGGGATGACTGGGATCGTTTTCAGCCATGAAGAGCTACGACGGTCCAGCAAAATGACCCGTCTTGTCGCGATGTCAGCGACGGTCTCTGGGAGACGAAGCGCCGTTACGCTGCTTGTATTGCAGCGGGCGCAGCGCCGTTACGCTACTTGTATTGAGCGGGCGCAGGGGGGCACGAGCCAGCGTATGTCGCGGTGTGCCCCGGGGATTAATATTTGCTGGGCCACGACGGGCTCGCTCTGAAATACATAGCCACGGATGATGAGTCCATGAACCATTTGAAGTGGCTATTCCCCAATGTGAGCGGCGCTCTGTTCCGTTTCTCTCACGACAAACCATTGGCTGGTCATCTGAGTGGCTCCAAGGTTTCCAGAAACTGAGTCAATCGGTGACTGCAGCCCGGCATGAAGCGCGACATTTTCCGCTGTTGCCGTTCCTGCCATGTCTGTCAAATGGAGAAGTCGAGGGGTGGCAAGCCACCGGGCATGACGACACCAACTAGCAGTGTGCGTCCGTGGCAGATGGCCACCTGCGATTTCATGGGGCATTTCCTCAGTAACAAGCAGGGGCTCATTGCTGGAGAATCCCCTTACGGAAAATTTTGCCAGCCGTGCCTACATTGCAGACCTGAAGGCCTATTGCGTAACGGTCTGACAAGCTTGCGCTGGTGCCCGTTGTCACCACAGGCAAGCGCCGAGGCACACCCGATGCGGTGGAACGCAGCCGTGCCCCGCACCGGCACAAGGTGAGGCGACGTTCACCTGTGCGATTGATGCCGGACGGCGGGCCTTTTCCGCAACAGAAGGCATACCGCCTCACCGAGCGAGCTTGCTCGTCGAACCCTACCCGGAAGCAAGGTTGGTCTCCCCCTTTTCTGGCTCGCTCAGTTCCAGCCTTTGAGCTTTATTTTTTGTGTATCTCTTTATCCACTTTTCGTTTTCTTCTGTTTCCGTTCTTGCTTCCTATCTTGTAAATATTGTACAATGAGTGCCTTCTTTTGTATCGAGCGTCATCTTTCCTCTTTCTTGAAATTGCGAGGGTTGCTCATTAGGCAGCCCCGACGCGCGGCTTTTTCGGTGTGTGGAAATGAAGTTGGGGCCGTTTGGGGACGGGGAGCATGGACGATGCCCCTTTCACCCAAGGCCGCCGCGATTGCGAAGGTGCTCGGGACAGGTTCGCCGCTGAAGGTCGGCATCACCCTTCGTTTGGTGTGTGAGTGGCTGTGCGTGTGCGTGCCTGGGCGTGGAGGCGACGACGTCGCGCCATGTGTGTTTGCCGGCGTGTGCGCGGAGCGCGGTGGAAAGGAAGCCCCGCACTTTCTTCCCATGTGCGCCTTGGATCGCCACGGAGTCACGGACTTTCCACACCCGGGGCCCCTTCGGCGTGTTCGCTGTCCCTGCACCTAACCTGTACCACCCCCGACCGAGATCGTTTGCAGCCAAGGATGAACGTTGGCCACCCAGAAGTCAACGAGCGGTGAGTCACCGCAGGCTCCCTGAGCTGCACCGACGAACTTTGGAACTTCTGTACATAGTTGTGTTTGTACACAGTTGTTCTGTACATAGTTGTGTTCTGTACATGATTGTATTCTGTACATAGTCGTTGTTACTTAGCCTCCGGAACTTTGTACATTATTCTTCATGTCATCTTGTTCATTTTTTTTGTGCGCCTTGCTAATGTTTGTCTTTCTTGAGTGTCTGTCTTTTCGAGATCTTTTCTTATTGGAACTGAAGTGTAGTTGACTTGTTGCGTGAGGATAGCATTCTTTTCTTCATGCTGGGGACCTGCCGCGTGCTTTCACTGATGGGTAGGAGGGCAATTAAGGAGAGGAGGATGTGGGATTCGGGCTTGCTGCGGCTACCCTTTGCGCGGTCGCCGCCCGCTTCCCAGTTCTCCCCGTTCCCTTTCTCCCGCCTGAGGCGGCGGAGAGGTGCTCGGACGACTTGTCACTGTCGTTCGGGCCACAGCTCCACCCTGGCATCCCAGTGGCTGTTCCCATTGGCGCCTTTTGGCGGGAACACGGCACCGCTTCGAGGGCCGCGCTCGCGCGACTGTCCGAGCGGAGCTCAGAGGGAGACCCCTCCGAGACATCGCAAGGTGCGTACGCTACTGTTCTTGTCTGCCGGCCTTTGTCCGCGCAGACCAGTGTGTACTCGAGTTCGTCTGCTCCGGGTCTTACCTGAGAGCGAAGCTCGAGCCTGTCGATCGTGATCCAACGATCCGCGACAGGCGTACCTTGCGGTGGTTGCCCACTCTCTCTCTAAGGAACCCTCTGGTCACTGCGAGAGAGAGATCACAGCACGCCCTTGCGTGCTTGCGGCGCGCACTCCGTGTCACTTCGTGCGCGCAGGGAAGCCTTGCTCCTCGCGCGCTCCCTTGACACGGTGACTTAGTATGTGTGTGTATGTGCGTTTTGTATATATGTGTATGTGTGTGCGTGTGCGTGTGTGTGTGTGTGTGTGCCGCTGGAGGATGGCATTTCAATAAACGTCTCCTTTGTGAACTTGGAGGTTTGTGTCCTTGCAGCGCAGTGCTCTCCTCCCGGTGGAGGTTGAGTGCGCGCTGTGGTGTTTCAGTGTGCGCGTGGTGACGGCTGATCGGGACTTCGGCTCGCGCGACGCTCGAACCCGCGGTGGTTGGTGGCCTATGACCAAGAAAAACCACAAACTTTATTAAGTATATTTAAGGGAGGGGGATGTGTAGGTGGGGTCCCTAGTCCGGGACTCCAGCGGCTGCCGCTGCTACCCGCGCACGTGTCACGAGGGCCCGTTGGGCCTCTAGTCCAGAGCTGGATAGGGCAGCCTCCCACCCCTCAATTGTTGGCACTGCATTAGGATCATCTGGAGGATTGTGTGGGCAGGTCCACACCATGTGGTGCAGGCCTGCCTTTTCCCCGCAATATTTGCATTTGGGTTCGCAGAACCCGGGGTGTGTTGTGTTTAAACGGGCTGGTGTGTTATATGTACCTGTCTGTAGGCGTCGCCATCTAACTTCCTCCGCTTTGGAGAACCCCTTGGCTGGGGGTGGATATTTTCTGCGAGAGAGTCTGCAGTGCTGTAACCTCTCCGCATACGTCGCCAGAGGGCCGGGATAGGGCGGTGTGGAGGATCGAGGGGTCGAGTCCCGGGGAAGGATAGCTCGAGCAGCGGCATGGGCGCACTCGTTCCCTTCCACGCCTTGATGTCCCGGTGTCCAGACAAGGCATTTGTCTTGTTCGGGGTGTCCATAATTTTTCAATATTCTGGCAGCCTGGGGACATATTCGCCCTTTGATGTAGTTGCGGTAGGCAGCCATAGAGTCTGTTATTATATAGGCGCAGGTGGTATGCGTGGCGGCTAAAGCAATGGCCACCTCCTCCGCCATTTCTATATTGTCATCGCAGATGGTGAGGGCATCAACCAGTTGTTGTTGGTGAATCACAACCGCTACCGTGTACCCCGCTTCCGACTTTGCTGCGTCTACATAGTAGGATTCAGTGTCCGTCCCGTACTTTTCCTGGATGTATTCGGCCCGCGCCTTCCGGCGCCCTTGGTGGAACAGAGGATGCATATTGCGGGGTAGGGGATTGGCTATGAACGAGTCTGACCACCCGGGCGGTATAGCCTGTTTTTGTACGAGACCTTGCGGGCTAGTCAGGTTAAGGTCCATAAGAACGGTCTGGCCCGTGCGGGTTGCTGCTAGTCGATTTATCTGGGTGGCGCGTTGGGCGGCAAGGAGTTCTTCGGCTGTATTGTGCACCCCTAAATGCAAAAGACGTTCTGTGAAAGTGCTTTGGGACAGGCCCAGCGCCTTTTTAACTGCGTTTCGTATAATGAAGTCGATTTGCTTATAGTCTCCCGTTTTGAGGTGCAGATACGGTGTCGAATACACAGTTCTATTAATGATGAATGCTTGAACCAGGCGCAGGGTGTCTTGTTCGAGCATACCCCTGTCGTTGGTAGTGACCCTGGCTATCATACGCGCAACCTGCAGACTGGTGTTTTTGAGCCGAGTGAGGGCGTACACATTTCTGCCCTTGTCGTTGATGTAAAGCCCTAGAACCCTGATGGTGTCCTTCTGTGGTATTGGGTTTCCATTGAGGTTGACTTCAACAGTGGGTCTGCGTTGATGGCCCCCAGAACATGTGCTGCCCCTGGCGGCTGCCCTCTCTTCCGGTCACACTAAGCAGCCGCGCTCGCTGCAGCGCACTCGCTTCGTCGGAGCACCTTTCTTCCACCGTGACCCGGAGACACAGGGCAGCTCTGAGGCCTTGAATACGTAGTTCTACTCAATTCTGTCTTTTTTGCTTATTCATCACTGTGGGACAGGCTTGCTGCATGTCATTACTGCTTTCTTGGCGTCGTACCGGGAGTGCATAGTATGAAGTATAGAAACAGCAGTGATTCACTTTAGTAAAAGTAATTTTGGAATGAATGGATTACTTTCAGTGTTTAAAGTCTGGCTCTATCAGAGACTCTAGAAATTCGAGCGCAATTGTTGAGGAGGAACTAAGAGGGTGAGAGAAAGGGCTGGCGGCCTTTGCAAATCTTTTTAAATGGGAGAAATTATATATATATATATATATATATATATATATATATATATATATATATATATATATATATATATATATATATATATATATATATATATATATATATATATATATATATATTAAGGAGGTTTTTGTGATCATTTTATGACATGCACCTGAAAAAAGTGATCCCTGCACTCTGCCAGCATTATCGATGATCTGTGATGTAAAGCAGCTTATAGTGAAACAACAAAGTGTCAGCACTTGTAACATATGCAATATTTTTTCCTGAAACCGCTATCTTGTAGCACAGTTCACATCGAGAGCTGACCTTCTCACTGTCTGGTTGCGAAGAAAATTTTTATAAGAGTGAATAAGTTTAAATAGAAATTTTGCAAATAAATGTTTTTGAATACACTTTATAGAAGCTGTTGTGTGTTGTGTGTTGTGTTTTATGGCGCATAAGCATCTAAGGCTATCATGTGCCAAACACATGATGAGATCTGCTGTCCATGCAGCAGATGGTAATATGGTAATTAAAACTCATAATTTGTTAAGAAGGTTGGCATCTTTTAAGAACATAAAAACGCATGATATATTAACAAGAGCATTTTCTCCTATGAGTAAGCTAGTGTGAAGAGGAATATATTCTGAATAAAATATTGGAAAATACTTCTTTCTTAGTTCTTCTAGCTTTGTACAGGAATATAAAATGTGATTAATTGTGATAGTTTCTCCGCAAAGGTCGCATGTTGGTATTTCCTCTTTTCTAAGAATATAACCATGTGTAAGGTGTGTATGTCCAATACGGAGGCGACATAAAATGACTTCAGTGAATCGTTCTTGGTGTGTGCATGACTTCCATTCAGATATGACAGGTTTTACTAGGTGTAGCTTATTATTTTCTTCATTATTCCATTTAGACTGCCGTCTATCTCTTAGCTTAGACTGCATTAACTTGACTGCTTCTTTGTAGGGAACGTGCACTTTCTTCATTTCTATATGTCGAGCTTGTGCAGCGCATATATCAGCGCTTTCATTTCCATCAATTCCTATGTGACTCGGAACCCAACAAAGCTTTACAGTATGTCCCTGGGTTGTGGCTGTTTTTATGCTGTGTATGATGTCACCAATAAGCGATTTGCCTGCATTTTTATGATTGTATGCTGTTAGTATGCTCAAAGAATCAGTGTAAATGACACTATTCTCTATGTTTTCAATTTTAATTTTTTCTAGGGCCATGAGGACTGCATAACACTCGACAGTGAAAATGGATGCACACTGTGGTAGCCGTACTGTTCTATTCCAATTGTTTTGGACCACTGCGCTTCCGACGTATTGTGCAGATTTTGAACCATCTGTATAGAATGCCACGTATTCTCTGTACTTTTCACTTAGGGCTAAAAATTCCTGCAATATGTGTTCATGGGGTGTTTGTTTTTTCTAGAATTGGTTTAATGTGAAGTCACATACAGACGGCAGGCAGTACCATGGTGGAAGTGGATCAGATTTTCGGGTAATATTAGGTAATGAGTCTATTAAGTCTAAAACTCGACATTTCTCTTCAAAGCGGAGCAGAAGTGGTTTTATTTTTTGAGGTTTGTTTATGAACAGTGTTGGAGACTGGCACTTTGTAACTACTGGGTAACAGATATGGTTTGGCAGTGAACGGATCTTTAGAATGTATGAGCATGTGAGCATGTTTCTTCGCTTTGTAAGTGATGGTTCATTGGTTTCTACATATAAGCTGTTTGTGGGGGATGTCCTGTATGCACTAGTTGAAATACGCAAGCCTGAATTGTGTACGGAGTCCAGTCGTTTTAAATATGACGGTCTTGCAGATCCATATATTATGCAGCCATAATGTAAACATGAGCGAACCACAGAGCGGTAAATTTTTAAAAGACATGTTCTGTCAGATCCCCAGTGTTTACGTGAAAGGACTTTCAATATATTGAGAGATTTCGAAGCTTTCTTTTTTAGGTTGTTTATGTGGGGAAGGAATGAAAGCTTTCTGTCAAAAGTTAGCCCAAGAAATTTATGTTCGTGCTTTACAGGTAGCTTAACATTGTTAAGGTGGATGGTGGGATCAATGTGCAGTCCTCTTCTGAGAGAGAACAAAACAACTACCGACTTTTGAGTAGAAAACCTGAAGCCATTCTTTAAATCACTTTATATAGGAAGTACAATCTTAAATTGCACGTTAAATGTAAAATCAACTAAGTAAGAAAAATATACTATAATCGCAATGAAAATTAGCAAGAAATTTTGTGAGAGCTATCAGCTTGGTCTCCCTGGCGACAAGTACATCATCTGAATAATATTGCGTGAGCATATTGACAATTTGCTCAGCCAGCACCTAAAACACAGTGCGAACCGGCAAAACCGAAGAGATGGCATGTGAGAATACCTTAATTAGTTCCAGCCTCTGTGTAAAGGGACTGACTTTTGTTTTCTTCAGAAAATTTCAATTTTACTAAAATTAAGTAATAATTCTTGCAAAAACTTGCTGCAAAATCTTCTAACAATCGTAAACATTCTCTGATTGCCACTGAAAAGAATAAAATTCGAGGACACTTCGCCGACTAAAGTGATGAAAGGCGGAAACCTGAGTGCTGCATTCTGTTACGCGATAGTTGCGCATGTAGCGATGAGTGCTGCTACAAGTAAAGTGAGAGACTACTCTTTCACATTCTGCGAGTGCATTTATTCAGTGCATTCTGCTTGGCAGCGCAGCGACAAGATCGCGCTCTTTGTATCTTCGCAGTTGTTTTACATTTATTGTTGTGTGGTTGATTTTACCGGGTGTGTGGCATTAATTAGTAATTATGAATGAATTAGGCATTAATGTGAAATTAGTAATGAAATACATCATTAGTCATTTATTTGTAGTTATCCATTAATTCTCAATTAATTGATTAAATAGTCACTAATTAGTAAACAGTAATTGATTGCCATATGGCCATATAAGCCACGCATTTGCGCATACTGTGGTGGTGCTCTGTGATTGGTCGAGACCTCCATAACGTCATCCTGTCTCGACCAATCAGAGCTGCCGCAAAGTGTGATACTTTGGCTGACGACAACGATGAGGCAATAAAGGTTTTTGCCTTAAAAGGTTGCACCTGCTTCATATTTGTGCAGTGCTGGACACCGGATATATTCAAGTGCGGGGGGTCTCAGACCTCTCGTAAAAACTGGTGAGGGTTCTCAGACACCACGACACCCCCCTGACTTTAAGTGATAATCTTTTCATGTATCTAAAATAATAATGTGGGCTATTGTGAATTGCACCTTTATTGTAATGCTAGTGTAGTGCATCTGGCAAGTATATTCCCACTGAAACCAGGACTAGCAGCTGGTAATCGATACGCCTCCAAAGGCAAGTATATAATACCTTGCTTGTGACCATTGATGAGATAGAAACTTCAAAAAGGCTTGACATTGAATCTAAGACAGCAGCAAAGGTAGGAAGAGAGCCTAGTGGATTAATGAACAAGCAGGAGCTCAAAGGCAAGGTATCCAACAGTTAGTTGTAAAGGAATGAATTCCAGGAAAAGATATATGTAACAAGGGGACCCAGATAGACAGGTGGGTTGGTGAAGTAGACAGCTTGTAGGGATAAAGCAGTTTACACTGGAGAGGGTTAGTTGGAGAGAAATTATAGAGGCTGTTGTCCTAGCTGTATAGTGAATGCGATTATGCTATGATATGCAACTTGAAACTTACATGCCCTGGAGAGGCATGCTGTGTTGAACATTTTCATGCCTAAAAGAAACAGATATTTAATGTTCTCTTTAACTGTGGGTTAAACTGGGTGAAACGGTGTAAGCATGGAGGAAAAGTTCTTTCCTTCAACGACCGGGCACCGCGGCCAACAATAGAACCGGTCTCCGCTCGTTTCACTCAAAACTTCTAATACACTCTAACGACGTTACGACCAACGTTACTAGAACAAATAGTAACGTTGGTTACGACGCTTACTCTGTCATTGCAATTCTAACTTTGAACTCGACCTGCACGACGTCTGCACTTTTTGAAACGAACGGCGTGGTGCAGAGGGTGCCATGTTGCATCGCTGAAACGAATGGCAAAGTGCAGCTATAGTGCAAACACGAGGGACAGGTTAAACCAGTTAAACTGTGGGTTAAACTGGGTGAAACGGTGTAAGCATGGAGGAAAAGTTCTTTCCTTCCTCCATGGGTGTAGGGATAATATGCGGGGACATAACAAATTGCCGCGAACGCTTAGTTCGGTAGATAGACAGGAATTACGCCTCTCACAAGGAAAAAAAATATATAATGCCAGTATTTAAAGTTGTAAAAGTACATATAGTGTTTTTTGTGTTTTTTTAACATTACCCGCTAGAGGGCTTACCATGTGAGTCGTGTCACCCACCACACACACATGGGTAACATGGGTTTCACGGTTTTGTTGAGCGCACGCACACCACGCAGCCATATAAAACCGATCCTCGGAACTGGCCGCCAACGTTTTTAGAAAAACGTTGCTGGCCGCACACTTGCTTTTTTTTTTTTGTGACGTCAGCGAAATAACCTGACGTCATGGCTCCGCCCATAAGATATCGGAGTGCGGAGTGTAACCCGCCATGAATAGGGTTTTTTCGGTTGAAAATTTGTCCCTAGATTTCCCCAAACGCATTGAACGCCATGTTTTTACAAAGTACCTAAATGCTGACTATTATGTGCCTAGTTGAGTCTGAATTTGTCCCCAGATTCGTGGCGGGCTGGCGGGCTTTTCGGCTCTTTCCTCGTTGTCGCCGACGGCGTCCAGAGCTTTTGGATTGACGAGCTCTGGACGACGCCGTCGTCGGCGCATTCGGGCAGTGTTTGTAAAGTCTCCCAGTTTATTGGCGTGGTTTTCCTGCAGCGGAGGTAGTGCAACGCACCCTTAACATTAAACCATACAACTGCAAAAGTCGGACGTTCGATTCATGGGCACCGAGCAAATTTGCGATGCCTGCGTCAACGATCTGACATCGGCCGTCACTTCTCACGTAAGCCATTGTCACTGCTGTTGTTTTTTGACATAGTGCGCTGAGTGCAGCGGTAGGTGGGTGTCGTGTCTATTTTTGTCCTAGAAATCAATGCGAGAGGTGTCATTCAGCAGTGAATTAAGCTAAACAGCAACCTGGTACTTAATTGTTTTTGAGCTTGCAGATATGACAGATCGATATTATGCGTGCAATTTGTCAATTACTTATATCTCTGTGGCATGGATGCCACGATCTAGCTTTAGAAAGCAATCTGAAGACGGTGCAAAACTCGTGTGTTTTATCAGAACATCTATCGATATATAAGCAGTATAGCAAAAATGACTTTGGAAGGAATGAAATTGTTTCTAACAAAGCTTTGCGCAAATACATTTTTTTTTCTATGAGGAACTTGCGACAGCGCAACACGACAACGTAGGCACTATACTGTGTCAGCTTGCTGCTTATCTGCTTATCTGATCCTAATTTAAGATGATTAGTGTTAGCAGCATTTGTTGTTTTAGGGGTTATTTTATTACATATACAAAAGGAAAGAAAATATGTTTGCCAGCCCCGGTATCTGATATCTGAAGCACCTGAACAGGGGCGGTGGAATTAAAGGGATAGCGAGGAAGGGTAGAGGAAATCAAAGAGGTGAACGATAGGGAGAAAGGACAGGGTAGGTAAAAATAAAATATATATATATACACTATGACACAATATACAGTAGTTCGCTTGAGGCCCAGAGTAACGAATGCAGTGAGCTGCCAAAATGCGGCCAGGAAGGTAGCTCGCTTAACTTCCTTCAGGTCACTTGCAGCTGCCTTGTTGCTGTATACGTGTTAGTAGACTATAAACTTGGGCTGATATCTCATATGCAATGCTGCTTGGTAGAGCACTCACTTCATTTCAGTGTTTACATGTGTCTATGCCATTTTTTGTTTTTACTGTCAGCAGTCTTGGAGACGCAGCCGCTGTTTATTCTAGACAACTTTCGCATCCTTGGCTCCCTACATGTAAAGTACATGTACCAAGGTATATATATGCGTGCATTATATTCAGTATTTTCATTTTATTTTTCAGTGCATGAGTATTGTTTCTGCTATGGATAGCAATTTGTTAAGTGACTGAAAAACATTTATAGCAACAATTAAAACATATGAGTGTTTACAATACAAGCAAAGAAAAAGCTGCTAGCAGAAATAGGTGCATAAAAAACCATGAATAATTTATGCAGTGCCATCTAGATGCTAGAATCTAAGAAAAAAGACATCTAGAATGGGAGCAGTTAGGGATAAGAGTAGATGGAGAATACCTCAGTAATCTGCGATTTGCTGATGACATTGCCTTGCTAAGTAACTCAGGGGATGAATTGCAAAGAATGATGACCTAGACAGGAAAAGTAAAAAAGTAGGCTTGAAAATCAATATGCAGAACACTAAGGTAATGTTTAATAGCCTAGGGAAGGAAAAACAGTTTACGTTAGGTAGCGAAGCACTGGAAGTAGTAGGCGAATATATCTATTTAGGGCAGGTAGTAACAGCAGATCCGGACCATGAAAGGAAAATAACAAGCACATTTGGCAAGTACTCCCAGATTATGACTAGCAGTTTATCGGTATCGCTCAAGAAGAAATCATACAACAGTTGCATCTTACCTGTACTTACCTATGGGACTGAAACGTGAAAGCTAACAAAGAGGGTTCTAATAAAGTTGAGGACAACGCAGAGGGCTATGGAAAGAAAAATGGTAGGGGTAACATTAAGAGATAGGAAGCGTGCAGAGTGGGTCAGAGAAATAACTCAAGTCACTGACATTCTAATGGAAATCAAGAAGAAGAAATGGGCATGGGCAGGACATGTAGCGCGAGGAAAGGGTAAGTGATGGTCGCTTAAGGCAACAAACTGGATTCCAAGGGGAGGAACGCGTAGCAGGGGGCGGCAGAAAATTAGGTGGGTGGATGAGATTAAGAAGTTTGCAGGGGTTAAGTGGATGCAGCTCGCACAGAACCGGGTTAAGTGGAGGAATATGGGAGAGGCCTTCGCCCTGCAGTGGGTATAGTCAGGCTGAGGAGGATGATGATGATGATGATCTAGATGCTTAAATTAGCATTACCTCATGGTATAGACATCCGCTCGCTTGTTTTGTCATCCATGGCTCGGGCTTACAACCTCCGACTGCTTGCTCCTTCACACCCTCGTAGGATAGTCATGCATGGCGTGTGAGTGCCGTAGATATAAACCAGTATCCTTCAATGCTCTAACCTCACCCAGTATTATTGAGCACTAGACTGGCTTCAGCATTTTGCGCTGCCCTAGCTTAAGCATCTGTTGCGAAATTAAATATTAGCAGCCACATTCTCCAGATGTTATTCATGCTTTAAATGGACATCAGTATACAGAACAACAGAATGATGATATGGGAAATCGTATTTCCACAGATACAACACAAATGGAGTTTTAGGCCTCAGGAAAGCTTTAGATAAATATTTAACTTGATCTCAAACAGTTCAGGCCTGCCATAGTCAAGCCCCCACTTCGCTAAAAAAAAAGAAAAGCAAACAAACAGCAACTGCACTCTAAAATGCAAATGCATATGGATACATCGACGTCATTTGAGAGGCTACACATTTCACATTCATGCGACGCAATCGTGCGCAGCCACTGTCACTTCCTTGATACTGTCCAGACCTGTACCTGCTCATTGTGCCTTACGTTCCCTATTCCTGGGAACTGTCTCAAAGCTTTCTCCTTGTCAGCGGCTTGTGTCACCTTCTTCCCACGCTTACAGCCACTTTTGCCCTTGCATGCAACATGCTTGATTCCATGATCTTGAAAAGGCTATAACAAGTTCCTGCATGCACATGGAAGCAAATTTGTAAATAAGTTGTAAGGCACAATGCTTTGGTGTTATACTGCTACACTTGTCTGTTTATTTGTTTATCTGTTATGTCTGGGCAAGTTCTGTTATGTCTTTTTTTTGTCCTACTGTTATATGTGCAGAGCACTGTTATATGTGCTTGGTTTTTCTATAACCACTTCTCTTGATGTCATATGACTCGAGATGCTTGGGGCATTAAACCCCATAAACCAGTTACCAACCAACCGTCTCTTGGCACTAGCCTGATTTCTTTTATTCCACAGTTTTTCAGTGGCAAGAAAGCATGCTGTCATCAGTCTCTCCTTCCTCCATCCTTTTGATCGCTATGTGGTTATTTCTTTCCCTGTATCATATAAGGGGGACACTTTCCTATGTATAGATAAATCAGCAACCGTGCGGTACCCGCTTATTGCAACATTCTTAACAAAACATATTCACTACAGCTTAAATGTGGTGCTGTCATTATATCATAAGCAGAACAGGCCTCTCGGCACCCCTGCTCCTGACCTGAAGCTCCGGATTCTACACGGCCTACCCCGACGTGAAGCAACTTTGCTGTGCTGCCTGTGGGTTGGTGTAGCGTTCACAAATTCTCATTCGTTTGTGATAGGTATGGCTAATAGCCCTGCATGTGCAACCTGTGGGTCTGACGAGACTATAGGCCACATTATTTGCGAGTGGACCACATACAATGCGGAAAGACAGTTTCTCTGTCCTGCACTAGAGTGTCTACATGGACACCCGCTGACAGAAATAAAGATTATATGCCATTGGCTGCGGCGATCGTCTGCGGTGAAGACCTCCCAGGCACTGCTCTGCTTCATGAAAACCACGGGCCTGATCGGTAGACTGTGATTTTGCTGCGATGCGACGTGATATGGCTGTGATGTGACAGTACTGACTTAATATTTCTGTAACTTTCTTTTACACATCACTTTTATATCCACTTACCCCCTTCCCCCAGTGCAGAGTAGCAAACCGGTTTCTTCTTCGGTTAACCTCCCTGCCTTTCCTCCTCTTCCAACACCCCTGCCTATAGTTACACTCAGAACTTGCCTGTGCAATGAACCTAAACCTGAAGTTGCAAACCAAGATGAGGTGAAAAGCAACATAAAGTACTGCAGTTCAGGGTCAAGACTTTTATAGAGACTCCAATTATAGTTTGATTCAACGGCAAGTATCCGAAGGCTGTTTGCTATGCAGCACGAACGGTGTGGATGTTCTTGATTGCATACAGCTTCCAAATTTACTAAACTGTCACCACATAGAAACGAAAGAATGCGTCATTCCAAGCATTTAGTCGAGTATCGAGCACACTGTGATACGTTCATGTTCTCCTTCTTTCCCCTAGGGGTCCGCGAATGGAATGGTTTAGCCGATGAAGTGGTTAATTGCTCATCACTAGATGGGTTCAGTTCACGGCTGGCAATTGTTCCTTGAGTACCCTATATATGTGTAGGCTGACTTCTGTACAAATATAGTAAAACATGTGTCTTCAGCGTGATTGTATTGTATCATATCCTTTTCCATTTCTTGTTCCACACTGCCATATAGAATTATATAAAAATTAGACAAGTATGGATTGTCAGTATTCCTGTCATTTGCTGTTTCTATATTATGCCCCAAACCTGCAACAGCCTCCAAAAGGAGGCTAGCAGTATGTATGAAATAAAATAAACCAGTTTAGAAAGCTTGTGCCTTTCCTTGCTTTTTGGACGGAACACAAGTTCTCGGGCCATACAGGATCTGCAACTGCTATGGAGGGTCGCACGGACAAGCTAGCGCTGTCCGATCAGTTCATGTTTCATTGTCAGTATATTTTATGTATATACTAAGGGATACCTTTTTTTTTTCTCACTGTGGCCAAGGCCAGACAGGAAAGGAAAGACGACAGGCCATGGTCCTCTTGCCTTGTGGAAGGCGAGGGGACGGGTGAAAGGGATAAATTGAAGAGAACGTGTAAGGTCACTAGGGGTGAGTTGGCTCCTTTTCCAAGGCTAGGGAACAGTGGCCTATCTTACCTTTCCTGCCTAGCCTTGGCCAAACTGCCATAAGTTGTCTCCGAGTGTAATTGAAGTCGAAAATGACTATTAGGGGCATTTGTTTTTATGCTATGTATGGCGCAAATTTTTTTTCGTAGCCAAACTGAATCTCCCTTTTATGCCTGGCGTCTGCCTATAAACTCGTCGAATTTGCGCCAAATTTAAGCGAAAAACACCACCCTTCTGCGCAAATTAAATTTTCAAAATTCGCGGCCATTATCATCATTATCGTGGAATGGATGGATGGAATATAGGAGCATCCCCTTTGAAACGGGGTGGTAGCAGTAGCTATCATGCTCATTTTTCTCCATATATCTTAATTATTGATTTAGAATGGTTAACTAAACCATCATTCTCTTTATTAAATTTTGCTCCTACATTACTAACATTATGTCACTTCTCTGCTTTTAAGCCACCAATCTTCCAGCCGTTTTTTGCTAGTTTCCACTGTTATCTCTAAACCCCAGAGCTTCAGGAACAGTGATTGCGCCTGCATCAACTTCCGGATGGATACCATTGCATTCGAGTATAATATGGTCAATTGTTTCACTGGAGTTTCCACATACAGCACATGCGTCATCTCCATTGTTAAACTTCTTTTTGTAGCTGCGTGTTCTAAGGCACCCTGATCTAGCTTCAAAAAGTAGGGCACTGCCTCTTGAGTTATCAAAGAAATCTTCCTTCCTGATCTGCATTTTCCACTTTCGGTGTAATTCCACACTCTGTTTCTTTTCCAATTTTATCCAATTTTTACCTTCTGTGTTTTTCACCTGTTGCTTAATGCTCTTTATTTCTCCGTCCTTGTTACTAGGATACTTACTAGTTAGTTTCCTAGTTCTTTTCCTCCATTTCCAGTCAACGCTTTTTAGGTACAGGTATTTAAATACCTTAGCTGCCCATCTGTTACTGTCCAATTTCCTCAGGCGTTCCTCATATAATATTTTGCTCTGAGCTTCCCGTACTTCGAAAGATGCCCAGCCCATATCTCCCTGTACCGCCTCATTTGTAGTTTTGCCGTGGGCACCTAGTGCTAATCGTCCAACGGATCTCTGATTTGTTTCTAATGTCGACTGTACCTCTGATTTTAGGCACAAAACCGCATTTCCGAAAGTAAGTCCGGGCACCATAATTCCTTTCCAAATTTCCAAATACCCCTCAATACCTCATACCTATTGTATCCCCACAATGCCTTATGCTTCATTATCCCGGCATTCCTTCGCCCTTTGGCCTTAAGTGATTGCTCATGCTTTCCAGTGTATGCCAATCCTTCGTTTACCCATACCCCCAAATATTTATATTCTGCTACTCTAGGTATTTCAAGGCCTTGAATTTTAAGACCCTGATCAGTTTAGCCGTTGAAAATCATCAGACCCGACTTAACTGCGCTGAAACTGAAGCCTAGAGCGTCCCCTTCGTCTCCGCAATACTTAACTAGAGTTTGCAATTCTTCCAGACTCTCAGCTAGCAGCACAATATCGTCTGCATACATCAAACCGGGGAGGCGCTGCTCTACCGCCTTTCCACCTAATCTATATGACAGGTTAAAACCTAGGTTACTGTCTTGTATCCTCCGTTCCAGGTTTATCATATAAAGCATGAACAGCACCGGTGATAGAGGACAGCCTTGTCTTAATCCTTTGCATACTTTGACATCCTCCGTACTTCTTATCCCTTCCCACATAATTTCTACTTTGTTATCCCGTTATATTTCCTGTAGGAACTCTATTATCTCATAACCGATACCTTCTTCTTTTAATATGTTCCACAGGAGTTCCCTGCTTACGTTGTCGTACGCCCCGTTTATGTCCAGGAAGGCCAAATACAAAGGTCTATTTTTGTAGCGTCTCGCGCCATCTGTTGTGTGTGTACACCAAAAAGAGAGAAAAAAAAACAAAACATTCAAGATGGCTGCCTCCATGTTTTGCGCTGGGACAAGGCTGAGACGCATAAGTGACCGTCTTTTTTGAAGATTTATCGTCCAGAATGTTTACCCATAACAAAGGTTCACGGTCCTCGCTAATAAATAACACGTCCCGCATCCAAGGTGCTGCTTTTTCTTGCAGGTAAGAACATAAGACGTCAAAGGGCCGCCGCAAGTCCTCGCGATGGCGCGATTGTTCCCGCTATACGAGATGTTGCGTTTTGTTGCGCCGGTTGTTTTGTGCTTTATGAAAGTTATATCTTTGTGCTTAGGTTCAGAAGTGTGCACCTAAGTGCCAAGGAATGGGTGACGCCGGGACTAAGGAGGTTGAATCAGGACAAAAAATGTAGGCTTTTCTCTGGCTGTCCAAACTCTATTCTGATCTGCTTACCGCTGTTTTTGCCCGAATTCCATCGCTTTTAATATAATTTATTAACCTTTTTTTCCTTGCCCAGCACATTGATGAGCACTGCGGCTAGGTAGGGCCCATCGCGCGGTATTCGATGGCATAGAATGCCACCACGGTAGGGAAGATTTCTCCTTTGGCTACTACTCTTGTCTGCACCCCTCGCTCTGTTGATGACATTCGAAACGGCACCGCATTTTCATTTACCTTATGGAATGAAAAACGCAAGCGGTTTAACTACTACCGAGGCACTTTTTTGTGCGACTTTTATGCTTCTGACTGTTCTTTACTAGAAGCTCTCCGGCACCGATGCTTGCTGCTTGTGCTAGTGGAACGGTAGAAGTAGTGGCGTTCACGGTTTACATTGCTTGAAAGCAGTTTGTCTAGTGAACACTTCGCAGACTTGCAGCTTGTGTCAGCAATTGTCATCGTTAATAATTAGGAGGATATTATTAACGATGCTCCCTTAGCGGTGAGCACACTCCCAGACACCCTTAGAGCGAGTGGGGGTAGCTGTTCCGGTCGCAAAGGAGATGCCCTCGACTTGCGTGGCAAGCTCAGCCGGAATTCAACTACCTTGTAGTGACAGAAGGGGGTGGTCGTTTGGTGCCCAGCGGTCGCCGGTTCAAACCAGAGTAAGGATCGGAGTCAGAAGTAACAAACAAAACACAATTTATGTAGAGCAAGAGACGATACAAATGAATACACAAGATCACTTGAAATACAACAAACGAGAGGTTTACAGAATACAAACGCTAAGCATGCAACTACAGAATGATTCAATAACACAGGCTTTACAACAGATCAAACACGAGAGAGTTATATAAACAAACACCAAATTGTTCACCGGGCACTGTTGCAGTCCGACGCCTCAAGAGTCACGATGTGGCCGCCATACGAGACGAGCGCCGCTCCCTTGAAAGTCCGTGGGCTTGCCAGCAGCGGGTGATCCCCGGGAGTCCAGCCGAAGCACAGACGAACACGTCGTAAAACACTGACGAACTGACTGACTGACTGACTCATCAAGCGGCGCGGTCTCTTTAAATAGGGCGCGCCGCGTCTGTTTGTTAGCACGCGTTAAAGCTAGCGCGCACACACACACTTAGCTTCGCTGGTTATAGCGCTCTCTCTTCCTTCCGTCGACCCGCGCGTCGCCATCGGCCAGGTCCCATAGAAGATGCTGGAATTTTCCGGCTGATTCCAGTCCGATCAACCACCGTCCTCCCCGGGCAATGGGAAAGAGGGTGACAGCAACGCGTACAAAGCTACGCGCTCTCCCGCGCGGGGAAGGGGGCTTTTCTCTCCATGCCTTCCACGCGACGCCGTGCGGGCCTCGCGCCGTACCGACTTGATGAAAATGGGCGCCGATTTCGTGACAGCAATACGGATATTTAATGCAGCAAAATAGGAAAATATTAATGCCATTGTCATGAGGCGAGCCCCAGCTTTTAAGAATGGACTTATCTAGTGGTTGCATAGCGTTTGACCCAGCAGTCAGATGACTCCACAGGCTGAGAATATTTAGTCAGCCATTTCCTTTCCTGTCCTGTGTACGTACACTCTCTCTATTTTGTAATGTTGGAAATTTCCTACACTTAGAATAAAGCAGCTTGTGCTCTGCCCTGTGAACCATTTAACATCTCCTATTCTAGACCTGCTCAGCACGAGTGCCAATGCTTTTTTGTGGATAGTGCACCAATCAGGCCAGTAGAAGACTTTACTGCCAAATAGTGTCATAAGCTTGAGCTTACTGAAGGCACTGTGCAGCTGAAAAAAGCCATTTAGCAATCGCCATTCCTTGCAACTTTCAGGCTCCAGGGTGTTTCCGAAATGCAAATTTATTGAAGAACCCTGGCTAGTTTTGTTCAAGCTTGGTTGCGGGCTAGAGTGCATCATTTTAAATAATGCACATTAGCCAGCTGGCAAACTTGCACTGCAATAATTTGCACAATGCTAATAAATTAGGAACAGCCCAACAGCTTGAGTAAGCTTGAAGCATGCAATAAAAATGGATTCCTCACAGTTAAGTAAGGTGCGAAACTTTTGATTATCGGTTTTCAGATGGGCATCTTATGCACAACAGCTGTGCAGGAAACATGGATTTCATGTTAGGCGAAATGAATTTTGGCTTTGTACAACATCTTTGAATGAAGCTGAGCATTGGGCTTTTCAAAATGCATCATTTCATTTTTTGCATGTGCAGCTTGTGGCCAAGCTTTACCTTAGCTTTGGAAACAGGTGCCGGCTTTGTCACTGCAGCCTCCTTGCACACAGCGCAGGTTGTGCACAAATGTTGCTTGTTTGCAGGGCAAAATCTTGTAGAAAATGTTTCTGCACCTGAACTTATGCCTACAGGTACACCAGCTGGGAAAACTTTTCATGCCGTGGATCTGTTTTCAGCCATGTTCACTTGTACCCTGCTGCGGTGGCTCAGTGATGAGAGCTTGATTGCTGATCCCAAGGATACAGGTTTACTCTCAGCTGCGGTGGCAGCTGATGGAGGCGAAATGCAAGGCGGCTTTGTACTTTGCGATGTCAGTGCACATAAAAAACCCAGGTGGTCAGAATTTTCTGGAGCTGTCCACTACAGCATCCCTAATAGCCAATAGACATTAAACCCCATAAACCGAACA
This sequence comes from Amblyomma maculatum, assembly GCF_055883805.1. Lineage (NCBI taxonomy): Eukaryota > Metazoa > Arthropoda > Arachnida > Ixodida > Ixodidae > Amblyomma > Amblyomma maculatum. The sequence continues at coordinate 219,810,380 of NC_139345.1, forward strand.
GAACACTTGTCAACTGTAAACTTCCACGAGGACAAAACAATCTATGCAGCTCAAAAGCAGGCCCTGTGGCTGCAGACAGTTCACCAAAATGTACATACGAAATTAATTGCAAAATAAAGTACAATCCCTTTGTGCACGTTACATAAGGCATTGCAATCCAAGGCAAGCACAGATGGTGGAGGTAGGTACAGCATATGTGTAGTTATCAAAAGGCAGTATTTCTGTGCATATCAGCAAAGTATATGGGGTTTTATTTCCAGGCTGTAGGAGGGCCACAATTTTAGCCTCTTGGGAACCTCTATTGTGCACTACTAATGCTGAAGCACTAGCAACTATGAAAAGGGGGAAATCAGCTGGAGAGGATCAGATAACTACAGATTTGCTGAAGGACGGGGGGGATATCGTGCTAGAAAAACTGGCCACCCTGTATACGCAGTGCCTGGTGTCATCGACGGTACCGGAACCATGGAAGAATGCAAACATTATCCTCATTCACAAGAAAGGGGACTCTAAGGACCTTAAAAATTACAGACCAATCAGCTTACTGTCTGTTACGTATAAGGTATTTACTAAGGTAATCGCTAATAGAATCAGGACAACCTTAGACTGCAATCAAGCAAAGGATCAAGCAGGGTTTCGGAAACGGTACTCTACTATCGATCATATCCATGCCATCAATCAGGTGATAGAAAAATGCTCGGAATATAACCAGCCCTTATACATAGCATTCATTGATTACGAAAAAGCATTTGACTCAGTTGAAACCTCGGCGGTGATGCAGGCATTGCGAAATCAGGGGGTAGACGAGCCGTACGTGAAAGTGCTGGAAGATATATATAGTGGCAGCACAGCAACCATAGTTCTGCATAAAGAAAGTAACAAAATTCCCATAAAGAAAGGTGTTAGGCAAGGAGACACAATCTCCCCAGTACTATTCACAGCTTGTCTAGAGGAAGTATTTAGAGATTTGGAATGGGAGCAGTTAGGGATAAGGTTAGATGGAGAATACTTCAGTAATCTGCGATTTGCTGATGACATTGCCTTGCTAAGCAACTCGGGGGATGAACTGCAAATAATGAATGATGACCTAGACAGAAAAAGTAGAAAGGTGGGCTTGAAAATCAATATGCAGGAGACTAAGGTAATGTTCAACAGCCTCGGGAAGGAACAGCAGTTTACATTAGGTAGCGAAATACTGGAAGTAGTAGGCGAGTATGTCTACTTAGAACAGGTAGTAACCGCTGATCCGGACCATGAAAAGGAAATAACAAGAAGAATAAGATTGGGATGGAGCGCATTTGGCAAGCACTCGCAGATTATGACTAGCAGCTTACCGGTATCGCTCAAGAGGAAAGTATACAACAGTTGCATCTTGCCTGTACTCACCTATGGGGCTGAAACGTGGAGGCTAACCAAGAGAGTTCTACTTAAGTTGAGGACAACGCAGAGGGCTATGGAACGAAAAATGGTAGGGGTAACATTAAGAGATAGAAAGCGTGCAGAGTGGGTCAGAGAAATAACTCAAGTTACCGACATTTCATTCTAGTGGAAATTAAGAAGAAGAAATGGACATGGGCAGGACATGTAGTGCGAAGAGAGGATAACCGATGGTCGCTGAGGGTAACAAACTGGATTCCAAGGGAAGGAAAGCGTAGCAGGGGACGGCAGAAAGTTAGGTGGGCGGATGAGATTAAGAAGTTCGCAGGGGTCAAGTGGATGCAGCTGGCTCAGAACCGGGTTAAGTGGAGAAATATGGGAGAGGCCTTCGCCCTGCAGTGGGTATAATCAGGCTGATGATGATGATGATGAATGCTGCTGCATATCATACGGGCATTTTCGCATATTGCCTCTATTGAAGCAGCATCACTTTTCTATCTAAAAGTGAATGTTCTAGTGTCTCATTGCAGGTCTGCAATAATCATTGTAAAAATGTTGAGAATCTTTCAGACGACTGTGTACAAACTACACATAACTTTCCGCATCCACAAAACCATATGCTGGCTTAATCCTTTATCTCAGAGCTTCATTTGTCATTGGTAATTGTGCCAGTATTGCCAGTGACAAGTGGCACTTGTCCAACCTGCTCTTACATTGCTTGCACTGCCAATGAAAAAGGAATAGATTTGGTAAATAAATTGATTGCATTTTCAACTCTACAGAGCCATAGTTATCCATGGAAAAAAAATGCTCATTTCAGTCTTTAGCACACATTTTTGGCATGACAAAAGTCATTTTATGATAGTGCCACACACAAAGAGTGCCGGTGGCGGTGATGCCTCAACAAAAAAAGAGCTCTTTCGTAAAGTAGTTCAGACAGCAGCTTCGCTGACAATCTAGAATTTGTACCTGACAGTTACTCTGACCCCGTTTGCGATGTGCATACACTGGTAAAAAAACAAAGATGGCGAAGTGACAGCATGCTTTACTAATGAAGGAAACTTTTTAGAATTAGAATGGTATGAAAAACATTACAACTAAACCTGGCGATGTTAGTATGTTTTTCGGGAGTTAATTTGGCAGTTACAGGGTTAACGTGCAGCTAACTCCATATAATTAGCATCAATTAAATGCTGTTTATCTTGGGGACCATCATTAACAATGTCATGCATGTGAGCCATCACATGCTTGAGTTCATTAAACATACAAAATACGTAGGCACCTTTTATTCAGATAGCATTTGTATACAAAATCAAAAGCACCAGGGCAATGTCAGAAGCAGCTTAAACATATAAGCACAGCCTATTTTGAACATGATGTGGAACAGGTTCCTTAGCCCGCATATTTTTCAAAGTCTGCTAACAAACAGATGTGCATTTGCAAAAACCTGCATGGTATGCAGATGAGCCATTCCTGCCACTAACAAAATGAGCCACTTCACAGATTTCCATATGGTCCTTCCAGGCTTTGAACTCTGCAAAAAGAAAGATTTTCCAAGTTGCCAAAAGTGAGTCTCAAAAAAAGACAGCAAGAAACAGAACTCTTATAGACTGGAAAATACAATACAAAAAAAAAGTACAGGTATTGCCAACACCAGCGGATTGCACAAGTAAACTGCGTATGTTGACATCAATTTTTGGAAGCAGATTTCAAAGGCTAGGCTACACTGCCATGAAGCCAGCCATGAATACTGCTGGATGAATGTCAACATATCCAAAATGAGCTAGATAACTTCTTATCAAGTTGTCCTTTGTGTGCCTTCATAGAGGCTCTGACTAGGCTCAAACATGGCAAATAGACTTGTCCTCCGCACTCGTTGGTTCTTTACGATGCCTGTCACTGGAAAGGCCTAAAGCTTTTTCTATTGGTTCATTGACTTGAACGAAAACATCTTCAGTGTAACTCCGCCTGGTTGGGTACTTGAAACAAAAGTTTAAGAAACATTATCACCAACCAAATTTTTTATTAGAACCCGACGTTTCGGGTTCCTCAGGGGCGACTAAAGTTTGAGGCCCGCAGTAGCAGGCACACGTGGCGAAGTCCAATTGTGTAGCAGAGCCAGGGTAGCGTACCCGGATTCCTGTGCACTGCTGCAGCTGTCAGCCGAATGAACCGAAAAAAGACGTGACGTCTTTTGAAAGGATTGGTCTCCACATCAAGTATGTTCACCTCGTCAAAGGCGATTTTGTGGTCGGCGCATTGGCAGTGCTCGGCGAGGGGGGTTGCCTTTCGAGTTCAATTGCCGGGCGTCATTTTTGTGCTGCAATATGCGCCGACAGAGATTTTTTGTTTCCCCGATATACGAGGCAGAGCACTCGGAGCACGAGATTTTATACATAACGCCTGGTTATTTTTCTCTGGGAATATGGTCTTTTGGTAGCGGCAGAAAACGGCAGACTGTTGAGGTAGGTTTGTGCGACACACAGACCTGTTTGTGCAGGATGCGTGCAAGCACCTCACTGGTGCCCGCCACGTATGGGAGCACAATGCGAGGGCGCTTCGTCGTTTCCGTGCTGACCGACCCTCTTGTCCTGCTAGCTCGACGGCGGGAAGCACATTCGAAAAAAGGCGCGTGTATAGCCATTCTTCTTCAGATCGGCTAAGCATAGGCCGCTGCCTGTTACTGCGGGCCTCGAACTTTAGTCGCCCCTGAGGAAGGGACCGAGTTGGTCGCGAAACGTTGGGTTCTAATAAATAATTTGGTTGGTGATAGTGTTTCTTAAACTAGCGGTTCATCACAACGATTAACGAGCTAATGGCAGAAGGAGCACAGGTAACTTCTTCAAGAGCCTACATATGCTCTCTGCAACCATGCATGTGTTCTTATTCCATCATTTACTATCAGCCAAAAAGAACTCAGTACTCTGACAGCATTATCTGCACACTGGATTCACTTTCAGAGTTTATTTCGTTGCAACAAGGTGCACGACAAAGGCACTGGTCATCGAACAACAGAATGCCCAGTGCTCAGTTTAAAGGCAACAAGGAAACAGAGGTAAACCTGCGTAGTACAATGATCACAAACAATGTAGAAGCAGTGTTGTGTTGTGGCAATTATTCGAGGTAAATCTCTGTGCATCATCATTGTACAACAAAAAGAGTAAAAGGTGCGGCCAGGTGGCGTAAAGCGTGGAAAAAGAAAAAAAAAGCTTTGCGTTATGACTTCCCCCTCAAAGAAGCATCGGCCCAATGCTCTACATTGAATAGAAAGGTAGGCAAAAATAAACATCAAGCAAAATATAAACAGTGTCCATCAGTTATAATAGGGTTTTAGGCACACAACATACAATTTCTGGACATGTATCACCCCTGGGGTGCTGTCGGCAGCATCTGGGGACAATTCCATAGCCCATTTCATCTAGATGAGTGAACTTGATTTGCGGAAACAGCAGCATAAAATTTATGGTTTTCATTAAATCCACGATGGTGATTCAGCATCCAAACCTAGAGTCGGTCTGCTGGCTTGTCATTTTCATTGTAGGTTACGTTAGGCATTGGTGCCTTGCTGGCTTTTTATGCGCAGCTGGGCGAGTCGTCGGGCTGCTTCTGCACGCCGAAGGTAGGCAGTGACACTGAGGCTGTCCTTTTCCGTTACATGTGGCATCAGCATGACATCGAGTGCTGTATTAAGGCGAAAGCCTTTAAAGGGAAACTGCACCGGTTGTAGATTTTGATGAGTTTCAAGGAATCAAATGATTACAGCTTCCAGGTTAAGCATGCAAGATACCTTCGCGCTAGCATTTCAAACAGTGGCGCAAATAGCGATTTAAACCGCTTCAGCTATCGAGCTTCTCACCACACAGCGCCGCGTGGGGGGCACATAATGACATCATTGACGGCACCAGTATGTTTCTCGCATAGAATGGCTTGGTTGGAAGAAGTAAAAACAAGGCTACCAAAATTGAAGGCCCAGAAACATTGTTTGATGGCATCAAAAAAGGCACCGCATGATGTGGGCGAAGGTAACGAAAAGAAAAAATATTACCGTCCGTGATGTCATCATCGAGCTTCTACGCAGTCCTTCAGTGCTGTGAGGAGAAGCTCGAATTGTAATCGTTGATTACTTCATCAGTTTTAAAGATAGCACACAAATACTTTGCAAGCATTACCGACAGCTTATGGAGAGTCAAATTCTTGAATGTCGCAGAATTCTCGAAAAGTGATGCAGCTGCGCTTTAATGGCTCATACTGTCGGCGTTCGTTCGGTCAAAATATAGCTTTCAATCAAATTACATCACCTGAAACCGAAACTAATGTCATCGGAAAGATAAAAATCCTGCATCCACCAGGAATCGAACCTGCATCCCTCGCATCGCCAGCCTAAGCTTTAACAAACTGCGCCACGCCCGGGATCGTGAACTGCACATAAATCTTTTCTACAGTGATTTGGTTTGGTTTGGTTTGCAGGCTTTAACATCCCAAACCGACTCAGGCTATGATAGATGCCGTAGTGGAGGACTCTGGAAATTTCGACCACCTGGGGTACTTTAACGTGCACTGACATCGCATAGAACACAGGCGGCCTTGTTTTCGTCTCCATCGAAGAGCGGCCGCCGAAGCCCGGTTACGATCCCGCATTCTTGGGAACAGCAGTCGAGCGCCGTAACCACTGCGCCACCCCGGCGGGCCCTTGTCTATCGTGAGGATGAGTTAAAACACACATCATAATTCTCCTTGTCTGCATGATGCTGATGCGGCCACTCCCCTTTGTAGCGAGGGATCACAGAGTTCTTCATTAGGCCAATAAATAAAGGAGTAGAAAAAGAACAAAAACTATACCAACTTCTGTGCATTGGTCAAAAGTCCAGAAAAAAGAAAAAGAGGAAGGAAAAGAAGGGGGGAGTCCTTCAACAATCTTCTCGTTTACGCCACCAGTCAAGGCAGTGCTTTGTCACCTCTACTGCCCTACCCAGGGTGTGCTCTTTGGGTGGTGACATCGACTGCACACCAAGTGCTGTCGAAAGAGTCTCCATCAGTGCTGATGTTGCAGTTGTAGGGAGGGAGGGCCACAGTTCCGGGCACTCGATCACAACATGCTGTATGGTTTTATCGGCTGCTTCGCACTTGGAGCACTTGTGCGCAGAAAACCACTCCGTGCCTCGCAGAGTAACCCGCTGCCGTCCGCTGTCTTTTGTCATAGATGTTCTCATTAGCGATCGTGTGTTTTGTGCTGGAGTCCACCGCCAGGGATGACTTTGCCCGTGCTTCGCTGTGCCATCTCTTCGTTTCTGCTTCTCAAACCTGGTTATGGATCTGCTCTCTCCACGCAAGCTGGAATATCTCCAACAGGCCGGCTTGTGGAATTCCGTACTCCTCTGCCAACCTTCGCGTTCAAAGCATCCATCTGGTGTTGGAGCACTTGAGTACGATGTACTTTTATACCTCGCTGGACCATCTATGGCAAAGTGCTCAGCTGGCGCTGCAAGGCAAGCTTGGCGGTTGTCTCACATGCGACGATAGTAGCGCTGACAATGACGCTGCAATTAGTGATAATGACAATGACGACATTAGCAATGATAACGGTGCATTTAGTTGATAATGATAATGAGAGCACCGTGTGCACCAGCAACGCTCAGCCTTTCGAGACTTCTGCAGTGTAGATTCCACAGTGCTCTCGGAATTTTCGGGCTCCCTGCCATACACAAGGTGGAATGGAGTTGACCTGCTTCTCCGCTCCTAGCCGGCAGCAACAGCGCGGCGGGCTACTGTGCTGACATTAAAGCGAGAAACTAGTTACATCGGCTTAACTTTCAGGCCGACTGAGTGCTAATGCATGCAAGGAGGACAATGCCACGGACAACGAGAAGTGGGTTTTTTACACGACGGATATTATGATGTGCTTCTCGCTTTCTACAACGATAATTAGTCTGAAGAAGCCTTTGGCCTTTGCTTCGGCGTTGCGAGTCAGGTAGTCAGTTGCTACTATTATCCACTTGTTGCTAGATGCCAATGTCGGGAAATGACCTAGTAAGTCCATGCTGATCTGTTGGAATGGCCTCGCAAGTGATTGGTTTGGTTGTATATCCTGCAGTCTTGTTAGCAGCATTCGGTGGCGTTAGCAATCGCAGCAACTCCTGACATGTGCGTGACATTAGCAGTAGACGAGACCAATATGGGTCCATATTATTTAACCTGAATGCGACTGAGAATAAAATAATGTTTAGACGCCCAGCTGTGGGCTCATCATGAGGGGCCTGTAGGATTTCATCGAGAAGGCCCACAGGGACAAGTAAGTAGGCGCTCAGGGTGCGAACGCCATTATAAAGCGCAAGGGAGGCTAGTCCACGTTTGAACACTCTAAGCGGCAAGGATGACTTTCCTTCAAGGTAGTCGAAGTCTGAGTGCTGAAGTTGCGTGAAGTAGGCCCCAAAATAGCATCGTTATTGTCTTCTTCCAGCACTTTTGGACAGGGGCTCGTGAAAAGCAGTACCATGTGTGCGTGGCCAAAATAGAGGTTTAGAGCAGCTCTTGGAGCAAGCAAATATGCTTTTTGGAGCAGCTAAATGAAGCAGAAAGCAGGACAGACGTTCTGAAACAGCTATGGAGCAGAAATGTTAATGTTTTATAGCAGAAATATTGGCTTTTTGAAGAAACTTCAGAGCATGTGGTCAATTAAATCTCCAATAAGTCATAAAGGCCTTTCTACCCTTCTTGGCAGCAGATATTGTGCTGCTTACAAACAGGCCCGCTGTGTTCTGAAGATGTTTTACTGCGAACTGACTATAAACAACATGTGACCAGCGTGCAGTTTAAAGGCCCATTCACGATTGAGGATTGCAAAGGGTGTGCGATTAGGGAACTGCTCAGCTTGACCGATGTTCACACTTGCAAAGGCAACCCGTGGGTTGCTTTCCCAAATTGGCTTCGTTCAGAACGAGACTTGTCGACCTTGACTGCTCACCAAAACAGAAGCCGGATGTAGACCGAACTTCGATTCATATCAACTGTGTTGCTGATTGGTTACTGATTTAAGACCAGGAAGGAAACGTTGGACATGTGCCTTTTTATATATGGGAGCGCTTGTTGCTAAACAAGCTAACTCTCAAAACGTAAGAATAATGTGCTTCAGATTGTATGCTTAAATAATACAGCATGAGCACATCTATTTTGGCCTTCTCGACAATCTCTAGATGAAGCCCAAAACAAGTCCAAGGATCGCTAAGGTTGCACACTATAGTGAAGGCTTGCCAAAGTAAAAAAAATATGCGAATGAAATATTTTTGCTGAAGAAAGAAAAAGGCTCTCAGTGACCACAATCCACGGCATGCATGCAAGGGTGCCGCAGTCACCAGGAATAGCAGAAAACATGGGGATGATATCGTGTGACGTCAGCGCCCAAGGTTGCCAAACCATAAAGCTGCTTTCACTATTAATAATAAAAATTCATTTTAAACTATCTACTGCACTGAAATCTCAAATTTCGAGGATTTATAATTAACGTGAATGGAGTGAAATGCAATAATCAGTTTATGCTCAAATTTTAGCTGTCATGACCCCTTTAAGTGAATATAAATAGTTCAAGCATATGGTACCAACATAAGAAACACTACAGAATTATATGAAAATGTCACTGACCTAGGAGCACATGAATGAATTAAGCTGCTAAATTTGAAAATACACAAGACGCGGGCAGAGTCATTAAATTGAGCCCTAGAGCATAATTTTTTCCATCTCCTCACCTTCAGGTGCATTATCTGCTCTGGTTTAGAGCTCTTAGATTAGTGACTTCGCATAAAAACAGAACCTCATCTGGACGTAGAAATGCTAAACCTGGAACGCGCATAAAAAAACACACGGACAACAGCAAGAGACAGACACACGCGTCCGTGTGTTTTTTATGCGCTTTCCAGGTTTAACATGTCTAACCAACTCGCCCAAACGCTGCCTTTATGGACGTAGAGTTTCTCTATACGAAGAGTAATTTTTCTGTCATGGGCAGAATATCCAGGCTCGGGAACCTCTGGGCTTTTCAAAAACATCGCAAAATTATGAATGCTGCTTGTTTTAATCTCAATTATTGCAATGAAATAAATAATTTTAAAAAATCAAATTTTCCAGCGTGTTTACGAGTTTTGCAAGCTCTGCAGACGTATAAAGAAGACCTCGGTGGTCAAAATTTGAGATGAATTCGTTTTCTTTTTTTTTTTTGCACGCTCAAAATTAGATACAGAATAAGTACTGCATTTTGATTTGTGCCTGAACTTTCGAGCCACATATCTTGCAATATACCGGGTGCGCGAGGCATTTGAGGATGCAATGTTGGCTTCAGGCAGAGAATATCTCCACCAAATATATATATATATATATATATATATATATATATATATATATATATATATATATATATATATATATATATATATATATATATATATATATATATATATATATATATATATATATATATATTTTCACCAAACTTTAGGAGATATTTCTCTTACTGTTTATTTTCACATTACTCAATGAATGCGCTACTTGCAGCAATAACCGATTCAATTCGGCTTCGCAAATGGCTGCATGCAAGGATCAGGTGGTTCTTAAAGGTACTGCCCATTGAGTTCGCAGTAGCGACCTTCAGAGTTTTTTGTATTATGTGGCCTTTTGTCGGCTTCTCTCTCAACGACGCCGAGTGGATTCAAATCTGGACAACTAGGAGGCCACAAGTTGGGAGTGATGTGGTTATTGGAAGTTGTTGGCCAGCCACTCGTGGGTGACGCAGGCGGTGTGGGCGAGAGCCGAATGTTGCTGAAAGACACAAGGTTTTCCTTTCGAAACAGTATCAGTCCAGGGCTTCACAACGGTGGCAAGCACCTCTGCGTACTCGGCAGCATTAACGCGGAGTCCTTCTGCAAAACAGTGTGGCAGCATGACATCACCCTTGTTGCTGACGGCTGCTGACACCATCACAGACAGAAATTTTGTGTGCAATGCTGTCGGCACCTCATTAGCGCTTCCGTAAAGCCATCTTTCATTATGGCAATTAGCTTTTTGGTCTTGATCGAAGTTCTTTTCATCTGAAAGAAAAAAAAGCATTCCAGGCTCTTCAGCTTGCCTAGCAAGCGCTTGAACCAGAGCAGACGATTCTCCCGAGCTTTACCAGAAAAGAATTGCGCCCTCCTCATGACACAGAAATGGGTACCTCACGTCTTCGTGCACAGCAAGCCTGACAGCTGACTCTGCGACATCGAGCTCCTTTGCAATGGCCCTCATTGACTTCTCTGGGTTGTCACTCACGATGACTTGCAGCCTCTGAAGAAAAATAGGTGTTCTGACAACGCCTGACCGCTGATTGTGCTTTTTCCTTTTCGCCACAGATGCCACGTCACCGTCACAGCACATCAGTTCTGTCCGCACTTTGTTGACGAAAGGCTTCGCTACATTCAGAAAGTTGGCAATTTCCAAGTCGCTGTGGCGCACGGCCAGTGCGATGTGGACTGCATGGCGTTTCATTTCCTGCGTCAACTTGTACGCTTCCATTATTCAACAAACAGCGCAGTATAAATGATAAGGGGTCAACCAACAAGGAGCCGCATGCCTAGATACATATGCTGAGTCTGCTGGTGTCTATGGCGATAAGGAGTAGTAACCTCAAATACCTCATGCACCCAGTGAGCTACGAGACTGCTGTAACTGTGCCTAGTGACGGGCAATCGAAGTAGCTTCAACGTCCTCGAGCCGTCCCTCGTGAAGCAAGTGGTCAAATTCATAATTCGCAAAGAACACGCAGTGAGCAAAAAAAAAAGAAATTACAGGCTTTTAATTTGCTTTTGAAGTTTTCAGGTGCAATCAAATCCATTCGCTACAACCCATGATGCTTCGAAAACCTTAATGAAAAGCATGGGTAAAAAATTGTTCAGAGTGCAATACGAAAGACCTGCAGTAGACCTGCAAGTAGTGCTAAAGGAACACTGAAAGAAAAAGTAGGCTTGCAGCAATGGTATACTGGATCCTAATCACAAAAACACCACTTTCACTGAAAACAAAACTCTTATAAGGTAGAAAAAAGAGAACAGAAATGCAGGCATTGCAGAAATACAGAAATCCCAAATGCATGCACAATGACATGTAAGGGATTCCGGAGGCTGCCTAACATGTATTATGATTGCATGTTTGAATTGTTAACTTTTGTTTCAAAAATGGCAAAAAGACAGGCTAAATTTTGGAAGCCAAAAAAAAATTGCGCTTGGCAGTGCCACAGGCAGTCAGTTTCGTTTTGGTATGTTTTGGTTCTTTGAAGTCACAGCTATGCATTTGGCATCACCACATGGTTTCATTTTTGATATACATGCTTTGGTTTACAAGTGCGGAGCAGCAAAGTTTTCCTCTGATGAAGTTCATGCCTCAGTAAGCGCTTCTCTCTATTGAAAAATCTGGTATGAAATGCACACAGGATTAAGTTATAACTTACTGGGCAGAAAACCTGCACAGACCCGAGTGGAGCTGGGAAAGAAAAGAAAGGCTGAAAAAAAGTAAGATTTAAAATGGCATGGGGGATTAATTAAAAAAAGCGACAAAAGAAAAAAACAACCCAGCCTCGAACGGGATTTAATCCTAAGTCCTTTGGAGTTTTAACTGAATGTTTTAGCCATTGCGCCACACGAACAGCTGAGACCTCTCGCATTACATTACTTGTGTAGTGCAATTGCATTTTTTACACATATTTTTCACTCACCGCTAAACAATTGCATCCCAAGTGTGCTGAATGCTTTTGCTGGCTGTTAATAGTGTCAGCGATGTCTCATATCTATGATAAGCATAGTAGTTTGCCAAACTATCTCGTAATATTTCTATTTCTCTATTTTCTGCTGTCCCAGCATGCATGCACAGACCTTACTGGCACATCAGTTTGCCATCTGCAGGGCAGCGACGCTAGAGTACACCACATAAAGTGTAGACACCCAAGGAAGCATTGAACGAAAGGGAGCTCAGTTGGTTCATATTAAGAAATACAATAGTGAAGGAAACGAAATAAATTGAGCAAAACAGGCCCTGTGTACCCCTTTTTTCTTTTAACTTTCTGCCACAATGCATTGTTCACCCCTTGCTGCTATTCAAAAAAGACCATCCAGTCTTTACTCGTCACTCGTGATGGTAGCTCGGCAATGTCAGTGGCCGCATCCATAGCTTCGCTAGCTACAGACTTTGCCGCCACGTCAGCGCTCGTACATTCTATCCTGTTAGTCAAGTGACCTCAACTTTAAAAAGCACCGCATGCTCTGTGGGTGCCAAGGTCAAGATTCACTGCGAGAACTTTGCAGTCAAGCTCAGGATCTATGCCTGGTGCAAACAAATAGACGGCTTTGGCGAACTGTAGCTTTAATTTCAGCTGCTGCTAGACTGCACTGCTCGCTATGCATCAAGAATCACGGAGTCTATGTTTACACCATCGTTTGCGTCATTTTCCCAAGTCTAAATCCCTTGGAAGGAAAACAGACCTCTTCAACTTAAAATTGAAATATTTCGGCAATAAATGTGTCATGCTGCCGGACAAGCGACAAAAAAGTGGCGAAACACTGCACTATTGGATTCTGGCAACAAAAAATATTGTGATGGGTCCCATACTGCAGAAAATCTGGCATCCATGAAAAATTATGGTCATGTATCTGGCAAGTTGCAGGAAGCCCTGCAATGACTGTCCGTCAGGTTGCGTGACATCACAAGGCCACATGACATGACCAAGTCAGCAGGTGCTGCCACACAGGGTGCTTTTTATGGTATCAAGTTAAAAAGGAAAACGAAGAGAACATCGCTTGGAGCAATTACGCGCCACTATTTGTTTCTTGCAGGTGTATCCGTGACAAAGGTTTGTGCATGCAGGGCTACCTGGAATCACTTGAGGCAAATTCTTGAAGCCTTTGTTATGAAATATTAAAAATTGTAGAGGTTCAGCTCTCTTTGAACCAAGTCAAGAGCATTAGCCATCGGCCGGTGCCGCATTTGTAGCTGCCGCTTCAGTCTTGGCTGGATTCCGCATTTGGTAAGCTTCTCGGCAATAGGCTAGTCTGGCTTCTCGTTCGATGTCTTGGCAACCTGTCTGGCATGGTTGCAGTCTTTGTCTTTTGGCACAAGCGGATTCCTCTACACCACACTGCCTCCTTTTGTCATGCCGCCTGGTGAATTCGCCCAACACTATGCTCGCGGTCTCGACTGCACTTACCCAGAAATGTTTTAAAGCAACGAACAGAATATGGGTGCATAAAACACAGACAACAGAACATGTTGGTGCCGCTGCAAATGAATGAACAATGAAATAGCTATTAGAAATGACAGCAGTGCCTACTCTGCTGGCAGAAATCTTGAGCAAAAATTTCTCATCAATTGGCCCTAATTGGCTATACAAGGCCATGTGACATTTTCCCATGAAAATAGCAGTGACTGAAATTTTTCATACTTTCACAATCATCTTTTAGCAAATAATGACCTCCTTTTGTTTAGCACTACATGCGCCATAGTGTCAGCAAATAAATTGCAATGCTGTTTGTACAGCAAGCGACTGCAGGAAAGGGACACGTCTGGGTGATATTTTTGAGGTAGTCGTGTAAGCCAGATATCACCCAAGTTTCCAGGGCAAAAAAATTATGGCATGTAATTTCTTCCTAACAAAGATTACCAAAGTACTGCCTGCTGAGAACTTATTCTCGGCAAAAAATTTTAACAATGTATGGAGCAGAGCATGAATTCGGGCAGCCCGAAAACCTGGGCCGGGCTGGAAAATTGCCGTTTTTATGGGTCTGGACCTGGCTCGGGCTTGACATGCAGGCCTGGGCTTGCAGCTTGCAGTGGCGGAACCAGGCCAGGCTGGGTAAAGCTGTGTATGGCTTCTTTTGGAGATGGAATTCCAGCACTAAAGTAATTCCAGTGGTTTATGAATAAACCGCTACTAGTACATATGTTGACAGAGAATGAGCAAAAGCTCATTTGTAAACAGTTTAATCAGTGCCACTCGGTGTTTTGTCCAAGTAATTTAGTACGAACATGCCGGGCTGCATTCAATGACACAAGTGAAAAAAGTTAAAAAGGAAAGGCTCAAAACTCGATAGCGAACTGTACTACAATGGAGGTGTTATGAAGTGCTGTAACCTGTCATGCATGACACAGCCCGTTTGCATAAGCACGTGCCTACTGAAGTACTCAACACCATCAGCTTAGGATTTCTCAGCAATCAGTGAGCAAGAGGGTGGCTTCTAACCTTTGTGTTACTGCTAACGGCTGGACATTTGAAGCCTCATAACAGCCCCTGGACAAGGACCTTCAATTGACCGCTCGGCAGACAGCCATCTGTTCATAAAAATTCTGACTGTCTGCTTTGACCCCCCCCCCCCCCCCCCCCAAAGAATGTCTCTACGCTACAATAAATCCTGTAGGATTAGAGCTTATTGCTTTAGGAATCTTTACATATCCAATAACATATACATGCACAATGAACAGACACTACCGCTTTTCGTCTCCACAGAGATGTGGCAATGTGGCTGCGATTTCTTCAATGAATATGTAAATTTGTTTTTTTCTGCCCTTGCCCACTCATGTTCCTGGAGCAAAGTTGCCAGGGGCAGTCTTTTTGTAGGTGATTAAGCAAAGAACTTGCACCAAGAGCCAATTGTTTATAAGGAGTCATAGTTAAAATGCCCGTAATCCATACCTTTTAAATGTACATTGTGCTAGATAGCTTTAAATAAAATGTCTTGTCAAAATATTGCCGCGAAACCTTCAAAACAGTATTTGTTGTTTTTTTAACAGCCGCCGGCATACAGGCTTATCACTCTGATTGTGGACCGCGTATCAGTTCCGTAATCTTTGTTTGTTAATGCTCGATGTCGCGAGTCACACCTTTATCAGTTTTGTTGTAGCGCAAGATGCACCGAGATCTGTCTCGAAGGTTCCGCCCACTTGGGTGTCTTTCCACAATGTTCCAGCCCGTGCTGGTAGCGGTTTACGACGTTATCTAGATTGTTCTGTGCAACCTTTAAATTGAGCTTTGCCGAGTGTGACGGGCATTCTTTGTTCGACGATCGACGAGCACGTTTGTTTCTATCGCCGCCGCCGAGTTGCTTAGTTCTTTTGCGGGCGCAAGTCAGCCCAAATAAAGAGTTTCTTTAGTGCAATTATCGACCCTTTCATTTGTGTCGTCGACCTCGTCACCACTACGTGACATCTGGTGGAGGTGCTGCCTTTGATCCTTCAAGCAAAGACCCAAGCCGTGTTCCTGTCGCCCTGGAAGACCAGCCTACAGGTCACCGAGCCAGCCGCCGACTTCAAGGCCTAGAACCCGAACACGGTCTGCTGCCTGACCCCACTCGATCTCGGAAGACATCGACGCTCACAATGGCCCAGCCTACAGCACCGGTTGTTTTCGTTCAACCCCGTGAGCCCCCCTGCTTCCATGGACGACCGGATGAAGATGCAGAAGACTGGGTGGACCTTTTCGACCGTGTGGCAGAATTCAATGGCTGGAACGACGCCACGAAACTCAGGCAAGTCTACTTCGTTCTTCAAGGACATGCCCGAGTTTGGTTCGAAAATCATGAGGCAGCTATGAAGGATTGGGACATTTTCAAGGAAGCGTTTTTGACTGCCTTTTCAAGCGTCGTCCGAAAGGAAAGAGCTCAGGCCCTCCTCCAATCAAGAATTCAACTACCAAACGAGCCCGTCCTGGCCTACGTAGAGGAGATGAAGCGCCTCTTTCGCCGCGCCGACCCTAACATGACCGAAGGTGAGAGAGTCAAATTTTTAATGCGAGGCGTCAAAGAATCGCTTTTTGGAAATCTTGTCCGAAACCCGCCAAAAACAGTGGCGGAATTTGAAACGGAGGCGTCTACTATCGAGAAGACGTTGGCCACCCGGATGCGCCACTACGAGCGACCAATTCAGCCGGACTGCTCAAACAACTACCCCAACGCATCTGGAAGCGGAGAGAACCTTCGGGACCTCATCCGGGAGATCGTGCGAGAGGAGCTCCGCCGAATGCTACCATCATCTCAACAACCCCAGGTGGCGACGCTCGCGGACGTCGTCCGTGAAGAAGTTCAGCAGGTGCTGGGCGTTCCTAAAGCGACGACACCGACGGCTCCAGAGCATGAATCAGCAGGGATGGACTATGCAGCTGCATTATGTCGTCCTGCACCCCGACGCGACCTCCTAAGCCCTCGTCGCTACCATCCTGCTTCCGAAAGCCGCCCCTTGGTCCCCGCCCGCCAAGCCTACCAACGACCCCCAAGCCCCAGAAAGTGCGACGCCTGGAGGACAGCAAACATCCGACCGCTCTGCTTCCATTGTGGTGAGGCAGGACACATCTTCCGTCACTGCCCGTACAGGCGGATCGGCCTCCGTGGTTTCGCTGTCGACGCACCACGACCCCGTCCTGGCGAGCGACCACAGGAAATCAACGACTTCCTGCGCAGCGAAGAGCACTCGTCGCCAAGGCGTCTGTCACGCTCCCCATCACCGTACAATGCCCGATTTGCGTCGCCGGGCCGCGGTTACGTGCAAGGACGGTCTACTAGCCCCGTGGGGAAAACTAAAGGCAGCAACCTTTGGAGGTGAGGTTGCTCAACGGCGAAAAGACGAACATCCTCCACCGCCGACGACCACTAATGACGACGCAGCCATTTCACCGCCGCTCCACACGACGTCATCGGCGACAACACGACTAGAGCGACCCCGTTTAAGCTTTTGTACGGCAGGGAGCCCACGACGACGCTCGACGCAATGCTGCCGCACGTAACCAGCGAAGACAACTTTGACGTCGCCGCCTACCTGCAGCGTGCAGAGGAAGCCCGACGACTCGCACGGCTGCGTATTAAAGACCAACAGCGCACCGACAATCGACGATACAATTTACGACGACGCCACGCAGAGTACAATCCAGGAGACCAAGTGTGGGTTTGGACACCAATTCGCCGTCGCGGATTAAGTGAAAAGTTGTTGCGTCGATACTTTGGGCCATACAAAATCCTTCGCCGCGTCGGACCACTGGACTATGAAGTCATTCCCGACGGAACGTCAGCATCACAACGGCGCCGCGCACGCCCTGAAATTGTACATGTTGTACGACTGAAGCCATATTACGCGCGTTAAAGAATCTGTGGTGTTTAAATTTTACAGTGTTTATGTTTAAGTTTCTTTGTTTTGGAACATCGAGGCGATGTCTTTTTAAGGGGGGAGTAATGCCGCGAAACCTTCAAAACAGTATTTGTTGTTTTTTTAACAGCCGCCGGCATACAGGCTTATCACTCTGATTGTGGACCGCGTATCAGTTCCGTAATCTTTGTTTGTTAATGCTCGATGTCGCGAGTCACACCTTTATCAGTTTTGTTGTAGCGCAAGATGCACCGAGATCTGTCTCGAAGGTTCCGGCCACTTGGGTGTCTTTCCACAATGTTCCAGCCCGTGCTGGTAGCGGTTTACGACGTTATCTAGATTGTTCTGTGCAACCTTTAAATTGAGCGTTGCCGAGTGTGACGGGCATTCTTTGTTCGACGATCGACGAGCGCGTTTGTTTCTATCGCCGCCGCCGAGTTGCTTAGTTCTTTTGCGGGCGCAAGTCAGCCCAAATAAAGAGTTTCTTTAGTGCAATTATCGACCCTTTCATTTGTGTCGTCGACCTCGTCACCACTACGTGACAATATCTTCACCATGCCTTTGCTTCTGTCTGTGCTTTAACTGTGCCCTTCTCTACCAAGAATATTTTGCAAGGTTTGTCCCTCATCTTGATTTATTGTTATGCGCTAGTTAAGCAATACATTTTTAAGGCGTTTGCTCAGACTTACTTTGCAGGTTTGGCACGGGCCCTGTCGTGGAAGCGCAGGCCGGGTCCGGGCCATGTAATCATTGCCGATGGGCTTGGAACCATGGGCCCGGGATGGTCTTCAAACGTGGGCCAGGGAAGGGGCTGGAAAGTCCAACCCGTGCAGGGCTCTAGTAAGGAGTGTAAGAAACTAAAGGTACAGGAAAAAAAATCACACACACACATAAGGGGAGTTCAGTAGCGAGTTCATTACTTCGAAGCACCGTGTCCGTCCGTGCTACAATGGAGTTGTCTAAACGGTATTTACGTTATCATTTCTGTTGTCTCAACAGAGCTTATCCTTTTGTCGTACCCGACGCAAACTAGGTAAAATTTCATCAAGGGTACGCAGAATATCATCCATATAGCTGCCGCTTTTGGCTGTAAAAGGTTCAGTGCTAGTTTCGAGCTTTTGGTGCTCAATATGTATCACTATAGTTTCAAGCTCGTGATGCTCGAGCGATATCATAGGCAAGTACTTCACCCGGATGTGATCAAAACGAACAGCGTATGGAGAATCGGGGCCAAGAACGAAAAAAAGCATAAAATGAGCTTCGTCGCCCTAAGCAGCTAATCACTGACGAGTGCCGTGAGTATCTGGTTGACAGAAGACAAAGCATCAAGCGCCAGTTAGCAGCATCATAAGACAGTGCAGTGCTCGCCTTCAACCGTGCTAAATGGGCGCGTGCTGTAAGTGCATACCTTGGCACAAATCCCTGCAGTATGTGACAAATAAGAACGGTAAGCGGACAGCATATCACCACGAACATTGCACGCAAAAGGGGCAGCTAAAATTTGAACATGGCGGCACCTTCAATTGGCATGCTTTGTCCACAACTAAACAAATCTTTTCACAGACCGGGCACTAACCTTTCTGTACCGAAGCCGCAGCAGATGTGCCAGGGTTGTTCATGGCGCGCACACCAGTCAGTTCGATCGCACCCGTCCGTGCAACATGCACAGTCTCGTTTACTACAACAAAAGCCACGGCACCAAACCGCCGCCGCGGCACCGGCGGCACCCCCAAGCAGGGTGGGTGGCGGGCGATGAGCGGTGGCCCGCCGGCACGCCGTGCCCCCAACTAGAGACAATCCGACCTAGGGATTGTTAGGGATTCAGGGCGGCTGTCCAGCAAAAATCCAGGCAACACTGATCAAAAATATGATCAGAGACTAACCGAAATGGAGGAATCAAGGTGGGTACGAAAAATGTACAAGCACCTCTTCATGAAAAGCCTGGATACGAAATGGACTAACAGAACCCGAAAACTCAGATTTAAGTACCTAGAGTTTGGAGATGCACCGCAGCAAAACAGCAGCATTGAAAAGCAGGTAAAGGAGGCAGAAAGGAAAATGTGGGAGGAAAGAATGCACGGAAAATCAGCATTGGGTATGTATAGAACTCGAAAACAGGATATAAAGAAAGAAAGTTTATTCGACAACTCACGAGGGAGCTCATTGCTGTTTGAGGCTAGGACAGGGGCCCTCAGAACAAAAGCGTACAGGAAAAAATTTCAGAAAGTAGATATATTATGCGTGGCGTGCGGAACTGAGGCGGAAACAACGGAACATGTTGTTCTAAGGTGCCAAAAACTTCGTCCTGCTCTTCCCGCGGGAAAAGCGGCAGATCTGGAGAGAGCACTGGGATTTGCTAGGGAAGATGGACGAATGGATGAGGAACGCGTTTTGATAACAAAAGAGAGGTTAGAGGATTTGTGGAAAAAGTCAAGAGAATAAAGAGAAGAAAAAAAAAAGAGGGGGGCAGATACGGGCGAATTAGAAGCTAAAAATAGGGAAGAGATAAATATATTTCTTTTAATTTTTTGGCTAGGCGGCGCAAGCTGCCGTCCGATACAAAGGGCAGAGCCACTATCATCCATCCATCCGAGTTTTAAGTGCGTTCCAAGGAGGTTATAATATCCTCCTTAGTGCGTTCCAATAGGCGTCTACGAGTGCCGTCGTGCGCGCGTCCGCGCATGCGCACGTTGGTGCCGCCATCCATCAATCGACGGCAGCAAACGTTGACGTACGGTTAGTACGGTCGTGCTCTTTGAGAACGCCGGAGTATATGCATATGAACGATCTTTCAAACGTGAGTTGTTACGTCAATGTATGCGCTAGCTAGAGGCTAATTTAGCTGTCTTTATAGTCGTGAGATTCATAGCACTGCAGATTCTTTTACCGCGCTTAAGAGGAAAGCGCGCGTTGGATGCTGCTGGTCTTCTTTTTTAACTCGATGAGTTTCTTCAGTCGTGATGTTATCGACGAATTCGTCGCTTTCTGGGCACCTCGCCGGGAGTCATGACGGCTGCTGTACGGCGCACGTGTGTGTTTTTATCTTGCTGTAGTAGCCGTGGCAAACTCTTCCGCGGATTTAATCTCGGGAGAACGAACTCGCCTGACGATGCCGACTTGTTACGCATTGATTTTTTGTGCCTGTACATTATTAAAACGAGTTGTATTTGGTTTCCTCGTCTAGTGACTACAGACAATAGGCGTAACGGCACAGTTTTTCGTTTCCTGTAGCCGGTTATCACCTTTCGTCCGTAATCCCCTCAAGTTTACAGTATTTTGCATGTTTTCAGTCTTACAGCTGTGTGAATAAGACATGTACACTTCAGCATCAGTAATAAAAAAGGAGAACGGACTAACGTTCTCTTCCGTCAATTCGTGATAGGGCTCATTGCGTGAGAAGTCTGTCTGCTACAAGTTAACCTATTAATAGTCTATCTACGTTGTGGCGATTACACATGCAATATTGTTGCTGCAAAAAATCGGCGAACCGTTAAAAACGTGATTTTCTCCTGTATTGTCGTAAATCTTTAAAGAAAACAGCGTTATAATAGTTGTTAAAACGGTTTAGTTCGAACTTTATGCCGCGAGGCGACGCTAGGCGTAAACAGGTAGACGAGTTCTAATACGCGAACCTGTAGACGTCTACGTAGACGTTGTAGGGCCCGTGGCGCGCCGCGCATTCGCAGGCCGCGCAACTTCCCAGTGCTCCCTGCGCGCGGCCTGTTTCCATCTCCCCGCTCGTTCGGGGATAACCGGTCCCGCGCGAGGGGGCCATAAAAGAAGGCACGCGCCGCCGTCTCGCCCTCTCTTGGTCCCTGCCTCTTCGTTCCTGCTTCGCTGCTGCTTCGCGCCTGGAGCTTCTGCACGGAAGACGACCCGCAGGCTGCAGCCCCCCGGACGACGACCTAGCACCGACTTCGACGATCCCCGTCAGCTCGGTTCGGTGACTAGCGCCAACCAAGCCACAGCTGCGGCGACAGTCTCGCGTCCGCGGATAAATGTAGAGGTTCCCTCCTTTTCCGGCTACACGGACGTGAAGTCAGTCCACGAGTTCTCGTAATAACTCGAGGATTATACGACGGCACTGCGTTCCCCAGACGACGTGGTGCTAGCGCAGGTAATCCCTGTGGCACTTGTTTAAAGCGCGGCGCGATGGAGACGCTGTCAGCCGGCCTTCCAGTCGATGGCAGACTTCACCGATCGCTTCCGCGCCGAGTTCTTGCCGCCCGATTACGAGCGCCGGATGCTTGAGGAGCTTGCGTTGCGCACACAGCACCTAGAGGAGAGCCTCCTCGAGTATGTACACGCAATGCAGGAGCTCTACAAGAGGGCAGATCCCACGGCAACCGATCTTGAACAGGTCGCGCGCGTGATCAGGCAGTGCCATCCGCGCTTCAAGCCGTATTTGCGGGGACGTGGTTTTTCAAACCTCGAGGCCCTAGCACAGGAAGTGAAGGTAGTACAGGCGGATTTACTCGCTGAATTGCGCTACCAGCCACCCCCCAGGCCAGCCGAATCGCTAGAGCCGCGATGCGCCTGGGCCGGAGGAGGCCAAGACTCCGTGCCGCGCGCCAGAGGCGCCGACGTAATGACGGTAGGGCAGGAAAGGCCAGCGGAAGGCTCCGCGATTCCTCGCGCTCTTGACCCGTGCGCGTTCGAACAGCGGCGTCGAGCTGGGCTCGCCAGCGACGTCCGCATAGGCGCGGAGAGAGGGGAAAGACTTCCCCAACCGCTTCGTGGAACGCGGCATCCCCCGACCGCGTGGCAGATGAACGATCGGCTTTGCTGGAATTGCAACCAGCCGGGCCACGTGGCACGAGAGTGTCAAGCAAGGCGTATGCAGGGAAACGCGGACCGCCGGCGGCGATAATTGGCAACACCAGCCTATCGCGGTCGGCGGGAGAATTTCGTGGAAGCCACGGAGGAAAATGGGAAATGTACTCCCACGCCGGGTCACCGGGCGACCGCACCGGCGGCGCAGAGGCTTTTGTCCCCCTCGCCTGTAGAGCACAAGGAATGTTGTCGCGCTCGAGCCCTTTTATGCTAGTGTGGTTAGTTGGTCAAAGCTGCTCGGCACTCGTTGACACGGGCTCAACTCTGTCATTGGTCGGTGATGATGTTTTCGAGGCCTGCCGTAGATGTAACATCCGTGTCAGGCCAGCCGAAACCCCTTTGAGCTTAGCAGCAGGGAAGACAAAAGCGGAGGGAGCGGTACGTCTGGTCTTGCGTTTTTACTGCAGTAAGCGGAGACATCGCTTCGTCTATCTGCCCGGCTTAGCCATACCAGTTATTCTGGGAAGAGATTTTCTTTCGAGCGAAGGCATTGTGCTTGACATGGGGGAGAACGGCTATCGCTACAGCCCCTTCACCCCCCTCATTCCCTTTGTTAGCGCGCCCAAACAGGAATGCGTCGCTCAGCGAGCGAGCGTCCACGCTTTTGTGGCAGACGGCTCCCCCGCGACACTGAATGGTAGCCCATTAGAAGCAATTATCGCGTCCTTCTCAGGAACCGGTAGTCAGCGCCTAAGGCTCGTGGAAACTTTACTCCCGTTTTCGGATTGCTTCACAGAGAGACCAGGCAGAACCGACTTGCTTCAGCACGAGATCGAAACGGATGATGCGCGCCCTTTCAGATGTAACCCGCGGCCGTTAAGCGCGCATAAGAGACAGCTTCTCGACAGCGCCCTTGACGAGATGATAGATACCGGCGCGGTGAGACCCTCACAAAGTCCCTGGGCGTCCCCAGTGGTTCTAGCGCCAAAGAAAGATGGTTCGGTCAGGCTGTGTGTTGATTATGGAAAGCTCAACTCGCTGACGCCTACGGTTGTGTACCCTTTCCAGTCGATCGAGGCTGTAATGTACGCGTTAGGGAACGCAAGGTTCTTCACAGTCCTGGATGCAAGCAGAGGGTACCTGCAGATTGAGGTGCCGGAAGGTGACATTCAGAAAACCGCGTTCACCTGTCACCGCGGGCTCTTCGAATTTACTCGACTCCCGTTTGGTTTGTCTAATGCACCGAGCACGTTCATGCGATTGATGGACATCGTGCTGGGCGATGCAAGGTTCAACTACGCGATGGCGTACCTCGACGACGTCGTGATATTCTCACAGTCGTTCGAAGAGCATCTCATTCACCTGAATTCCGTTCTTGAAAGAATGAGACGTGCGGGTATAACGATCAACCCAAAGAAAGTGCAGTTGGCATCAAAGAGAGTGAACCTCTTGGGATTTGTGGTTGATGATGGCACTATGAGACCGAACGATGACAAACTGTAGGATATTCTGAACTACCCCTGCCCGACGGACGTGAAAAGCTTGCAGAGGTTTTTGGGAATGGTTGCCTTCTACAGACAATTCATCCATAGTTGTTCAGAGCTCGCTAGGCCGTTGAATCAGCTGTTGCGGAAAGGCTCGAAGTGGGTCTGGGGCAAGGAACAGAACGACGCTTTTGTTGCCTTGGCTCTCGCGATAGCGAACACCGCTAGTTTGCGCCTCCTCGACCTGAACAAGCCGTTTGTCTTGCAGACAGATGCTAGTGATGCCGGTGTAGGAGCTGTTTTGTTGCAGGAACACGAGGGCAAGCTGCGGCCTGTCGCGTTCGCTAGCCACACGCTCACATCGGCGGAGCGGAATTACTCCGTGACCGAAAAGGAATGCCTGGCGATAATGTTCGCATTGTCAAAGTTCGACATGTACCTAGACGGAGCGGTTTTCACCGTGCAGACAGATCACCAGGCACTTTCGTGGTTAAAGAGGCTGAAAAACCCCGCAGGCAGACTCGCGAGATGGGCGCTGACGTTGCAACGTTACGCATACGCCATTGAGTACCGCCGGGGTAGCATGAATAAGGTGGCCGAAGCTTTATCGCGCGCACCGTTGAAGGCTGGCAGAAGCGCAGAAGAGGCGCAGACCAGCATTGCTGAAAGCGGCGTCGCCGCTAGTGGAGAGGAGGAGAGGGCGGACGCGAGTGTCGCGCCCTGCGTAGTTAAAGAGACAAAGGAGGTAGACAGAGTTGCCGCGCTGTGCTGCGAGAGAGAGAAGGCGCAGCAGCTGGTGGCGGCGACTACTCGCCTGCCAAGAAGCGAGGCAGCGAGAAATCTGTCTTGGGGAGTAGCGGTCAGTAGGGAAGAGCTAATCGAGGCCCAGAAAGCAGACGGTCTATGCCAGCGGGTGCTGACAGAGCTTGCGAGTATTGCAGCTTGCACCGGGAACGCTGAGGGCAAGTACGACGCGTATCTGCTGGGCGATGATGGCTTACTGCTCCGCTACATCCCCCAACTTGACGAGGAAGAGGCGATTGCATCCCCCTTCCGAGTCGTGGGGTCGTGGTCCCGAGGAAGTTGCGGAAACGATTCCTCCAGTACTTCCATGACTCAGCGCTGGCAGGCCATGGCAGCGGCAGTAAGACCGACAAGTTATGCCGTGTCGCGACCTGGCCAGGTATGAGAAAGGATGTGCTGGGTTACGCCCTACATGTCCTGTTTGCCAGGTAGCCAAGCCTCGGGCGGGGAAACCCGCTGGCGTGATGAAGCCGGTAGTTAGCAACTATCCGTGGCAAGTGGTCGCGCGCGATATCATGGGACCCCTCCCTCGCTCCGCGCGCGGACACCAATATATCCTGGTAATAACGGACCACTATTCCAAGTGGGTTGAGATTTTCCCCCTTAGGAAGCTTGTGTCAGAACGGATTTGGGAGAAACTATAGGAGACATTCACTCGTTTCGGTTTCCCTTCCGACCTGATTACAGACAATGCCTCGTATTTCACAAGCAAAGTCTTTGTTGATTCCTGTCCGGCGCTTCAAATCCGCCACAGGAAAACGAAACCCTACCATGCTCAGAGCAACATAACCGAGAGAGTGAATCGGAATGTTAAGAGTATGCTGGTCGCGACGACCGAGCAGCACAGAGATTGGGACGCACGGCTGTCCGAACTGTCTTTCGCCACTAGAACAACCGTGAACCGGTCGGTGGGTATGACACCTGCTTACTTGAATTTTAGGAAAGAGATCGCTTTTCCGCAAGAGAACGCCCTACTTGACGCGGCGGGGCCCGCGCCCCTCCGCTTACACAGTACGCGGCAAAGCTCCGCGAGCGCCTTGAGGCAGCGCAGCGCGCGGCTCGTGAAAACCTCGATGTCGCGCGCATGGAGCAAGCGGATCAGTACAACAAAGGTCGTCGTCACGTAGTTTTCAACACGGGCGACTTGGTACTGAAAAGTACCCACCCGCTTAGTAACGCAGCGCGTGGTTTCGCCGCGTCTCTAGCGCACAAGTGGGTTGGACCGTTCGAAGTTACGGCACGGACTACGCCACTCACCTACCAGCTGCGGTTGTTGGCGAGCGGTGAAACCGCTGGTCCGGTGCACGTCGCAGACTTGAAAGCTTACCACCTTCGCAAGGACGATAACTGCGAAGCGGGGGAAGCTCAAAGCGATGCAGCGATCTCCCCCAAAGTAAGGCGTACAGGTAGCAACCCGGTTCGCAACCGACGCTATAACCTAAGGCCAAGGTAGTGCACTACTTTGTCTAACGTCTTTGCTTCTTTCAGAATGCATTCTGATAAGATTTTGCAGCAGCCAGGTGAACTACCGTCGCTGGGTCGGGAAACCGCACCCAGCGCATGGTTCAAGGAGGGGCCACTTAAACAGGGGGTACCCCCCTAGATTGTAGTGGTTTGTGGCCCATCATTGTGACCAGCGCGGCCATGCTGGCCGTCTTCAACGAGTCTGGATTGGAGCCCGCTGCCCAGGCCTGGAGTGCGGGCCTCAGGAAGCCAGGTGTGCCCGGGGCGGAAACGCCTGCTGCAATGTGCATCCAGCACGGCGCCACGTGGAAAGGGGTCAATGATATAGAGCAGCAGCTCAGGGCCGCTGCCAGTCGTATCGGTGGCCGAGCCCAGCTGCGCTGTGACCCCGAGGATGTGGCCGCTGCCGGAGAGGGACCAGCCGGAACAGTCCCGCCATGCCTGCTGCTCCTTCCGTCCCACGGACCAGATGGCATCCCGCCAGAGCCAGGCGACAAGCCTTCATATCTTACGCCGACCCGGGCTCGGACATGGACATGGCCCGGCTGTTGGCGGAGCCCGGGTCGGACGCTGAGGGGGGGGGGGAGATGTAGGGCCCGTGGCGCGCCGCGCATTCGAAGGCCGCGCCACTTCCCAATGCTCCCTGCGCGCGGCCTGTTTCCCTCTCCCCTCTCGTTCGGGGATAACCGGTCCCGTGCGAGGGGGCTATAAAAGAAGCCCTCTCTTGGTCCCTGCCTCTTCGTTCCTGCTTCGCTGCTGCTTCGCGCCTGGAGCTTCTGCACGGAAGACGACCCGCAGGCTGCAGCCCCCCGGACGACGACCTAGCACCGACTTCGACGATCCCTGTGAGATTAAAGATGTTTGTTACACGGCCCGCTGTGTATTTGTCGTGCGCATCCCTCGGGCAGAGGAATCGCCCACAACATCTACGAAGCAGTCTTGCTAGACGTCTAAAAATTGGAACACACCCTTAGCGTCTCCCCCTTGAAACGCCAATTTAGTTACTTTGTGGCTAGATTTAGCTACTTTTGTACTCAACTAGCTACCAAGAAAGTCAGTTTAGCTACGAATAGCTGTTTCAGCTCCTTTCTTCAAAATCTAGCTACAAATCTAGCTGTTTTGAAGAAATCTAGATTAAATCTGGCTACATTTTGAGAAATTACTAGTCGGCCTTGAAAAATCTTTCCACGACGCTACACATGATGAAACTGACGTCAGGCACATAGCGCCATCTGGTAGTTTTTAAACAAGACGCAAACCAGACAACTCGCGGTACACTATTGTGCACGTGTGTACGCATTCCTATTACTTAACGTTCCCTGCGCGGCGACCATAAGGCGCCTGGAATCGACTGTCTGATTGGACTCTCTTTGCGGATCATGCGCGGTCAGCGCCGAGTGGATGAAAGAGGCCAAGAGGCCCACCGGTCCGAGTTACGCCTAGTCACGGTGGAAGAAAGAGAGGTGCTCTGACGGCGCCGCGAGGAGCGGCCATAGAGAAAGAGATTGGTAAAGAGCGGTCACTCGGTGAAAACTGGCCCCAGGAAATGACGCGCGACTTTTTGCGCTGCCGCTGATTGATGGATGGCGGCACCAACGTGCGCATGCGCGGACGCGCGCACGACAGCACTCGTTGGTAGCCCGCCGGAGCAGACGAAAAGAAGTTGTCGAAGGGAGCGGTTGTGTGCTCGTGCTTCGCCGCGCTTGTGCGGCACAGACCTCTCGTGGGCTGCTGCGCGGAACGACAGCGGTTTGAAACGACGGCAAGGTGGGCAACGTTTTTTGCCTAACTACGCTGCATTTCAAGCAGTTTACGCTGACCATGCCGGCCGGTGCCAATAAGTTTCGCAGCTTGTGAACAGGCGCGCCGGCTGTTCAGGCGCAGTTTGTTACGCCGTAACTTTGGCGGTTCCCAACCACGGCGAGGTGTAATATGTTGTGTTCCCGGGAAACAGCTTCATTTCGAACAGTTTAGCTCGTCACGTTTGACAAAGTGGCATGTGAAGGCACCAAGGCACGCCGTTGCGCCAAAATGGCGTGTTGGCCGGCCGGCGCGGCCATGCTGACGCAGTTTGCCGAACGGCTAGTTTTGCTAAGTGTCGCGTTTAGCAGAGCAACGGTAAAGTGAGAAACGTTTCATTCTTGACTTTCTTGTCAAACTACGCAGTATTTCAGGCAGTTTAGCTCAGTACGGCGGTCTGCGCTTCACAAAGTCGCACGTGAAGGGCAGCCAAAAGGCTGCGATGACATGTGACATGGCGTGAGGTTTTGTGAACGGCTAGTTTTGCGTGGTGTCGCGTTTAACAGGGCAGCCGCAAGGTGAGAAATGTTTCATTCTTGTAAAACTGCGAGGCATTTCGAGCAGTTTAGCTCAGTGCGGTGGTCTGCGCTTCACAAAGTCTCGTTTGAAAGGCAAAGTACTCGCCGGCCGCGGTGAGGCCAGGCTGCGGTTTTGCGAACGGCTAGTTTTGCGTGGTGTCGCGTTACATTTAACGGGACAACGTTAAAGTGAGAAATGTTTTATTATGCGGCAAGCTTCATTGCTTCAGCTGTTCAGTGCTCTTGAGGAATATTGTTAGTTTAGTGGCTGTTATTTCACGCTCTGTAGAAATGCATTTTCAGATAGGTTCGGTTAGCCTGCATTTCCTGACCTCTACGTTGCAAGACTAGCTTTTGTATCGATTTTACGAATGACAGCTTTTCTGTTCTGGACCATAACTGTTGCTCACCAAGTTTTCAGTACCCACCCACATGCACAGATGTGTGCGCGGTGCAGTGGCCTTACATTTCATTGCGACCTTCTGCATCATGTTCATTCCTTTTCCAACAGCACTGCATGGACCCACGGACTGCAGCCGAAGCACGGCAGATGCGACGAGTGAATGGTGTGGCCTTCCCTCAAGCGTCAGTACTTCTCTCTGCCCTGGACAATACAAGTTACCCTTGCTAACGTAGCCGCGACTGGGACTGTGTAGTTTATGTATAATGCCTTATTTTGTTACATATCATTTGCAACATTTCGGAAATCAGTTATGCTATTTTTTGTCTCTACCTAAGTGCTGTGTCTCACCTTGTGTATTTTTATTCTGTGTTGTGCACATCGCCTAATGTGTGTCAAGTATTGTCAATGCATCCGTCTACATCTGTTGCATCTCTTGTGTTGTATATGCAGCAAAATAAATTCATTTCACAAAGCACTTGATGTCTTTTCTACAATACTGTTTTGCTAAGGCTGTGGCGCAGCTGCGTTGATGGCCAGTTTAGAGAACTGGGAATCTATTTTTCCTGTTGTTATGCATGCTGTAAATAAATAGAAACACTAGCAGACCATTTAAAACCAAAATAATGCGCCAGAAGGGCAGGTAAGGGCGCAGCACATGGCTAGCATTCAAACCGCGCGCCCTTCTGCAAAACCGGAAGTAGTTGCCGCCGGCCGCTTGGTGCACTACAGTCAAATGGGCCGCTGGGTCCTATGGGAGTGTCCGCTCTTTACCAATCTCTTTCTCTGTGGAGCGGCCGCTTAGTATGACTTTTACGCATGACGCGGCCGCCAGGGGCAGCACCGGTACTGGGGGCCTATCTCGTCGCTCGTTTCGCTTACACTTCTATAGGGGAGAAAACCTGGGCCAGGGGGCGCTGCGCCGCTCTGTGCGTATGTGTGTGGGCAGTGGAGAGAGAAAAATGCAGATCAGGAAGGAAGATTTCTTTGATAACTCAAGAGGCAGTGCCCTACTTTTTGAAGATAGATCAGGGTGGCCTTAGAACACGCAGCTACAAAAAGAAATTTAACAATGGAGATGACGCATGAGCTGTATGTGGAAACTCCAGTGAAACAATTGGCCATATTATACTCGAATGTAATGGTGTCTATCCAGAAGTTGATGCAGGCGCAATCACTGTTCCTGAAGTTCTGGGGTGTAGAGATACCAGTGGCCAGGTGAATAAACCGGCGGTGGAAACTAGCAAGAAACGACTGGAAGATTGGTGGCTTAAAAGCAGAGAAGTGACATAATGTTAGCAATGTAGGAACAAACATTTAATAAATAGAATGATGGTTTATAGTTGACCATTCTAAATCAATAATTAAGATATATAGAGAAAAATAAGCATGATAGCTACTGCTACCACCCCGTTTCAAAGGAGACGCTCCTATATTCCATCCCTTCCATCCATCCGTCAGCGCCCTCCATGGAGACCCCGTCAAAACCTCCGCGCAGTGCGGCCGCGTCGTCTGCTCCCCGCCGCATAGAAAAGCATGCTGTCGTCTGCTCCACGCTGCTTTCCAGCACGTGTTTGCGCGCACGCGCTCGGTTGTTTCTCTCCTCCTCCGGCCGCATTCTGGCCGCCGCCGCGCTCCAACAAAGGGGGCAAGAAAAAAAAAAACGAATGAAAAAACGACGGCGCGCGTTTTCGCAAAACTCGTGAAAGTTGTTTTTCTCTCTTCTCTCTTTCGTGTTGAAACGATGGTTGTCGTTTTTTTTTTAGGTATCTCGTACCGCTCGTATCTCGCACCTCTGTAACTGGCGGTGCCGCAGCAGCCATCGCGGAACGAAGTCGGCCTCAAGAAACAGATATATGTCATTAATGCCATCACTCGGCGCTTATAAAGAGAAAACACATACGTTAATCGTTCTATCCTTCTACGCGATCCTGCTTCGGAAGCTCAAAACAGCGCATTCGCTAGAGGAGATAACTGAATTAGGGATTGCACAGCGTAGTTGTGGAATTAAGAAGACAAAAGGTTTACTTGGAGAGATGTCCCCGCCTGCATGAAAAGTCGTCAGGCATTTCCTCGCTCTTCGTCTCGCGGAGAGAGGAAACTGCCGAAAAAATGGCATGCCTCGGCTTCTCGTCAGTGATCCAGGTCGTTAAGAAACCTCTCATCGTTAAAGGTAGATAAGTCATTGATTTCGGATGGCAGCGCCACAGCAGCGAACTCCCCCTGACCGCTGTCAGCAGGAACCAAAGGGTAAGGCGGCATGCTTTGTGCCTTTGTAGGGAACGCGTCCTAAACGCGCCGAAAGTAGGCACCACGGCGCCGGCAGCATCGCCTAAAACGTCTGCCCCCAGAGTTGAATAATCCCTTTCAAGTGAGCAGTCAGAAATGGAAAGGAAGCTTCCCAACCAGCACTCGGAGCACTCGTCGCTGTGTACACGCGTATCAATTCTCAACGAGAAGGCTGGACCCTTCATTCTCTGAACAACATGGAAGAGACATCAAGAGGTGCCGCCTCAAGTCCTTCGAGTACCGAATTCGCGTTCATGTTTTTTTTTTTTTATTTTTTGTCTGAGCCTGCCAACCAGCGCTCTTTGAAAACAATGTCCGCGGCGATCAATTAATCATAATTTCTCACTTTCGAAAGCACCGATAAAAAACGTGCCTCTATGTCAGCCGGGGCACAGAAAAAGCAAAAATACGAAACACCATTGGCAAAGAGCGCCGGCTTTCCGCGCACCCTTACTCTCCTTCGCCCGCTCCGCGTGCTCGTGCGGCTGCCTGTAGCACGCGCTCCCGAGCGAGCGGGCTGCGCAGACTCCGCAGACAGCCGCGC
Organism: Amblyomma maculatum; assembly: GCF_055883805.1. Lineage (NCBI taxonomy): Eukaryota > Metazoa > Arthropoda > Arachnida > Ixodida > Ixodidae > Amblyomma > Amblyomma maculatum. Next base: position 219,841,970 of record NC_139345.1, read on the forward strand.
GCAGCGCGGGCGCGGATGCGCGTAGGCACGGCCGGTCTCGAGGGAGAGAGCGCGCGCGCTTTCTTGAAAAGAGAAACGCGCTCTCCCTCGAGACCGGCCGTGGCGTAGGTTTTGTAGTTCCTCTCCGCTCCGCTGGAAACCGAGCGCTGGCGTCGCGGAGCAAACTCCAGCTTTGGTTCCAATGGGAGCGCCTGGGACGGGCGCTTGATTTTGATACATAGGGGCGCTCGCCGGCTTGAAACAATTTTTTTTTTGGTTGCAGGTGTGTACCTTTATGTTTCTGACAAGTTTCTGGGTTATAATTCGACTCGGGGCCGCATGAATGATTTTTAACTGATATGCAGCTTTGCGGTTTACGACAAACACGATTAATAGAATATTTCCTGAAAGCACTCCTGTGAGCGGCGTGCAAAAAGCATCCAAAGCAGTACAAGACGACCATGCGCGCCTTCACAGCTGCCAGCATGTGCAAAGTTTCAGGTACAGTCAAGCCGAAAAAAAAAAGGAAACGGTTGCGTTCGCCCACTTTCTCGCCGTTTATTTTTCCGGTTGATAACAAAAAACGCTAATGTCTTGATTTATTGCATTACGGACAATTTTAGAAGGCTTTTGCTGCAACCCAAATGTAAACATGACGCAAGAAATTTAAACAGCGGAACTCGTAGGCACGCCTTTGCTCGCATTTCTTTTTATTACCATGCACATGTACGTGTCGTGCATTACAGCGCAATTGGAAAGTACGATGCTATTGGTCTCGAGATCGAGCAGAGTCGCCACCTTGCGGCTCAGCGGCGAAACCTACTCAGTGTGGATGCTTTTTCGCGTCGCGTGCTAGCCCGCATTGATTTACGCGCGCGTGCGGCGTGTATAGGAGTGTTTTTGTTTGTTTCGCGGTTCCTGTGAGCTTTTGCTTACCTATATGCCTCTCGCAAAATAAATATGAACACTCTATAACCCCACGTTTCATTAAAAAAATAATACTTGTCCGTATCGAGCATGTCGTGCTTGGATAAGGACATCATCCATCGCGGTCTTCGGAGCTTGAGATCCTTTGACATGCAATGTCTCAAACGAAGTGGTACTGTCGTTACCGCCGTGTCAAAGCAAAACAGGTCGCTGCCGTCAATAAAAGGTAATGCAAACGCTCAGAAGTCGCATATTCCCGTTTCTGTTTGGAATACCGCAGCTACGCAGCATATGCAACCGCAGACTGCTTCATATAGCAGAATGCAGTTTGAACAGACCACTCTATGCCTACTATGCCTTCTGTATTCACGATAAAGTTGTGTGAGTACTTTTTTTTTTGCTTTTAAACCTCTGTCGCGGTGTCTCAATGGTAAGAGCGCTCGAAAGCTGATTTCGAGAACGGGGGATTCAATCACAACCGTTTCGAAAGGCGTTCCTCTGCTGTGGGATTTGACTGCACAATAAACAATCCCACGTGGTAAATGTGTTAATAATGAAAAAAAAAAAACGACACCGAAACCAGCCTCTGCAATCATCCTTCATAGCCGATGCCGCTTTCATGCGTTAAACCCGGGCCAATATGCATTTCTTTTCTTTTGTTGTTGAAGGCTTCTGTGCATCCGTAAAAGTTTTAGTGAGCACATTTTGCTTTAGAGAAATTCTCGAATGTTCGAGAAACATATTCCCTGCACCTAATTGTTACCCTAAATATTACATAATACACCTAGATTAATGTACTTTACTGGTAGCCTATTATAATCATTATAATCCCTTAGCGTCCAAGTGCTGTCTTCCGAGCAAACTCGTCGTTTCTGACAAGGGGAGTAAAACAGCTTCATGCGGGCTTACATATCAGTGTTTAGTTCGGGAATAAATACATTTTTATAGTCGCATGATAAGATGACCTCTATTTCTTTCGGAATAGTTTTATATCCGGCATCTGTTTTGGAAGCAACCTCGCATAAGATTTAGTCACTGCTAAATAAATAGTGATAGAGAAATTTTCAGCCTGTAAAATTGCTTCCTAGAACATGACAGTGCCCATGCGCAATTTATAACGATGTCTTCGCAGCGAGTAATTCGTAGCTTGCACTTTAACGTTACTAAAAATTATACGCTGATTATTGTAAATTTTGTCAAGTGTGTAAAAGTTCTCTCACAAGGTGAAATTTATTGGCATTACAAAACAAAATAATTACACTACTAATTTACCGTTATATGTTAACATCACACATATCAGAAATCCCTTATACTTTCCTCGGTTTCAGGAAATCATTTACAGTTAGTGACGCATGCAGTAATAAACTATCACATTCTATGACAGTGGCCGCAAAAAGCATCTCGGTAAATTCAATCCACTCAGCGCTGTACACGTGAACAATCAGTTTTCCTGTGCGGCGAGGTTTCCTGTGGAGTGTCGGCGTGACTCATTTTTGGGGAACACCTGTGCGTGGTTGTCTGGGGCCAGAGTTAACGTGCACTCAGTCTAAAGCAACTCGCCATGCAGTGCGCTGCCAATGCTACATTTAACCTGCTTAATCCTCGAGTCAAGTACGATATAATATGAACCAGGCTTTCTCAATTCAATCTAAAGTATTGCAGGTATCTGCGTGGTCTTGACACTAAATTTGCCAGTCTCACTCGCATGAGACACGCGCAAACTGTTTAAAAATCGATAAGAAAAACAAAGCTTTCATTAGGCAGGCCGAAGCATTAGGCGCGTGAGCGCGGTACAGCGCAAGAAACGTGCAAAGTAAATCTGGAAGTATGATGGTTGCGTGCTTTGTTTTCCTAAAATCCGCTCTTCTTCTACTGCATTGGCGAAATCATTGGATCTTTTTCTGCAATATTGCAGAAATACTGCAGAAGACATGTTTTCATCGCCAGCAAACCCGCCGTAAACTCGGAAGCAGACTACGCAGCGTGCGTTTCTGCGAGCGCCGCCGGCTGCCGATCCACACTACCGGAGTGACGGTGGCGCCCCCTCTAGGTCGATCTCGCGACGAATAGGGCGATTCCATGTGAGATCAAACAAAGGATAGTCTGCCGACCTTATAAATTGATTTTAAAGTTTGATATATTGTTTACCGACGACTGGAAAGAAGTTATCTGCAATTGGTTTAGCTGCCAATTTTTTTTTTTTGGGGGGGGGGGCACAGGAAATGAATAATAACGAAGGAGTGGAGTGACGCGGTTATATGTTATCTGCTGTTTTTGACAACTTTCGTTATTGATTACAGAAAGTATAATAAAGTTAGGTAGCTGAAAATGGCCTAACTAAAAATATGCAAGTTTCTGTTTGTATTCAATTATTTTGGCGTTTTGGGAAGAGTAGGTTTTTTTATTTGCATGAACAATAAAGGAGAGGTTGGTGCCGCATAGCGGTCGCGGTTATTGCTTCCAACCAAATTTATAAGAAACGCCTGGCTTGTTTTTATAATATTTCTTAAAGTATAATAATTGGTTCACAGAAAAGGTGGCGCATTATTTGTCCGAAATGTTCAGTCTTCTCCACCTGTACCATGCCTACCGCCCGGACAGCAACCACCCACAACTTAAGCGTCCTACAATGGAACTGCCGCAGCTTCCGCCGTAAGAGAGCCTCACTCCAACAATACATTGATTCTCTCCCAAACCAACCAGATGTCATCGCTTTACAGGAGGTTAACAACTCCGCAAAACTCATTAATTACTCCACACACCAACGCACTCCAGCAACTTGCATTATGGTTCACAAGGATTATACTGCACTTGCTTTAGATCTAGAAAAAGAAGATGATGTAGTGTACGACTTTGTACAAATCCTACCTAGACACCGCAACGGCACGGGCACCTACATTCTCAACATTTACAGTAAACCCACCCAAATTGCCTTCCCTTGCGCCAGGATGTTCACAAAGGCACTCACTGTCGCCCAAAGAGCTCCGCTCCTTATTTTGGGTGATTTCAATGCGCAACACCCATCCTGGGGCTACCCGAAAGCAAACAAGAAAGGCCGCATCCTAGCAGACACCATCTCAAACCTCATGCTTACCATGCTGAACGACCCGACCCAACCTACTCCACTTGGCAACAGTGTCACGCGTGACACCAGCCCCGATATCGCACTAACCCACGGCGGTAAGGCTTGCCTATGGGAAAACACACTTGAAACTTTAGGCAGTGACCATTTCATTCTGATCATCCATCTTGCAAGCAAAACGCATCGACATATGCGCGGTACTGCCAAAATCACTGATTGGACCGCGTTTCGAAAAGAGCAAGCTGACCTTGATCACCCAGATATCACTGATTACGCTTCCTGGGCATCGGACCTTAGGCACCTGTCCTCTAAGTACACCCGAACCCTGAAAACATCTTTAGACCGCCCTGCTATTGACTCCCATCTCCTGCACCTGTGGGACGCCCGCAGAGGCCTGGTGAAACGTTGGCGCCACCAGCGCCACAACAGAACGCTCAAACGCCGCATCGCAACCCTAACGCAAGCTGCAGAGGACTATGCATGGAACCTTGCTCAATCAAATTGGCTGACAAGATGTGATTCCCTGAGTGGTAACCTTAGCTCGAAACAAACTTGGAGCTTACTCAGATGCCTCATTGACCCCAACAACTCCAAAAGCGACCAACGCAAGAACCTTGCTCGGGCTCTACATGGTTACCGCGGCTCCAATAGAGATCTCGTACAAACCATCAAACAAAAGTACTTCTGCACCACAGTCGACACGGACCCCCTCACTCCCTATAATGGGCAGCCAAACGAGAAACTAGATGCGGAATTCACCGTCAAAGAAATACAGGCCGCCATCCTAGCCATGCGCAGAGGCACAGCTCCTGGGAAAGACAAGATCATGGTGGGACTCCTCGCCAATCTCCACGACGCAGCCCTCACGCAGCTCGCGAATTACATTAACAGCTGTTGGCGCATGGGCCGGCTGCCAAACGAGTGGAAGACTGCGGAGGTGCACTTCATTCCCAAACCGGGCAAACCCATAAATATTAACAATCTACGGCCCATCTCTCTCACCTCCTGCGTAGGGAAAGTTATGGAGAAGGCGGTACACATCAGGCTCACCCGATATCTTGAAGAAAACGACTTGTACCCACACACCATGTTCGGATTCCGGCCTGGCCTATCCACCCAAGATATACTCCTCCAGCTTAAGGAAGAAGTCATAAACCCCCCTAACAAGCCTTTCTTCAGGACAATTCTCGCTCTTGACCTCAAGGGGGCGTTTGATAATGTAAAGCACCACTCTATTTTGGAAAATATGAGCCACATCAATTGTGGTGCAAGGACCTATGCATATGTTAAAGATTTTCTTCACGGTCGTACCGTCTACGCCGACCTCGGTCTGGCAGAACCTAGCCAAATACAGCTAGGCACACGCGGCACGCCACAGGGTGCTGTTCTATCACCCTTACTTTTCAATATTGCTTTAATCAAACTCCCAGCCCAGCTAAATCAGGTATCGCATCTACGGTACGCCTTCTACGCGGATGACATCACTATTTGGACCACGGCCTATTCTACCGCGGAAATCGAAAACCGCCTTCAAGAGGCCGTAACCATCGTGCAAGCCTACGCCGCTAACTGCGGCCTTACTTGCTCCCCCGAAAAGTCGGAGTTGCTGGTAGTACACAGCTCCCGCCAACGCAGACCCACTGTTGAAGTCAACCTCAATGGAAACCCAATACCACAGAAGGACACCATCAGGGTTCTAGGGCTTTACATCAACGACAAGGACAGAAATGTGTACGCCCTCACTCGGCTCAAAAACACCAGTCTGCAGGTTGCGCGTATGATAGCCAGGGTCACTACCAACGACAGGGGTATGCTCGAACAAGACGCCCTGCGCCTGGTTCAAGCATTCATCATTAATCGATTTGTGTATTCGACACCGTATCTGCACCTCAAAACTGGAGACTATAAGCAAATCGACTTCATTATACGAAATGCAGTTAAAAAGGCGCTGGGCCTGCCCCAAAGCACTTCCACAGAACGTCTTTTGCAATTAGGGGTGCACAATACAGCCGAAGAACTCCTTGCCGCCCAACGCGCCACCCAGATAAATCGACTAGCAGCAACCCGCACGGGCCAGACCGTTCTTATGGACCTTAACCTGACTAGCCCGCAAGGTCTCGTACAAAAGAAGGCTATACCGCCCGGGTGGTCAGACTCGTTCATAGCCAATCCCCTACCCCGCAATATGCATCCTCTGTTCCACCAAGGGCGCCGGAAGGCGCGGGCCAAATACATCCAGGAAAAGTACGGGACGGACACTGAATCCTACTATGTAGACGCAGCAAAGTCAGAAGCGGGGTACACGGTAGCGGTTGTGATTCACCAACAACTGGTTGATGCCCTCACCATCTGCGATGACAATATAGAAATGGCGGAGGAGGTGGCCATTGCTTTAGCCGCCACGCATACCACCTGCGCCTATATAATAACAGACTCTATGGCTGCCTACCGCAACTACATCAAAGGACGAATAGGTCCCCAGGCTGCCAGAATATTGAAAAATTATGGACACCCCGAACAAGACAAATGCCTCGTCTGGACACCGGGACATCAAGGCGTGGAAGGGAACGAGTGCGCCCATGCCGCTGCCCGAGCTCTCCTCCCCCGGGACTCGACCCCTCCATCCTCCACACCGCCCTATCCCGGCCCTCTGGCGACGTATGCGGAGAAGTTACAGCACTGCAGACTCTCTCGCAGAAAATATCCACCCCCAGCCAAGGGGCTCTCCAAAGCGGAGGAAGTTAGATGGCGACGCCTACAGACAGGTACATATAATACACCAGCCCGTTTAAACACAATACACCCCGGGTTCTGCGACCCCAAATGCAAATATTGCGGGGAAAAGGCAGGCCTGCACCACATGGTGTGGACCTGCCCACACAATCCTCCAGATGATCCGAATGCAGTGCCAACAATTGAGGGGTGGGAGGCTGCCCTATCCAGCTCTGGACTAGAGGCCCAACGGGCCCTCGTGACACGTGCGCGGGTAGCAGCGGCAGCCGCTGGAGTCCCGGACTAGGGACCCCACCTACACATCCCCCTCCCTTAAATATACTTAATAAAGTTTTTCACACACACACAGTGGACACCTGACCCGCGCCTTAAGGGAAGGGACGAAGGTGGGAGTGAAATCGGAAAGAGGGCTAAGTAGTAATTTCTACAACCCGGGGTGGTGGTGGTGAAAACGTTTAATAAAATATGGAGTTACATGAAGGTTGCTCTGGGGGTCAGGCTTAGTGCCCTTCCCCTCACAAACACTAGGTGGAGTCCCTTGTACGGGACCCCAGTGGCTTCCGCTGCCGCCATTGCGCTTTTGACCAAGGCCTTTTGGGCTTTCAGGTCGGAGCAGGCGAGTAGGGTCGCCTCCCAGTCCTCCCGGGTGGTGTTTTGGTTAGGTGCAAAGGCAGGGTTGGAGGGGCACGCCCACACCATGTGGAAAAGGTGGCACTGTCAAAGTGTTTAAGTGACGCCGGGCACATCATAGTATTCGTAAGGAGACGAAGAAACGCGCGTTCCTCCGCTCTTGTTAACCCTTTACACGGGTGGGGGTAAATATTGTGCCTGTTTTGGTACAGCTGCGTAATTTCTCTGAAAGTGTAGGCTGGTGTAAATTCTTCTGAGGAGGAAGGAGACGAGGTTGCCCGGTTAGAAAGCGCGCGGGCGGCGGCATCTGCTGCCTCGTTTCCTTCTAGCCCAGAATGGGCCGGAGCCCAGACTATGAAGCGGCGGGATGGACTTTCCACGTACGAGCCGTTTTGCAGTAGTCGGTAGGTCAGGTCCGAGCTGTTTTTTAGTAGCCGGTAGGCCAGGTACGGGACCCAGCCCTGTTGAAAGTTCCTACGCGCCCCTCGCGAATCCGTTATGATTGTTTTGGAATCAGAATGTGTTGCTGCTAACGCGATGCGACCTCCTCTGCCTGTGTTACGCTTCGGGCTTTAAATGTGAGCCCGTTTACCGTTTTTGACTCGTGGGTCACCGCCGCCGTGTACCACCCGCCTGGGTGCGGGCCGGACGCGTCCACATAGTACACTCCGGGTTTCCCTTCGTAGTGATGAGCTAAGGCCTCTGCCCTGGCCATGCGCCTACCCTCGTGGTCGTCCTTGGACATATTAGTGGGGAGTGGTTTTACGTGCAGGGCGTATCGCCACTCCTTGGGAAGCCTTACTCTTTCCTCGGTTACAGTCGTGTGTTGTATGTGTAGACGGGTTAATAGGCGACGCACCGACGGTGTCTGCGATAGTCGCGTGTATTGACTCGTGAGGTGGGCTTCTCTCAGCTCCTCGAACGAGTTCGTCATACCCAGACCTTGGAGTCTCAGGTTCGACGTGGTTATAGGGAGGTCGAGGGCCTTCTTCGCTATTTTGCGCGTGATCACCTCGAGGATGTTCTCGTCGTGTTTCTTGAGGTGGAGATAGGGGGTCGAGTACAGGATTCTGCTTGTTACAAAGGCATTGGCCAGCCGTAGAGCATCTTTGCTTCTCAGTCCCCCTTTTTTGTTTGAGACTCTGCGGACCATTCGGCCCACCTGGTCTCCCACCTTTTTTAGCTTGTCGAGCGTGGTCGTCGCTAGCTTACGCTGGTGAATGAAAGGCCCAGTACTCTCTCTCGGGTATTGGTTCTGATCCAAGTCGCAATTCTATCTTGTCTGTGCATTTTTTGGAGGGACGAATATGGACGAATTCGGATTTTTTTGGTGAGCACTGAAGGCCGCATTTTTTTCGCGTACTCATTTACAGCGGTGGCTGCCTCCTGCAAGCTGGCCTCCATTTCTCCGAGAGAGCCCTGCGTGGCCCATATGGAGATGTCGTCCGCGTACAGCGCGTACTGCACACCCGAGACTTTCTCCAGGTGGACCGGGAGATTTTTCATTGCCATGTTCAAAAGAAGCGGGGATAGCACCGCTCCCTGTGGTGTACCTCTCGTGCCTAATAGGAAGGGGCCGTGGTCTGCATTCTGGATCCTCACGTAGGCCTGTCTGTCTGAGAGGAAGCGTTTTATATACTCGAACGCGTTCTTTCCACACCCCGTCTCCGAAAGGTGTGTCAGGATGGCCTCGTGCGTCACATTATCGAAGGCTCCCTTCAGATCTAGGGCCAGCACTATCTTATCCCCGTTCGGATGTTCTATTGGATTCAATATTTCTCTGCTAAGCTGTAGCAGGACGTCCTGAGCCGATTTATTTGGCCTGAAGCCATACATCGAGTCGGCGAAGACTCGCTATTTTCAAGATACTCGGAAAGTCTGTCTCTGACCATTGTTTCCATCAATTTGCCTACGCACGACGTGAGAGAAATGGGCCTGAGGTTGTCCGTATCTATGGCTTTGCCTGCCTTTGGGATGGAAGTTATGAGTGCCGTCTTCCATTCGGTGGGAAGAGGAACTTCGCCCGTCCAGATCGAATTGAAGTGTTCTAGCAGGGATTGGTATGCCTGGTCTGGTAGGTTTGCTAGGAGTTTTACCGTGATCCCATCCCTTCCTGGCGCGGTCCCGCGTTTCATTCTCGCTAGGGCTGCCTTGAGCTCGTATAGTTTGAAAGGTTCATCTAGCTCAACATTTTCGTCTCCACTGTACCTGTAAGCTTCTCCCCTTGGGTCTTGGGTCGTGCTCAAGTACTGGTCTCGGAGCTTCAGCGCTAACTGGGCCGTATTTCCTTGAAACGCGTGTATTGCTCTCTGCAGGTGTTTCTGCGACTCGGTGCGCGTCTGGTTTGTATCTATGAGAGCTCGGAAGAGACGCCATGTGTTTTTGCCAGACATCTGCCTAGCTGCCGCGTTGCACCTCTCTACCCAGTTAGCGTCCGCGAGTTGCGCCGCGTATTCTGCCGCCTCTTTTGTTATCGCCGCGATCCGGGTTTTTAGCTTGCGGTTATGTTTCTGCCTGCGCCATCTTTTAACCATGCTGCGTTTGGCTTCCCAGAGGTGGAGGAGGTGGGTGTCCACATCCGTCACCGCCTCAGAGAGCTTTACCCGCGTTTCCGTCGAACGAAAACTGGTTAGCAGCTGTTTGGTCCAGGCTTGGTATCCCTGCTCCTGGATAGAACTAACATTATATTATTTTCTAAATTTTGCTCAGTCCGGCATCCTAGTCTGCCCCGTCGGTCTGGTAAGGGGTTTAGTGCGGATCGTTATGTTGATCAGACAGTGGTCACTACCGAATGTTTCCTCCGTATTCGTCCACTCCACTCGCCTCGCGTTTTTTGAAAAAGTTAAGTCCGGACAAGTGTCCCTCTGCGCCGAGTTCCCAATTCGCGTGGGGTACGCCGGGTCGGTGTGTAGGGTTCGGCCTAATGTGGACGCTGCCTCCGCTAGCTTCCGTCCTCGTATGTCCTCTAGGTTGTAGCCCCATGAGAGGCTCTGCACATTGAAATCTCCTAACACTAGTAACGGATCTCGTCCCGCTTCCCTGACAGCCCTACTCAGGACTATGGAGAAATTTACATTTTTTGCTTTAGGTGGGCAGTACACGTTCAGGATGTGGAGCGGCGGATCATCCTTTTTTATGGGCAGGAGAGTCACCATCACGTATGAAAAGCTGGCTTGTAATTCCAGATCTATCAGATTTGCTGTGAAATTTTTGTGCACGAAGATGCATGTTAGGGGGTCGAGTTGGAACGTTTTGTAGTTTGTGAGGCTCACGTTCCCGCCTGGCTCCTGTACGGCCACCACTGCCGGAGTATGCTCGTACGTGGAAAGGTGCATCCTAAGGTCCGCTCTCTTAGCCTTTGATTTAAAGCCTCGACTATTCCACTGTGTTAAAATTATAGGACTCTCCTTTGTTCGTCCCGCCATGTTGTGCCTGCAGATTGTTATTCTGGAGGGGGAGCTGCTGCAGCTTCTCACCCTCACTGATCACCCTACGCATCTTGTGAGTTACGGGATTCGTGGGTCTCCTTGTGTTAGCATACTTGCGAATCGCCATCGCTTTCGCTATCTGTCGTGATACTATGGAGGGAATGGATTCCTGTATCTTCCTCATCATAGCTTCTAGTTTGTTTTCCATGCTGGGCTCTGCGTCGCTTTCCATCGCCTCCTCTTGCTGAGGCGGCTGAGATTTAGCTAGTGCAGTTTCTAGTTTGCTGGTTAGTAGCTCTATTTGAGCTTTTAGGGCTGCTATCTGTTTTCTTAATTCAATTTCTACCAAATTTGGTGTAGGTGGAGAGGTAGTATTGGGAGGAGGAGGGACGACTCCACTCACCAGCTGCTTCCCGTTCTTGACCATGCTGGCCCAGTTCCTCTCTTGATTGTTTTGTTTAGAATTTGGCTCCATGTTAAACGAAGGGGGCGGGAGATTCTCGCTCCTTCTTGTCTTTTTCTTGTTTTTCTTCTTTTTCTTGTTCTTGTTACTGGATTGTTGCTGCTCGTTCCTTCGAAATTTCGCAGTGCAGTCTTCAGAGTTTGTGGCGTGTTCGCCGCCACATACCGCACATTTTGGATTGCACTCGTGAGGGGCCCGCACCCCCTCCACAAACGGAGCTTGCGTTCCGCAGAGTCCGCAGTTTTCTTGCCTCGGTGTCGGGCAGGCGTCTGCCCTATGTCCCACCGGGCCACACAGGGTACACGCTGCTATGGTGCGACGGTAAGTGGCTACCGGTATAACTTCCGCGTTATACAGCACAGCTCTGGGCTTGTCATCATCATCATCATCATCATAATCAGCCTGATTATGCCCACTGCAGGGCGAAGGCCTCTCCCATATTTCTCCACTTAACCCGGTTCTGTGCTAGCTGCATCCACTTGACCCCTGCGAACTTCTTAATCTCATCCGCCCACCTAACTTTCTGCCGCCCCCTGCTACGCTTTCCTTCCCTTGGAATCCAGTTTGTTACCCTCAGCGACCATCGGTTATCCTCTCCGCACTACATGTCCTGCCCATGTCCATTTCTTCTTAATTTCTACTAAAATGTCGGTAACTTGAGTTATTTCTCTGACCCACTCTGCACGCTTTCTATCTCTTAATGTTACCCCTACCATTTTTTGTTCCATAGCCCTCTGGGTTGTCCTCAAATTAAGTAGAACTCTCTTGGTTAGCCTCCACGTTTCAGCCCCATAGGTGAGTACAGGCAAGATGCAACTGTTGTATACTTTCATCTTGAGCGATACCGGTAAGCTGCTAGTCATAATCTGCGAGTACTTGCCAAATGCGCTCCATCCCAATCGTATTCTTCTTGTTATTTCCTTTTCGTGGTCCGGATCTGCGGTTACTACCTGTCCTAAGTAGACATATTCGCCTACTACTTCCAGTATTTCGCTACCTAATGTAAACTGCTGTTCCTTCCCGAGGCTGTTGAACATTAACTTAGTCTTCTGCATATTGATTTTCAAGCCTACCTTTCTACTTTTCCTGTCTAGGTCATCAATCATTATTTGCAGTTCATCTCCAGAGTTGTTTAGCAAGACAATGTCATCAGCAAATCGCAGATTACTGAGGTATTCTCCATCTACCCTTATCCCTAACTGCTCCCATTCCAAGTCTCTGAATACTTCCTCTAAACAAGCTGTGAATAGTACTGGGGAGATTGTGTCTCCTTGCCTAACACCTTTCTTTATGGGAATTTTGTTACTTTCTTTATGCAGAACTATGGTTGCTGTGCAGCCACTATATATATATTCCAGCACTTTCACGTACGGCTCGTCTACCCCCTGATTTCGCAATGCCTGCATCACCGCCGAGGTTTCAACTGAGTCAAATGCTTTTTCGTAATCAATGAATGCTATTTATAAGGGCTGGTTATATTCCGAGCATTTTTCTATCACCTGATTGATTGGTATGGATATGATCGATAGTAGAGTACCGTTTCCGAAAACCTTCTTGATCCTTTACTTGGTTGCAGTCTAAGGTTGTCCTGATTCTATTAGAGATTACTTTAGTAAATACCTTATACGTAACAGACAGTAAGCTGATTGGTCTGTAATTTTTAAGGTCCTCAGAGTCCCCTTTCTTATGAATAAGGATAATGTTTGCATTCTTCCATGGTTCCAGTACCGTCGATGACACCAGGCACTGCGTATACAAGGTGGCCAGTTTTTCTAGTGCGATATATCCCCCCCGTCCTTCAGCAAATCTGTAGTTATCTGATCCTCTCCAGCTGATTTCCCCCTTTTCATAGTTTCTAATGCTTTCTTGACCTCGTCCTTCGTCACTGGTGGAACGTCTGACTGTTTTTCCCTACTGCCAATCTCATTACGGTCCTGACTACTTTGGCTACTGTAGAGATCTGTATAGAACTCCTCGGCTACTTTGACTATCTTTTCCATATTAGTGATGACGTTGCCCGCCTTGTCCCTTATCGCATACATCTGGTTTTTGCCTATGCCCAATTTCTTCTTTACCGCTTTAAGGCTTCCCTCGATCTTTACAGCATGCTCAATTTTCTCCATGTTATACTTCCTTATATCGGCCACCTTGCGCTTATTGATTAGCTTTGATATCTCGGCCAATTCGATCTGGTCTGTTGGATTGGAAGCTTTCATACTCTGGCGTTTCTTAATCAAATCTTTCGTCTCTTTAGACAGCTTACCGGTATCCTATCTAACTCTCCTACCGCCTACTTCTACCGCGTACTCAGTAATGATATCTCGGAAATTATTGTTCCTTGCCTCTAGGCTAATGTCGCCATCCTCAGTTAGAGCTGAATACCTATTCTGTAGCGAGATCCTGAACTCTTCTGCCCTCCCCCTAACCGCTAATTCGTTGATGGGTTTCTTTCTTACTAATCTGTTGCGTTCCTTCTTGAGATTTAGGCTAAATCGGGACCTCGCCATCCTGTGGTCACTGCGTCGCACTTTCCCGATTACCTCTACATCTTGCATAATGGCGGGGGTTGAACACATTGTGAAGTCGATTTCATTTTTAGTCTCTCCGTTAGGACTTTTCCATGTCCATTTCCGGTTCTTCCGTTTGCTGAAGAAGGTATTCATGATTCGTAAGTTATTGCGCTCTGCAAACTCCACTGGTAACTTCCCCCTGCTATTCCTAGAACCAATGCCATAGTCACCTACTGCCTTGTCTCCTGCCTGTTTTTTCCCTACCTTGGCATTGAAATCGCCCATTAGTACAGTATACTGCGTCTTTACTTTTCGCATTGCCGATTCTACATCTTCATAGAAGCTTTCGACTGCCTGGTCATCATAACTACATGTAGGTGCATAGGCCTGTACAACCTTCAGTTTATATCGCTTCTTAAGCCTAATTACGATGCCTGCAACCCTCTCATTAATACTATAGAATTCATCTTTATTACCCGCTATATACTTAGTGACAAGGACACCTACTCCTAGTTGTCGCCTCTCTGGTAAGCCTGGATAATACAGTACATGCCCATCCTTCAGTACAGTGTATGCCTCATTCGGCCTCCTAACCTCACTAAGCCCTATGACATCCCATTTCATGCCCTCTAGTTCCTCTAACAGCACTGCTAAGCTAGCATCACTAGCTAGGGTTCTAGCATTAAACGTTGCCAGGGTCAGTTTCCAATGGCGGCCTGTCCAGCGGAGCCAGGCTTTCTTAGCACCCCCTGCTGCGGCACAGGTCTGACCGCCGCCGTGGTCAGTTGTTCCGCAGCCGCTGGTGACTGAGGGCCGGGGTTTTATGGAGCTTATCATAGGAGGTTGCGGCCAATTACTGCACCAGGGTGGCCAACTCCTGTTCTGGTGAGGGAGTGCGTTGATGGAGGTGTTCACCGGCATCAGGTCGCACCCCAAACCTGTTTATGCAATTCCATCGACACGCGGATTTTTTTTTTTTTTTTTTTTCATCCGTGGAGAATTGCGCGGCACCGGGATTTGAACCCCGGTCCTCTTGCATGCGAGGCGGATGTTCTACCGCTACGCCACGCTGCACCTTGTACTTCCCTTCGAAGGTGACCCTTGCTTTGTTCGAAGTGCCGAACTTTAGGATCTCCAGGATTTTGCTCTCTCCGCGAAAGCTTCTCACCTTCCCTCGCAGGGATTCGGTGGTCTCCAGATTGGCCACAGTGATGACTCCGTGTACCACGTTGTCCTCACTTTGCTTTACGTGTCCACGCAGATAGAGGTCTTGCCCTTGCGTTCGGATTGCAAAGTCGCCGACCAGTCTGTCTGCCGCATGGATGCTTGACGTGCCCACAATGATCAGGTTTTGGTCCGGGGACACTGTGAAGAAAAAATTTTCTGCTTCGGCCTCCTCGACTCACTGTCGTAGAGCTAGGCCCAACTCGCCGTGTTGGAAGTTCTTCAAGTTTGTGGCCGTTAGTGGTTTGATGATTAGCACCATGTCGTCTGGTCTGAATCTGCATAGAAACTTGGGCTTCCTCTCGCTCCGCCGGGGTGGCGCAGTGGTAAGACGCCCGACTACTGTGCCGGAGTTCCCGGGTTCGAACCCGACCTCGGCGGCTGCGTTTCGATGGAGGCGAAACGAAGTGGGGTCCGTGTGCTGTGCGATTTCAGCGCACGTTAAAGATCCCCAGGTGGTCGAAATTACTCCGTAGCCCTCCACTACGGCTCCCCTTTCTCTCTTTCCACTTTCACTCCCACCTTCCTCCCTGCCCTTACGGCGCGGTTCAGGTGTCCACAGAGCAAGTGTGACAGATACTGCGCCTTTCCCTTCCTGTGAACCAACCAACCAACCATGCAGCTCTGACTTGCGTTGGGTCTCCGGTCGCGCGCTCACCGGTTTCCGAATCGGGTTGCGCGTGGCGGCATCCGTGTGCTGACGTTGCCTTCCTTTGCGCGCTGGCTTGGAGTTTCTGGGCTCGCTTTTCAAAAGCCCGGATCACATTTTCACTGCAGGCTTGCTCTCGGCTGGTCTGTGGCAAGGTTGTCCATGTCATGCCTTCCGGGTCGTAGCCGCGTTGCTGGTTGGCGTTTGCCATGTTCGCCAGGAGCGGCCTTCCCGCCGTGGGGCGCCGGCGTTCAGCCGATAGGCTGAGCCACGGCTCCACAACGGATAGCAAAAGTGCTCCAAAAAGTCTAAAACTCCGTCCACCGCGTTGAGAGTGGTCTCCCTGCGTTCCGGATGACTTGATGGCTCTTCAAGGTCCAATAGTTTTGGGATTCGACGCGTTGTTCCACCGCTACGGTCGAAAATCGCCGGAGCCGATGTTCCATGCGTCCGCTCGCTACGCGCGCTAGAGCGCGCGTAGCGCTCTACAACCCTACAACCCGGGGATCTACAACCCGGGGATCGCTCCTACAACCCGGGGATCTTTATTGTGCACTATCACACAGCACACGGATGCCTCTTTTTTTCGCCTCCATCGAAACGCAGCCGCCGGCGGTCGGTATCCAACCCTGGTGCTCGGGCACTGTAGTCGGGCATCTTAACCACTGCACCATCGCAGCGGTGCGGAATCGGCAGAGGAAATGAAATTTTGTCTACTTTGCAGTCCTTTTTCTCAAAAAAAAGTTTGTGGTAGAGCGGCAATACTTCAACACTATGTTCTTAAAGTTTGTCCACATATTCTCCTTTCCTTCAGCTTTCAAATTTATTGAAAACATATTGCATAATTTCGTTGTGCTAGTAATTACGGCCACTCAAATAAAGCCTTTGCGCGTCTCGTCGCACGACGCAGGTTTCAAGATTCTACGACATTTGTGAATCGCACACTATTTTCCAACTGTGGCATAACATTGTATTTAGTTATTTATATCTTGACGTTGCAAATTAACTGGCAGACACCGTAGTGAATGATTCGGAAATCTGTACGTGTAGCGTTCCTGATGCGCTCGTGGCATCGGGCAGCACAGAGAAGTTTTTCGAATTTTACCTTCACCAAAACGCGGATTGCACAAAAATGCGATAAAGCTCAATGAGCAAGCAACGTATTATAAATATTATTAGTGAAATGAAGAAATTGTAGAGGTCATGGAGAATTGCCTCACTAAAAAAGAATGTTTTTTGTCTGCAATCGTTTATTTTAATCATTCGACGACGCACATTCTCTTCATTCCTGCGTACAGTTTCTTTGTTTCTTTCATGCAGTCCAGGCTATGAGTGCCGGCATTAAGTGTGAACTGCTGATCGAACGCACGGCAAAGGACAGTCTGACCGTGTGGATGCCGTCATCAAGATATGCACGCGCATCCGGCTACATATAGCTTTGATTTTTTCTTTGTGTTCGATGCTTCACTTTGCCCCTGAGCGTCACGTTCATTCTCATACCATCTGGCGCAGCGCAGTTTCTCATGTGCCAACGGCTATCGCACTTGCGAGGGTGAAGAGGCGCTCTAACCTCCCCGATGGCGCTTTGATCTTGCTTCCTTCACCGCCGTATTATCGGCGTCTGGTTGCCGTGCGAACAAGGGGCGGGCTTTATTGCACGTGCGTTGAACAGCTACCCAAGAGACATTGCAGTGCCCAGTGCGCGCTCCGGAGCGGCGAGCGCAGCGTGTCGTCTGCTCGAGCAGACGACGCGTCTCTGTTTGCTCGGAAATGGAGTTATTTCTTTAGTCAGCGTTATGAAAGTTTCTATCTGCTCAGAAGTT
Organism: Amblyomma maculatum; assembly: GCF_055883805.1. NCBI lineage: Eukaryota > Metazoa > Arthropoda > Arachnida > Ixodida > Ixodidae > Amblyomma > Amblyomma maculatum. Next base: position 219,859,418 of record NC_139345.1, read on the forward strand.
GGGATGTAAATATCGCAAAATAAATATCTAAGGGTTAGGGCATTTTAATGCTCATTTAAGTGCGAAATTGTAAGCGCGCGCGCCGGTGCTTCATAGGCACGCATGGAGGAAGGAAAGAACTTAGGAGAGGCCCTGACGTCACTGTTTTGAAGCCGGCGCGACCGCGCTGCGACCGGAGGCTGCAACGTCTCTCCTCCTCCTTGACCCTCCGCATTTTCTTTCTCCGCGACGCTCACGTATACATCGGTCCCCTAGCAACGCTGTTGCTAGTGGCCCGAGTTTTCATAGCAACAGCGATGCCGTTGCTAATGACCCGACTTGGCTAACCCTAAATTTTGACGTCACTTCCGCCACACTTTCTCCAATGCATTGGGAATGGCAAGGGCCTCTCCTAAGTTGTTTCCTTCCTCCATGGATTTCTCCTACCTGTCTCCTTGCTATCCCTTTATTTCTGCCGCCCCAGTTCAGGTGCTTCAGCTCATTTCGAAAGCAGATACTACGGTGTCTAGATGGGTAGGTGTGCCGACCGGCGGGGGTAACGCGTGCCTTTTTTTTTTTTGCGAAGTTTATTGCCTCAGGGCATAAGAGGAATGTCATGATGGATGAGGGATGTGGTCAAATAAATGAAAAAAGGTTGGCTGATGCAATGAAGTCGAGGAGTGAACGATGATGCGGTCCCAGTGTCCAAGCAGCATATGACTCCGGATTATGGGGGGAGAGGCCAGCTGCCACCAGGTGCCGGATCCGCGTTGGCTTCAACGCTGGGCAATCCCACAGTAGGTGATGGATGTCTGCTTCTATATTTTTAGACTTGCAGATGGGGCACCCAGGGTGTGGATATAAATATCGAAATTGTGGCCACTTTCGGATCACTGCTGGTGTTAGGGCCACCCCAACTCTAATCCTCCGAAGCGCCACCTCCTCTGCACGGGTTAGACCGCGGGGGAGGCTTACCGTACACGGAGGTATAAGAGCACGTGTACGGCGCCGGAGGTGCTCCTTTCTTGTTAAAAGCAGGGTGGCATTGTCTAATTTTATGAGGTTTGGCGATGTCGATGTCGAGTTTGATATGCGGGTTGCAGCATCCACTTGGCTTTGAGCACCTAAAAGGTCACGCGGGGTCCATTCAATACGAATTGGATTTGGTATGCGAGCCGCTAGACTGTGTATGTTCTGGCAGATTTCCGGGCTACTACTAACTCGTCTAAGTAGCTTTGTCACCTGGAGGGCATCTGTACGTATGATAATACGGGCCGTGGGAAGCATGGGAATGGCGGTAACAGAGCGAAGCGCCTCTTGCACTGCAAGCAGTTCCGCACAAAAAGAAGATGGAGGTTCCGGTAATTGAAATGTTGACGTCTTGTTCAATGAAGATTTGCTAGGGCAGTAAACTGCTGTTATCACTTCACAGGCTTTGATGCTTGCGTCGACGTAAATTATAATTGAACCATGTGGCAAGCGGGCGTCTTGTTCCATAATTCGGTCGCGAAGTGACGACGCCGTTTCCTGTGTTCTTGGTCGGCGTAAATCAGTCGGCTTATTATCGCTCAGTTGTACAAAACGCCAAGGTGGAAGAACTGGCAGTGGCGGTGGTAGTAGTGAATGTTTCGAAGCATAAGCCTTCAGAGCACACGTTGCGTGAGAGAGTGTGGCCTTAAGCTTGCGTGCATCACGTCGTTGCTGCACCAGTTCATCTATTGTGTTTAGTTGTGCGTTTTCTTGGAGTGCCACGATTGGTGTAATGCGAGGGAGGCAGGTGATGACCCTCATTGCCTCTCGATTTATAGCCTCAAGTCGATCCCATTGTGCCCTTGTTAAATGCTGAAATTGGGCTTGATAAACAAGGCGCGGTTGCACAACTGCCCGCACCAACTGTCTCGCAACATCTGAGCGAGCGCCGCCCATTTTTGGGGCAATGCGTCTAATCAAACCCAGTGTCTGTAACGCCTGCTTTTTAGCGCCAGACAGCCATGTAGTTCCAGTTCCTGATTCATGAATTGTTAAGCCCAATATTTTTACTGTTGGACTTTCTTGAAGTGGGGTTCCGGATAGATGTAGACGAATAGGAGTTGCCGATAGTTTACGGCGGCCCCAGCGGTTGGCGACTGATATGAACGTAGTTTTACTGGCGGAAAGTTCAAGGCCAATGGAAGATGCATATGTGCACGTAATATCTAAAGCTGATTGCAGGGCCGATGATTGAGTCAGTAGGTCGTTGTGTGTGCTCCACACCGTGATGTCATCAGCGTATATTAAGAATTTAACATCAGAAATTTCATGTAACCGCCATGCAAGTGAGATAAACGCAATATTAAATAATGTTGGTGACAACACCGATCCCTGGGGTACGCCGCGAAGAGGGACAAATGATCCTATGACCTCGTTATTTAGGCGTATTGCGAATTGTCTATTTTCAAGAAAAGATTTTACAAAATTGCGTACTCTAAGAGGTAAATGAAGCATGTCAATTGAATCCAGAATGGCAGCATGACTGATATTATCGTAAGCCTTCTCTACATCCATGGCGAGGACGGTGCGTACATTGTGGCTGCGTGTTGATGATAATACGGAGGACGCCAAGACATCCAATCCGTCTTCTGTGCCTATAGATGGTCGAAAGCCTATCTGGGCCGGGTGGTAGAAACCGTGATGTTCAAGCCACCACGAGATTCGTGTGGCGAGCATTTTCTCAGCAATCTTGCAAATTGTTGCCGTTAAAGAAATAGGTCGAAAGTTACTTAGGTCTGTTGGTGCTTTCCCCGGCTTTGGAATAGGGATCACAATAGCCGATTTCCAGCTGTCTGGTACATCGCCGTCTAGCCATACCTTGTTAATGGTGTCAAGGAGTTGAGGAAGTGCATCACCACTGAGGTTCTTGTAGACCTCGTACGTAATGGAGTCCGGACCGGGCGCTGTCTTTCGGTTGGCCTCATCTATAGCCGCAAGCAATTCGGGCATGGAGAATGGGCTCGCGATTCCCTCGGTGTCGGCAGCAGATGGAAGCTTGTCGACATGGGCTGGCATGCCCCACAAGTAAGTTCTTGTAACTGGTGCAGGCAACACGTCGTACTTGGGGAAAAACTTGCGTGCTGCTTGTCTTGCGAAATCATTCGGAGACAAGTTTGCTGCAAAGCATGCTGTGGCCGCTGCATCAGGACGGCGACTACCGTGCTCCATGGCATGGAAAGTTCGCCAAAGATGAGCATTCGATGACTGTGTGGAGAACTGCTCGCACCACAGGTACCATTGTCGCCGTGAGAGATCACGCTCATACCTTCTAGCCTTAGCAGTAATGTAATTTAGTCTTGTACGTGCATGCGCAGAAGTTGGGTCTCTGGTTGCAGTCAATTCCGCTTGTCGACGAGCAGCCCACAAGTTGAGCAGAGGCACATCCGGTGTTGGTCGACCAACCTCCACCCAGGTAATGGTTGTAGCCTCATTTAGTGCTCTTTTTATGCGGTCTAGAAGCGATGGTGCCGACTCCACAGAGTGATTTTGAAGAATGGCGCGGAAATTGTCCCAATGAACAACTGTACACTTGCGGCGTAATCGTCGGGCCTGTGATGGATAGAGACCGATGACAATAGGATGATGGTCACTGCCCTAGGAGTCCGGCTCTAAGTGCCACGAGGGGGTGCCGTTTCCTGACCACCACGTAAGATCTGGAGCGTATGTTCCACTCCTAGTATGAAGCACAGTCCTTGTTGGTGTATCTGGATGGTTCAGGAGAATAAACAGCGCATCCGTAAAGGCGTCTCGCACTCGCCTGCCACGAGGACTTAAGGTGGGGTATCCCCAGTCCGGGTGAGGCGCATTGAAGTCACCACCAACTAAAACTGGACATCCCGGGTATTGTTGCCTAACATTCAGTAACCATCCCAGGTTTATGCGGGAGGGAGAGCCACCACCAGGTCTTACATAGACTGACACAACTACAACAGTTGCCTTACCAAATTTGACTGCCACTGCAACAACCTCCTGATCTGAAGTACACCAATTTTCCAGAGCAAGGCGTGGCCGCAGTGGCGCCACCAGCGAAAGCCCGGTTCATGACCGTTTCCTCCGGCCGTCGCCACGCATGACAGAAAGCGACTCGCTTCACTTTTTTCCAAGTGAAAATGAGTTTATTGCAAACAAGCTGTCTTACGGGAATAGGGAAGGGATGTAAACATATTACAAAGGCAGGGGAGCCGAGTTTAAGGCTGTTTTTTTACGTACAGCGTGTTTGCTGCGTTCCCGATTTTTCAGGCAAGCAACTCCAAACACTGTTATGTCACTTCCTCGTTCTTAATTTTTTTTTTCATTAAATGTTCCACGCCATCACAAGGCAACGCGAATATATATTAACACAGTGCTCAGCTGTGATTTATGCGTGTGCATGGGCGTAAGCAGACCTTGCGAATAAATAAAATAAAACGAGTGCATAAGCTTGTATTGCAAAACGGTATCTTCTAGCTGAACTTTTGAAAGTGCAATAAATGACATGCACACATTAGTGTTTTTGAGTCAGTGAAGTAACACACCCCAAAATCATGCCTATGCGTTCAAAGCACGCGTCTCAATTTCAGGTGTTTTCATTCGTTTTTTTTCGCGCGTTTTCACGGGCCAGGTTCTTGCTCGAAGTGGAGGCGCATGATAAAGTAAAACTTGACGACGCTGTTAGTGATCTCAATCTTATGCTCCTCACAACTGATCATAGGCGGAGGTTTGAGCTGCAGAAAAGAGGCGAAGTCTGCGAGACTTTCTCGCCTCAGTTCAGTGACTGTGAAGCAGTGACTGAAGGTCTCCTCGAGAGATGTCACGAGACTGTTCAAAGCATCAGATGGGAATATTTAGTTCCCCATGCTTACGTGGGCTGTGAGAGCGGCCACAGGCGGAAGGGGAGCTTCTGGCGATGCCAGCAAAACAGTGGCACAATCGGCACATTAGTCTTTGAAAGAAACTTTCGCGCCACGTATCCTGCCACATAGAAAATCAGCCGCGAATCACTTTTTCCTACCGCCAGCTAGGCTGCTGTGGTCGTTGTCAAGCTGGCAAGCGCTGAGCATTTCGTGTGCCGCCTGCACATTCCCTATGTCCAGTAAGTCGTCCACATACCTCTGCTGGGTCTCTGCTTTTGCTATGACATCATCGGTGTCAAGCAAGCTGCTTAGTAGACCGGGTGAAACATTCCCATGATCAGGTGACTTGGCCAAGTTCATGAACTCCAGAGTGTTTAGGGAGATCAAGAACTGAACGGGGGTCAATTGGATGGTCGTTACTTCCTGTCATTTGTCGCAAAACCCCAAACAGTTGCTCCAAGATGTCTTGGCTTAGTCTGGCGGTCATTAAGTACCCGTAGCCTATTTTGGACGACAGATAATCCAAGAGGGAAAGAGTGATCGACAGCGTGACTCGGAGGCCTTCTGCAGTGCTCCCTGATAAGAATCCCTCCTTGACACTTCGGTTACAGACGTAGAGATACCTTCACTGGAGCTTGAAGGTACTAGATCGTCCGGCACTGTCTCAAGGTCGTGGCCGTCATTTCTGGCAGCCTTGGTTGGGCGGCAGCCTGTGGAATTCTTCGTCTTTCGTTTCGCGGTCACCTTTCTTGACAGGTAAGCAGGAGCATCGGGCAGGGCAGAAGGCACGGCATCTTTCGTCAATCGTGGGTGAGAACGTGGGAGGCTAACCACGTTGCCTTCTTCCATATATTTGTAATCCCGTTCGATACACTCTTGGTCAAAATGCCGCTCACACACAACGGAGTGTGGCTGTAACCTCTTGTCGGCACGATGAAGAGCAAGCTCCCACCTTTTGAACAGTTCTGGATCCCGCGGCGCCGAAAACAGCGAGACTTTCAGTCCTTTTCTCGATGACTTGTAGCCGGATTTGCAGAAGGGTGCGAAACAAGTTGTGTCCTTTTTGGTCTTCATTCCGATCACTTCTCACAAAAAGCGCAGCGCCTGCTCCGCTACGGCGCTTGCATGTGGACGAGAAAACAGGTAGCTAGTGTCGTCTGTTTATTGTTTCAATGCCAGACCGCGAAAGTCTCAGTTTCAGCTACTATTTTGACTGATAACGCAAGTAATAACTAATGTTTTTAAACAAAAATGAGGTTAACAAAACGCGCGATGCGATTGCGACAAGTAGCAGACGATCCGCCGGTGAGCACCGGGCGGAGAACAGCAGCGCCAGTTTCGTCGTCATGAAGCGGAGGCACGCGGAACTACGCTTTGTGCCCTGCCGGTCGGCACACCTACCCATCTAACCACCGTACAGGCACTATAGTACAGATACCGGGCAGCAGAACCGGCGGAGAGGATTGGATTGGAAAACATTTATTTCGTCGCTCAAGCAGGTCTATGGAGAGACGTACTAGATGGCCGCTAGTCCATGGCTGGCGGCGACCTTATTAGCCCGCTCGATGGCCCGTAGTTGAATCTGCGGGTCCGAGCTGACCAGCACGGCTTCCCACTGCTCGGGAGAAGGGAGCTGTATTAATTCCACCGCAGGTGGATCATTTGCGCAGTTCCAGAGAATATGATCGTATCCCAGACGGCCATAGACGTCCGACGGTCGACCGACGGACGTCCGTTTTCGGACCTTCGGACATCCGACGGAAGTCCGGTTATGTTCGATATACGTACAGCGGACGTCCGTCGGACTATCGTTCGTGGATCCGGATCGCGTCCCACGGACGTCCGACGGGCAGCCGGAGGCGGACATTCGGACGTTTCCCGGAACATGCTTGCAGGGCCCGCTATTCGTGTAAAAACTTGCCAATAACATTCGTGTAAAGCTCAGCAAGCATGTGCCATGGAAATTTCAGTCACATACTAGTGCTCAATGCCTTTGTCGTGAGAGTAAAGCAGACAATAGAATATGCAACAGGTTCAAGTTTCCTGTTGTCTGCTTTACTTTCACACACAAAGCACTGAACAGTAGTGTGCAATTAAAACTTCCATCAAAGAGGCACATATGCTAGCTGAGCTTTACACAAATGCACCATTCCTGAAAACATGCTAAGTGCATAGGCATACCAGCATGCGAAGTTGTAAAAAAAGCATTTTTTTTGCCTTTATTGCAAAAACTGCATGCATAAATAGTCTACACTAAAAAAATATCGATGTTAAGGAATGGCATGGTAAAATGCAGGCCAACTGGAGTATTAAAAATCTACTTGAATAATTTTTTTTAATTATCCTTGGCCGTGACAGCTCTTCCCTTGGGGAGGTGGTGGAGGAAAAGGTATTTATTGAAACCTAATATTTCGGAATTAGCGAGGAGATGATCGAGTTCTCTGTGGGCGGCCTCCGCAGGCCGGGATTCCAGGAGCAGTTACTATCCTGTGCATTTACTCGATCAGCTGTTGCTGGTCTTTCAGGCCTAAGATGGAAAGAGCAGGTTGGGCTCCTCCTGCAATAGAAGGGAAAATGAAATTCACGTTATCTGTGCTGAACTTTGATTACACATCTCCAAGGGCAACTGCCAGTTTCTCTCAATTGCTTTTTCCAGATGGCACTGTACGCATGCATCTCCATTCAGAACTGTCACGTACTATATAGAAAGGTCATATAACTGCAGCAAAACCCATGCAGAATAACAAAAGACACAAACGTAGTTTGACCAGAACCTGGCATTCAGTATTTTAATGTTTTTATGTTGACTCTTTGAACATGCCACTCTGACCAAACATGGCATGTTATGCTTGCTGCTATGCGCCCTCAGCAATGCCCAAGTCATGGAGTGCACATGCAGAGAAACTAAGCATAAAGGATGCTGTATATGAACATAAAGCACAGCCAGAGCATTGCAGTATTACACAGGTACGCATTGGCGGCAGAAACCTGCATTTTGAGCGGTTTAACAGGCAGATTTCTAAAGTCATTGTTCCTGCTCTAAAAAGAAGTGATCAATAATAACATCATTTAAAATTGTTACCTTTTTGTTCTGTAAACTGCACATTTCGCTGGTTTCCACGTACCCTCTACTGAAGACATTCCCTGGGCGTGTCGGGGGTATATCGACATCAACATCTAGGCTACAAGCGTCTAGAAAGCGTCTCCATAGAGCAGCTGCGACGAAGTAACTTATCTGATAACATGCAAGCTGCTGCAGCAGAATAAAGATAGACATTTGACATGTGGCTAAAGCCCAATGTGGAAGCATAGCCCGCCGCAGTGATTGCACAGTGTTCATGCTTCTACAAGAGTTAAAAGTAAAGTTCTTTGTTTACCCACAGCGCTATATGTGACATTACAATAGCAAGGCTTATAGTTACACAAAACACAAAAAGCTGACAACCACAAGCTCCTGATGTATTACCGGCAGCATGCAGCATGGATGTTAGTTACTGAAATATGGTTGCATAATTCTGGCAACCAGCTGTGCATGTATGTCATGGATTTCTCAACTACGCACAACAAATTACAAAAAAAAAAATGGTATTTATAAATGCAGCCAGCTGCTCACAAGAAACACTGTAGCTTTTTTATGGGGAAGGTAGTGGGCGCCAAAGAAACTGCCCCTGTAAAGGCACCTAATTTGCCCCTATGTAATATCGGGGACAAGTGTGTGGACTACACAAACTGCAATCAAAGCACATAACTTTCACATCGACCAGGAAACTCGGACCATACTTGTCGATGCGAAAGTTGAACGTTAGTTCTTTCATGTGTGCAAGAGAAATAAGGTCACAATTCGTTTACATCGCGATTCTAGTCCAAAATCTACAGACATACTGTCCAGACTTTCGCCCCCGCAGTATAAGCCACCACTTGGGTAAGAGATTAGTAAAAGAAGTGTATAAAAGACATTAGTGCTGTTGGACAGCCATAGCTATAAAAATGGCATTGACATTGGAGTACTACCTTAAGGCGGGGCCTAGGGCATTACAAAAGCAAGAGTCAGTGTCCGCTGGTCCTCATTTGAACGAACAAAAAGAGGGGGGGGGGGAAGAAATCTACCTCAATTACATGTTTTGAGTGACACCAAGCCGCAGTTAGTATTAAACATATCACACAGTTTTGTGGAGGATTTGGGAGCGCTTTGCAGCTTTCTTACAGGATTGGACAAAAGAGCTCACCATCTTCAGAAAGGCACGTTATATAGAAATGAAAATAGTGAATTTACTGCATCTGGCCACAACAACTTGCACACGGAGAGGAAGATGAACTGAAAATTTTATACATGAATGTACATATTTACAACAGGTGAAACAATGACCATGATCTATGCCGAAGAGTAAAGAGATCAAAATCTAGCTCAGAACGAGTTCTCCAGGCCGCGGGGCCGTTTCATTAACTTCGGGACTCCGCCCACATTTCTTCTCCCCGATGACAACGAACTCACACATGACTGGCTAACAAACATTTTGGCATGTCTTTCCACTTTCATCAGTTCTTCACCCTCTCCCTAATACAAGCAATGCAAAAGGGACAACAAATTCGTTTCACAACAAATGGAATTTAGAGAATGGACCTCGAAATGATTGGCTCACTAGGTCACATGCCAAACTCTCTCCCCTAGGAAAAAAAAAAAAAAAAAAAAAATTAGAACCCATCAAAACGATGTCCCACGTGCGCAACCATTGCCCAAAGCTTGCATCCTTGGCGGATCCTTTTACAGGGCAATTATTGCAATTATTGGCGTCCGAGTCAGCACCATTGCGGACCACATCAGAAGAGTCAACCCACATCCTCCCGCTCCGCATCATACCGTCACTGTTACACACTTGCCCTTTTTCAACGCCGCTATCTCCCACCATTGTTGACATCCAGGGTTGGAATCCTCAACGAGACCCCACTCAGCGCGCCTGCACTGAATAATTGTCACTTTTATGGGCTCCCCAACAAGAGGGCCTTACAACCTGACAGTGTTTTTTCTTTGAACGATAAGCAGTTCTTCCAAAAGAGGTGCTCGTTTCAAAGCTGTGCTGCCTCCGGGTGATGGGTCCAGTCAGCGTACTAAGGACCCCTTAGTACGCTTAGTACTAAGGACCCCTTAGTTGTATACTGTTCGTAAAGCTCCTTAAATAAAAATGAGCCCCCTACATGACACAGCAAGGAGAACAAACTGCCTGTCCCCGCGTCTTCGAGTGCGACAGCAAAGTCCTCGGAAGAGGGGACTCCTTTCCCTCTCTGCCTACGTTTCCGTTAAGCACTGTAGCTGCCTCTCTGTGCGCGTCTCTCCGCCTCCTGTCCGAGGGCAAGTGGGAGACGGCCGCAGCTGGGCATTGAACAGGTGACCCAAAAAGAGCAGACTAATAATGGTGCCTAGCATACCCACCGATCCCTTACAGAAATCATTAAAGAAATGAAAGCAACACATCAGATAACGCTACAATGTTTCTAAGTGCAAAGTCGACAACTCCAAGTCATATAAATATATGTACATCTCCACACATTAACTAGACAGAAACAGTGCAGAGTAAACTAATAATTCAGTGTCTAGCAACACTATTAAAAGCGGATAAAGGCCACGGGGGGCTACGATTATTAGTACCGTTTTGCCTTTAAACTACAATAACATACTTGTTGCAAGCTTAAAATCAAAGATTCACACCTGTCCCACCCACAGCAATGGAACACACATCTGACTCAAGTCTGCAGAGAAAGAGCAAGCTAGACTATTGCAGACGCACCCTTGGTTATTTTTCTGGCATTTCTGAGGGTGAAGAATCTGACTTGTCAGTAGCATGTATATGAATAAGAATCCTATGACAGTAAATGCTTCAGATTTTCTGGAGTGGCTTTTCTTTGCTGACCGCATATGAGGTGAGCTATAATTTATCCAACTTGGCCTAGGTTTATTCTATGAATAACAAAGCTATAGCAGGTACACAGTCATCCACTCAGGCTGAACATGCGAGTGCGTGGCATGCACTTTTTGAGATGCCACTGCATCCATCGCAGCTGCACACCGTAGCGAAGAGGCAGACAGCGTGAAGTACCAGCCTCTAGTCCCTCTACCACTACTGGGGTCCCAAACTAGGGACCCCTTGTTTTTGTCAGGACAGGCCCCCTCAGGGTCAGCTAGTGAGTAACCTCCTGTATTTGTATCTGATGGCAATGTTTTCCACCACCACCCACAATACGCAGCTGCGCATCATAGCAGATGTGAAGCAACAGCTCCTGGTCCTTCTATGCATAAGCCACTTTGCCTTGATGCATGCCTGCGCACCTAAAGAGGCAGACGACATGACGCAGCAGCTCATGGTACCTTTACACATGAGCCCCCCATTGTACTTCGATACGCACCATAGCAAACATACACACTACGCCACACAGCTGCTCCTGGTCCCTCTATGCATAAGCCATTTTGCCTCAATACGCACCTGCGTACCTGAGCGAAGAGGCAGACGTGAAGCTGCAGCTCCTGGGCCCTCCATGCACAAGCCACTTAGCATCAATGCACGGCTGTGCACTGTAGTAAAGAGGCGAAGGACGTTAAGCAGCAGCTCCTGGTCCCTCTACACATCAGCCATTTTGCCTCGATGCGCATCTGCACACCGTAACAAACAGCCAGATGTGACAAAGAAGCTCCTGGTTTCTCTACACATAAACCACTTTGCCTCAATGCACGTCTGCACACCGGAGCAAAGAGGCAGATGACGTGAAGCTGGAGCGGCTGGTCCCTCTACGCACAAGCCACTTAGCCTTGATGCATGGCTGTGACGGATGCATTGCTATTTTGCAAACTGCATGCCACACATTCCCATTCAAGCTAAGAGTGGACGACTGTGTCCAATGACAAAAAGTAACATGGTGGACAATGTAAAAAGAATTTGCTGCATAGGGTTTGTTGAAACCAGTTCTACATCCTACATGTAAACAAGCTAAAACCTTAATGTCGAAGGGATGTCCTGTGTGTTTAAAATCATCACGCTCAAACAACTTCAACACTGACAATCATGATTCAATATTAATAATATAGATAATGATACAATACTCACTTTTAGCCATACCAAAGAAATGAGAATGCAAAGGGATGTTGCTGTTTTTTCCCCGTGGATGACAGTTTTCCATGTTCAAAGTGCTGCTTCCTGTTGGCCTACGAAATCGGCTACAGCAAATGGCATCTGAAAAATTTTTGGAAGCCTCATGCTAGTCTTCAACGAGAAAAGCATTGCCATACAGAAGCAGAACACAAATACTTTTACAACACACTAAAAGCACCAACTGCGGTGCTGTTTTTAGGATGACTAGGTAGAGGTTTTGCTCTAGCAAGCCAAATGTTAGCCTTCAATAAGGAAAGCATTCCCATACAGAAACAGAACACAAGAACTTTTACAACACATTAAAAGCATCAATTGCACAAATGCTTGTAAGATGACCAGGTACAGGTTTCTGCTATAGCCCACATCATGTGACCAGCGGTTATCAGAAGCCTTGTATGTGAGCATGATGCCCTAGATTCAATTTACGGCTACCACTGTATTAACAAGCATGGGTTTAAAGCTACTTTAATATGATAATCTAAGAACATGGTAAGAACTTTCAGTGCGAGACATAAGCTCAGTATCATGCACTATAAGGTGCTGCATGGCTCTAGTGTAGCTTTGGCATTATCTCGCTGTCAATATTGCAGCGAAGTTCTGAGGAGCCTTTGAATATCTGTAAGGACAAAGCAACAACAATTTTGTTTTCATCTCATTTTTGCTGAACTGCTGTTTTTTTTTTTTTTTTTTTTTTTTTTTTTTTTTTTTTTTTTTTTTTTGAGCCCGCGGCTTGCATGGGTATGCCTGTTTTGCATAAAAGAAGGCGTTGCAGGCACCAGAGCTCACAGCCCAACTGTATCGCGGCGGCGGTATGTTAAATTCGTGCCAGAACAGCGCAGAACAACGGGTCAAGAAAAAGACAAGTGCTGACTTTTTTTTTTCTCTAATCTCCTTGTCCGGTTGTTCTGCGCGGTTCGGTCCCACATGCATAACCAACATGCGCAAGGTGCTGTCCTGGTTTGTCAAAGCTGAAGGAGAGTACTAAACATTTAGTTATTTAGTACCTACAGCCGTTCCTTCTAGAAACTGTAGTTGCCGTAAAGCTCGAGAGAGAAAGATCAGCGGCTGTCCATTAAAAAAAAAAAAAAAAAAAAAAACTGGCGACGTTTTCACAAGTGTAAGCATGTCGCACGATAGGCTCGAGGAGTGCAAAAGTTTTCTCGTATAGTTTTTACAACTCAGCACATTGCGCATGGTTAACAAATTAACTCCTTTAAAGTTCGGGCAGGCACTCCTTTATCAGAGACAGAGAAGTTGCGCGGCTTACTGGCGCAGTGTCCAGTAATGCCGAAAAGATGGCCCTCAGACTTGAGGCTGCACTTTAGTTAGTCGGCGCGGTGCCATCCTGTCAGTCTCGCCTAAAACACTCGACCGTTCGGCTGCTGTACAGAGCTGTTTCCTTACCCAAAAGCTCACCACTATCGGTGCATCGAAAAGTTCCACTAAAGAAACAAAAGTTCGGTGAAATACTTACTTTGGAATCGGCGGGTGAACAAAGTGTGCCAGCCGCACCAAGCCACAGCAAAAACAATGCTAGCAGTGCATTACAGCCGTAGGTATTTGTAACTGCGCAGAAAGCAGAACACGGAAACGTGAAGCCATCTTCCATGACTAAACTTCAACTTGTCAGGTGGATTGGATTGGCTCATTTCGGATTTTTTTGAGGATAGGTTCGGTTTCGTTCTTTTTGAGCTTGCTGCTTGCTGCGTCTATTCAGCCACTGATTAAAATTTCACCGAAGCATCATGATAGAAACATGTTTAATGGTCATTTAACTTTTAATCAAAAATTTTTGATGGAAGAATTCAACGATGAAACATGCGGAAAATAAAAAAAACTGTTTAATGGAAACGCTTTCTATCGCATCGATTCGCTCTGGCATCATATAATGCAGACTTGACGGCATTACTGATTTATACGCAGTTCAGACGAGCACGACGACTACAAACTATATCATAGCTGTGTAAAAGCAAATCCAGTGGCGGACGTACGGCGGCTGTCCGCTGGGCGAACGGATTCGACCATCCGCTTTCGTACGTACGCCGGAATTCCGGCGGACGTCCGAAATCGGCCGCCGAGTTGCGGCCGAGTTCGGTTGTCCGTCGGACGTCAGTGGCCGTCTGGGATATATGTCGCTCTTTCGCCGTATTTACTGCAGGATGGATATTGTACTGGCCTGGGTACATCAGGGCTAGCACCGCCGGATTTAGGAGAGAGCGTGTTTGTAGTCGGCGCCAGGTATAACTTCTTGTGCCTTTGTTAAAGACTTGTGGTGGGGGGGGGGGGGGGGGGGGCGGATATGTGCGCCTTTCCAGCCTGAAATGATGGGTAATGTCATGAAAAGAAATTAACCCATCCTTCGTGAAATTCGAGTCGGAGGGCGCGCTCACTGCCCGGTCGACGAAACCTCGGGCTTGCGCGTGAGCCGCCTCGTTCCCCGGATTAGACGAGTGGGCCGGGACCCAGATTAGTTCAATTTCCCTAACCAGAGTAGGGGTGCTTTGGAGGACGCGGAGGGAGGTAGACGTGATGCGACCCCTCGCGAAATTGCGAATGGCTGTTTTAGAATCACTGAATATATAATATATCGGCGGACGTGTTTGCAATAGCTAAGGCTATGGCCGCTTCCTCCGCCGTCTCGGAGGAGGTGGATGCGATTGATGCGGCCGCCAACTGGGAACCGTTCCCATTCACAGCGGCCAGTGCGAACGCTTGTATCTGGGTGTGCCGATATTCCGCCGCGTCCACGTATGCTGCATTGACGTGTCGGCCGTACTTGGCATGTAGGGCGCGAGCCCATCGCCATGCGTCGGCCTTCGTGGTGCGCGGGGTGCATATTCTTGGGCAAGGGTTTAATGAATAGAGCTGTCCTAATGTGTGTAGGTAAGTGTGTTTTCGCGTCCTTCTCTGGAAGTTGTTCGCACATGTGTAGTCTGTACAGGATGGACCTTCCCGCGTTCGTGCGAGTGAGTCGTCCGAGCTGGGAGACAAGGTGTGCCTCGCACAGCTCCGAAAGTGTGTTGTGAACCCCAGGGGCCACTAACCTTTCCGTAGACGTGCTGTGCGGGAGCCCAAGGGCAGCCTTGTAGGCCTGTCGGATGCTCTCGACCTTCATTCTTTCCGCGAATTGCAGTTTCAGGTACGGGAGAGAGTAGACAATTTTGCTCAGTACGAAAGCCTGGACTAATCGACAGAGATCTTTTTCTTTCATTCCTTTTGTTTTGTTGGCGATTCGTCTGATAAGTCGTACAGTCTGATTCACCGTGGCAGTGAGTCTGTTGATTGTTTCGGTGTTTTTGCGATTGTTTTGTATGTACATGCCCAGTATGCGCATGGTTTGAACCTCCCTGACCGGTTGGCCTCTCAAACATACGTTCAGGGCGATCGGGGGGGAGGAGGGGGCTGGTTTGCATTTCTTCCTCGCGGCTTGGCCCTGAAAACCAGCAGTTCTGATTTTGCGTGCGAGCATTCAAGGCCCGCTCCCGACGCGTAGGTTTCGATTATGTCGACTGCCTGCTGCAGCGTAACCTCTATTTGGCCGTCATTCCCCGTGGTAACCCACAGGTTGATGTCGTCCGCGTAGAAGGTGTGCTGCAGCCCCGGCAGGGCAGCGAGCTTGGGGGGAAGTGTAATGAGTGCAAGATTAAATAGGAAAGGCGAGAGCACCGAGCCTTGTGGTGTGCCCCGGCTTCGATGGTATCTGATTTAAGGCTACCTAGAGTGAGCTCTGCTGTCCGCTCTGATAGGAATGATCGGACATAATTAAATATCCGTTCACCAGGGTCCAATTGAGAGAGATTCGTGAGGATTGTCTCATGTGAGACGTTGTCGAAGGCTCTGCTCAGGTCTAGCCCGAGTACCGCCTTCGTCCCAGTTCCACATGGAGGGTCCAGCACATCCATCTTAAGCTGTAGCATCACGTCCTGCGTGGACAAGTTTGCCCTAAAGCCAATCATTGTTGGAGGAAGTAAGTCGCGGCCTTCCGCGTAATTTTGCAGTCGATTAAGGATGACATGTTCCATTAGCTTTCCGATGCAAGACGTGAGGGAGATGGGGCGCAAATTTTCCATCGAGAGTTTCTTGCCTGGTTTTGGGATGAAGGTGACCCGCGCGTGCCCATTCCTGAGGGATCTCGCCTTTCCTCCAGTAGGTGTACATTAGTTACGTCAGGGCCGCGACAGACGTGTGGTCTAGGTTTCGGAGCGTTTTGTTTGACACCCCGTCAGGTCCCGCCGCGGTGGTGGTACGGAGCTGGCTGAGAGCAAACCAGACCTCGGCATCTGCTATGTCGGCGTCCAGGGTGTCGTTGGGGAGACCCTCATACGCGGGTAGAGGGTCTGTGTGGGATGTGCTCAGGTAGCGTGTTCGCAGTTCGGCAAGTAGCTCAGCGTCCGTACCCTGGTACTGGTGAATTAATTTCGTGAGTCGGTCTCGCTGTGTGCATTTTGTTTGTGTGGGGTCGAGCAAGTGTCGGAGGAAGAACCATGTCTTTTTGTTTCCAAGCTGCCCGTTCATATTATCACAGATTTGGCCCCATTGTTTTCCTGCAGCTCTACAGTGTACGTTTCGATATGGCGCTCGAGTTGCTCTATACGCTTGCGTAGATTTCTATTGTGTCTCTGTCTCTTCCAACGTTTTAGTAGGCTGGCATGCGCTTCCCACATGTGGAGGAGTTTGGAGTCAGTCGTCTGGTGTGGCTCCTCAGTCGGCGTCTCGACCGTGGTGGTCTTGACGTCCTCTTTAAGTGCAGCAATCCACTCCGTTAGGTTGTTTATCTGACTGGGGGCAGTTTGCTCTCGTAAGCGTCTGAAGCTATCCCAATCGGTGATGCGTGTGCGCATGTGGTGCAGTTTGTGAAATGAATTTTGTGTCAAATGTTGTAACTATTATGTAATGATCGCTCCCTAGTGTGTTTCTGGTGTTGGACCAGCAGGTGTCGCTAATGTTTTTGGTTAGTGTGAGATCGGGCGAGGTATCTGCGCTAATGCTGTTGCCAACCCGCGTGATTTCTTGGGGATCGTTAAGAATTGTGAGGCCCAGGTTCTGGATAGACTGCCACAGCTTTGTACCCTTGGGGTTGTTCTTCCGATAACCCCAAGCCGAATGGTGGGCATTAAAATCGCCCACCACAAGGAGCTGCATTCCTGCGGCGAGTCGAGTTGCTTTACACAGTTGGTCGGGAATTCCTGACGCTCTGTCTTTCGGTGGACTGCATAGCAAGGGGGAAAACAGCGCAAGCTAAACACGGACAAAAAGGGAGGACGAGACACACACAGCGCTGACTTACAACTGAAGGTTTATTTCAGACACGTCGGTAAATATACAGTAGCATCAAGGGAAACAACAGCAACCTGGTTGGGAACAGTCATCGCTATCAGAAAACATACAGGTAAACACAGATCATCCAGCTCTCGATAAGAACTGCAATTCTTTATCTATAAGGGCTATGGAGGGGGTGCTGACACAATGCTCTTTAAGATGCGCAGTGTTTAAAGCTACAATAATCTCTCGCGTGGTTTTGTCACCACACCTGCTTATCACGCTCGTGTTGCCCAACTCAGGGGTGCATTTGCAATCTCTGCAATGAATGCGCAGATGGCCCGAGATTCGTTGCGTAACATTATAATTATGCTCAGACAATCTCTTGTTTAGGCATCTGCCGGTTTGGCCTACATATGCATGGCCGCAAGACAAGGGGATGGAATATACATCACCCTGAGCACAGCTAGGAAACGAACTGGTCGCGATGATTAACTGTGCATCCTGTTTGCTTGCGACCCATCTGATTAACGCGCTTGCAGAGGCTGGACAAGCGATCCGGGGCTGAGAATAAAACGTCTATTCCTAGTCTTTTTCCTATTTTTCTTAAGTTGTGGGAAATCCCGTGTACGTAGGGGATGACCCTTATCTTGCCCTTATCTCTGATTCTTTTTTCTTTTGCTTTCAACAAGGCCTCAGCCACTGAGGTTATGAGGGTTAGCGGGTATCCAGCCTAGTAATCGGCTCGTCTGGGTTAAAAAGCTGTTTTCCAGTTTGTGGTTGTAGGATTTTTTGAATGAATTGTCAAAACATGAATTGATGATACTGCGCTTAACTAACTTTGAGTGGGCTGAGTCAAAAGGAAGATGTGATTGGTTCGAGGCTCAAAGGCCCAGCACACGTGACTGGGGTTAAAATAAATTCCCAATTCTAAAAACCGTATGAAGACATTAGTAGGAAGTTCATGAGTGACAATCAATGGGCTCAGAGTGCATGCAAAATTGCTAAGAACTTTGGAAGTTTCGGAAGAGAAGACGGTCCTGTTCACACTGTAACAACACAAGATAATCATCCACAAATCTAAAGATTTGTTTAACATTGCTTCCCTGAATGGACCTGAGTAGCGCTCTATCTTTCATGGCCAAGTAAAGATCACTGAGGATGGGTGCAATGGATGAACCAATACAGATGCCATTCTTCTGAATGAAAAGTGAACCGTTCCATTCCGCGAAGGTGGATCTCAGGTATGTTGACAGTAGCTCAAGGAAGCCGGCAGTTGAGACACAACTCGCATTCTGAAATTTTACAGCTCCATGCTGGTGGATACAATCCTTAATGCAATTAACTAAGTCGTCATGGGGGATGGAATAATATAAGTCCTTTACGTCGATAGAACATCCTATCAATGTCAATTCGGAGTTAGCTTTTAGAAAGTCAACCACAGGTCCTGCATTTTTTACCAAAAATGGGTCGTCAACAGTTAGTAGCTTGAGTTGTCTCTGTAAAAATGAAGCAACAGACTTCTGCCAGGTCTCCGTCTCTGAAACTATTACACGAAATGGACGATCCACCTTATGGGTTTTTACCGAGAAAAACATCTCCAAGCTCAGGTGTTTGCTGCTTTCAATCGCACTACACAGCTTTCCTAGGTTCAAATGTTCACACAGTTTCTTAGCTCTGTTTTTTACCTTCTTTAAGGACACATTGCTGCACTCATCGAAGGACGTATACCGATGGCTTCAAGGGCTTTTTCCATGTACAGTCTTTTTGGCAAAACCGCAAATCCCCCTTCCTTGTCCGCAGGGAGGATGCAAAGCTGATTTTCTTTGAGGTAGCTAGTCACAGTCTTCCCCACAGGCAGCGTCTTGCTAGCCGACCTTCGACGGTTCAACACGTCCACTCCTTCAGAGACGCAGCGATCCACCTCAGTTCCCGGCGCCAGTCTGGAAACTTGTCTGACCATGCTCAGAAGTTCCGGAGCAGATCGCTTTCGCTCCACTGCGAACTTGGGACCGCGAGCTAGAACGTCGTGTACATCGTTGGGAATCATGGCACCGTCTAGAAGATGTACTTGGTTTCTGCTCGAGGGTGGCTTTCTCGGCAAAAGCGTTCGAAGTCGAGTAAGCATGAGCTGCCAAAGGGATTCAGTTGTCCTGTCTAAGAGTCGGAAGAAGTGCCGGCATAACTTCCCCGAGCTGCCATTAGGCTTCAATTGGCTTGCAGCTGTAACCACAGGTGATCCTTGAATAGACGCCGTTGTCTGTGCAATTCCGTCCGCACTAGTTTGCACAAGCGCGGATACCATGTCCAGCTGAGGGTTGGAAACCCCCCAGCAAGGCAAGGATATCTGGTGGCAATACCTTGTTGCTGATGCAGAAGCTAAGCGACCGTGCCCTGCACGAAACTGCTGCGATGAGGGCTACCAGGTGGTGCGGATTATAGAAAGCAGAGGAAGGAATGCCCGATGTACTAGAAATGAACTTGAACAAAACGTCGTGGGCTAGTTGGTTCATCGCAAGGGGGAAAACAGCGCAAGCTAAACACGGACAAAAAGGGGCTGTATAGGTTGAGTATGAAAATATTTGCCTCACCCTTTTTTCTGGGCACAATTTCAAGTAGCGTGTACTGTTCGCTAGAACTGCCTATGGTGTGTTGTATATAGCAGTAATGTTGCGTTGAACAAATGTCGCTGTGAATGGGACTGTCGCCGTCGTCCCTGCGTTCGAGGGGGGAGTAAACGCTTTATAGCCCGGTAATTTCGCCAGACCGCTAGCTTCTTGACGGGCTATTACGTCAGGTTGTTTAGGTAAGCTTTGGATGTGAAACAACAGGTTACTCCATTTGTTGCGGAATCCCCTGCAGTTCCACTGCCATACCTCAATTTGCTGGCGAGGGGCCATTTTGAGACATGGGAGGAATAATTACGGGCACGGTCGCGGATGCCGGCATTACGTACATTACGGCTTGCCTCCAGGGCCTCGAGACGCTGCACTACTTGCTGAAAAAAACCAGCGATGTTTGAACCCAGCTCAGTTACTTCGCGCGTGAGAACGTTAACTTTTTCCTCGAGACCGCTAAATTTATTCTCGAGTGCGCTCAATTCTGCTCTTAGCTTGTCTGCTGACTTAGATTTGATAGTGGTTGCGGGTTGTCATCTTCAGACGCTTCTGCAGCGCGTTTCGATCCGGAACCCTCGTCGGAAGGAGCCGGTCTTTTCAGGTTAATGCGGCTGTCCGTCTCCATTGCATTACTGGTGGAGGGTATGGCGCTTAGCGTGGTGGATGAAGGCGCACGGGGTACTGGCGTAGTTTTTACGGGTGGTTGTAAAGATTGAAATAGACTTTTCATTTCTGTTATTTCCCGTTGCATTTGCGCAATGGTTGCGTCTCTGGACTGTATTTTAGCCAAGAGCTCCTTCTCCCGAGCGGTGTAATTCTGGGAAGCCGTATCCGGCCAGCTCACCCCCAGAACACGTTCTGCCCCTAGTGGCTGCCCTCTCTTCCAGTCACACTCTCGCTGCAGCGCGGCCAGCGCGGCCGCGCCGTCGGAGCACCTCTCTTTCTTCCACGTGCGCCTAGTCGCCTAGTGGCCTAGTCACGGACTGAAGATATCGTCTGGACAGCTCCGTTCATAGGCCTCTGTGTACGAACAAAAAGTAGAAAAGTCCATTCTTTACATGTTTACAGAGCAGTGATGCCAAGTTGATGCATTCGCAGGTCGTGTTTTCTTAGCGCGCAAGCCTTAACGCTTTGCGAAAACTACGTCTGCCTGAATTATCGGAATCGAAATCTGAGCACATTTACCATTCGTAATTCGTTAGTTAGCACTTGTGCTTGTCATGCTTGCTTGTCATGCGTAGTCGCCTGCAGGAAACCATGTCTTGATAGCTGTGTTTAATTTTTACAATAATAGAGCTGCCAATAAATGGACTATATATATAAAATATAAAATAAAAATTCTTGGGAAAAATTTAGCTACTTTTAGCTTCTTGCTAGATTTTTTAGCTAATGTCGCGCTGCCATCTAGCTACTTTTGCTCACCAACATTTGGCAACACTGGCGCGTGGTATGCAACGCGATTAGATTGTAGGGCGCGAATTGAATCTTGAGGTGCTTGAAAGTTTATTTTATGCATTTCATCACTCTGACAGCCAGTGTGTGGTCACTTGAACGTCTATACGGCAACTCTGAACTCATTTCATGGTAAGCTGGGGCCGAAATACGGCTCATGAACTAGTTGCTAGTTTGTTGTGCTTCTGAACGTGTGCGGTCCTGAACGTGTGCGCTCCGAGGCTACAGTGAACTAGAATATTCTAGTTCACTGTACCGAGGCAACACGGCCACTGAGCTGGGAACCGTTGTCGACGCTGTTTTGAGTGTCTGTTGCTGCCGGCCAAGGTGGGCGCTACGCACCTGTTGCTCCGTGACCCCCTGTGTAGCTGTTGGCACGAAGCCGCCCAGGCCCGTCGGAGGTTTAATATGCAGGAAGCCAGAAACTATAGACCATGTTTTTTTACACTGTTGGGAAGGAGTATATTTTTGAGACGTATTGCAAAGAACGCTAATGAAAGGTTTTCCGCTAGACCCGTATGGCATTCGGTACTTATGCGTAGAAAGTGAGGATGGGGGTACCATTTGATTTAATTATGCTTATGGACCTCCACTGTGCATGGCGCTCAAGAATGGCGGGTTACCATTGCGATAAAGATGCACGGCCTGCCAGAATTTATTTTCGGGAAAGCGTGGATAGGTATTTGGCAATCCAGAAAGTTACAGCAGAACCTCCCGAGTGGCTCTCAAGGCTAGAGCCTTTGTTGTGTATGCGTTAATTTTAGTGTGTCAAATGTAAATAGCGTCTGTAAATAGCATTTGATTGATTTTTGTTGATTTTGTTCTCTTGTCAAGACTAGGCAATAAAATAAAAAAAAAAAGGTGATTAGTCGCCAGGGCTGTCCATCAGGCGGCAACACATTTACGAATACTGCTGTAGCCTCCCTGCACCGTGCATGACTGTGTGGCAGGTTCTCGCTCGAGCCGCAGCAGCACTGTTTCGATGGTCTTGCCTTTTTACTGAGTAAGGGCCGCAAGGTTGGTTCATGCGTGGTTGTCGCTAGCATTTGCTGCGCCTTCCCTGGCTTGACACGACGACAATCTTTGTCGGAAGTGGGGTTTTTTTTTTTTTTCGTTGAAACTCGACAGCAGCGCTTTTCGCTAATTCGTTGACGTTTGTTTGGCATCAAAAGACGCTACGTGGTCGACCCATTTCTACTGTGCTCACTGTATAGTCCTCATATGGCGAAAAAAGTTTCTGAAGGCTGCACTCACCCATGTGAAAAACTGCGATCCCACAGAAAACCACCTGCCAGAAGCAAACGCATTAGCAGATCGGACTAGTTACGAAAAAAATCAGACGCAATGGAAAGCGAACAGTGCAAAAGCAGTATCCTTTGCATCATATCATATGACCACCTGTCACTTTTCTTTTTTTTTTCTTTGTTTGCAGCATGGCATGAACTCTGCCAGAAGACAATGCAGAGAATGCTGTCCACAACAGAGACAAGAGCAACGTCTGTCTAATGATATTAGCCTCTAGGTGCATGAGTGGAGTACGGCTGCTGGTTTGATTGATCAAATGCAGATGGGTGGTTTTTGAGGCCCGTTTGCTGAATCTCCATAAATTTATGTCAGAAGCTACGAGACGTGCAGTGGACAAGGCGTGCGAGGATCTTTGGGTTGTAGCAGAAGTTCATTGGTGTCACCTTTCTATGCAGGGTACCGAGTATGGCAGCAGCAGTGAAACAGAGGAGCACTACAGCTCAGCTGAAGATGACGCGGTAAGGCTTTTGGTATAGTAAAACTGTCGCACCACAGCATACTTTTTTAAAAAGACAGTCCATCCAGGGATCAGGAATGGAGGGACCTTTATTGGTAACCGGTCAGTGCTTTTTAACCCTTGGCCCGGAAGAGGGGGGAGGGGAGGTGAAAATGGCGAGTGCTGCTCATGCGCTGTTCGAGCTGGGAACGCCCGTGCCTAGCCGGACGCGGCCACCGCCTCCTTATCTGGCTAGATACGATATAGCAGCTTTTATCTCCTTAAATCCCTTGTTTGCAGGGGTTTAATTAACATTGGAAGACCCCTAGTTTCTTTCAATTTGGCAAAAATTGATTACATATTTTTCACACAATAGTGTGTTAGCGACATGGTCATGGAAGAGAAAGCCAAATTTCACTAAAGAAAGCATGTTCAACTTTAACTGAGGAAGACGACCTGAGTATAGAAGCAATAAGGATAATTTCAGAGGTTTTATTTACTACTGAATACAAAGTAGAAGTAGATGGTAGTTAAACAGGGAATCTGTAAGCTATCTAAGGAGACGAAAGATCTGGTAAAAAAAGCGCCAAAGCCTTCAACCCAACAGGCAGAATAGAACTGGCAGAGCTATCAAAGCTATGCAGGTGAGCAATGTTTTAAGAATAGCGGTAGCCGAAACGCAGTCAATAGGCGACTGGGCATAAGCAAAAGTCAAATGTGTGCACTAGGAGTTAAGGTGGGCAAAGTCATTACTAATATTTTTTAAAATTTCTTTATGAACATCACTGCACATGACTCCAAGCAGGAGTGAGCACAAAAATATTTGCATACAGTGAAAGTTACACATTAAGCATCAACTACAGGGCATGAACTGAAGCAAATGAAATCGAGCTCAGGAGTACAAGAACATCATGTACGCATTTTCTTCAAAATTTCAATAAATGCATCAACACTTGGGCTATGGACAACATATTTCAGTAATTTGTTTCATTCGCTTATGGTTCTAGGAAAAAAATGAAAATTTAAAAGCGTTGTTTAGAGCGGCACACTCTTGAATCATTTTACCATTATCAAAGCGTGAGCTTGTGCACGAAGTATCAGCGTTAATGAAATTATGATTGTTCATTTGGATCTGGTTGTTGTATATGAGGTATACCTTAATCGACATTCACTACGTCTGGCTTTAAGTGTGTCAAGGTTGAGATACCTGATAATCTCTGTTGGGCTGTCAGTTCTTCTATATTTGTTGCAAATGAATCTTGTCGGGGTTCTTTAGACGTTTTGTAGCCTGGCTATGTTTTTGTAAGTGAAGGGGCCCACAGACACAAAGCGTATTCCAAACAGGGTCTGACTAACGCTTTATATGCTACTAGCTTAACTTGGACAGGGACTTTTGAAAGCTTATGCCGGATAAACCAGAGAAACTTAAAAGCTTTGGTGCAGATGTTATTAATATGGGTATCCCATTGTAGATGCAAATGCCTAAATATTTTACAGCTGGTGATTCATTAAATTAAATCCCATTAACTGAGTAAGAATGTTGCAGAACTGTTTGGTTCCTGCATATATGAAGAACTAAGCACTTATCAGTATTTTAAGTACATGTCCCATTTCGTGCACCAGTGCAAAATTTCTTCGATTCTTGTTTAGCTTAATTTGATCTGTTTTAGATTTAACTAAGGTGTAAAGAATGCAGTCATCTGCGAAAAGCTTTATCTTAACATCAATGCTTGCAGCTTTCACAATATCATTAACGTAAATGAGAAGTAGAATTGGCCCCAATACTGAGCCTTGTGGCACCCCTGAAGTTACCTGCCGGGTCTCGAACCAGGACTTGTCAACTTGAACATACTGACACCGGTTTTCTAGATAAGCCCTAATAAATTTAATGAGTGTACTATTTATTCCAAAGGCACAGTTTTCTCACAAAAAAAATTTGACAGTAGTTGAAAACGGACGTGCGGTCGGTTGATTTGAGCATAGGAATGATGCGGGCACTGCTCCAGTCTGACGGAACAGGGCACTGCTCTAGCGAGGCCTATGTATTGTCAACAGGTAGCGCAAAATCTATTCAGCATGGTGGTGCAGGAAAACTAGGTATAGGAGGGAGCATGACGTCACGTGGCCAACCTTCGCAAGCCAAGTGCCGATGAAGCTGCTCCCTCCCCCGTTTTTTCGCTCTCCTAGTTAGACCCTATGTTTTGATGTCTGTGTGTTTTAGTGCGCGCATCTGCCATGGCCCGGACGCGCGGCTGTTTGCTGTGTGGGCTGCTGGGTGCTGCGCACAGGACAAACACCGCGCTACCTGCACGGCGCTGATTCGCGCATGCGCGCGAGTGTAGATATCACCACACGCTATCACGTGGCCTAACACGTAGGGGCTGACTCGCTCTCTTAATTTTTGTGACTAGGCTTCACGGATATTGCCGCACGCTCCCTCCTAGTTTTTCCTTCCTCCATGTATTGGGGGCCATCTGCTTTCTTAGTGTCAAGGTCAAGAAGCAAGGTTAATATACCTTCCTGGCAAACATCAGAGACAAAACCCTTCTGGCTCAGTAACAGCACCTTTCGAAGCGTATACAGATTCAAAGCATTTGTTAAATTTGTCTTCAACTGCTTTAGCATCTGAAATTGGTGAGCCATCAATTAATAATGAAATACTGCTGCATGTTTTGTCGCTTAAATACCTCCAAAATTTATCTGGTGCCTATGTAAGGTATGAGGCCTTTTTTCAGAAAAAAGGTTTTGGTATTGAATACAACGAAGAAATTAGTGATCTATATTAAAGGCTGCCTTTTTACATTCTAATCAGAGTGGCAAAATACACAAATCTTTTTTTTTTTTAATTTATATTGTCGAAAAATGTACTAATAATGCTTCTCACGCTAGCAGTCATAACTCATATATACCTCACCACAAAGAAAATTCCTCTTTCAGTTACGTACATAAAGCCATCAGCACTGTAGCGAATTGAAATAATTAATCAATCATACTTTTTTATTTACAATATTACCAAAAACAACGGTTTTCAGCAAGGAATGTTTTTAAAACAAATGCAACAATAACAAATCTTATTAATATTATTAATATTTATTAATTTTTAGATTTCTTCTGTGGCCGTCTGTTTTTGGCGATGCTGTGAAATGACCAGTGTATAAGAAGGCCTGCGGCTTCGTCAAGCTGTCTTTGACAGCTTTTTCTGCAGGCCTCCTGCATCTTGTGTGATCTACTTGATGCAAATAAACATTATTATTATTATTATTATTATTATTGCACAATTTTATTTTCTGTAGTTGGTTTCACAGCCTGATATGCCAAGAATAAGTGTTCAAAGTTTCGTTAAAAGATCTACTCGAGGAAAAAAGTTACGAATGTTCGCACAAAATGAAATGGCAGAAAAGTAAGTTTTGAGAAAAACAATGAAAAAAGATTTGATATAGCTACATATGTCATTGAGCAGTATTTAGGAGGGTTAAAATGCACGACATTGGTAGCTCAGGTCCTCTAAGTCCTTTCGTTCGTGCGTCTGCTCAATCATCGGTAGACTGGCGGGAGGATCTTTCGATGCACTGTTAGTCAGCTGTCAAGCAAGCTTTCATCTGTGCACCCTAAACTTCCCCATGTAGGTAAACAACGAAGTGAAATCGTCGAAGCACACGAGGCACCGAGCAAACAGTCTGCAGGTTCTTTAATTTGCGTGGGAACGCTCCAGGGTACACAACTCACATGATCAAAACATCATGCGTCGTCCCTCTTGTAAGCACTTTCGTTATTAAATGAAACAAAAATAGATACACACGCTTAGAAAAAGTTATTATGATTGTAAAGTGAAGAATTATGGCGCAAAAAAAGGTAAGACCACCAAAGGAGGCAAATATTTTTTGGCATTTGGAAATCAAAACTCTGTTGGTTTCGGTTTAGCAAAATGCACGTAAGGTTACAAATTTGGCTGTACCTTTGGAACCATTTTAGTTTGTAGCATAATTTTTTTTTGCCAATCATACAGAAATTAATGTGCAATTTGCTGAAATGAAATTAAAAAGATTGATTAAAAAAGTGGCCTCATAGCTTAAAAAATCGCCTAAAGTGACTGTGAAAAAGCTGTTCGTAGCTTTTCTCATCTCTGTTTTCAGCACGGATTATGTTTATTTTTCCTAACCCTTTCGGGGTACAAACAAGGCAATGCAATGATGGCAAAGTTTTTTGCACTTACACCACAGTGCATTTAAATTTTCTTCAGCACTAAAACAATCCAAATTTACTAATTCCATGTAATCGAGGATACTCACATCATCTGCCCTGTTGAAGTCTTTCACAATAATCACGGACTTACTTTTGCTAGAACACTTTTGAAAGGAAAAGGTTGCAAACACTGACTTGTCATAGCCCGTTCATGACATCAACAGATGCACATTTCATTGCGGAGCTTATAAGCAATAAATGAAGTCTATGGCTAGTTGTAGCAGTAGTCCTGGTCGGAGCAGTAACAATGAGCCAGATTGCATGAAAAAGCAATATTCAAAAAAGGACAGAGTGCCTAGAATTCAGGCCCATTGTATTCATGGTATACAAAACCGATAACAATAAAATTATTGTAAAAACTACTTCTACAGAATATACTTTCGTGATCAAGAATAGCTGTTAAAACTGTCACGTTTATGCTTTCCTTAACTCCACCTTCTCGGGACTGTCTGTCGCATATTAGTATTTTGTACCACGGGGGAGTAATTTTGTTATCAAGGACTCTCGCAGATCTCTCTCAGCAACACATGTGGGTCTTTTGTTGTTGACCTCGTCCTGCATGTACGTTTATTTGTTGAAAACTAGCATATCTCAGATACACTTTATCTTCAGGCGTACGACTGTCTTTAATGGTTGGCCATAGCTGCTTTCTTAATTTCTGAATTTTGGGTGAATAATCCTCAGGCATCAAAAATTGAGTGTTCTTAAGGTTCTTGGCATTTCTCAAAAGCTCCATTTTTTCCATATAGTTCCTTACTCTTACCTAGAGGGAAAGCTGTGCTGCTATCTATGGGAGTTTACATGGAGTTTCCTGACGACCGGTTCAGCCACCATGGGCGCTCAAAGCATCATGGGCCGGAGAGCTACCGAGTGCAGAACAACTTTTGGCAAAAACTAATGCAAAGATAAACGTTGTTCTACCGCAAACATTGTTCTAACATTCAATTTTGTCACTATAAATTGCAATAAGAGAGAGAAACAGCATGTCAGTGTGAAATTTATCCAATATAAGCAATGGCTCTTTCTCCCCGCAGGGGGCACCTGTTAATGCTGGTGTTTGTGTGTTTTGTGCGACACCACGGACCCCGAGCACCCACGCTTAGCCGTGCGTGGCATCGTCGTGTCTGGGGAAAAGGGGGTCCTGGTGGTTGAGCCGATGCCGAGGTTTTGGACCTTAAAAGGCCCCTCGGCGGTGGCAACACACCACTTTGGCCCACACTTCCCATAGACGGCACCTCCGGGCTGACCAATCCGAGGGAAATCGGCAGTTGCCTTTTCTTGTCCTCCCCTACATCTTTCACTTTCCTGTCATCTATCCTACAACTCTCCTGTCCTCTACTCTCTTCTTTTGGTTTTTCCTTACTTCCCGGCGGCGAGGGTTAACCTTGTGTGGCTGACTACCCTGAGTTGAGCCATATTAGGTTGTAGTTAAGATGTACAGCTGGCGTGGGCAGGGTGCTTGTTTCAAGCTCCTGTCCCGTCCCCTTGTTGGACTCCATGGTGGGTGGCTGGCATCATAACTGAAAAAAAAACTTGAATTACATGGCCTCTTCTCTTTCTGAAACTGATTACCCTCCCTCTGAGAGGGCGCACCGATGTGACAAACAAGTTCTTCACGAAACATGTCAACAGCTTTCCCCGCTTCCACGTCGTGCACTCTGAACACCCAGAAAAAACTGCCCGTCAGATCTCGCCATTTCTAGTGACAAAGACACTCACAGGTGCCATAGGTCAGGGCTACAAAATCAAGAAACTACCAAATGGTGACTTCCTCCTAGAAGTGCTTTATAGCCATCAGAGCAAAAAACTAACAACCGTTACGTTGTTCGGAGACATCCCTGCCTTAATAAGTCCCCTAAGATCACTAAATACAGTTAGTGGAGTCATTTCAGATAATGATCTCAAATACCTGACTGAGGAGGAATTACTAGAAGGACTCGGGGACCAAAATGTAACCAATGTCTATCGAATCGAAATCAGGAGAGACATTAATGAGATTCAAACTAAACACATCGTGCTGACATTTGCACTGAGCACCCTTCCTGACTCGGTTGAAGTAGGCTACCAAAAGCTCAAACTCAGACAGTACATTCCCAACCCACGCTTCTGCTACAATTGCCAAAGATACGGCCACAGCTCCCAGAGCTGCCATGGCCGTCTCACCTGTGCAAAATGTGCCTCTAACAAACATGGCACTGACAACTGTCACACCGAAGCAAACGTTTGCGTAAACTGTGAGGGCAATCATCCAGCATACTCACGATCTTGCCCTGCATGGAAAAAGGAAAAAGCGATTGTTACCTTGAAAGTCGCTGAGAATATTACTTTCGGAGAGGCAAGAAAGCGGCTTTCGTTGGTGCAGAATACAACTTACTCTGTGATGACGCAACAGGGCGCAGCGTCATCGCAGACCTCGGCATCTGCCCAGGTCACGTCTAGTGACTCTGGCGTAGGGCCATCTGCCCCCCTGTGGTTGCAGCTGGCGCTGCTCCACTACCTCCAAAACAGGTTTTGCGGCCCTCCAGGTCAGCGGGGCCAGGCCTCCTCTCACACGGCGAGGCCTGTTTCAGACATTCCCGTGCGTTGTCCACGGTAGTCCAGTGCATCTGAAGATGCAGTGGATACGACAACTCAGGGTAGTCCTGCATCACGGCGGGGCTCCTTGGATCGGAAAAAGGACAAAGCCCAAATTACCGGGCCAAAAACAACCTAGTCTCCTACCTGCTCATAAAATAATATGGCTTCTGTAATAAGCTGGAATTGCAGAGGACTGCTTAATAACTTATGTGACATAAAGGACATATTAGCGACATATTCACCTCTGGCCTTGTGCTTACAGGAAACGAATCTGAGTCTCTAACACACAAATATCCTAAAAAAATTTTTCCGCCATGACCGAGAGCATACAAGCAGGCTCTCTGCATTGTTGCTATAATAGTCCAAAGCCATATCGCAGCCCGTGAACACAGGCTCCAAACTCGGCTAGGAGCAGTAGCTGCCACACTTCTTACATCCAAAACCATCACAATTTGCAGTATTTATATAGATCCATACTTCAAACATGATATTGAAGAACTTTTAAACCAACTGCCAAATCCATATTTATTAGTTGGAGATTTTAATGGCCACTCTCCGTTCTGGGGGAGTAAAAGAACTAACACAAGGGGCAAGATTTTGGAGGATTTTATCTTATGCAATAACATTAGTTTGCTTAACACCGGAAAACCTACATATTGCTCCCCAAGCTCAGGAAAAATGAGCTCAATTGATTTATCTTTTAGTTCCCCTTCTATTTTTAGTGATTTTAAATGGGATGTCCTAGACAATCCACATGGGAGCGATCATCTACCTATAACAATCACTTTAACAACATCACCATCAATCATTCCAACAAAACCGCGACGTTGGAAGCTCCACTTAGCTGACTGGAAACTTTTTACCACAAATGCTGCCTTAGAAAAACTGTATTCAGAAGATTTTAATGTTGATGAACTAAACGAGAAATTTACCACTTGTATCATAGCTGCCGCACGCCTTGCTATCCCTCAATCATCAGTAGTGCGACAAAACCGTAAAGTTTGGTGGACACAAGATTGTAAGGAAGCGAAGAAACAACAAAATAAGGCATGGGGAATATTTTGCAGGTACCCCACACAGGAGAATCTTAAAAATTTTAAAAAAGCTACAGCCAAAGCACGCTATGTACGTCGAAATGCTGAGAAAGCGTCATGGCAACGCTACGTCTCCTCTATAAACAGTCTAGTAACACCCAAAAATATGTGGACGCAAATAAATAAATTAAATGGCAGGTACTCCCCGTTCACAGTCCCCCTTCTTACAGATCCAAATACTCAGACAAGTATTGAAGAACAAGCAAACATTTTAGGCGAACATTTTTTTATGGTATCTAGCTCGTCACACTATACGGAATCATTTTTAAAGTATAGAAACAAAGTTGAAAGACAAAAACTGTCTATAACAGGAAGTGTTCAAGAGCCATACAACAGTCTTTTCACAATGCAGGAAATAAATCTCGTCCTCTCTTCAGGTAAACAGACTGCATCAGGCCCAGATGAAATACATTATCAAATGCTGGCCCATCTTTCTCAGTCTGCAGTTGAGGTGCTCCTGAATTTTTTTAATAAAATATGGATGTCGGGAAAAATACCAGTGGCATGGAAGAAGGCTTTTATTATTCCTTTATTGAAACCTAGAAAATGACTAACCTCTGCAAGCAATTATAGATCCATAGCCCTGACGAGTTGCCTCGCAAAAGCTTTTGAGAGTGTCATAAATATTAGGCTCACGTTTACACTGGAATCTCGTAAACGTCTTGATACCCACTAATGTAGTTTTAAAAAAACATGTTCGACGACTGACCACCTTGTACACTTAGAAAATACAGTCCAAGAAGCGTTCATATGCAGACAACACTGCCTCGCAGTCTTTTTTGATTTAGAAAAAGCTTACGACACAACATGGAGGTTCGGAATCCTGCGCGACCTAGAAGACCTTGGCATCCGCGGCAGAATGCTAAAATGCTTGAATGATTTTTTGTCCCACCGTTCATTTCAAGTACGTCTGGGTGGCACCCTATCAAGAAATTTCACACAGGAGAATGGTGTTCCACAGGGGTGCATCTTAAGTACCACACTCTTTATGATAAAAATGAACTCTATAGCAAAAGTGATTCCAAAGTCTATCATGTACTCAGTGTATGTCGATGACTTGCAAATAGCATGTACATCTTCCAGTGTGCCGTCATGCGGGAGACAAATTCAATTAACAGTAAATAAGCTAGCCACATGGGCCGATAGAAATGGTTTCAAGTTCTCCACACAGGAGTCAGTAGCCGTTTTGTTTTCACTTAGACAAGGTCTGCACACCGATCCCCAAATCTATCTTAAAAATGCTGTATTACCTATAAGACATGAACACAAATTTTTAGGCATTACCTTCGACAGAAAGCTGACTTTCCTCCCCCACATAAACGCACTTAAAAAGAAAGCTTCCCGATCTCTGAACATACTTAAAGTCCTGTCACATAAACACTGGGGATCCGATAGAATATGCCTATTGGCAGATTATGGATCTGCAAAACCCTCGTACCTGAAACGATTGGACCCGGTCCACAACTTAGGTTTGCGTCTATCCGCTGGTGCCTACAGGACGTCACCATTTAAAAGTCTTTACATGGAAACAAATGAGCCATCCCTTGCATACCGAAGAACCATTCTTACATTTTCGTACATCCTAAAAATTTGTTCATTATCGCAACACCTTTGTTACACAACAGTTACACAATGCCCATCTAGGACATTGTTTAATAATAAGCCTCAAGCAGTCAAGCCGCTCCTACTTCATCTTGAAGAAAAGTGCAAAGAATTAAACATACTCTATAAACTACCCGATTTTGCGCATTGTCCCCACCCACTGCCGCCCTGGTACAGTTTCCCCGATGTATGTGACTTAACACTTACAAAATTCCAGAAGAAACAGACACCACACGAACACCTTTTACAAGAGTTTTTGACCCTCAGTGATAAATACAGAAATTTTAAATAATTTTACACTGATGGTTCTAAAACAGCATTTTATGTAGGCAGTGCCATAGTCGAAGACTCCCGCTGGAATACACAGGTCAGTGCAACAAAACATCTGGCAGCTTGTGCTCAGTAGGGTCTCATTGTTAGAGGTGTGCACGGGCTGAAACTTTGAGCGCAAGCTCAGCCCGAGCCCAACGCTACAGACCCGAGAGCCTGGCATGGCTCGACTCTGAAAGGGACTGAGCCCGGACCAGCCCAGCCCGGCGCTCAGATTTAAAGCTTGGGCCCGGTCTGGCCCGTCATGCTATTATTGCAGTTATAGCTATGAAAAAAAAAAAAAAAATTTAGAGTGATAAGATTATCCAAGAATTTAGAATGTTGAGTTCTCACATTTGAAACGGTAAATTTTCTGAATATGTAGAGGCACAGCACGTACATAGCATTTACTTATTGTGCAAAAACAAGCTATGCATTGAAATGAGGCATTTGCGGCGCTCCTGGATAATGAACCCGACGGTAGCGCTGAAGTTTCTTTCGGTGCTACAACTTGTGGCTGGAATGACTAACATGTTCTTTGATAGGAAAGCGCTTTCACGCCGCCCCGAGCCCGTGCACAGCTTTAATCTATGTATGGAGAGGCAGAGGGGCTCTCTAGGGTTTAAATTTTGGGGACAACTCTCTAAGTGTATGATGCGAGTGTCATAGTTCAGGTCTGCCACTCCCCTTGAAAACCCTCAATCGCAGCATGGACTATGCCGCTTGCTTAATGACTAATATTTTAATCGATGCCTCGACGAATATTTCACACATACTCATTAGTGTATAGTCTTAAGATGCCACATTACGTGCAAGACCATTCAACATAGCTCTAAAACACTGCTTTAGCCTATCCATATGGACGTTTAAAATTGATGGAATCCAGGTACTACGTGTAGACATGTATGTCTACAATAGCACCTTGTTTCTTTCAATTTAAAATGTTTCCATGCAAGTTACCTTACCGATGTATGAACAAGCTAGCTTGGATTAGAGAGGTTTGGTTTGCGGTGCAGAGGTCGAGGAGGGTTTCCATCTCAAAGGAAACCTGGAAAGCCTCCACTGGAAAGCAGCCACCAGCAGTTAGGTTCGAACCCGGGTACTCCGGAACAGCATTCGGGCATCTTAATCACTGCGCCATGGCAGCAGGGCATTGCTGTGTTGAAGCAAGATCCAATTTAACTTCTTGGTATGTATTTGTGCAAAGGCAGTATTGCTGTTGTGGAAGTGCCTGAAGCATAGCGGCACATTTTCATTTGGAACCGTGGTGCCTGATCTAGTAGTAAGTCACAGTCTACACATGCCCGTTTAAGGGCCCCTGAAATGGTACTTTGTTTTGTTTATTACTGTAGCCTTCAGGCGCATAGAGGAGTGCTTAAAGAGTTGTGTACATATCAACAGTACAAACAAAAAGGAAAGAAGGAACACAGGGGGACTGGCAATAACCAATATCAAGTAACCTTCTTGGGAGGGAGGTGGGGAGCAAGCGGGGGGGGGGGGGGGGGGGGGTGTTCAACTTTTTGGAAAATGAACTCATATTTATTTTTAATTTTGAAATAGTGTTTTTGGTGACCGTTTACAATCAATTAGGGCTACACCCCCTCTCTATTCCCAATGACGTCATTGGGGCTTGCTGGGTGTGCCCGCTCATTGGATGCTCCCGAGTGAAGCAGGCGTGACAGGGCACGGTGGGGTTCTGTTGCAACTTGTTTTGTCATTCTTTTCTTTGCATGAGGTGAGTTGAGGGGAGAGAAGAGGAGCATCGTTTTTGATTGCCGATATGTTCGGTGCTAACGAAGTTGTCTTGAGCTTTTTTGCTTTGTGGAGATGATTTATGGGACACCTATTGCTCATGCACGTTTTCTAATTTTAGGAAACAGCCTTTCATGAGCCCTGTAATGAGCAGGTCATATATAATACTGATTAACAGGCTTTCAAATACAACAATGCCTTTTTGGTGCTGCAAAACTGCAGTTTGTTATTGCAGATACAATGAAATCACTGTATAAAATCTTGAGGTATTTATATTTGACCTGTGGAGTGCCGTTCACTTCCGAGGAACTTGTCGGAAGCATGTGGTCCCACGTATGTCACAAATGTGCAAGTGGCACTGTCAATAGGGCAATTTGTTTAACCTACACCAGCTACACCAGTGCAGCAAAAATCTATTGTAGGTATAGGACATTTCCTACACTAGTGTAGCTGCTGTAGGTTAAACAAATGGCTTTAATGGGGTTATGAGGATTGAGTTATGATGGAGTAGTATGCCCCTTCTGCTTCGCGGTCGAGGGAGGACTGCCCAGGCGACCTTAGCTGTGTTCTTGTTTGTGTGTGCGGCCGAGGCTCTCAAGTGCATGTGCGTCACTCCGTGATGTAGCATCATTTGCTTTTCATTGCAGGCGGCGAGTAGCCAGAGCAAGGTCCCCAGTGATTTGCTGCATGTTGCTCAGGTAGGCTGTTTTGAGGGAAGTTTACATTTTCCTTAGGTACACACATTAGCTAAGGCACAGTGTGTGAAGCCTTTGCTTTGGAGTGGCATGCTGCATTCAGTGCCCAGTTGTGCTGAAAAAAAAGCACAAATGTCATTACCAATGGGCTAAGCTCTACAGTGCAGAACGAGAGAGTATTATTGAGAGATATGAACAAGCAACCACATCCCACATCATAGCATTGCATCGTGTCTACGTGAAATAAGGTTTAACAAAGTTGTTTGCTGGACTAGTTGGTATCTCATAATAAATTTGAAAGTGCTTGGACAGACAAGGACGAGAGAAGTGGGCAGGACAAACACTACTTGCAACATAGTTTATTCTGAAACTTCTTGCCTAGTGACCAGTCTTCCCATGCAGACGCAACAGCAAAAACTAGAGCAATGTAATTGCCTGAGATAAAGCAGCCAATATCTAATCAAAGGGTAGATGTCACGTGTGCGTACGGCTAAATGGAGAAAATGAGGAGTTTGTGAGAACTGCGAATTTCTTTTGCACAAAAAAGAGCAACTCTTTCTGCAGCAGTGTCACTGACACTCTTTTCACCCAAGCCATGAATGAGCGAGGCTTCCAATATTTCTCTTCCGAGCTGTTTTCTTTTTGCCTCATTCCATGGTAGTCGTTTGTGCAGTGCTGGGGAGCAACCTGAGCAACTCTTCAAGTTAAGTGGCCAGTACGGTCCACTGCCTGTTCCCTGCTATATCGAAAGTATGCAGGAAACATCTAAAGCGTTAAAGAAGGACACTCTCACTGAAGACATTTAAAGCCCCATAGCGACCCCATTGAGGCTCTCTTTGGGAAAGTAAGGGTAATGTGCGGAAGGAAACGACATGCTAGATGCGAGGGCCATAACAGCTAGTGGCACCTGAATACATTTTCAAGACGGACGTTTCATCTGAGAGCAGAAGGAAGGCACCTTGCGTCGATGCCAAAAAAATCATTTCTGCCATGCCGCAATCAGTAACCGAGGAACTGAAGGAAGTGATGGCATCTCCTGCCATCCCATTACCCACTGTCACATATTCCGGTTTATCTTACGTCGCTGGATATATCGTAAAGTTAATCAACTTCGGGTGTGACGCTTGCGCTATTCTTCTTGAAACTAGCGAAAGAAGCAGCCCCATGTAGACTCTTCTACGAGGACAATATTCTAGTGGACGGCATTGTCCGAAACCAGAGCTTGTTGGCCTATTGGACAATTTCTTTTTTTTGAAAAAGCTGCCGTGCACCTACTACACACAAATGTTCTCGAAGTACTTAAGATCCTGATTCAATCAGCACTTGAAAATTCACCATTGAGTTGCCCGGAAGGAATTGACAACAGCCATGTTATAAGGTCCGCTTCCAGTATCTGAAAAATTTTTCAGGATCCTTCTTGTCAATTAATTATGCCTAGAAAGTGACAGACAGGTACGAGAGGCCAACTCCTTATGTGCACAATCCATGCAGGAAGATTTTGAGACTGCAAATTTTCTAGCCGCAAGTCGCATTTTGATGAATTGATGAATAGGCAGTACAATATGTAACTTTGAAGGTCCATATTTTTTTTACTGTTTGCCGCTCTTTTCAGTTATGCATAACTGTTTATGCCCATTTCCTTGATTATAAGTTATTGTTTATCTATGTATTAAACAGACTATGTCTCTTATACATGTGTGCACGGGCAGAGGCATATTATTTTTTATTACTTTTGGGTAGCCTTACCATAATATATGTCATACATGTCCGTCAGTCGCGAGACTACATATACATCTTCGGTCTTTCAACTGTACGATATATTTTGAACGAAGCTAGAACAGCCCACTCCCCTAGACAACTGAAATTTTAACTATATGCGTAAATTTTTGTTCCTTACTCTGAATCTGAGGCGCACCGTGAATTTTCGCCGGTCCTCTTTTGCTCTGAACAAAAACGGTAGCGGTTGACAGAATCTCCACCCAACAGTTCACCATGCACTCACGTCAGGTCACGCTACATCTGCTTAAAACATTCAAAGACGCATTGCATAGCCTGGTAAATTTATTTTTGTACAAAACTTGGGGGTAAAAAATGTTGAAGTGTACCCGAAGCTTCATTCGACCGTGCATGGCCGCACTGAC
Organism: Amblyomma maculatum; assembly: GCF_055883805.1. Lineage (NCBI taxonomy): Eukaryota > Metazoa > Arthropoda > Arachnida > Ixodida > Ixodidae > Amblyomma > Amblyomma maculatum. Next base: position 219,896,880 of record NC_139345.1, read on the forward strand.
GAAGGCGCACGCGCGTGTGAGCGGATTGTTGACTGTATTTTATTCCTCGTAGACAATAAATGTTCGATGCTGATTACGGCCTTTGTATAACTCATAAGGGGCGAAATGTCAGGACCTGCCGGTTGCAACTGACGCAGGCGAAGCTAAAAGCGAGCGCGCGTTTCCATTGCAAGTGAACGGCAGTAGCGGAGGAACAGCAGTGGGGCGGTGGCGACCCCCCCGAGGCGCGGCGGGCGGTGGAAACAGACCCCATTGGAGAGGCCGTAAGAGAAGAGAAGCGCTCTCTCCCTCGAAACCGGCTGTGACTTGAGGTTGGGTTCCCACCGGCCAGTTTCACTAGGGTCCCTAGAAATATTGCTAGTCTCTCGTTCGCCGGCCGCGACGGTGGTGGCCGTTGATTGATCGCCGCGGTGAAGCGGAGTGCCACTGCCGACAGAGCAGACGACGCGCGTGCCCGTGCGCTTCGAAATGCATTCGCCGCATGCTCACTGTCAGGTGCCTTGTACATGCGATGCCGCTCTTTAGTCTGATTTTAGTTTAGTCGTAATATTGAATTCGCAGCCGAGTTGTTGGCATAACCACGGATACGATTTTTTTCTTGAGAGAAGGTTTGCGGGCATGCCCCTGAGCCGATGGAGAAACGAAGCTGCTTTTTATACCCTATTATCCTGCTGAAGCTACCGTGGTGCCGTATTGTAATGAAGACTTCTGAGGATTTTGTGTAAACAATTGCGCCTGCATGGAGGACTACTAGACGCACATTCTAGGCTCCGAGGACCATGTGTGCGAGCAACAGAGCACTGTCGCCGGCGTTTTCATTCACGCTATAGTTTCATCTTAACCTCTTCGAACGTTTAGCTAAGTTATAACACGTATGTAGAACTAGAAACTTTCGGATGCATGCACAATTAAAGCACGCAAGATGGGAACCCGAGCCCTTCAAATCGCACCGCGCTTCAGGTAAACTGCTGACATGCATTCTTTGGTGCTTAGGAAGCCTAGTAGCCACTCATCAGAGTATGCCATCACTTTTGTTGACTTGCGTTTTGCAACCTCTAAAACATATCAGTCGAGCCCGCTTATAACGAACCTGAGCGTCACGCGGCGTCCGTTCGTTGTATCCCGAAGTTCGTATTAACTGGACCACAAACTAAAAAAGAAGAAAAAAAGTTGGCGGTCAAAACACGAAATTTATTTCTTAGCAAAAAAGTCTGTGATGCTCGTCTGTTTCTGCAGTGCAGATGCGATGAGGGCGGTCTCCAGTTTATTTAAATCACTAGCGTGCTCTTCGCCGAGTCCCTTGGCATAGACAAGTTGTCTGAGGCCCTCTATATAGCCCATTGCTACAGATGCGCTTACGGGTGCTGGCTCAGACGTTTCATCTTCACCTGATTCTTCCACGTCGCTCTCGGCCCGCACTTCAGAAACGATGCCTTCGTCCGTGCACGGTTCCGCAATATCCGCGTCTTCATCCGCAGAAATAAAATCCTGCCAACCAATGCCAGGGCCTCCCATGTCGGAGTCGACGACGCACTGCCACAAATCGCCGCCGGAATCATCATCGTCGGAGGCATCAGGCCCGACGTCCGGTACTGCGTCGACGAAGCCGGCCTTGCGGAAACAGTTTCGCACGCAAGCGGTCGTACCTCCGCCCAGGCCGCCTTCACCATCTCAAGGGCTGAATACAATGAAACTCGGAGCGGCAAGTTAGCGGCCGGACGGTCAACGGCGATGAGCAAGCGCTGCACAATGCGGCGCCTATACGATGCCTTAAAGGAGCGTATTATGCCCAAATCAAGAGGCTACACTTTAGAAGTCGTATTGGGCGGCAGGAAAAGTACAGTCACTGCCGTCAGAGACGTTTGCACGAGGTGCGCTGAGCAATTGTCGCTGCCATTCATATTAGTGCACAGAACTGTAACGCGCACTTTACTGTGTTTACCGCCATCGCATGACTCCCCTTTCATGGAGTGCGTCTTGTCTGGAAGCATCTGATAAAATAATGCAGTTTCATCTGCGTTATACACATCCTGCTCCGCGTAGCTTGCAGTAATGGCAGTTTGTTGCAAGCCAATTGGCAACGTCCTGGTCACTTGCCGAACGTGCCTCACCGACAATCAATTAAAAAACAATCCCATGCCGCACTTTGAACCGATGTAGCCAGCCATTGCCTGGGCAGAAGTCTCATCATTGGTCCACTTATCGGAATGTTGCGAGCCCGTGCGTCGACGAACCACTTCAGCAGCGCATCCTCTACGTCTGCATAGGTGGCCTTCCGCAGGCGCTTTCTGTCCGCTGTGTTGGCGTCGGAGCTGGCGATCTTTTCATTATTCTTCAGAATTGTCGAGATGGTTGATTTCGACACGTTGTACTTCTTCACCAGCTCGCAATTTTTAGCACCTTGAGACAGTTTCGTCACTATTGCTCGCTTCGTTGCCATGTCCAGCGCTTTTTGTTTCGTGACCGCTGGAGGCAGGCAATTCCCGTCCGCCATCCCGAATTATACGACTCAGGCCCGACAGACGAAGCGCTCACACCACACACACGAAAATGACAACAAAGCGCCGCAACTGACGGAGCACGTGCGACAATCACGCGAGGCAAGCGAGGAAGTGCCTAAGGAATGGAACGGAACGGACACACAGCGGGGCATGGTATGCAGCGGGGAGACTAATGAGAGGCATCCCTGAGCGTCAGTGCTGCCACCTGTTGGCTCCTACCGTAGTTGCTTTCGACTGCCCATGGCCTCCGAGATTACCTCCACAAATCTCGGAGGCCACGAACCGTCACCGCCGTACTGAATGCAGCGCCGCTGCGCATTCAGTCCGCCCGTGCAAACAGTACAACCGCTAGCGTATGGAGAGGCCTGCCTCCTGGTGCCCCGCGCCCCTGGCACGGCCGCTCAATGGAACAGCCAGGAAACGAAACGACGAAACTTCGAAGACTATGCCGGCGGCCGGCGCCGTGGAGACAGGCGAAGACGAGGGAATGGCGAGAGGAGAGGGGAGCAGAGTTGCGAGGAGGGGTGACAGCGTGGCCTTGGAGGCCACACCACGCTCCGACACTCGTAGGCAGTGCTCGTCGGCGAGCAAAGGGTAGCTCGCTTGCGAGGAGGATTGCGAAAACAGACCAAAAGGGATGGGAGCCCGTCGTTATCTCGTATCGGGGCGCCGGGTTTACGCCGTCCGTTCGCTGTAACCGATCGGCAGCGCTCATGGACGTTCGTTATACGTGCGATTTTGTGCCATTGAAGTGATGTATATTTTGGCAGTTGCTCCGGTCTCGTTCGTTATAAGCAAAAGTTCGTCTTAAGTGGAGCCGTTATAAGTGGGCTCGACTGTAACAGCCAGCTGTTGGTTGAGAGGAAGGGCACTAACACTTATTTAAAACTGTCCTTGAAAGGTGTTCATTTTCATTTTTCATTTCACCTAGAGCTTTTACCAGCTTTGCCACCTTGTTCTTCGTACGACAAACTGCTCGAGACTTAGAAGTCTGTTTCTTGATTTTTTCTTCTTCTTGACAGGGTGTTCTGAGTCAACTTTCGCAAGTATTTGCAGGCTATATCAGAAATAATGGCACAGTTCGTCGCAAAGTAACGCACATTGTAGGAGGGAAAGGTCTTGATGATAGGCTTCAATCCGCTGCCAGGACACAAGCTGAGTTTCGCAATGTCCTGAAGAAGATTAATTACCTCTTCTGTCTACTTTACAGCTATCTCCTTGACTTTGTTTCCTCGAATGCACAAGCAGCATTCATGGCAGCTTCACCTGTATCACTGCGATGGAACAGAACTCGCCGATTTGCGTAGATTGCCTCCGGAGATTCGTCCTCGCTTGAGTGGCACTATGCGAATGTTAATTGCTCAACATCAGAAAGATCGACATTTGTCCCCAGTGGCGGTGGCATGCAGCTTTCTGCATTCCTGGAGCAGGCTCGCGTCACACGATCCACCGCTGCTGTATTCTTTAACTGGCTCCACTGATGCTTCAGGATCAGTGCGATTTTTTTTCTCTGCAGGCCTCCCTGCTGACTGTTTTTGCTCGCACACGGTGCGCTCGTTTCTCTTGAGAGGCAGGGGTTTCGACAAGTATTTTGGAGAGATGGTATCCTTTGTGTGAGTTGCGTAACATCCCAGGGAATCTCAATTACCTTTACCTGTCTTAAAACTTCGCTCAATAAAACAGGGTTTGAAGTGTCGCTCACAAATGTCGACACTAGGTTGTTCGTGTTACAGTAATGTGAGGGCAACCCCGTTCCGGATCATCCAATATTTATATGTACCGATATTTATATCAACGTCCAGGATTTCCTGTCTGCAAGATATTCACCACTTGTGGGTTTGCCCGCCACTGAAGCCGACAATATCGGCACCTGACGGCAGTGGACCTTTCGCCGAAGAACCCATCTTTGTACACTGCTTGCACTTTATTAGAACACAGCCAAATATTTTCTTTCATTTAATACGCCTTTTAATTTTCGTTTTACATATTCCTTTATGCCCTAGCTGAGGCAATAAACAATGTTATTGCCTTTGCCACCGCGCTTGATGTTGCGCTCCCACTCTTGCTTCTTCTCTGCGTCTTGCAGTGTCCTGAAGAGAGAGCATTTCACCTTGCACGAGTGCTACCCGCTCTTGCACCCGGGCAAGAAACACATGCTATCACGCTTACCCCGTTTTGTGGACATGACGCGATCACACATCCATAAAAAAGGCACACCTACACACATGCTAGCTAATTTGCGCGCATTCCGGCTCGCGAGCAAAAAGTGCACGTGGTGCACGAGCCTTGCTACGGCACCAACGGATCAGCGCGGCGCAGACTCTCAGTACGGCACAACCGCCACAGCACGACGTACACAACGCAACCACGCTCCGAATGCGTGCAGTGCCCCCTGCGCTTTCATCCCGGAAGCGGCCAACCGGTTCTGTAGGGAACCCCGCTCGGATGGCAGACTAGCAAATACTTCTAGGGACTCTAGTTTCACGACGCCGCCGCTGCCGCGGTGCATGCTGGTAATTTAGTCAATCGGCTGCTCCGCCCGCCTAGAGTGCCGGCGTGCCGCGTTTCCGAATGGTTTTTAGCTCGTGTGTATGCCCGAGTGCATTGAAAAAAATTCACCTGTTACGTTCCTGGACGCCATAACAATAGCACAAGGGAAAAGCAACTCTAGTTTTAAGTGTAGCTTTTCAACTCGTTCGGTCGAAAAGCCTTCGGCGCCGTCATCGTCGTACTAATAGTAGTAGTCGACAGCTTGTGTCAAAAATATTTGGGGGCTATGCAAAAAAATTTTATGCTGATATTTGATTGCAGTAATTGATAACACATCAGTGCGTGATAGGCGATGACAAGTTAATAAAATCATGATTAACTGGTCAATTTGGGATATAAAAATTGTAAAGATGGGTTCAAAGTTGTCAAAATGCTCAGAATGAAAAGCCAATGCTTGCTGATGCTATTTAAAATATTCAGGAAATGTAATTGGTTAATTGAACCAAAATAAACACAAAATACAAAAGGGCTTCGTAGGTGTAAAAGTTTAGAATAAAGGTAATGCTTGATGATGCTAATTAAGAAAATTGGGGTGTGTAATTGATCAAATAATTAACTTTATTATCGTGATGGTATATCAAGACCTAAAATAGTTTTATATGTTTTTGTTTTGTTATATTTATTTTCAGTTTTTTGTTTGTTTTTATTTTTTTTTATATATTATTACTTAGCATCAGCAAACATTGCTTTCCCGTTCTGAGCGGTTTGATAAGATTAAAGCATTTTTCATTTTATTAAATTATTTCAAATAATAAATTCATAACCCACATTTAAAAATTTTTTCACTACCATCTTGATGCATTGACTTTTCATTCACATTATTTGGAGACCTTTGAACCCTCTGTTCACTTTTCGATTAGTTTAATTCATTAGTTGATCAATTACATGCACTATATGCCATGAATTAGCGCAATCAAGCATTGGCTTTTAATTCTGAGAATTCTGACACATTTAAGCCCTTTCTCTTTTTATTTTTTTTTTTCAAATATTTCAATTGATTAATCAATTGCACATTAGAAATTTTCTTAATTAGCATCATCAAGCATTAAATTTAAGTCAGAGCATTTTGACATCTTTGAAGCCCCGGTTGTGCAATTTTTTCATTTTTCCAACTATTTCAATTAATTAAGCACTCTAAATTTCCTTTATTAATCATAATGTATTTGCTTTTAATTCTCAACATTTTAACACCTTCGAATCCCTTTCTCCTATTTCTCACTTCTTTTAAATTTCTCGAAGTAAGTAATACATTAAGATTAAGATGATTGAAGTAAATAATTGATTAAGATAATATAGAGCGTGCAATTGCATGCTCTATATTATCTTAATTACAATAATCAAGCATTGCCTTTTCATTCTGAGGGTATCAACCTCCCTTATCTGTCAATAAAAGTTTTCCATCAGCCAGTCACAATTCTGAGCATTTGACCACCTCTGAACCCCCTTTCTCCACTTTTTCATTTTTCAGTTACTTGAATTATTTATAAATTACACACTTTGAATTTTCTTAATGAGTATCACCAAGCATTGACTTTTCATTCCGATAATTTCGACACCTTCGAAAGCCCTTTTTTCAAATTATTTTGTTCATTCCTCATTTTAATTCGTCCAATAACCAGTTATACAAGTATTTAACTCGCCATCGCCTATCACACATCATCATCATCATCAGCCTGACTATACCCACTGCAGGGCGAAGGCCTCTCCCACATCAATGAGTTATCAAACACTGGAACCACAAATTGCCATGATATATTTTTACTCAGCCCCCGATTATTTCCGACATGCGGTGCCGACTATGCTGTCGGCGGACGTTTCGAACATTTGCCTTGCATGTAACAGTCAGTGCAATTTTCTAAAATAATGACAAATTTTTCTCGGCGGGGAAGTCTGAGAAATGTGCGACGAGTTCGTGTGAAGAGGTGATTACAGGAGTGCAGGGCATGCGCGCACGCTGACCAGCTGACTACAATTAACATGGCGGAGGAGAAACTTCCGGAAATCTGGTGCATGCGCAAATCGCTCGGTGGGATCAGTCTATTGTCATGCATCACACCCCATGCGTGTGTCTACTTATTGTGAATACGCGTAGCCGTTACCTTGGCGAACTCGATCATGTTCACGTTGACTTGCCGTTTGTTACAACGCACAGGCCAAAAGCATCGCGGCTGGATAATGGTAAAACTTCGTTATCATGTGCTATTTGAACATTCATCAAGTTAACCGGGACATTGGCGTCAGCTGACGGGAGTTGCACACAGCCGACCGCAGCCTGTTGGAGACTCCAAAGCTAGCAGACGGCCCGGCCTGCACTCTACCATTCGTTTGGAAGCAACTGGTGCCAATGCTGCACCTGCACTGCTGGAGCTGGTGCTGCACGCTAGCAGCACTGCGACAGAACTTTACGGAACTGGTGCAAATAGTGCAGCTGAATGGAATGAACCTTAGGTCTTCGATTTGGCTGCACCAGCTGCACTAGTTCATGTAGTGCAGCACGGCCGTTTGCCGGTTCCATGCGCACCGTCTGCACTTCTCGTTTTGTCAAGGTGCAGGGCTAGTTCTGCACGAGTTCTCGCCCATCCTGTACTCGCTCCAGAGGAGGTGTAGAAAAAAGTGAAGCATGGCATACGTGCCGCTTGGCCAAGAGCAGACGACGCTGCGCATCGTTCTGCAGAGCTTGGTAAAGTCGGTCTCCTTCAGAACCCGGGCGGTACACTGCTAATGGATCCGCGAATGGTTGCGTATACAGAGTAGTTGGGCTGCATGCTGGTGAATTAGCATTTTGTTGATGGAGGAGCGGTATTATATGTAGTTCTGGCCACATATGTAGTGGTACGTGGCCGCGATACATCACCTTCGTGCGTTGTCCTATGCAATATATTTTTTTTATCGTGTTGTGGCCTAAGAAGACGGGTAGCTGTGAACAGAAATCAGTTGCGATAGATCGAGTTTCTGTCGTGCCAAGTGTGTGTGCCATGCGTTAGTGTGCGCAGCGACTCTGCGACATCAAACTTGTCGCCCACGGAGTACATATAGTCAAACCTCGATATAACGAACACGCATATTACAAATTATTAAATATATCGAACTTTTCCGAAATTATTTTGTCAAACATGTATTTTTAACTTCCCATAGCGAACGCGGTTCGGCATAAAACGGATATTACGAACTTCGCGACGCCAAGCATTACCTCACTTTAATAGCAGGAGGCAGGCTTCGTTGCACTATACGTGTGTTGTGCGGCGGAGCAAACGTTCAGGACTACCTCGCAGGCGCTGACAGCGCCACAGATGCCACGACGACATTGGGAGTTGACAGCCAAAGAAATTCATGGCCTCCGGGATTACCCCCGTGCACCTGTTCGTGCGCACGGAGGGGATCTCGGAGGCCATAAGAAATCGTTCGCATGTCACAATCGCCGCTTTAGCAGCGGCGCGATCGAAGGTTGCTTTTGCCTTTTTGGTTTTTGTGTCTTTCGCGTTTTTAGTGTTAGCAGCGGCGTCGCGGCGTGGCCGTCGTAGCGTTCGGCGGAGGCTGCGTCGGTCGTCGTGTCGAGTGGTGCGCGGGTGTGCGTAGTGCTATGATGGCGGTGATCGTGAAAAAAAAGAGCAGCACTGACGTTAAAGACCAAGCTCAAGATAAAATCAGGGCCTTCAAGGCAGTTTACAAGAGGAGACTGATTGACACTCTTCTCATGAAGCTTCTTATGGAGCAGGACTTGAAGATCGACTTGCTGGGAGCATTGAAGTGGCATCAGACAGCGTGAAAGGCGAAACGATTGCCAACTACTTTCGGCACGCAGGTTTTGTTCCAGCAGAGGCCCGTGCATCAGGTGACGATGGGGACGATCCCGACGAAGCAGAAGCAGAGCTCCGCGAGCTCGATGAGCCTGAAACGATTTTTCGCGTTTTGTTGGTGACATGCCCGCAACAATGACTGTAGAGGACTTTGTAGGTGGCAACGACATCGCGGCAACCACGGCTGTACTGACGGACGCCAAAATCGCTATGGAAGTTTCTGAACATCCCGCAGACGAAGCTCTGCTGACCCTGCAGACGAGAACATTCCGACTTCACAAGAAGCGCTTGCTGCATTGGATGTACTGCGCCGCCACTGCAGTGCTATTGAGAGCAGTGGGTTTGCCCTTGTTACCCTTGTTGAGTGTTTGCAAACTGTGGAACAGGGAGATACGGAACGCGATCAACACAAAAAAGCAGGCCGTCAGCTAAAGCTCTCGCGTGTGCAGCTGAGGTGCGCCCCGGCTACAGAGAACACTACCCCGGCGAACGAAACATGCTCCCGGTACAGTACAAGCAGTGGCTTTCGTTACTCGTTTTTAGTTATTTTAGTAACACACAGGATGTAGGCTTGTGTTTGGCAAAAGCAGGCATTTCGTTGCTCATGGGGCTGCCTCGCATGAGAAGCGAATAACCGCTCAGTTCAGTTCAGTCGTTCAGTCGTGTCCGACTCTTCGTGACCCTATGGACCATGTCACGCCACGCTTTCCGGTCTCTCACTATCTTCCTAACATCACATAACTACATCTGCAGTGCCTCGAGGATGCCATCTAACCATCGCGTTCACTGCCTACCCCTTCTCCGGCTACCCTCAACCTTTCCCAACATCAAATCTCTCTCCAGCGACTCCTCTCTTCTCATCAGGTGACCAAAGTAGCTGAGCTTTAACTTTAGAATTTGACCCTCCAGTGAGCAGTGAGGGTGTATGGTCGACAATATCGACTGAAACCGCTAACCGCTAGCACACTCAAAACTGGGAAACCAATAGCCGTGTTTACATGAATGCGACAGCTAGCGCATCGCATCGCATCAACTTTCTAGCGTATCACATTCATGTAAACAGGGGTAAAGCGCTAGGAAAGCGCATCGCATTAATGCGTCAGGAAGGGCTGGATTGACAGGGGTAAGTCGACTTTCTCCTTGCATGTAAATCCGGTCGCATCGCATTATGGACAAGATGGCGGTGTCCGGCGAAGCGGCGGCCGCTCGCCTCACCACCAATTCGCCGTTGCCACTCCATTGTGTCTTGCGTTCGCTGCGAACGAGTGGTCAACGAAGCTTTTTATTTGACTGAAGATGCCTGCACCACACAATTCTGTCGACAAAACGCCTCAAATTTTAAGATAGCTTCTCTTCATACGCTGTTCTGGTATTTATTACAGCGTTCCTTTCATTCTGGTATGTATAAAATAAATAATAAATGAATTTGAAAAATTTACAACTTGGTGCCACTAATGCTTTCGATATGCGACACCGCATGTCGCCACCACCGTGCTAGAGGTGGTACGGGAAGCTCAGAGTAAAATATTATATGAGGAATGCCTGAGGAAATTGGACAGTAACAGATGGGCAGCTAAAGTATTTAAATACCTGTACTTAAAAAGCGTCGACTCCCAGTAGAGGAAAAGAACTAGGAAACTAACTAGTAAGTATGCTAGTCACAAGGATGGAGAAATAAAGAGCATTGAGCAACAGGTGAAAAACACAGAAGGTAAAAATTGGATAAATTCGATGGACAAGAAACAGAGTGTGGAATTATACCGAAAGTGGAAAATTCAGATCAGGAAGGAAGATTTCTTTGATAACTCAAGAGGCAGTGCCCTACTTTTTGAAGCTAGATCAGGGTGCCTTAGAACACGCAGCTACGAAAAGAAATTTAACAACGGAGATGACGCATGTGCTGTATGTGATAACTCCAGTAAAACAATTGACCATATTATACTCGAATGTAATGGTATCCATCCGGAAGTTGATGCAGGCGCAGTCACTGTTCTTGAAGCTCTGGGGTTTAGAGATAACAGTGGCCGGGAGAATAAACAGGCGGTGGAAACTAGCAAGAAACGACTGGAAGGTTGGTGGCTTAAAAGCAGAGAAGTGACATAATGTTAGTAATGTAGGAACAAAAATTTAATAAATAGAATGATGGTTTAGTTAACCATTCTAAATCAATAATTAAGATATAGGGAGAAAAATGAGCACGATAGCTACTGCTACCACCCCGTTTCAAAGGGGACGCTCCTATATTCCATCCATCCATCCAGGTGATGCACTACATGTAAATGCTGTTGTATCGCATTACCGTGAGGCGCTACGAAATGCGATGCGATGCGCTACTGTCGCCTTCATGTAAACACGGCTAATGAACAGAGAGGCCTCTTTCCTTCCACAGAAACGACTAAATGGAATCAGCCATTCAAAGAACAGGGCTGTCATAATTTCAACCTGTCAGCTAGAGATGCATCCAGACAACGCGAAATCTTTCTGCATTCTTATTATCGAGTCAGCTTTACACTGAAAGTGAGGTGTTGAAGTCTTGCGCGTTAGAGGTTCGGTATCATGCAATCCCTCGAAGTAAAAATAAAACCTGATGCTATGGAAATTATCGAATGAGGAGAAGAGGTTGTTACGTGCCGCATAAATTTGTTGCATGATATGAAGATTTTACGAGTTCACAGCAAAGATAAAAGTAGTAAAAGAAGTACTAAAATTCTGCTTAGCTCTGCAAACTCATTACAAAATGCATCGGATGCTAAACTGTAGTTTATTTACAGGTATCAGCCCAAGCATATTGCTGTTTTTTTATTTTCCACATCTTAGGCAGGACTGAAAAAAAAATGTTAATAAAATGTGAATAAATTTGACTTTGCCGCCGCAGTTCCGTTCAATCATCGTCAACTACTCATGCCCTTAGTCCAGCCGAGGGAGGAACAAAAAAAAAAAATGGTTGGTCCTAGCAGCTAAATGACCCGACCTCGGTCTTCTGTGCTCAACATTTCTTTGGCACGTCCCCTTTCTTTTGGACGGATTTGTTTATTTTAGTTGCGCGATTTTTTTGCTAAACTTGCTCTTTTCATTGTTTCCCTTAGTGACAGAGACTTCAGCGGTCGGAAACAGCGGTCCTGTGTACTTCGTCGAGCCTGTCATGTTTCGTGAGGCTGGAAACAGCGATATCGGTCTCGGTGACTCTTTGCAGCCACCTGTTGGGTCGTAAATCATCAAAAGGGTCGTTTTTAGGCTTGCCATCATCACGAGCGCAGAAGTGGTTTCGTAGCTTCCGTTCCTGCTCCTTTGTTGTTTCAACTGTTTTTTTTATTATTTTTCCTTCGAAGCCTAGCTCTTGCCCTTGTGCCCCGTTCCACTGCTTCTGTTTTCTCTACACCACTACCAGTGGAGGAGGGAATGTGCTGGCCACTCGTGTCTCATGTTCGCCGGCTACATTTGTTACTACAGAAACTACGCCTCTCGTGGAGCATTTGTCCTCGCCCTCAAACTCTATCTTTCCCAGCCTCTCCCTCACCTCACCGCCTCTGCATTCCTTCATCCTCGCCCTCACTAATTTTTCTGTGCTGATTCTCTCTCACCTCACCGAGTAAAATCCTCATAAGGTGAAGGTGCGGACCCCCTCATGAGGATGCCCACATATATTGGAGTCAAGCGAATGTGATTTGATTTTGAACCTCTAAACGATAGTGACTAAGGGGCGCCGCGGTGCAAGGTTCGCGACGGAGCTAGGAGCGCTCGAAATTCACATTTGACCTCTCTGACGGCGTGGTGGAAAACTCTCGTGGCAATATTTGACGAGTTTAGGTAATAGACAGAAGGCATGATTATTATGATCAGGGTGGATGTTCGGGCGAGTTGATTCATCGTCAGAGAAATACAGCGCTTTTGATGCAAGGACAAAAAAAGAGAGAGTGGGCAGCACGTGCGCTAAGGGTGATATCGAAGGATCGCCTGACACCTTCTTCTTTCAGCTCTCTTATTTTTCTGGCTTATACAATCTCGCGTATCAGTTTTTCTTTATTTCTGCTTATGAGCAGCTTGCAGTCTGAAGATGGGATGGCATCCAGATAGCGATCGGCAATATTACCTCTCTAGTTCTCAACGTTTTTGTTGTGTTCACAAAATCTCTCATTTAGGCACCTCCCTGTCTGCCCTACGTACACCTTACCACAAGACAACGGTAAGGATTACACAACGCCCTCTGCACACTGAACAGGTTTCTTTCTTGGGCTTTTTGTGCATCCTTATTTTTTGAGAGCTAACTGATCGGTCATCCTACGTAGTTTCGCTAGTTTATGAGGTGCTGAAAACATAACGTCTACATCTGCTCGCTGACCCATGTTCTTTTTTTTTTTTTAAATTGTGCCATATCCTGGGAAGATAGGGTAGTACGGCTACTTTTCTCGTGCTTTTTTGCTTAGCTTTGAACTGGCAACTGTATTGTAACGAATAGTGTTTCTGCTGCTTCAGACTGTAAACTCATAAGCAGAAATAAAGAATAACTGACACGCGAGATAGTAGAAGACAGAAAAATAGGAGAACTCAAAGAAGAATGTGTAAGCCGTTCTATATCACTCTCGACAAAGGAGAGGGAGTTTTTGGGGAAATAGAAACAGGTTAATTTGTGCTACGAACTAAAAATAAGCAAGGACGACTGTTGACTGAAGTTCAGGTAATTATAGCTATATTATCATATTTTTAATACCGTTTGATAAAGGCTTTGGGACGTTAAACCCCACAAACCAAACCAACCGTTTGATAAAGGAAATTTCTGTTGTTTGCAAGAGCTGCCAGTTTTTTACACTCCAGTCGAGGAGTGTTCCAGTCCCTACTATATCTATGGCATCAACAATAGGGAGCTTTAGAATATGGGGACCCTACCGCTCAGGGGCACAGGGTAATAGGGCGGCAACAAAGCGCACGCGCGGAGTGCTGTGATGAACAGGCGAGGGATGCGGTAAGTACACTAGCTGGGCCTGTGCACTTGCGCCCCACTATTACTCTATCCCCCTTACAGATAGTGTCGCGGTATTCTAAAACCCCCTAATGATTACTTGATTGCACAGCGCTAAAGATGAGGATCAAAAGAACACAAGACAGGCGCCGACTTCAACTAAGGTTCATTGAGGAAGCCTGCAGAAATAAATGGCATTTGCTTTTCCTTTTCACTGGTACTAAAATTGCACTGTGCAGTCATGTTGACACTTCTATTTTTGTTGAGTCAAGCTAGCCTGCTGCAGTCCAGTCCAACCCCCTCACGCTCGGCGGGGAGGAGCAAATGGGTTCGTGGCTGTACAGCAGAAACTATACTTTGTCTCGCAAGATATCTGCAGCACTGCGAAAAGCAGAGGAGCCCTTGCAATTGTGCTCCTAAGTGCCTCTTGCCCCTGGGCATTATAATAGAGAATTATAGAGAACAGTAGTACGCATGATCCTGATCGCAGTGCTGCAAACATCTTGCGAGACAAAGTATAGGCAGTAGAGGGAAAGCTCTTGTCCTGTCCGGGGAGTATTGGGGCGAGTATTGTTCGAAGTAGTGGTGCAGTTGGGTGAAGAGGGAGTTGAATGAGGCAGCCCATGCCGGGCAGGACAGGGACAAAAGCCCTCCCCTTCTCTGCCTGGACACTGCTGTGGAGCCACAAAAATCTTTCAAAGCCCGGGCATCAACAAAAGAAAAGCCTTCAGGCAGCGCAGGTCAAGAGCACTGGGTACTCAATTCCTCATGGGTGGATGGATGGATGGAATATAGGAGCGTCCCCTTTGAAACGGGTGGTAGCAGTAGCTATCATGCTCATTTTTCTCCCTATATCATAATTATTGATTTAGAATGGTTAACTAAACCATCATTCTATTTGTTAAATTTTTGTTCCTACATTAACATTATGTCACTTCTCTGCTTTTAAGCCACCAATCTTCCAGTCGTTCTTTGCTAGTTTCCACCGCCGGTTTATTCACCCAGCCACTGTTATCTCTAAACCCCAGAGCTTCAGGAACAGTGATTGCGCCTGCATCAACTTCCGGATGGATACCATTACATTTGAGTATAATATGGTCAATTGTTTTACTGGAGTTATCACATACAGCACATGCGTCATCTCCATTGTTAAATTTCTTTTCGTAGCTGCGTGTTCTAAGGCACCCTGATCTAGCTTCAAAAAGTAGGGCACTGCCTCTTGAGTTATCAAACAAATCTTCCTTCCTGATCTGCATTTTCCACTTTCGGTATAATTCCACACTCTGTTTCTTTTCCATCGAATTTATCCAATTTTTACCTTCTGTGTTTTTTCACCTGTTGCTTAATGCTCTTTATTTCTCCATCCTTGTGACTAGCATACTTACTAGCAGACATGGGCATCCTCACGAGGGTGAACCCTCATGAGGGCTTCCGCACCCTTACCTCGTGAGGATTTGATTCAGTGAGGTGAGGGTGAGGGAGGATCGGCACTGAAAAATTTGTGACGACGAAGGTGAGGGAGGGCAGAGCCGGTGAGGTGAGGGTGAGGGAGGGAAAGATACAGAGTTTGAGGGGAGAGAGCAAACCTTCCGCGAAAGGCAAAAGGCGACACGAAAGGCACGAGTGACCACACACTTTCTCCTTCACTAGGGTTGTGTTGTATAGAAAACAGATGGAACGGGGCACTGGCGCTGCAGCAAAAAGAAGCAGGAACGAAAGCCTCAAAGTTCCCCGGGGCTCGTGGTGAAGAAAAGTCTAAAAACGACACTAGCGAGCTGCAGGGAGTCACCGAAAGCGATGTCGCTGTTTCCAGCCTCGCAGAACACGACGAGACCGGGAAAATACACAGGAGAGCAGTTTCTAACTGCTAACGTTTTTGTGCCATTCAGGCAAAGGCAGGTCCAAAAAAACAAAAGCGCGTCCAAAAGAGCTGGGATACGCTGTAGAAACATTGAACACAAAAGACCGAGGTGGGGTGATCTTATCTGCTGCGACCCGGTCACACGTTTTTTTTTTTTCCCCCTCCTTCAGAGTGGCTTGCATGAGTAGTCAACGTATGAGAAGTATTTCTTGACAGTGTTTTGTGACTGTCTAGTTAGCAAGATTTTACATAAAACTTTCATAAAAAGTAAATTACAATTCGCAACAAAACCAACGGAAAATAAACAGCAGTGAATTTGCGCTGATAAGAGCTCCAATAAAATAAATCCGATGCAATCTTTGTCAGATGTTTGCAGAAACAAGCAGAATTTTCTTATTTCTTTTAACAATTTTTGCTTTGTTGTGAATTAGCAAATTCATCATATTGTGCATTAATATGTGCGGCACGCAATTACAATGGATTGTTTTTCTGTAATTTCTATAACATTAGGCTTTAGTTTATCTATTTAAGATAGTTTTCTTCAGATGGGTTTTTAGTATCGTTGGTGAGCATTGAGCACAATTTCACGAAAGAGTTTCATTTCCAGTATCCAAAGAGTGTGTTTGCATTTCGTGTTAACCTGTGGAAGTCCTGTAGTGGAGTAAGGTACTCCTATTCTTTATTTGATTTTAACATCCATTCTGTAGTCAGAATAAGTTTAATGCATCGTAATACCCGACCATCGTAAGGCATTATATTATCACAGAATCACGCACTACAGGGGTATGAGAGTGCCGAAGTGGGTTCTATGAATCTTTGCCAAATGCGCTTCCGGGTTGGCTTTTGCCAACCCGGAAGCCGCCGGAAGGAACGTCTATTGCCGCCACTGCATCAGAACTGAGGCATGCGACTCGATTCCGTGAAACGACAATCTTGAAGAAGTTCGCGTCTAAACTCAGCAGAAAAGTACACGAAGCATGCTGCATTAAGATGGAATTCACCACTTGTGTTAGCAATTGAGGCCTCGGTCGCCTTATCCGATTTTGTGGAGTTTAAATATCCCACACGTCAGCGTGCCAGCCTTCTTAGTTTGCCATTACTTTGCC
Source organism: Amblyomma maculatum (assembly GCF_055883805.1). Taxonomy (NCBI): domain Eukaryota; kingdom Metazoa; phylum Arthropoda; class Arachnida; order Ixodida; family Ixodidae; genus Amblyomma; species Amblyomma maculatum. Next base: position 219,913,652 of record NC_139345.1, read on the forward strand.
AAGATCAGCTTCACTATAGGGGTGGACCATGTTTATGTCGGCTTTCAACGGCTTCTTATCCAAACTATGGTTTCCTGTGCTTGGTGCGTCACGATATAAAGCGAAAAAGTGATGCTGATTCAATGCTGCAGAAATAATGCAACAGCTGAAACGAAATTTTTAACTGACACATAGTAGGGTTTATATCGAGGAAAGCTACAAAGCGTCTCTTCACACTCTGTTATAGAGATCCGCACGGGCTGGGCCTGACCCGCCGTGGAGAGTTTTTTACCTATTGAGATGAGAGGGTGACATCGAAGTCTAGCCCTCCAGGACGCTTGGATCTTGAGTACAGGCTGTAGTTTTAGCTTACTACTTTATGAGATCGTTTTAATAAGTATCTCAACAAGATGGCAAGCTGAGATGAAGTACCTGTATACATGCTGCCAAGGCTAGAGTCGCACTAGAGAGCACCTGTCTCGCATACTGTTAAAACGTCTGCCAGGTCTGAGCAAAAGAAAGACTTCGGGGAAGAAAGCTTCGAGGGTTTGCGTGATACCTGCTCTCGAACGCTACCCTTCTGCGCCTCACACTCTAAGACCGACTCAATAAAGCAGACAGCTGAAGTTAAATGAAATTCAATTCCGTATAGTCATGCTATGTCCTTGGCTCTCAAGCTGGTAGGTTGAAATTATGACAGCACTGCTTTTTGTACACCTGATTCTACTGAGCCATTTCTGTGGAGGGAAGGAGACCTTCTCTCTTCTGCGGATTCTCTGTGTTGTTGTGCAAGCAGTTGTTCGCTCCTCGTGTGAGCGAGATGCCTGCTTCGTCCCTTTTTCTGCCTTGTGCCAAACACACGCATACACCATGTGTGTTGCTAAACAAACTAAAAACGAACCTACGAAAGCAACGAAACTCGTACTAGGCCAGGAAGATGTTCTATTCGGCGGGCTGCATTGTTCTAGAAGGCTGTAGCCGGGACGTTGTTAGCCAGGGCGCACCTCAGCCTGTGCACACGGGAGCTTTGCGTGGCGGTGCTTCGTTTGAAGACTGACTTGGCGCTGCTGGGAGGCGACAGATAAAGCACAAAGCAAGCAAGTGTGCTTCGGGCTTTGCCCCCTGTGGTAATGCGCCGACGAGACTATACTCCCTTCACAGCGAGGGCAGCTGTCAATAGGAAAACTGTATGAAAAAAAAAAAAAAAAAAAATTCTTCTGCGGGGCGGGCAGACCACGCACGCTGGTCCACGGCCTAGCTCAAGCAGCGGCTGTGGCTGGTCTTATCAGATCTCCCTGAGGCGCCGGGTGGAGACATGGGTGCATGTGGCAGCAGTGCTCTCACAAGGGGGGTACACACACGTCCACCACCATTCGTTCCTTTCCCACTCTCTCTGTCCAAAGGGTCTTCCTTCAGTTCAATCTCTCCCCCCCCTCCCCCCCCCCCCTAAAAAAAAACAGAAAAAAAAAACAGCGAACGGCCGGGGAAGCCTTTCAGTTTGTGTTGTGTGCTTTCGATCAGACCACTCAAGTTGTTGATGCTTGTGTTAAAAACAACACTTTGGTACTCAAGGACGACCTTGTACTATGTGCGCGAATAAGTTTCCATTGCGGCAGTGCCCTCGGATATTTTCGGCAAATGCGCGGTCCAAGTCAAAAGTTTGTTCATGCAGGTTCGAGGTGAGTTTCATTCTTTTGCGGCTCTTGCCTTCTCAGTAGTCATGGTGAAATTGCGCAACAAACACGACACAAAAGTAAGAGGGACACGTAGCACGGGACGAGCGCAAACTACCAACTCTTTATTGAAGGAAAAAGGGAACAAATTTATACTCTCGGCCACTCAAGCGTTCATAGCTCAATCGCTTTCCACCCCTCCGTCATCAGAATTCATGAATGACATGGCTCAGCACGTATGACTAAACACCTTAAAACAAGGTTAACTAAAAATAACTGATAAGAACCTTAGCAATCGCACTCAGTCAATCGTAGCAAGGCAGAGTCAAGTACTCGAAGCAAAAGCAGTCAAAGGAAACAGAGTCAGGTATGTGAAGCAAAGGCAGTCAATCGCTCGTAGCAAAAGCAGAGTCATGTATGCGAAGCAAAAGAAGTAAAAAACAAACAAACAAACAAAAACTCAATAACAAGAACGAACAGGGCAAAAGTTAACAAACAACCTGTATCAATAGCAGTCAGTCACTCGTAGCAAAAGCCGTGTCATTTATGCAAAGCAAGGCAGTCAAAATCTAAAACGTTAGACAATGTAAAAAAACTGATTACTTTATCACCTAAGACAGGTCGTCAAAGCAAGTAACAATCAGTTGACCCTGGGCCTCGCGAATTTAAAATCAACTCATGCGTGCAGCCCAAGAGGTCATGTCACACGTGCCTAATTTTCATACCCTAAATGCCGTTTTTAAAAAGGCTAATTCATTTCTGTACAGGACGACTGATGCGTCACTAACGCAGTTACTATCATTCTTTATAAAAAACGCTTCCCAAATCTCACGTGCATTGGCACTACTGCCCCTGCCAAGAATCTTTATCTCATGAAGCTGTGGCTGACATTTGCAGGTTCTGCAATGCTCAGACAAATTTGTGTTAATATGTTTATCGCCTAATGAACGTTCATGCTCCCCTGCACGCTCATTTATGCAGCGCCCAGTCTGTCCTATGTAAGCCTTTTCACAAGTCAGTGGTATGGTGTAAACTACACCCGTCGCGCATTTGACAACGGGCTTCATATGTTTTTTGGTTGCAGCCACCTTTCCTTTCTTTCTGCTTTGCGGTGCGTGAGCACAGCTGGCCTAGCTTCTTTGGTGCAGAGAACACGATGGGTACTGAGTACCTGCCGGCCACTTTCTTCAGGTTGTGCGCGACCTTGTGCATGTAAGTTACCACGACCGGTCTTGTACCATATTTAGGAGCCCTTCTGCGCGCTTTTTCCTTCAGCTTCTGAAGCAGGGATTCGCTTACTGCCGTCCGGATCGCACAGGGGTAGCCCGCCGCTTCCAATCGAGACATTTGGTTTTCGAAGCTTTCACTCATTTTGTGCTCGCATGACTTCATGAGTGCGGACTCAAGACAAAGGGTAGCAATGCCTCTTTTGACCGTCTTGGAGTGTGCCGATTCAAATGGTAGAAGATCCTTTGCTACCCTGGGGTGGTACATCCAACACAGGTGATTATTGGAAAGGGACAGTTGCAAGCCCAAAAACTGTAAGGTGTTTGCTTTGGGGGCTTCATGCGTGAACCTTACATGCACAAGGTCGCTCACAACCTGAAGAAAGTGGCCGGCAGGTACTCAGTACCCATGGTGTTCTCTGCACCAAAGAAGCTAGGCCAGCTGTGCTCACAGACCGCAAAGAAGAAAGAACGGAACGGTGGCTGTACCAAAAAACATACGAAGCCCTTTGTCAGATGCGCGACGGGTGTAGTTTACACCATACCACTGACTTGTGAAAAGGCTTACATAGGCCAGAATGGGCGCTGCATAAATGAGCGTGCAGGGGAGCATGAACGTTCATTAGGCGATAAACATATTAGCACAAATCTGTCTGAGCATTGCAGAACCTGCAAATGTCAGCCACGGCTTCATAAGATAAAGATTCTTGGCAGGGGCAGTAGTGCCAATGCACGTGAGATTTTGGAAGCGTTTTTTATAAAGAACGATAGTAACTGCGTTAGTGACGCGTCAGTCGTCCTGTACAGAAATGAATTAGCCTTTTTGAAAACGGCATTTAGGGTATGAAAATTAGGCACGTGTGACATGACCTCTTGGGCCGCACGCTGCACGCATGAGTTGATTTTAAATTCGCGAGGACCAGGGTCAACTGATTGTTACTTGCTTTGACGACCTGTCTTAGGTGATAAAGTAATCAGTTTTTTTACATTGTCTAACGGTTTAGATTTTGACTTCCTTGCTTTGCATAAATGACATGGCCTTTGCTACGAGTGACTGACTGCTATTGATACAGGTTGTTCGTTAACTTTTGCCCTGTTCGCTCTTGTTGTTAAGTTTTTGTTTGTTTGTTTGTTTGTTTTTGACTTCTTTTGCTTCGCATACATGACTCTGCTTTTGCTACGAGCGATTGACTGCCTTTGCTTCACATACCTGACTCTCTTTCCTTTGACTGCTTTTGCTTTGAGTACTTGACTCTGCCTTGCTACGATTGACTGACTGCGTTTGCTAAGGTTCTTAACAGTTATTTTTAGTTAACCTTGTTTTAAGGTGTTTAGTCATACGTGCTGAGCCATGTCATTCATGAATTCTGATGACGGAGGGGTGGAAAGCGATTGAGCTATGAATGCTTGAGTGGCCGAGAGTATAAATTTGTTCCCTTTTTCCTTCAATAAAGAGTTGGTAGTTTGCGCTCGTCCCGTGCTACGTGTCCCTCTTACTTTTGTGTCGTGTTTGTTGCGCAATTTCACCATGACTACAGTAGACATTCACCAACTAGCCCGCCAACAGCTCCTGTTAATGCCTTGTCAGTGTGGGCAATCCGGTTCTCGACTTTTGCATATGCGGGTACGTACTGTCCGGAATTTAGAAGCTCAGCTAGGAGATGTGGGCTTAGGCATACTGAATTTAAGAGAGCACGTTGTTGGGCTAGTCGGTCATACATTCTAAAAAAGGGAATTGCGCTAAAAAAAGACACGGACGAGGAGAGGACATGGACGGGCGCCCGTCCATGTCCTCTCCTCGTCCGTGTCTTTTTTTAGCGCAATTCCCTTTTTTTTAGGCATACTGATACAGAGTGACGATTCCGGCAATTTGGCACGTATGTGTTGCTTTTCTGTCCCCATACTAAGTGCTGCTTTTTTTCATAAGCGAATCTAGATTTAAGCACACAATCCAGGAAGCATAATCAAACCTTACACACGAAATGCTGGCCTGTTCACTTTGCACATCGTACTGCTCTAGTTAGGCGCTGTCTCGTTCTGTTCTCATATAACTTTGATAGAAATTTGAGAAAAAAAAGTCAAGTTTAGGCACTACTGAGGCGGCGTTCGCGAAAATCAGAAGCGCAACAGAGGTACGCCCACCCCCCTCGGCGAAGCGAATAAGGGTCAGGACCCACTGACCCCCTCAAAATTTATGCTTCAGTGTGACAGCGTTTTCCTGTTTCCTGAATTACATTGCTCTGTTGCCAATATGCCATATATGCCTCCTGCCTTCTCCGTCTGCGACTGGCTAGAAGTTCGTATCTCCTCCTGCCTCCTGCGGTGTAGAGTATTTCATCTATCTCCTTCAAATTTCGAGTATGAACTGGTGTACAGGTTTGCCCGGTAAACTATGCCAGTTGTTATTTTCCTTCCTCCTCGAAGTTTCGCCTTTGATTAACATGCCTAGGGCACTGTCAGAATTATTCTTTGCACTTTTCACAGCCCCTGGCTTCCTTGTGCAGTGCATATCTCATTCTCAGCAGCTGTCGGAACAAGTACGAGATGGCTCTTTCCAGTGATTCGCTACAGGATGAACGCAGGCACATAATTTATTTAAGTCCATTATTAGCTCCGAGAAATTAGGAATGCTAAATGATCAACTCGGCTTGACACCGCCGAAAACAGACGCAGAGAAGAACAGGTAGCGCCTACTTCGATTCAGTGTAACGTTGACATAGATCGAAAATAATGAAATAGCTAGAATATTAAAACGCTGAACATGAGGTTGAGGGTAACGGGGGGGGCAAACAAAATGAGAGTGAGGGTGAGTGGGGACCAGCAATATTTTTTAGGTGAGGGTGAGGGCGAGGGAGAGCCAGGAAAATTTTTAAAGTGAGGATGAGGGTGAGGGAGGACCGCCGATTGGAAAGTGAGGGCGAGGGAGGAAAGGCCAAAATGAGTGCATTTGCCCATCTCTGCTTACTAGTTAGTTTCCTAGTTCTTTTTCTTCATTGTTAGTCAACGCTTTTTAAGTACAGGTATTTAAATACTTCAGCTGCCCATCTGTTACTGTCCAATTTCCTCAGGCGTTCCTCATGTAATATATTAGTCTGAGCTTCCCGTACTTCGAAAGATGCCCAGTCCATATCTCCCTGTACCGCCTCATTTGTAGTTTTGCCTTGGGCACCTAGTGCTAATCGTCCAACAGATCTCTGATTTATTTCTAGTGTCGACTGTACCTCTGATTTTAGGCACAAAACCGCATTTCCGAAGGTAAGTCCGGGCACGATAATTCCTTTCCAAATACCCCTCAAAACCTCATACCTATTGTATCCCCACAATGCCTTATGCTTCATTATCCCGGCATTCCTTCGCCCTTTGGCCTTAAGTGATTGCTCATGCTTTCCAATGTATGCCAATCCTTCATTTACCCATACCCCCAGATATTTATAACTGCGCTGAAACTGAAGCCTAGAGCGTCCCCTTCGTCTCCGCAATACGTAACTAGAGTTCGCAATTCTTTCAGACTCTCAGCTAGCAGCACAATATCGTTTGCATACATCAAACCGGGGAGGCGCTGCTCTACCGCCTTTCCACCTAATCTATATGAGAGGTTAAAACCTAGGTTACTGTCTTGTATCCTCCGTTCCAGGTTTATCATATAAAGCATGAAAAGTGCCGGTGATAGAGGACAGCCTTGTCTTAATCCTTTGCATACTTTGACATCCTCCGTATTTCTTATCCCTTCCCACGTAATTTCTTCTTTGTTATCCCGGTATATTTCCTGTTATCCCGGTATATCCTGTATATTTCCTCAGTCATGTATTAGTGGCGTAGCCTGGTGGCAGAATCTGAACTACTTTCAAGATGGCGACCGTGGAACCGCCACCTGTAGTGTAAACCGAAGAAGCACGGAGATGAAGAAATGATAAAACAAACGGCATTTCCATGCGCGTTCCTTTCGTCCTTGGCCTGTTCGCACAGCCAAACCACACTGCGGTGTTAAACTGAACAGTGCACTAGCGACTTGTGCAAGCTTTCCTGCAAGAAAGTCTGTGTGATCAGCCCATGACATATGGCTGTTAAAAAACACACCTAGCGTTTTCGTAGACCGGACAAGCTCAATTCTCGAGAGACCTGTAACAATGTCGGACTCTAAATTCACACCTTTATTTTTTGGTTGAAATAAAATAGCTTTAGTTTTGTCAGTATTAATTTTTTAGCCATTATCCTGTGACTATCTCTGTATTTTTGCAAGAACAGAGTTCGCGGTTGAAACCAGGCTCGTGATATTGTTTGATGAAAAACGGACCGTTGTATCATCTGCGTAGATTATGTACTTGGGTTCACTATCAACATAAGCAAGATCATTTGCATATAAATTAAAAAGAAGGGGGCCCAATATGCTCCCTTGGGGAACTCCAACTGTTGCTTGTTTGAGCTGAGAGCAGGTGCCATTACTTTCAACAAGTTGATTCCGTTGATTTAAATACGATTTGACTATATCTAAAGCAATACCACGACTACCATAGTGCTTCAGCTTCTTTAACAAAAGTGCATGGTTAATAGAGTCGAACGCTTTACTGAAGTCGATTAGAACTCCGAGTGTGAACAGCTTTTTTTCAGTTTCTCAGTATTAGTTCTTTTTGTGCTAGTAACGCGAGACGGGTTGACCGTCCTTTTCGGAAAGCATATTGACAGTCTGTTAACAGGTTGTGTTCTTCAAGGGAAACTGATATACGTCGAAATAATATTTTTTCAAGTGCTTTCGAAAATACTGGAAGTATAGAAATAGGTCTGGACTTAGATAACAGTTTTATCACCCTTTTTAAACAGTGCAAGTACTTTAGCTATCTGCATTTTGGCAGGAAATACCCCACGTACCAGGCAGAGGTTGTAAACATATGCTAAAACAGGTGATATAATGTCTAAGACGTACTTTGCAGGTGTGATCTGTATGCCATCAATGTCACATGACGTGGTATTACGCAACTCCGAAAATCTGTAGCTAAGATGTAGTTGTAGGATATAAGAAAATACTATCAGGACATCTGACCGGAACATAGCGGTCCGCATTACTGTTTACACACATGGCAGCTGCATTAATAAAATAATAATTTAAGCAATCAGAAAGCATTTCTTCCAGGATACTAATGCCATCTTTAAAAATCTGGACACTTGTATACGACGGCGACACTCGATTTAGCATAATATTTAGTTTTTTTTCAAGTTTTGCAACTATCGTTTTGACAAGACATAAAATATTCATAAGAGGCTTTTTGAAGCTCATTTGTTAGCTTTTAAATATTTGTAGATCAGTGCAGACTTGCTGTAGAGCTTTTTTTTTAAACCTTATTTTGCGAAAGAGGTCATCCACGGTTTGCAAATGTGCGAAGATCGCTTGCTTTTAGTTCACGGTGGGAAGTTTTCTTGGTAACACGTGCTAAATTTACGCAGAAATTTCGAGTATGCCGATTCGGCACATTGTGTTGCATAAACGTCGCTCCAGTCAAGTAACCCAATCTGTGCGCGAAACAGATCACTTGTCTAGAGAAGAAGCGCTGTTCTTTCTTTTTTATGCATCGTTTGAGGCAGAGAAAAACAAGCATATGGTCACTCATACTACACGAAAGAACGCCGGCCCTTATGATGGCCGTTGAAACATTGGTGATATACAAATCCAGGCAAGTGGACGCAGCATAGGTTACACGTGTTGGGGCAGAGATAACAGTTGAGCAACCATGCGACTGAAGCAATATATGAAATTCCCGAGTTAAGCGAGTATCAGCTAGGAGATCAATGTTAAAGTCACCACCCCAGATGACATCATACTTATACGTAGAAACATATGTGAAAAAAGTTTTGAGAAAACAGAATAAACGTGCGATATTGCCTCCTGGTGGACCATATAAACACTTCTGCCGCTTAGAAAAGATATAACTTCATAATCATCTGTGACACATGAGAATTCTTCGATGTAGTCGACCTTGATATTATCAAGAACAAGTAAGCTAACACCACGAGAGGTAGTCCTAAATTGGTTGAAACACTGATAGCCAGGTGGATGCCAAAGAGAGAACTGCGGTTGTACCATGTCTCAGATAACAAAATGAAATCAAATTAAGGCTAGCTCATTATGTTTGCTTCTAGCAGAGTTTAGATGAAATAGACAGTTCTCCGAACCAATGTAATCAAGTAATTCTGTAGACGCAATCTGCACTGGGCATGGTGAACCGATGACATGCGGGTTGACCCGTCATTTTAGATTGTTTAGATCAGCTACATTCTTTACTACATGAGCACTATCTCCCTCTTCCTTCCTAATAAAGATTTTTCCACCGCGGTGCCAGACATAGCGGAAACAATTCACATTCGCCCATTCCTCAGCCTTTTTAAGTAGAGCCCTGTTATGCATTGTCAAGTTTCCATCACATGTAGGCCAGATTCAACAGACGGGAAATATTTTCTTTTATATAACCACTTATCTCGAATAGACTGGTTCACAAAACGTATCAAGACACCAGGAATTTTGCCCGCTCTAGCAGGCAGCCTGTGGATTGCAGACACTGACTGATCATTCAGCATATCTAGTTTGAGCTTGGATGCAATAGCATTTATTTCTGTAAGCAAGCATTCGTCTTGAGCGTGCTTAAGACCATGAACTTGGAGGTTCAATTTTCTGCTCTGATATTCGATGTCATTGTGCACAGAATTAGCAATGCGTGGCACCAGAGCTGGCTGTTCTTTCAAGTTTTGTAACCTTAGCGGTGAGACATTTAATCATGCCTCGTTACGTCGCCAAGGATAGCATTTTATTTGTCACACATAAGCTTGACCGATGCTTCCAGCCATCTTCTTCAAGGGTAGCAGCTCGTCGGGCATCTCGAGAAGCAGAGCAGCATCTTTGGGAAAGGAGACGTTAGACTTTCGGCACGCTACACATTTCCATGATTTCTTATAGTCGCTGTCTTTCGACTTAAACGTTCTTTCTGAGACTCCAGAACAAGGGCCCAAATGGAAAAGGCCTGAGCATTCATAGCACTCCATGTATCCAGTGTCAGATGTCATGTCTTCCATGCATTTTGCACAGGTTGTATCGCCGAGAACACTCATTGCAATTTAAAATCCCGGCTATCCGTACAGAGAGAAAGCGGAAAAAAGAAAACCTCACGGAAGGGCAATAGGCTAAGAGCACTTGGAACATTAAAGGAAAACAAAAACAAAAGCACAGCAAAGACAACGTGTCAGCGGCAGAGTAGGCCTACATGAGTGTTTGCTACACAAAACAGCAAGTGTAAAGGACCAACCTGCAAAATGCACCTAGCAGGTTTAGACAGCGTGCCGGCCTCTCCGCTGCCACTGCCAGAAAATCGAACTTTCAAAAATTCCTCACAAAATAAGAAAAATAAATAAGAAAATAAGAAAAGTATTTGTTAGAGTGAGCTCTCTTCCCCAGCAGATATAAATGTATTGTAAAACGTTCGCATCTAATTGTTCATGTAATTAACAAAAACGCGCTAAATAACTTTTTAATCATCGTATTCAGGTGGTTAGTCCCAATGAGGACTGTGGACGAGACGATGCAGTATCAGTTTTTGAAATCAAAAGTCCTGCAGCGCGAGGAAATCCGACGCTTAGTTCGGCACGCAACCAAAACAGCGGACGAGGAGCGCCAGAAGTATGACGCAAGCGCAATCTCCGCTGGTCACATGTAGTAAAGAATGGTGCTTAGCTTATCTCTGCTGCTGCGTCAATTTTAAGTGATGGCTGCCTGACGGAGGTGTCGTCATGCATTCATTTACTCACTATAGATTGTTATGGAAGCCCCTCCGAAAAAGGGGCTCTATGCTATTAAGCACTTCTTGAGGCTCTCAAAAAGCGGAGACGTTTATATTTGAAAAGCTTGTTTTGAAGGCCATTGCAATGGAATAAAACGTCACGCCGTATCTTGTGAGCTGCGCGTTCACGTATGCCGCTGCCCAACATCTTGGTCGTCGTGTGCCAACTCACGTTCATATCAATATTTAATCGATGTAGGACTGCTGGATCAATGCATGTTTAGAAAATGAAAAGACCACGGAGCGCAACCGGTGAGTTTCACATTAACGTCCTCGTTTCTGTCAGGCCGGAACCAAGCGTCAGGGAAATTGCCAACGTGCACGGAGCCAGCCTGGTACCCATATCACAGCGCGGAAACTTCGTATTACAGCGCTAGTGCCAATTCCCCCTTCAGGCCCAACTATGGACCAAAATGTCGTTATCACAGCCGGGTGCCTCCAAACACGATCCGGAGGGGGGGGGGGGATTGATGAAGGGCATAGGTGCGCACAGTGTGGGATCTCCGGAGAGCACCCTAATCAAACACCACGTGCAGCGCAATCTGCTCGCAGTGGCAAATTAGGCAAAAAAGTGCATTAAGGGAGCTCTCGCGCATACGCGTGCAATGCATGCGACCTCACTCGTGAACTGTTCCCCGAAGCGATTAGGAAGACGCTTGGGCATGTTGGTTATACGCTGTCTCTCCTCTCGTCGTAAATGTGCTGCACTGATAAAGCGATAAGGAAGTGCGCAAATACACTACTGAACTTTTGCACGTCTTTCACTCGAAATTTGCACGCGAACTGTGTTCTAAAATGGGGCGACATAAACGCATAAAATACATTGCGTGCGGATGAAAGGGTGCCTCCACCGTCTCCAAAGGCTGTGTGTCGATCCGAGTTGTGTTGAGAAGAAACGGCGTATAAGGAGCGCCGTCCAAAGTGGCTCATAGGTCACGGTTTCGAACGTCAAACTGTTGTTGAACTTACATGATGAAATTGCGACACGACAAAGTGGCTGGTGAAAGACACGCACGCACCATTCAAATGGATTGACGAGACTGAAAAGATGGGTCGAGAGAAAAGAAGCTTGGCCTCCAAAGCTGAGGAGCTGGGACGGACCGCGCTTTCCTCCCCTTATAAACTGCTTGATTTTGCAACGTGCCTAATTAAATGTGATTAAAAGCCAGAATTTCTGCACAAAGTGATTTGGATAGACGTCAATTTGCACAATGCGTGTCCTTTATTGGTGTGACAAGAACCCACATTGTCAGCTTAAGCACCAAGGTCAGTAAATGTTATTATGACGGCTCTATTGTCGGTCCATACTTCATTGACGGAAGCCTTAATGTGAAAAGGCACACACTGCGTTGGTTCCGAATTTGCCTCAGCGCTACCACCGGTGGTGTTCAGCATGACGGTGTCCCTTTTTCTTCGGCCCTGCAATTCCTGGACAGCACTTTTCCCAATCAATGGAACAACACCGTGACCTCCTGGGTCGCCCCCTTCCTCTGGGGTTTAGACGGAGCAAACGAACCTCAAAGTATCGCCAAGTAGTTTGTACACGTCACGTGAATTAAATAGTGCGGCTGCAACCAGCTGGGGCGCTAAAATATGCATTTTATTCCTGCTTGTTACACAACTAGAAAGTGCCAAACATCTGTGGTCAAGGACACATGCGTCATACAGCACAGGTATCGTTAAAATAGTGCTTTTCAGCTAGGAAGTCATTCTCGTTTATTTTAGCTGTCAAGCCGATGCCGCATAAAAGAAATAGACAGAAGTAATGGGATGCATGTTAATACGCCGTTTAACGTTAAACAGCAATATCTGCGCGATGCCACAGGAGCGTGGCGTTATTTCTTTCCTAAAGGCAGCGACGTAGATAAAAAGCTCCTTCCGGACAGGCAGAGCGCTTATCAGTGTTTCCAAAAGCTGACGATCTTTCTTACTCCGAGCGACAAAGGGAACGATACGCCGGCCGTAGTCTAGCCAGGGAAATTAACGCACGCGTTTTGAATCGGCTTTCATTGCTACACGTCACCAGCAGACCATACTTCCGGCGCTCCTTGTGCGCTCAGTTTCGGTTGCGTGTGGAAGAAAAGCGTCACTAGAAATTTTTTCTTGGTTTCAAAAATTGATGTGGCATCGTGTCATTCCAGGCATTAAACTCACCATTAGGACTAACCAACCAACTGCAAAAATTAAAAATTTAATCAGTGGTTTTGTTATATGCATAATTAGAAGATTTTTAGCCGCCAGGGAAGAGAACCTGGAACCCACCAACTCCAGAAATGATCGCTCAAACACCCGGTGTATGATGTATACAAGAGCGACGACGACGGTCAGCCGGAGGGTCACCACAAAGCGCACAGTTCGGCAGAGCTGCTCGGTTGAACACAGTAGGAAACAGACACACGAAGGAACGGTACAGAGGACAAAATGTGTTGTACAAAAGAGCGCTGCGCCATGGATGAAGCGAGAGTTACAATCTGACAGACTATCGAGCGATCGCCTGGATGCAAGCAGTAACTGAAGTGAGGTGTACCGGCAGCTGCGAATCGGGAGATTGTAAAAGTAGAGGCAAGGCGTTTTGATGAGTATAGCTATGCAGTTGCACAAAACTCCCTCAGCAAACGCCTTTCCTGCAGGGAGAGGAAGTAGAAAAAGGCAGGACACTTCCGTTTGGGCTATAGATGGTGCATAGCTTATTTTGAAATGAATTCAGGCGCATAAGAACACGCAAACGGACGTTAAGGGGTGGAGGGACACATTTGGCAGAGCATTGTGCCAACTGCAGAGCGTGCGAGCCGCGGCTGATAAGTCAACTATCAGAAGCCTCTCACATCGGGGCATGACTGGGTGAGTGACACGTCTGTTAATCTTTTGTACACAGAGTACAGGTATCTTGAGCACGCATTGTGGACTGACGATGAGTTTCTTTATTGCGTATGTCTCCTTTTTTGTATATATTTTGCTCTTACCTGCTAATAGAGCAGATGAAGTTAGCGCCTGTCCTCTGCGTTTCCTCTCCTGTGTGCATGTTCTTGTGCCCTTGAATTCATTTCAAAATAAGAAATGTACTTACATTCTTAAAAAAAAAAATGAGTAAGTGTTCGTCTGGATTGAGTACATGTTCCGCTGGACAGGCCGAAATTGGAAACTGACCCTGGCAACTTTTAACGCTAGAACCCTAGCTAGTGAAGCTAGTTTAGCAGTTCTGTTAGAGGAACTGGAGGGTATGAAATGGGATGTCATAGGGCTTAGTGAGGTTAGGAGGTCGAATGAGGCATATACTGTACTGAAGGATGGGCACATACTGTGTTATCGAGGTTTGCCGGAGCGGCGACAACTAGGACTAGGTTTCCTTGTCAATAAGTATATAGCGGGTAATATAGATGAATTCTTTAGTATTAATGAGAGGGTGGCAGGCATTGTAATTAGGCTTAATAAGCGGTATAAACTGAATGTTGTACAGCCTTATGCACCTACATGTAGTTATGATGACCAGGCAGTTGAAAGCTTCTATGAAGATGTAGAATCGGCAATGCGAAAAGTAAAGACGCAGTATACTGTACTAATGGGCGACTTCAATGCCAAGGTAGGGAAAAAACAGGCAGGAGACCATGGCAGTAGGTGACTATGGCATTGGTTCTAGGAATAGCAGGGGGGATTTACTAGTTGAGTTTGCAGAGCGCAATAACTTATGAATCATGAATACCTTCCTCAGCAAACGGAAGAACCGGAAATGGACATGGAAAAGTCCTAACGGGGAGACTAAAAATGAAATTTACTTCATACTGTGTTCAATTCCCACCATTATGCAAGATGTAGAGGTAATCGGGAAAGTGCGATGCATTGACCACAGGATGATGAGGTCCCGAATTAGCCTAAATCTTAAGAAGGAACGCAACAGATTAGTAAGAAAGAAACCCATCAACGAATTAGCAATGAGGGGGAGGGCAGAATAGTTCAGGATCTCACTACAGAATAGATATTCAGCTCTAAACGAGGATGGCGACATTACCTTAGAAGCAATGAACAATAATTTCAGAAATATCAGAAATATCATTACTGAGTGCGCGGTAGAAGTAGGCGGTAGGATAAGAGAGGAGAGGATACCGGTAAGCTGTCTAAGGGGACGAAAGATTTGATTAAGAAACGCCAGAGTATGAAAGCTTCCAATCCAACAGACCAGATAGAATTGGCCGAGATATCAAAGCTAATCAATAAGCGCAAGGTGGCCGATATAAGGAAGTTATCATCATCATCAGCCTGATTATACCCACTGCAGGGCGAAGGCCTCTCCCATATTTCTCCACTTAACCCGGTTCTGTGCTAGCTGCATCCACTTGACCCCTGCGAACTTCTTAATCTCATCTGCCCACCTAACTTTCTGCCGCCCCCTGCTATGGAGTATCCAATGGAGAAAATTGAGCATGCTGTAAAGAACGGGGGAAGCTATAAAGCGGTAAAGAAGAAATTGGGCACAGGCAAAAACCAGATGTATGCGATAAGGGACAAGGCGGGCAACGTCATTACGAATATGGACAAGATAGTCAAAGTAGCCGAGGAGTTCTATACAGATCTCTACAGTAGCCAAAGTAGTCAGGACCGTAATGAGATTGGCGGTAGGGAAACAGTCAGACGTTCCACCAGTGACGAAGGACGAGGTCAAGAAAGCATTAGAAACTATGAAAAGGGGGAAATCAGCTGGAGAGGATCAGATAACTACAGATTTGCTGAAGGACGGGGGGGATATATCGCACTAGAAAAACTGGCCACCTTGTATACGCAGTGCCTGGTGTCATCGACGGTACTGGAACCATGGAAGAATGCAAACATTATCCTCATTCATAAGAAAGGGGACTCTAAGGACCTTAAAAATTACAGACCAATCAGCTTACTGTCTGTTACGTATAAGGTATTTACTAAAGTAATCTCTAATAGAATCGGGACAACCTTAGACTGCAACCAAGTAAAGGATCAAGAAGGTTTTCGGAAACGGTACTCTACTATCGATCATATCCATACCAATCAATCAGGTGATAGAAAAATGCTCGGAATATAACCAGCCCTTATACATAGCATTCATTGATTACGAAAAAGCATTTGACTCAGTCGGAATGTCGGAGGTGATGCACGCCTTGCGAAACCAGGGGTCGATGAACCGTATGTGAAAGTGCTGGAAGATATATATAGTGGCTGCACAGCAACCATAGTTCTGCATAAAGAAAGTAACAAAATTCCTATAAAGAAAGGTGTTAGGCAAAGAGACACAACCTCCCCAGTACTATTCACAGCTTGCTTAGAGAAAGTATTCAGAGACTTGAAATGGGAGCAGTTAAGGATAAGGCTAGATGGAGAATACCTCAGTAATCTGCGATTTGCTGATGACATTGCCTTGCTAAGCAACTCGGGGGATGAACTGCAAATAATGATTGATGACCTAGACAGGAAAAGTAGAAAGGTAGGCTTGAAAATCAATATGCAGAAGACTAAGTTAATGTTCAACAGCCTCGGGAAGGAACAGCAGTTTACATTAGGTAGCGAAATACTGGAAGTAGTAGGCGAATATGTCTACTTAGGACAGGTAGTAACCGCAGATCCGAACCATGAAAATGAAATAACAAGAATAAGATTGGGATCGAGCGCTTTTGGCAAGCACTCGCAGATTGACTAGCAGCTTACCGGTATCGCTCAAGAGGAAAGCATACAAGAATTGCATTTTACCTGTACTCACCTATGGGGCTGAAACGTGGAGGCTAACCAAGAGGGTTCTACTTAAGTTGAGGACAACCCAGAGGGCTGTGGAATGAAAAATGGTAGGGGTAACATTAAGAGATAGAAAGCGTGCAGAGTGGGTCAGAGAAATAACTCAAATTACCGACATTCTAGTGGAAATTAAGAAGAAGAAATGGACATGGGTAGGACATGTAGTGCGAAGAGAGGATAACCGATGGCCGCTTAGGGCAACAAACTGGATTCCAAGGGAAGGAAAGCGTAGCAAGGGGCGGCAGATAGTTAGGTGGGGGAATGAGGTTAAGAAGTTCGCAGGGGTCAAGTGGATGCAGCTAGCACAAAACCGGGTTAATTGGAGAAATATGGGAGAGGCCTTTGCCCTGCAGTGGGTATAGTCAGGCTGATGATGATGATGACGACATGTTCGTCCTGCTTTTCCATATCTTCTCCCCTGTCCTATGAGTTATTTTCAAAAACTTGCGAAGGCGTGGGGAATCAATGGGCTTCCCTATAGAGCAGCTAGGTGTTTCTTGCTGTTTCTTCATCTGCCTTCGCTCGTACAGAGTCGTGTTGGTGACCACCGCTGCGTCCGTGGCTCAGCGACACATTGCGGTGCGGAGATGAGGACTTCCCTTCTCGGACTGTACACGTTTATTTACACTTCTTACATCAACGTATTTACAATAATGTCGTCGGATGCGACATCAAAACATAGAGGGCTAACTGCAACTGGTGAACGATCAGAGGTCAGAGGCTAGCAAAATTAGGCCTTGGCCTTCCGCTACACTTTAGGCCGGAGTCCCTTGAGACCTAGCCTCCCTGCTCGAACAACCTGTCTGCCCTCGACTCTCGTCCGAGCCCAACTCTCTCCACACTCCCTTCCTTAGCGTTACCCAAAATTCGATTTAAGTCCGTTCACCAATCAATGACTAGTCACTCTGTGGCCAATAACATGCAGTGTTACAAAATGGGCTGGCCAATCGTTGTGCCACATATACCCTTCTCCTATGCATGTTAAGTAATACAAACACAAAGCACGCACTAAGCGCCGAGTGATTGCGCACGCAAACATACATCTGCGATCTCTCCCTCTCCAAAATCCTACCACGCAAGAGGCGCCAAGCAGTCGCAAAGACGAACGGCGTCGACGGTTACACTTCCGAAAACGCACACATATAAACACACACGCAAACCTCAGGCCCAAACATTCCGATCCCTGCCCTTGGTCGGTTGCGCGCGGGCGGCGGATTCAAAGGGACGTACAGGCGTCTTCCCGTAAAGACATGTCAACAGCGGCTCCCTCTGCAGCGCGTTCTCCCCAGGCCCGTGTAGGGCCGGTTTCGAGGGAGAGCGCAAGAGAAGTGCGCTCTCCCTCGAGACCGGCTGTGGCCCGTGTTACGCCGCGTTTCGGGATTTATGGCCTCCGCGCCTTCTCCAATCGAACCGGGAAACATAGCAGTTAGCGCCGAACCCACAACCACTGCGCTTACGCCTTCTAACTGCACTGCTCTGCCTCCCTCGCGGCACGGGACGGACAGAGCTGGCAGCGTCGCCCGCTGCCATGTGTTCTGACATCAGTTCCGAAAAGCGGCCGCCTCCGCGACCGGCATAAATCAGCCAGCGCCAAGCTGCCCCTTGACCTTGGTCGCCCCTTCGGAATCTCGCTTCTGGGCGAAGCCCGCAAACTTAACTCTATGCATCGGCCATTTTAAATTAAACGCAAACTACTCCGTCTGGCTCGATAGCCCCCTTCCTGCAGCTTGCGGTCGCCGCCATATTTGGGAGGTGTAGAATAGGGGAACCCAAGGCTTGGGGCCCCGCCGTGGCGCAACGTTCGAGCCGACCGGCGAGTTTTAGAATAGGGTTTTACTGACGCAGCGGAGCGGGGCTTGCGTTTGTCGATTGCAGCGCCCTGACGGTAAACCGTGAAACGCATATAAATATATAAAAGCCAACCAATGCTGTTTTATTAAAAAGAAACTGCTGTCATTGTGCAAAGCTATCTTAAAAATACCAGTTATATAAACTCTTTTCTTCAGACAAGACGAAATCGGCCAATCTTTACCAATCCAGGCTGAGCCGGGAAACCTCATTTGAACCTTCCGCGCTTTCCGACGCCTGGTCTCCACGGCAACCAAACGAGGCGAACTCGATATAAGCCTAGCGGTTCGGTAAATCCAGAAGCAATCAGAAGATATGGGGCATTTTATCGCTTAAATTTGGGGTAGCGGGCATCATGAGACATAGCACAAGCTTCGTTGGCCTTTCGTTTGTCTTGAACTCGTGACACCATGGAGCGGTAACGACGAATGTGTGCCGAAGCGAGCGTCCGCCGTTTGGCCTGACGCCGCCATTTTCCCCGACCCAATCAGGCGATAGGGTCCACGCTATTTCGCCGAGATAGGGTGACCGTCGTCCGCTGACCCAAAAACCCAAGGCCCGCTTTGGTTCTGCGCATGCGCACTCGCGCCCCGCTATTACCCTATCCCCCTAACCGATAGGGTCCCCCTATTTTAAAACTGACTGGGAATGCGGACGCGAAGTTTGATTGGTGTGCACAGACCAGCCTGGAATGTGCGCTGTGCAACTAGGCTGACCGAAGCAGTTGAGAGACGTCATCATCATCAAACTGGAAGAAGACAAGGAGAATGCAGTCATGGGTGGCGTGGAGGAGTCCCGCTGTGTCCGGCACCGGATCCAGCTGTGGGAGGCCAGGGCCATACCTCCGCCGCCGGTGCGTGCCCTTCTCTGATATGTATGATATGGTAGCCACCATTTGAGCTGCGGCTTTGCGTAGCTCGGATGTGCCGCTCATGTAATCGGCGTCAGCTTACCTAATCTTTGCAGCAAAGCGTCGGGCCTCGATGCGGCAGCTTCCCGTAGAGTGGGGGCCTTTTCATTTTCGTGTCGTTGTGGGGCACTTCCGTTCGGCGGTGGTCTTGCACCTTTCCCATCTAGAAAGAGCGCTCGACCTTTCGAGAATCTGCAGTCCTTCGTCTCGTCAAGGGCGCCAACAGAGAGGTGCGCTGGGACGCGGCCGGCGACAGTGATGATGATGACCTGAGACAAAATGGCACATACCCACGGCGGGGGATTGGCCAGGGTGCATTGTAGTTTGTAAATAATTATGTTCAAGGACTAGAGTATTTCTTTAACTAGAATTTGGAAAAAATAAAAAGGAAAAGAAAAGGTAATGAAGTCGTACCTAGCATAGGAATCTACCTGTTGAAATTATGTAATCGTGAATGAAATCGCAAACTGGTTTTAAGGCATATCCCTTGACGCTTGCTCCGAAGGAGAGGAGAACTGGAATAGTTAGTGGAAGGTCTAATCTCGAAAGGGGAGTTGCTAAGCAAATTTTGCGGAGAGATGCGAACCTCCGGCAGAAGAGAAAAAAATTATCTATGGATTCAATTTCTTTGCAAGACTCACAGAGGTTAGTAGCGGATAGCCCCGAACGACATAAATACAGATTTAGTTTCGGTAATCTGCAGCCAAGAGAGTCATAGACACTTCGCATATCCTTGAAACACACATGCTGCCACGCCAAGGCCATCTGAGGTGTTGGTAATCTGGTGCAGAAAGGAGAGGCTCGTTACTGAGGTGATGGAGACGTTGGAAATTTTGAAATCGTGCTAAAGTTAAGTAAACGGTATTAGGCATGAATGGAACAAGTGGTCAACTAAGAGCGGATTTTGGTAAAAAATCTGCCCTTTCATTATATGTAATACCACAGTGGCCTGGGACCCATTGAAAACGCAAATCAGAAATGTGAGGAGGAAGGAAAAAATAAAGTGAACGGCAAAGCAGAGTGTCCTTCGAATTTTCGAGCGATGACAGCACGGATAGGCTGTCAGAAAGAAAAATAACCTTAGAAATATTACTAGCGATTTTAGTCAAGGCCAACTCAATGGCCAGAAACTCAGCAGCGAAAATTGGCGTATAGTCTGGGACCCGAAATGAATAACTCCAGTCAAGAGCCTGGGAGTATATGCCAATAGGTGCTTTTTCATCCTGCTGAGACGCATCTGTAAAAATGACAATATGGCTCGGAAAATTGTCTAGGTAAACCTCTATAACGGCATTTATTACATTGGCAGGCAAATGCTTAGTATTCCCTGGGAGGGTGTCATCAAATGAAATTATAGTATCAGGTTGCCGGTGGTCAACTTGTACTAAAGAGGTTACTGATACTGAAAGTTTCGACAGCAGGGAATTAGTAAGCACAACCTGAGGGAGCTTATACCTAGGCCAAATATTATCAAAGAAGTATGATGGGATAGAAGTAAATATGAGGCTAGCCACTCCAGGGACTGGCTCCAAAGACCTTAAATATGTGCGCACAGTTAGAAGCTGAAACCGCGAATTTAGATTAGGTATCCGAGCTTCCAAGTATAGCAATGCATTGGCCACTGATTTGGGCAGACCTAAACAAAGGCGCAGAGCTCGTCGTTCTAAAACAAACAGGGGCTCAAGATTGTACCTTGGGCTCCCAGAAAGGAGAATGGAGCCGAATTCAAGTATTGGTCGTACGTAGGTCTTATAAAGCAAGAGTAGAGTGTCCCGACGCATACCATATTTCTTATTGCTGATTCTTATCAACCGGCCAAGGGCACGTTCACCTTTAAGCACAAGGCTTCTAATTTGAGGCTTCCAGTCTAAGTGTGGTCGTATAATACACCCAAATATTTAATAAAATCAACCTGCGGGATTAGGACAGAATGATAATACAAGGAAATGTTAACGGGTGATGTCTGTGGGAATACAAGGACGGCACATTTTTTGACATTTAAAGTTAGCCTTAGGTTGTCCAGCCAGACCTCCAGGGCATTTAGGTAATCTTGCAACAATTGATATAGGGTTTGAATACTTGTGGCAGAAGCAAAAAAAAGCTATATCGTCTGCACACATAAACTTTGACGGCCGAATGAATAGGAATGTCACGCATTAATATACAGTATTGAACAATAACGGCGACAGGACTGCTCCCTGGGGTGCACCTCTTGACTGGGTGTAAGTGTTGGAATTTAATGCATTCTTTGTGCAAAAGAATGATCTATCCTTTAGAAGTTTCTCTAATCCAAGCGAAGATGTATAATGGAGGATGTAGATCAGCTAGCTCATGAAGCAGAATGCTGTAGTCTACGCTGTCGTACGCCTTGGAAATATCTAAAGTAACTAGAGCTGAAATCTCTTTTTGCCTCATGGCAACCATAATACGACTCTCCAAGTTCCAAGTCTACGTGTGCGTTCCAAATCGAGCATCCCTGTCGGAATCCAATCTGAGCCTCGCTAAAGCCTTGGAAGGATAGAACATGATCCGTGAGACCAGAGCAGACTATCCGTTCTATAAGCTTAACTAAATTTGAAGTGATAGCAATCGGCCGAATGTTTTCGAGATCGAACCATTTTCCCTGGTCTATAAGTAGTAAAATAATTTTCGATGTTTTCCACACTTGTGGAATCCAAGCTTTTTCCAAAGACCAATTCACAATTTGCAATAGGTCCGAGGCAAAGTCTTTGAATAGTATTTTCAGCCAGACATGGGCATCCACACGAGGGTGAACCCTCATGAGGGCGTCCTCACCCTCACCTCGTGAAGATTTGATTCAGTGAGGTGAGGGCGAGGGAGGATCGGCGCTGAAAAATTCGTGAGGACGAAGGTGAGGGAGGGCAGAGGCGGTGAGGTGAGGGTGAGGGAGGGAAAGATACAGAGTTTGAGGGGAGAGAGCAAACCTTCCGCGAAAGGCGACACGAAAGGCACGAGTGACCACACACTTTCTCCTTCACTAGGGTTGTGTTGTATAGAAAACAGATGGAACGGGGCACTGGCGCTGCAGCAAAAAGAAGCAGGAACGAAAGCCTCAAAGTTGCCCCGGTGCTCGTGGTCAAGAAAAGTCTAAAAACGACACTAGCGAGCTGCAGGGATTCACCGA
The DNA here is from genome assembly GCF_055883805.1 of Amblyomma maculatum. Lineage (NCBI taxonomy): Eukaryota > Metazoa > Arthropoda > Arachnida > Ixodida > Ixodidae > Amblyomma > Amblyomma maculatum. Next base: position 219,936,007 of record NC_139345.1, read on the forward strand.
AAGCGATGTCGCTGTTTCCAGCCTCGCAGAACACGACGAGACCGGGAAAATACACAGGAGAGCAGTTTCTAACTGCTAACGTTTTTGTGCCATTCAGGCAAAGGCAGGTCCAAAAAAACAAAAGCGCGTCCAAAAGAGCTGGGATACGCTGTAGAAACATTGAACACAAAAGACCGAGGTGGGGTGATCTTATCTGCTGCGACCCGGTCACACGTTTTTTTTTTTTCCCCCTCCTTCAGAGTGGCTTGCATGAGTAGTCAACGTATGAGAAGTATTTCTTGACAGTGTTTTGTGACTGTCTAGTTAGCAAGATTTTACATAAAACTTTCATAAAAAGTAAATTACAATTCGCAACAAAACCAACGGAAAATAAACAGCAGTGAATTTGCGCTGATAAGAGCTCCAATAAAATAAATCCGATGCAATCTTTGTCAGATGTTTGCAGAAACAAGCAGAATTTTCTTATTTCTTTTAACAATTTTTGCTTTGTTGTGAATTAGCAAATTCATCATATTGTGCATTAATATGTGCGGCACGCAATTACAATGGATTGTTTTTCTGTAATTTCTATAACATTAGGCTTTAGTTTATCTATTTAAGATAGTTTTCTTCAGATGGGTTTTTAGTATCGTTGGTGAGCATTGAGCACAATTTCACGAAAGAGTTTCATTTCCAGTATCCAAAGAGTGTGTTTGCATTTCGTGTTAACCTGTGGAAGTCCTGTAGTGGAGTAAGGTACTCCTATTCTTTATTTGATTTTAACATCCATTCTGTAGTCAGAATAAGTTTAATGCATCGTAATACCCGACCATCGTAAGGCATTATATTATCACAGAATCACGCATTACAGGGGTATGACAGTGCCGAAGTGGGTTCTATGAATCTTTGCCAAATGCGCTTCCGGGTTGGCTTTTGCCAACCCGGAAGCCGCCGGAAGGAACGTCTATTGCCGCCACTGCATCAGAACTGAGGCATGCGACTCGATTCCGTGAAACGACAATCTTGAAGAAGTTCGCGTCTAAACTCAGCAGAAAAGTACACGAAGCATGCTGCATTAAGATGGAATTCACCACTTGTGTTAGCAATTGAGGCCTCGGTCGCCTTATCCGATTTTGTGGAGTTTAAATATCCCACACGTCAGCGTGCCAGCCTTCTTAGTTTGCCATTACTTTGCCAAGATCAGCTTCACTATAGGGGTGGACCATGTTTATGTCGGCTTTCAACGGCTTCTTATCCAAACTATGGTTTCCTGTGCTTGGTGCGTCACGATATAAAGCGAAAAAGTGATGCTGATTCAATGCTGCAGAAATAATGCAACAGCTGAAACGAAATTTTTAACTGACACATAGTAGGGTTTATATCGAGGAAAGCTACAAAGCGTCTCTTCACACTCTGTTATAGAGATCCGCACGGGCTGGGCCTGACCCGCCGTGGAGAGTTTTTTACCTATTGAGATGAGAGGGTGACATCGAAGTCTAGCCCTCCAGGACGCTTGGATCTTGAGTACAGGCTGTAGTTTTAGCTTACTACTTTATGAGATCGTTTTAATAAGTATCTCAACAAGATGGCAAGCTGAGATGAAGTACCTGTATACATGCTGCCAAGGCTAGAGTCGCACTAGAGAGCACCTGTCTCGCATACTGTTAAAACGTCTGCCAGGTCTGAGCAAAAGAAAGACTTCGGGGAAGAAAGCTTCGAGGGTTTGCGTGATACCTGCTCTCGAACGCTACCCTTCTGCGCCTCACACTCTAAGACCGACTCAATAAAGCAGACAGCTGAAGTTAAATGAAATTCAATTCCGTATAGTCATGCTATGTCCTTGGCTCTCAAGCTGGTAGGTTGAAATTATGACAGCACTGCTTTTTGTACACCTGATTCTGCTGAGCCATTTCTGTGGAGGGAAGGAGACCTTCTCTCTTCTGCGGATTCTCTGTGTTGTTGTGCAAGCAGTTGTTCGCTCCTCGTGTGAGCGAGATGCCTGCTTCGTCCCTTTTTCTGCCTTGTGCCAAACACACGCATACACCATGTGTGTTGCTAAACAAACTAAAAACGAACCTACGAAAGCAACGAAACTCGTACTAGGCCAGGAAGATGTTCTATTCGGCGGGCTGCATTGTTCTAGAAGGCTGTAGCCGGGACGTTGTTAGCCGGGGCGCACCTCAGCCTGTGCACACGGGAGCTTTGCGTGGCGGTGCTTCGTTTGAAGACTGACTTGGCGCTGCTGGGAGGCGACAGATAAAGCACAAAGCAAGCAAGTGTGCTTCGGGCTTTGCCCCCTGTGGTAATGCGCCGACGAGACTATACTCCCTTCACAGCGAGGGCGCTGTCAATAGGAAAACTGTCTGAAAAAAAAAAAAAAAAAAACTCTTCTGCGGGGCGGGCAGACCACGCACGCTGGTCCACGGCCTAGCTCAAGCAGCGGCTGTGGCTGGTCTTATCAGATCTCCCTGAGGCGCCGGGTGGAGACATGGGTGCATGTGGCAGCAGTGCTCTCACAAGGGGGGTACACACGCGTCCACCACCGTTCGTTCCTTTCCCACTCTCTCTGTCCAAAGGGTCTTCCTTCAGTTCAGTCTCTCTCCCCCCCCCCCCCCACCTAAAAAAAAAAGAAAGAAAAAAAAAACAGCGAACGCCTGGGGAAGCCTTTCAGTTTGTGTTGAGTGCTTTCGATCAGACCACTCAAGTTGTTGATGCTTATGTTAAAAACAACACTTTGGTACTCAAGGACGACCTTGTACTATGTGCGCGAATAAGTTTCCATTGCGGCAGTGCCCTCGGATATTTTCGGCAAATGCGCGGTCCAAGTGAAAAGTTCGTACATGCAGGTTCGAGGTGAGTTTCATTCTTTTGCGGCTCTTGCCTTGTCAGTGTGGGCAATCCGGTTCTCGACTTTTGCATATGCGGGTACGTACTGTCCGGAATTCAGAAGCTCAGCTAGGAGATGTGGGCTTAGGCATACTGATACAGAGTGCCGATTCCGGCAATTTGGCACGTATGTGTTGCTTTTCTGTCCCCGTACTAAGTGCTGCTTTTTTTCATAAGCGAACCTAGATTTAAGCACACAATCCAGGAGGCATAATCAAACCTTACGCACGAAATGCTGGCCTGTTCACTTTGCACGTCGTACTGCTCTAGTTAGGCGCTGTCTCGTTCTGTTCTCGTATAACTTTGATAGAAATTCGAGAAAAAAAAATCAAGTTTAGGCACTACTGAGGCGGCGTTCGCGAAAATCAGAAGCGCAACAGAGGTACGCCCACCCTCCTCGGCGAAGCGAATAAGGGTCAGGACCCACTGACCCCCTCAAAATTTATGCTTCAGTGTGACAGTGTTTTCCTGTTTCCTGAATTACATTGTTCTGTGGCCAATATGCCGCCTCCTGCCTTCTCCGTCTGCGACTGGCTAGAAGTTCGTATCTCCTCCTGCCTCATGCGGTGTAGAGTATTTCATCTATCTCCTTCAAATATCGAGTGTGAACTGGTGGACAGGTTTGCCCGGTAAACTATGCCAGTTGTCATTTTCCTTCCTCCTCGAAGTTTCGCCTTTGATTGACATGCCTAGAGCACTATCAGAATTATTCTTTGCACTTTTCACAGCCCCTGGCTTCCTTGTGCAGTGCATATCTCATTCTCAGCAGCTGTCGGAACAAGTACCAGATGGCTCTTTCCAGTGATTCGCTACAGGATGAACGCAGGCACATAATTTATTTAAGTCCACTATTAGCTCCGGGAAATTAGGAATTCTAAATGATCAACTCGGCTTGACACCGCCGAAAACAGACGCAGAGAAGAACAGGTAGCGCCTACTTCGATTCAGTGTAACGTTGACATAGATCGAAAATAATGAAACAGCTAGAATATTAAAACTGCTGAACATGAGGTTGAGGGTGAGGGAGGGCAAACAAAATGAGAGTGAGGGTGAGTGGGGACCAGCAATATTTTTTAGGTGAGGGTGAGGGAGGGCCAGGAAAATTTTTAAAGTGAGGATGAGGGTGAGGGAGGACCGCCGATTGGAAAGTGAGGGCGAGGGAGGAAAGGCCAAAATGAGTGCATTTGCCCATCTCTGTTTTCAGCATGGCAACAGATATTCTGTCAACTCCAGGGGCAGCCGATTGCAGGCGGTTAACTACAGACATTAATTCAGATATAGTTACCTCAGTGAAGTTTATACCAAACTGCAATCGGTCTGAAGAAAAGGTAGTGCAAGCTTGTTGGTTCATATTAATTGAACGAGTAAAACTGCGCGAAAAAGACTGGACGTAAGAAACACACAGGCGCCTTGTTTGTGCCTGTGTGTTTCGTAAGCGCAAGCTTGAAATCGCGCCGCAAGACCTCGGGCAATTGATTCCAGTTGATCTAATTCATCTTTTTTAGACAAAACAGTGGACTGGGTGGTATGAAAGGAGGGCAAAACCTTTGTACGTTCCATGTATCTATAGAGAGATTTCCGGTTGACTGGGTTAGACAAATAGGTGTTCAAATTCACATTATATTCTTCCTTAGCCTTGGACATTGTTCTTTTAAACGAAGCTGCAAAGAATTTGTAATTAATCCAGTTGTTTGGGCACTGATTATGGGCTAGGCGCTTCCATGCGGCTTTCCTCTGACGATGGGCTTTTTCGCAATCCTCATTCCACCAGCTCGAAGGAGTCTTGTTTTTAATGGTGACTGAACTGTAAACTGTGATCGCCGAGTTGCGTCTAAAACTGAAGACAATACTTCAGGACCGCGATTCGATTTATCGGAAGGGGCAGATGACCTGAAGGCCTCTCCTAGGCATTTCTTGAACAGGGTAATGTTGATAAATTTACACGATGTACCAGCTGACCTAATCGAATTACATGCAATGTTGAAAGTGATAGGGTAGTGGTCACTTGACGTACCGAAGTCTATTGTAGACCACGATGATACTCTAACACCATTTGTAGCTGATGTTAAATCAATTGCTGAATGAGAATTTGCTCTCGTATAAGTATAGGCGCGACTATTATAACATTGAATATCATTTCTAGACAACCAAGACCAAAGTAACTGCCCACTATAGTCTGTTCTGAAACCCCATATGACATGATGGGAATTGAAGTCCCCAGCCAAAACTACATTTTAATTAATTGTCAGCAAAGCTTCTAAACAATCTGTCCTACGGACGCCTGTGGGAAAGTAGATATTTGCAGTTATGGCCGGGACACACTGCGGGACAATTAACTCAACGGCAAGTATCTCACAATCAGGCCCAATAAATTCATGAACCACTTTAGCACGATGAACTAGATTTGTTGAAATCAATGTTAACAAGCCTCCGCCCCTGCCGTGTGGGCGATCAGCTCTAAAAGCACGGTAATTTTTAACAATGAAAGGACGATCAGGAGAGAGCCAAGTTTCTTGCAGTAAGATAGTATCAGGGGTAATTTTAAGAATAAGGTGCTGTAGGTCGTGGATAGAAGATACTATAGAGCGACAATTCCACTGGAGTACAAAGATTCCCGCCATGATTATTGCTTTAAAAATGAGGCAGCAACCGCCTGTTTCAACACATCCGTTTTTGCAATTACCTTTCTTCGATTTGACATGGTCCGATTTGTTAGGAAGCACGACGCTTGTGAGAAGGGCAGGCCATCTCAACATCTGACTGACATGCGGTAGAAATAGGGATTGAGTCAGTATCGTTTGCTTCCACAGGCGTGGACGCAGAAGAGGAGGTAGGTTGAATGTTATCTAATGTTTTATAGGAAATGGAGCAGGTAGACGGTGTTAGAGTATCTAAGGACGGCGATGCAGCCTGCAGCGGAAATTACTTGTTGCAAAGCATCGCTGAATGTATTAATCAAGCGATCAATTACCCCAACAACAGCCTTCTCTACTACAGCAACAACCGACTTTGTTAAGCTTGCTTCAGCATCAGGAGTTGAGGTGCGGACAACATTTGCGTATGCACTCTGCTTTTTTTTTTTTTTTTTTTTTTTTTCTACTAGGGCATAAGCTTCTGCGCGCGAGCACCTGTCGCGTTGAATAATGTCTAGGACACTCTGCTCGCCGGCCCTCTTTGGACAAGTGGGATCATCCGCTGTGTGACTGCATTGGCAAAGGCAGCAGTTAATAGACTCAGATGTGCATTGATCTGAAGCATGATCACCGCTGCAAACGCGACAGCGCGTTGCCGACTTGCACGCTTTGGCACTGGGCCAAAAACGCCAGCAATTTTTGCATTGTAATGGCCGAGGATGCAAAGGGTCAACACGGTATATAATTGGCCAAACTTTAATTTCACTTGGGCAAGAGGACCCTGCAAATGTGGCAATTACTGACTCCGTTGGTACGCGTGAGCCTCCAGCCTGTCTGCTACAACGGTAGACTGACTTGATACCAACACCGGCCTCATGAAGGTCCTCAAGAATCTCTGCTGGCGTAGCGGATGAATCAACCCGACGGATTATTCCCTTCACGCATGCAAGCTGTTCTAGAATAAATATCTTCACAGGCAATGAGGCAAATGTAGTGCAATGCAGTAAGTCAGCAACGCAGTCCAAGTCATCAGATTTGCATAATAAGCTTCTTCTACCAAATGCTCGCACCTCCGAAATCTGCAGGTATCGGCTGGTTGCAGCTTTTAGTTGATCTTGGATTAGACGAGGACTTTTTATTTTAATTAATCCATCTCCAACAGGAATAAGTGCTACGGGGATATGTTTCACACCATTTGCAGAAAAGCGTTTCAGAGGTAGGTTATCTGCCGGCAAACTGGCGAACCAGTTTGCCGGACAGGAATAAGTGCTACGGGGATATGTTTCACACCATTTGCAGAAAAGCATTTCAGAGGTAGGTTATCTGCCGGCAAACTGGCGAACCAGTTTGCCGGACAGGAATAAGTGCTACGGGGATATATTTCACACCATTTGCAGAAAAGCATTTCAGAGGTAGGTTATCTGCCGGCAAACTGGCGAACCAGTTTGCCGGACCTGAGCCCGGCGAAGACAATGTCGTGACCGTAGCCCTAGCTAGGCATGGGACCTAAACCATAAAGGGGAAACCTGGCAAAATCCCCCACTCGCGGAACGGCCTCACCAGTTCACAATCAGAAGAGTCCAAGACTGGCAGAGGACCAAGCCGCAGTGGGACAGTGCATTGTCGTGCAATCCAGCTTTTCCGGTTCTCTCTTTTTTTTTTTTTTTATAGGTGGCGGACGCTCTGAAATATCCCTGCAGGTCAAAGCGGCCTTAAAAAAAGATTTTTTTCAGAGCAAGCTCTTGCTGCTTTTTATTTCGAAGGTCGCTTGTCTGATTCGAAGCTCAAACTGAGGCGAAAAGACAATAAAATAGATATCACGTGATCATAATATTATTGCGTAGTGGTGACAAGGCCGTAGACACCAAAAGAAGACATAGGCTTGATAGTATTGAAATTAACTCTATTGGGCTGACTTGCGCCCGCAAAAGAACTAAGCAACTCGGCGGCGGCGATAGCAACAAACGTGCTCGTCCATCTTCGAACAAAGAATGCCTGTCGCACACATCAACGCTCAATATAAAGGCTGCTCAGAACCATCTAGAAACGTCGGAAACTGTCACTAGCACAACCTGGAACATTGTAGAAACATAGGAGAGTGGCCGGAATCTTCCGAGACAGATCTCGGCTCACCTTGCGCGACAAAGAAACTGATAAAGGGGCGTCTCGCGACATTGAGCATTAACAAAGAATTCAGAATTGATACGCGTGCCAGAATCAGTGATAAGGCCGCATGCCGGCGGCTGCTAAAAAACAGTTTTGAAGGTTTCGCGGCATTACTCCCCTCTTAAAAAAAAACATCGCCTTGATGTTCCAAAACAAAGCAACTTAATTTAAACATAAACATTACAAAGTTTGTGATGCTGTCGTACCGTCGAGAATTACTTCATAGTCCAGTTGACCTACGCGGCGAACGATTTTGTACGACCCAAAGTATCGACGCAACAACTTTTCACTCAGGTCGCAACGTGCGTGGCGGCGTCGCGAGTTGTCGGGCATCGGTGCATTGTTGGTCTTTAATGCGCAGCCGTGCAAGTTGTCGAGCTTCCTCTGCACGTAGGCAGCGACGTCCAGGTTTTCCTCGTCTGTTACGTGCATTGCATCGAGCGTGGTCGTTGGATTCCTGCCATACGCAATCTGGAACGAGGTCGCCCTGGTCGTCTCCTGGATCGCCGTGTTATACGCGAATATTACGTACGGCAAGATGGCGTCCCAGGCCTTGTGTCGACGTACATAGCAAGAATGTCCGCAATAGTTTATTGAGGCGTTCTTTGGTTAGCTCTGCCGTAAATGCCGTGATGAACACTTCTGGGGCGCCGTGTCGGAGGAGAATTTGGCTTTTGCTTCGACCTCATGTAATCATAGCGACGACGAACCACTTGTTTGGTCCATTGTTGAAAAGGCTTAGTTGGTATCGGTCTCGTCGGAGGTCGCTGGCACTCACGTTTTGACGTAATGGGCGACATCGGCAGCTAATTGTGGCCAATAATACTCCCGGATTCATATGCGTGCAAGGCCGAGATGTCCTGCCGTTGGCTCATCGTAACAGGCTTGTAGAATTTCGTCTCTGAGGTTTACAGGCACAACAAGAAGGTGTCCTGTTGGATACAAAGTTCTTCACAAAAACGTCATTTTCTAACACGAAGTATGAACACAGTGGGTCTTTCCTTCTAAGTGAGCGCTTTCAGCTCAGGGTCTGATCGCTGTTCTGCGCTTACCCAAAAAGGCGTTTTCGTCGTCTTTCGGCGGCGCATCAATGGGGGACAAGCAGTCGGCCGGACTTGTAGACAACTGTGATGTCGACGCAGGCTCCATCGCGCAAGGAAGTCAACAGAGAGCATGGTGATCGCCCACAACCCTCGTCCGTATAAGTATGGGCGAAATTTTGATGTGGCCCAAGTGATGGCAAGATATTCTTTTTCCGTCGTCGAATAATTGGATTCTGCTTTCGACAGGAAACGGCTAGCGTAGGCGATAACTTTCTCCTGTCCGGCACTCTTCTGGACGAGAACAGCACCTAGGCCCAAACTGCTTGTATCGGTGTGGATTTCGGTCTCGGCGTTTTCATCAAAGTGGCCCAGGACAGGAGGGGATGGCGCTTAAGTTCGGTGAAAGCTTCTTGCGGCGCTTCCCATCGAAATGCTACGTCACTCTTTGTAAGCTGCGTCAACAGCTTGGCAACGTGCGAAATGTTCCTGACAAATCGTGGATAATAAGCGCACAGCCCAAGGAACCGGCGCGGCGGGCGATGGAAAGTGCGCGATCGCAGCCGTTTTCTCAGGGCGAACACCATGCTTGTTAATGATATGACCCAGTTGGCAAAGCGGCATTTCTTTGCTTTCATAGTTAGCCCTGCTGATAGCTTCTAGCACTGTCCGAAGACTTTTTAGGTGAAAGAGGAGACAACGACATCGTCCAAGTATACTAGACAAACTTAACCAGCACAGTGTTCATTGCTCGTTGAAACGTCGTCCGGTGTGTCTTCTCGCGATCTCTTTCGTCGACCTCAATTTGCCAATAGCCGATCTTCACGTCCATCGATGAGAAGTACCTTGCTTTGCAGAGCCGGTCCAGTGTGTCATCCATGCGAGGAAGAAGGTAAACACCTCTCTTCGTTATGCTGTTTAGGCGGCGGCAATCCACGCAGAAGCGAAGTGTCCCGTCTTTCTTCTTCACCAAAACGACCGGTGCCGCCCAGCTAGGGGCTCTTTGCAATGATGGATGGATAACGTCGTCACGAAGCATTTCATCGACTTGCTCGCGGATAGCTTGGCGTTCTCGCGGCGATACACGGTAGGGGCTTTGGCGCAGAGGTCGGGCGTGTTTGTCCGTTATAATGCGGCGCTTGGCCAGTGGTGTTTGCCGTACCTCCGATGATGACGCACTCACTGCAGCTTCGAAGAAGACTGCGAATCTGGTATTTTCTGCTGTGGGTTAATGCTGGGTTGTCAAATTTGGGCTGACTAATTGGTCAGGTGTGTCTTCCAGGGGTTGGTCGCGGAGGGCGATTACATCTCGGAGGTCCGCTAATTCGTTGAGAAAAGCGATCGTCGTGCCCTTGTTGAGATGCCGGTATTCTTCGGTGAAGTTTGTTACCAGCACCTGAGCTTGTCCTCTCCGGAATTTCGCGATGCCTCTTGGGATGCTGACACCTCGTTCCGAGAGCAATTACTGACGATGCCGTCAGCGGTTTCGATGTCTGCGCTACCCACGCAGACTACGACGCTTGATCGGGGCAGCAAGGTCAATTCTCTGTCCATGACGTTTAGAGCGACGTGTAGCGTCGAAGTCGTCGTAGCAGGTATGGCTTTGACTGCAGAGAGGTTGATGGAGCTTGGATCGCAAGTTGATAGCCCTATGCTCATTTAGGAAGTCCATGCCTAAAATGACGTCACGGGAACATGCCCGTTTATGGTTGTTCTTGCAGTGCATCGTCCCGATGGAGTAATCAGGTGCGAATCAGTGGGCCATCCCAAGCGGTCGTAACTTTCCTGAGCTGGGAGGCTAACGGTCCACTGATGACTGAATAGTCAGCTCAGGTGTGGCAGTCAACGAGACGGACCAATGGATTCTTGAAGGTATAGCAGACGTGTTCAATCGCTATGTTTCCATTTTTTATTTCTGTCGGCCCACAAAACCTGAAACGGGAGATTTCATTATGCCAATGTGAACTGTGTGACGTGAGGGAACGCGATTCAAATCATAATGAAATAAAATTAGGCCAGTCATGCTGTATGAATGTGTATTTTTATCGCGGCTTCTATGTTCATATTTATTCGTACCAGCTTTCCGGAGTACTGCTGTAGACTGCATAGTTCGTTACAGGCAATGCATATGCCACCCGCAGGAAGGAGTGATTTGGCCAATTTTAGTTTGTCCGGGAAGACTACAGTAGAAAACGTGGGAAAACTCCCATTCTATAGGATCAAGTTTAATATCATCGCACCCACTCGCGACATTACTGTATTATAAGATTAATTTCGGTAACGCATTTCACCGAAGAATGGATTCATCCTTGCGGCTCGTAGAGAACGGGGAAGCTAGTTTCGGGGAGGATGAGAGAGCTTTGATTTGCATTTTTGCTGTGCGCGTATTACTGTAGCATTTTGCAAAGACTATCTCCGGTACCTGATGTAAGCTCATTTCCTGAACAGTGGGCCTTTAAACGACAAGTGGAAAAAGAAGACTATAAAGGTAACAAAGCAAGTATTCTAGGTATGGGCAAAAGTCACATAGAAACAGAGCGAAAAATATCAGGTAAAGGTTAACAAAAGCGAAAATAATGTTCCATTGAACAACAGGCTTTCTTGCGAGTTGAAGCGTCGACGGAGGCCGTACAGATGAGGAGACGATCGCGGGCCTGGTTAAACAAAAGACGATTTCCTAGAGCAGTCGCGAGAGAGGCCCGGAAGACTGAATCTTCCCAGAGCGCACTGGCGCGGGTTTTCTGCGGTCGGTTATTTTATACGCTCGGCTTGGTGCGCAGCGCCCGCGTCAGGGACAGGTGGTCGCTGCCCCATCGTCGAATCTTGCTCAGAGGAGCAGCGGGGTCTCGTGAGTTTCACTCTATATCTGAGGTCCCGCAACTTCCGCTGTGTGAGGCAGATTTGTCCTCAGCTGTCCACACCGGAGAAGGACGGCTTGGAAGAAAGAAAGAAAATATCATACTGTAATAAAATGCAGGGAAGGGATCTGAATGAGCGAGTGGGTTTAAACTGCACAAAGATAGTTACTAGGTCACCCTTTTGGCACGCTGGAGAAACACGATCGCAGCGTTGTGAAAAGCCCTCGAGCTGGAACAACAAATGTATCATGTTTGTACTGAATTTATCGAGCCAACTACAACCGCTGCATCATGTAAAGATCGCTCTTGAAACTGCCAGAGCTTTATTGCCAAGAGCAAATCAAATTATGCCGTCCTTTTCCAGTTAATTCGCATTGTTTCAGTCGCCGCACTACTCCGCAACTGTCGAGTGGGACCCAACATGCCGCCTTGAGGGGAAAGCGGCGACGCGGTGTGTATATAACCTCCTTGGGTACAAAGGGCGTCCTCACCCTGAAAGCGAAAGACATCGAGACACCGCGTGTATCGTGCGGCAGTTAAAAAACAAAAAAAGCCTCTCGGTGAAATTAGTCATTTCCTCGCATCCGAGCATCCCGCGCCGAGGCGTTTCTCGGGGCGACGGTTGCCATGGAGCTTGTGTTTGCTGCGCGCGCTAGGAGCGGCGCCGATGGCAGCAGCAGCAGCAGCGCCGGTGGTGAGGCCCTCGGTGCGACAACGCATCGCCCGCTGGGAGCAGCGCCTTCGGGTGAGGTTGTGCCACCCAGCATCTTGCTACTGGTGGCCGTATGTGCTTCTAGTTGGCCTATTTTAGGCTCGTTGGTGCTACAAGTCCTCGCCGTACTGAATATGCGCCAACCGTGATCGCTCCGCCCAAAACTGCACTGTACACACCGCGCGTCTCCACCTGTAGCAGCTTAATAATCACTCCTTCCTGCGGGTGGCATATGCATTGCCTGTAACAAACTATGCAGTCTACAGCAGTACTCCAGAAAGCTGGTACGAATAAATATGAACATAGAAGCCGCGATAAAAATACACATTCATACAGCATGACTGGCCTAATTTTATTTCATTATGATTTGAATCGCGTTCCCTCACGTCACACAGTTCACATTGGCATAATGAAATCTCCCGTTTCAGGTTTTGTGGGCCGACAGAAATAAAAAATGGAAACATAGCGATTGAACACGTCTGCTATACCTGATATCCAAATTTTGCTTTCCGTAGTTTCTTTTTTACTTCTCCGTTTGGGGTTACGAATATCATATGGCAGGCGTGTAGTTTCTCTTTAAATATTTGCTGGGCCAGTAGACTTTATGTAAAACATCAAGGGCGGGAAAAAGTGGTTGCGTTGGCACAACAATCTAATAGGGCCAGTGTAGCTCACAAAAATTTGGATGGCACGTTTTTGCAGCATTTGTAGTCTATCATAGTTTCCATTTGTCGTCGTTTTCCAGACTAGAATGCCATATAGCGCTTTGAAACAGTACCGGAATAATAGTGATTGTTTTAAACAGAGAGGTAGAAGGGAGTTCGGAGAGCAGGTGATTGACATGAGGGGTCCAAGACAAGTCTTCACTAAACCATACACCAAGAAATTTGTGCACACTTGCTGTAAGTTTTGTCCTCTGTATTCTAAGTGAATCTTTGTTTTTTCATGCTTATTGATTGGCTTAAATGCCATGTACTTGTTTTTACTGCATTCAGTTGAAGTTTGTTTTGTGGCAACCACGCGGATAGTTTGTTCAAATAAATATTTGCAGATTATTCAATGTCGTGCAGTGTCCTACTTGTAACGAAATAGACTCTGAAAACGTGGTTACTTTGAGTGTTGCTTTTAATTCCGTGATACCATTCAGATATAAGAGGAAAAGTAACAGGACGGGACTAGTATCGACCCTTGCGGGATACCTAGTTTAATGTCCAGTTGCTTTGAAAGAGTACAGTCTAAACAAACTGACGCCGAAACGATAACTTGATAAGATCCAGTGTAATGCCTCGGTTCCCATAGCAATCTTAATTTTATAGCTAGTATTTCATAAGAATCAAAAGCTTTACGCAGATCGAGAAATATCTCTAAGGTGGAGAGCTGATCTTTAAGATCCGATTGTTTGCTGCTTTTTTATTTATTTCTATTTTATTTATACAAGTACCTGCAGCGCCCAGGGGCATTATAGCAGGGGGGGCAATAACGGTAAAAAAATACTTAAAATGAGCATGTTACAATACTGAAAGTATACAGTAAAGCACATTTGTTTAACAATAAAAAGAGCAACACTGAAAATGTGAGTGCGAGAAACAGGTTTAAAAGGGTGGAAAGCTACTACGACAAATTGGACGCCAGGAAAGACTGAAAATGTTTACCTGTTTTACATTGTGCTATGCTCTTAGGAAGACTATTCCAAAGTGAAGAAGTGTGAGGAAAAAAGGAATTACGGAACACATCAGTTCGACATAGCGTTACAAGAACTTTCAGCTTATGGTCGCGGCGTTCAGAGATAAAATGTGGAGGTAGAATGTACAAGCTCTTGTTTATTCCCGTAAGATCAGAGTATATTTGGAAAAAAAGTTCTAATTTTGCGGTTAGTCTCCGGTGAGCCAATGTTTTCCATCTAAGGTTTTCTTTAATTAATGTGATGCTACTACGGAAGTTATAGTTGCCGGAAACAAACCTGGCAGCGCGGTTTTGGATGCGTTCAAGTTTTTCCACAAGGTAAGAGCTTTGAGGGTCCCATGCCGCACAAGCATACTCGAGTATTGGACGGACGTTAGTTACGTATAGCTGTTCTTTTACTTTTGAGGGGGCTTTATAAAAATTTCGTCTAATGAGATTTAGCGTTCTAGATGACTTTAAGGTTAAATATTCTATGTGTCGGTTCCATGTCAAATTTTCTGAAAAATAGACCCCTAGATACTTGTAATGTTGGACCTTTTCAAGTGGTAGCCCGTCCAAATTATAGACTGATCTCACGGGAAGACGTTTACGGGAAAATGACACACACTGGCATTTAGCAGTGTTCAAAGACATGCCCCATTTAGTGCACCAACAATGAATTTTGTTCAGATCACTCTGTATACTACTTACATCAAGATCATTTCGTATATTCCTGTAAATGGCACAATCGTCAGCATATAATCTCACTTTACATTCAAGCCCTTCAACAATGTCATTTATAAAGACTAGAAATAGCAAAGGCCCCAAGACAGACCCTTGGGGCACGCCAGAGGTTACGGTGACATTCGTTGAATTAGTACCATTGATTACAACATTTTGAGTTCGCCCAGATAAGTAATCTCTAATCCAGTCTACTACTTCAGGGTGTATACAGAGAGAAGATAATTTATATAACAATAAAGCATGAGGAACGGTATCAAAGGCTTTGCGGAAATCCAAAAAGATGCAGTCTACCTGAAAACCAAGATCAAAATAATAAAAGAGATCACGAGAAAATTCTACCAGTTGAGTCGTGCACGACAAGCCAGGCCTGAAGCCGTGTTGAGCATTTCAGAAGAAATTATTGTTTTGGAGATGTTTCATCACAGAACTGTAAATGTGTTCTATAGTTTTGCAGCATATGCATGTAAGAGAGATTGGTCTGTAGTTTTGCAATGCCTTTTTGGGACCACTTTTGTGGACTGGGAGGACATTTGCTGCCTTCCAGTCTGCAGGTAAAGAAATGCTGTATAGTGATTTATTAAACAAGGCTACTAAGAAATGCGCAATTTCTTGTGAGCAAGATTTCAATACATGCGACGGGATGGCATCAGGCCCACTGGCTGATTTGTTTTTTAGGCTAGAAAGTAACTTGAGGACACCGTTATATGTGACAGCAACCGCGGGCATGTCCTCGTAGGCTTTTTCTTGTGTTTCAGGCAATTAACCAGAGAATGCGGCAGTAAAGACGGATTGAAAATAAAAATTGAAACAGCAGGCCTTCTCATAATCGTCGGACACTGTTTTCTCGTCAACTAACAAAGTAGGGACAGAGGTCACCTCTTTACTATTGATTTTAACAAATTTCAAAAATTCTTTTGGATTTTCTCTTAACCTTGTATCAAGCGATGAAATATAAATGTTTATTTACCTTTATTTCTTGCTTAATTTTGTAGCTTAACTGGCGCATTTCCTGGAAAACAGACTGCTTGTGATTTCTTATATATGTGGCATACAGACGGCGTTTCTTATTAATTCATGTTCGAATTTTCTTATCCACCCATGGCTTATCATTCCGGCGTCTGCGTGTAATAATTTTTGAAGGGATGTGTTGCTCAATTAAAGCCATTAGTTTATCTCTGAAAAGAATCCAAGCTCCATCTATATCCAGTGACTGGATGACTTCATAAAAAAGAGGGTAGAAACTAGAAAGTTCTCTTGAAATTGACGTGTAATCACCTCGGTCGTAAGAAAACACTTTCCTGGGATGTTTGTGGGCAGATCTGACTGAAGTGGTAGAGCACGTGGCCACAACACTGTCATGGTCACTGATACCAGGGATGACAACTACATCTTTAATCAATGACTCAGAGTTAGCAAAAAACAAATCCAAGGTACTCTCACTATCATGACCTCGTCTGGTGCTCTCAGTCACGAATTGGGTCAGGTCATTAGTTGTAATAAACTCCGAAAAAGCTAGAGATAAGGTAGTCGAATCAGCCAAAACAGGTTTCCCGTTATTCCAGTGAACGGTAAGAAGAGCGTCCCGAGTTGTCTTATTCTTCTGAAAGCTATATTGTGAGGGTGATATATTGGATACTTATTGGGGTATTTTGACATCCGGTTGTTGATTGATCTTAGAAAACGCTGGTAGTACTGAGATTGGCCGGTAATAATTTGTAATATCATCAGTTTTACCTCCTTTGGAATTACTTTCGCCAATTTTAGTTTGTCCGGGACAGTAGAAAACGTGGGAAAACACCCATTCTATAGGATCAAGTTTAATATCATCGCACCCACTCGCGACATTACTGTATTATAAGATTAATTTCGGTAACGCTTTACAATACGGATGAAATTACTCGGCGAGAAGGCCAGTAGTGCGCACTTTGTTGATCAGGTGGCTGGGGCACGGCCGCTTTAATGAAATGCTCTTTGATTTCATCTGCAAGCTCCTTGCCGAATTAGAACCATTGATTACTATTTGGTCTGCCTTAACCTCTGAGGAGTTTCTGCCGGTAAGGCAATTATCATCATCAGCCTGATACCCACTGCAGGGCGAGGGACTCTCCCATATTTCTCCACTTAACCCGGTTCTGTGCTAGCTGCATCCACTTGACCCCTGCGAACTTCTTAATCTCATCCGCCCACTTAACTTTCTGCCGCCCCCTGCTACGCTTTCCTTCCCTTGGAATCCAGTTTGTCACCCTCAGCGACCATCGGTTATCCTCCCTTCGCACTACATGTCCTGCCCATGTCCATTTCTTCTTCTTAATTTCCACTAGAATGTCGGTAACTTGAGTTATTTCTCTGACCCACTCTGCACGCTTTCTATCTCCTAATCTTACCCCTACCATTTTTCGTTCCATAGCCCTCTGGGTTGTCCTCAACTTAAGTAGAACTCTCTTGATTAGCCTCCACGTTTCAGCCCCATAGGTGAGTACAGGCAAGATGCAACTGTTGTATACTTTCCTCTTGAGCGATACCGGTAAGCTGCTAGTCATAATCTGCGAGTGCTTGCCAAATACGCTCCATCCCAATCTTATTCTTCTTGATATTTCCTTTTCATGGTCCGGATCTGCGGTTACTACCTGTCCTAAGTAGACATATTCGCCTACTACTTCCAGTACTTAGCTACCTGACGTAAACTGCTGTTCCTTCCCGAGGCTGTTGAACATTACCTTAGTCTTCTGCATATTGATTTTCAAGCCTACGTTTCTACTTTTCCTGTCTAGGTCATCAATCATTATTTGCAGTTCATCCCCCGTGTTGCTTAGCAAGGTAATGTCATCAGCAGATCGCAGATTACTGAGGTATTCTCCATCTACCCTTATCCCTAACTTCTCCCATTTCAAGTCTCTAAATACTTCCTCTAAGCAAGTTGGGAATAGTACTGGGGAGATTGTCTCCTTGTCTAACACCTTTCTTTATGGGAATTTTGTTACTTTCTTTATACAGAACTATGGTTGCTGTGCAGCCACTATATACATCTTCCAGCACTTTTACGTACGGCTCGTCTACCCCCTGATTTCGCAATGCCTGCATCACCGCCGAGGTTTCAACTGAGTCAAATGCTTTTTCATAATCAATGAATGCTACGTATAAGGGCTGGTTATATTCCAAGCATTTTTCTTTCACCTGATTGATGGTATGGATATGATCGATAGTAGAGTACCGTTTCCGAAACCCTGCTTGATCCTTTGCTTGATTGTGGTCTAAGGTTGTCCTGATTCTATTAGCGATTACCTTAGTAAATACTTTATACGTAACAGCCAGTAAGCTGATTGGTCTGTAATTTTTAAGGTCCTTAGAGTCCCCTTTCTTGTGAATAAGGATAATGTTGGCATTCTTCCATGGTTCCGGTACCGTCGATGACACCAGGCACTGCGTATACAGGGTGGCCAGTTTTTCTAGCACGATATCCCCCCGATTTGCTGAAGCCAGCAAATCGGTAGTTATCTGATCCTCTCCAGCTGAATTCCCCGTTTTCATAGTTTTTAGTGCTTTCTTGACCTCGTCCTTCGTCACTGGTGGAACGTCTGACTGTTTTTCCCTACCCCCAATCTCAATACGGTCCTCACTACTTTGGCTACTGTAGAGATCTGTATAGAACTCCTCGGCTACTTTGACTATCTTGATGACGTTTGATGACGTTGCCCGCCTTGTCCCTTATCGCATACATCTGGTTTTTGCCTATGCACTATTTCTTTTTTACCGCTCTAAGGCTTCCCCCGTTCTTTACAGCATGCTCAATTTTCTCCATGTTATACTTCCTTATATCGGCCACGTTGCGCTTATTGATTAGCTTTGATATCTCGGCCAATTCGATCTGGTCTGTTGGATTGGAAGCTTTCATACTCTGGCGTTTTTTAATCAATCTTCCGTCTCCTTAGACAGCTTACCGGTATCTTCTCTAACTATCCTACCGCCTACTTCTAGCGCGCACTCAGTAATGATATCTCTGAAATTATTGTTCCTTGCTTCTAGGGTAATGTCGCCATCCTCTGTTATACCCCTGTCTCACGGGCACTTGTAAGGCCTTGAGAATTAAGGTCCTTTGCTCCAAAGGCGGTTGACGCGCAGCTACACGGCAAAGTCGTGGGCCCTTTGCGGTAAAGGCCCGTAGCGGGAAAGGCGGTCGTTAGCGGCCTTCAGCTTCATAAAGGAGCAGTCCGAACTTGAACGCCACGGTGCGGACTAAAAAAAAAGAAAAGAAAACAGAAAAAAAGTTGACACAAATATAATTTTTAACATTATATTTCAGCCTATTTGACGCTGACCCACATGGAGCGATTTTCCCGCGGCAAACCTTGCGAACAGCGGCCCGGCGGCCGTTCGCCGCTGACCAAGCCAGCTACTCCAAGGTCTATGTACAATGGCTACTCAGTAGCTTGGAGTCGTGCGCACCGGCGATATGAAAAAACTCAAAAAGTGTGCTAAATTTTGTTGCCGTAAATAATAAGTCGAATGTCAAAACTGAGTCCTTCTTGAGGATCTCTGAGCCTTACCGGGTCACTGGTATAGAAGCGACAACTGGCAAGCAAGTTTCTGCTCAAAGCTGGCTGCCGGCGTTGCGGCGCGGCTGCTGCGGCCCGCCTGCACGCTATAGCTCCGTTAAAAAGTGAAGCCGAAATTAATCATAATTTGCTTTTATTACTAGAGAATGGGACTGAGAGTTAGGCAGTTCTATGAGTAGACCATTTACTATAGCACGAAGGAATTTTATAGCGCTGTTTCATGTGCCATCGATGCGAAACAAAACAGGCCTAGCGACGACTAGGGAGCAGCGCACGGCCAGAGCACTGTTGTCCGCCGCTCTAGCGGCTTGCACCGCTTTGGTAAGGTCGCGTCATAAGGCGCTGTAAGCGTTGCGATTTCGCCTACTTTGATGATGGAGCCGAAGCGGGACCTTTTTCGATGTTCCGCTCATCAGCACTCGCTCAAGCTCTGCTGCAAAGCGACGCGCCTGCAGTACGCTGTTGTTGCGGCGTCGGGCGTACTCGAAGGCTGTATGCAAGCGCTGTCGGGCGCCGTTTTAAACGTTTTATGTGTTGCTCTTGAAGTGTCATTTAGTGTGGAAAGTGCGTTGTTGAAGCGGACCAGCTCGTGCGTTTTCTCACTCGGGCGCCGACGCCGCCAGTTTATCGCTGCATGTGGTACTACGGCACGGCGACGGTGCGTCAGCGTTGCGCCGCACCGCATGAAGTTCGCAGAGAAAGTTCGCTCCATGGGGTGGCCTTTTAGGCGTTAACTTTGCATTTCAATGAACTTTAAAAAATCTCCGAGCGTTGATAGAAGAGTTCGAACGTTTCAGCAGCCGCATCGACATACGATGTCTCCTTGTGATTTCGCACTTTGCTTTCACGTCCTGGGTCTCGTCGCTCATGGTTGTAACGCGCAAGTTGATTACGTTGACCGAACACAACCTATTAAAATTCGAAATTCGCACAAGTAAAGCATGCTTCGCACGCGAGCACGCGAAACCAGGCGGGATGACGAGTGCGTGTCTACCGTGGTCAGAATGGAAAGGAAAAAAGAAAATCATGTCTCTAAACATCCGCTTCAAACCTTCATCAAACCTTCAGAGTCTTTTTATAACAATGAGTCGGTTACTTTTCCTAACATAAAAGGCCAGTCTTGTGCACTTATCATTTAAGGTGAAATATATAGTCTACTTAAATTTTGGTAGCTGCTACTAGCGCCATTTCAAGCGCAGCGGTTGAGAGCCGTTGATTGCAGCTCGACAGATGACGCTCACGAAGAATACCTGAATTATCATCACCATCATCTATTTCCTTTGCACTTGCCGTGTAGCTGCGCTGCTTCTCCTTTTTAGTTTTGCTCCTTTAATGCAATACAGCTCCTTTGCAGTAAAGACCTTGGAGAAGTGCCGTGTGACTGGGGTATTAGAGCTGAATACCTATTCTGTAGCGATATCCTGAACTCTTCTGCCCTCCCCCTCACCGCTAATTCGTTGATGGGTTTCTTTCTTACTAATCTGTTGCGTTCCTTCTTCAGATTTAGGCTAATTCGGGACCTCACCATCCTGTGGTCACTGCATCGCACTTTCCTGATTACCTCTACATCTTGCATAATGACGGGGGTTGAACACATTATGAAGTCGATTTAATTAACCTGCTTCCAGATCTTTGTCGGATCCGTTCTTATCCCAGAAAACACTGGTTCCTAATATGCACGTTTGACTTTCTTAATATCAATGTTTAGTTTATTACGACACTTTTTAAATTTTGCGAACAAGTTGCCGTCTTTGCCTTGTAGGAATTTGTGAACATATTTTTCTTTGCAATGCATTTTAGGGCTGCTTAGTTTTCTGATTGCATTTTCTACGCTCTTCTAGCCTAATTGCACGATTGTAGCAATTAAGAAAGACACTAAGAGAAACCTCGTACGCAGATTTTGCATTCTGCTGTAGGTACACATTTGACCATTCAGCTCGCTCAATTAAATAATGAAATGGCTTAAAGAGGCATCATTCACCATCCTATATTCAGGCCTGCTGCGTTCATGATAGGGCGCGTTGTGTGGCAATGAATATGGTCGCTGATGTCGCTTTGAAGACCAATACATTATGGTTTGAAGTACAGATATTTATAGAAGTAGAACTGTTTGAAGTAATTCGGGTTGGCATAGTAATAGCATTTTCGCACCTGTAATAGGATAGGAGATTCATCAAGTCTTGTGCAACAGAGTCATCAACCAAAGTTTCAATGTTTACATCTACTAAAAGAAAGAACTCCTTACTAGTATTGTTAAGGTTTATTTACAAAGTGGTTCTGCCCCTTAGCCTGATATAGTGAGCTTCTTCTTTCACTTCTATTCCGGAGAGCCTCTTTTTGCACTTCCTTTTTCTCTTCTGTTCGTATGCCTGACATTTCCCCCTTCGCAGACGAAGCCCCTGGGCGGTCAGTCAGAGTCCCGAGCGAGAGTGGCAGCGCTTCATTCTTGCGACATGAACTACCTGTGTTTTCCGAGAGGGGCGACCTTGGGAACATTGGCGAGACACGACGTAGTTCAACTCATTAATGCGTTTGAGCACAATAAATGGGCCTGTGTAGTGCGACAACAGCTTCTGGGACAAACCACGCTTGCGGAGAGGTGTCCAGAGCCACACTAAGTCGCCGGGAAGGTAGGAGACATCCTGATGCCGACGATCGTAGCGCTGCTTAGAGCGGTCCTGCGAGGCCAGAGTGCGTAATCGGGCGACCCGACGAGCCTCTTCAGCGCGGCAGAGGGTACTCGAAAAAGACGGCTCGGTGTCGAGAGAGAACGGCAAAATGGTGTCAAGGGAACGTCGAGGCGGACGGGCGTAGAGGAGGAAAAATTGACTATAGGAAGTTGTCTCATGCTTTACCAGCCCCGACCTCACGTTCGTCAAGAACAACGAACCGATCACGATCACGTGGAGGAGCACGGGGGTGGATCTCGGCAGCGACCACATGATCGTGGAAATCTTCATACCGGAGCAAAGCAGTACCAACGTCAGGAAGCATACGTGGATCGATTGGACCGCTTTCAGAGATAACAGAAATCAGGAGGCGGAAGAGACCGAAATCGACGACATCGACGCGTGGACCAACAAGATCCTCCAAGATGTTCGAAATTCAACCAAGGACATAGTAACAGACCTCGAAACGAACAGAATGGATAGCCGACTGGCCCACCTTATCGAGTCCAAGCAGTCCATTCTCAACAGATGGAAAAAACAACGCCTTAATCGTAGGCTACGAAAGTCGCAGAACTCAACAGAGCAATTGAGGACCACGGTCGCACGCTATTTGCGCAACAGTGGAACGAGATATGCAACGCTGCCGACGGCCACATGCACAACGGGAAAACATGGAACTTGCTGAAGCATCTGCTCGACGAAACCAAGACTAAGTCACACCAAAGGGACCGACTGGCGAAACTCATCCATCGAGAAGTCACTAAACACGGCGCCGATAAGGTGACGAAACACATCAGCGACAGATACCTGCTTACTACGCCAAATGAGTGCCACGGGCCGTACGGAGGGCTGCCCAACGCCCGTCTCGACAGAGATATAGACGTAGAAGAAGTTCGCATGGAAATGCAGGACCTCGACAGCAGGTTGGCGGCCGGGCTGGACCGCATCACCAACAAGGCGCTTAAGAACCTTGACGACAAATCCATAGAAAGCCTCACGAGCTATTACAACAAATGCTGGAAAACGGGAACGCTGCCTACGCAGTGGAAGAAGGCCAAGATCATCCTGATCCCCAAGCCGGGCAAGTCATCCGACACGGATAACCTCCGACCTATATCGCTCACATCTTGCGTGGGCAAGGGGTTGGAGCACGTCCTGCTCAACAGGTGGCAAGAATACCTCGAGAAAGAAGATCTCTACCCGGAAACGATCATTGGCTTCAGGCAGCATCTAAGTACCCAAGACGCCATGATACAACTCAAGCACCAGATCATCGACGGCAACACCGGCGACAACAAAGCAGTACTGGGACTCGACCTGCAGAGCGCCTTCGACAAGGTGAAGCACTCGGCGATCCTATCCGAAGTCTCGAAACTCAACATGAGAGATCATAGAATTACATCAAAGACTTCCTCACGGACGGAACGGCCGAGCTCAGAGCGGGAGACCTCCAAGCACAGGAGAAGAAGCTGGGAAGCACAGGCACACCTCAGGGATCGGTTATCTCGCCAGTGCTTTTCAATCTCGTGATGATAGGAGTGGCCGAAATGCTCAGAAACATCAAGGAAGTCCGACATACGATATACGCGGACGACATAACGCTGTGGGTGGAAGGGGGCAGCGATGCCCACATCGAATCCACCCTACAGGCGGCTGTTGATGCGATCGAAGACCAACTCGACGGAACGGGGCTTAGATGCTCGCCGAGCAAGTCGGAGCTCCTCGTCTACCCACCCGTCAAGCACCGCAAACCCAAGAGCAGCCCGAGAGAGTACGAGGCAATCAAAGTCGAGACCAGAGAGGGAAACGCGATCCCAAGAGTCAACAAGATCAGAGTGTTGGGAATGACGATCGAGGCGCACGGCAGAAACGGCGAGACTGTCACCCGGCTCATTGCGAAAGCGGCGAACGCCACGAGACTACTCAAACGAGTCACGAACAAGAAAAGTGGAATGAGGGAAGAGAGCCTGATCACTGATCCACTCGTTCGTCATATGTCACGTAGCGTACTTGGCGGCCTACCACAGGTGGAAGAAGAGCGAGAGAAACAAGATAGATATGCTCATCCGCAGAGCCTACAAGACGGCACTGGGACTGTTCGAAACAACGAGCACCAAACGCCTCCTACAGCTGGGGGTGCACAACACGCTGGAGCAGATAGCCGAGGCTCAACGCGCCGCACAACTCGAAAGACTGTCTATGACCAAGGCCGGCCGGAAAATCCTGGACAACCTGGGAATTGGATATCAAGGCAGGGAGCAGACGCAGCTCCCCGTCCCCGATGAGATCAGGCGCAACATCACAGTGGACTCGGTACCGAAGAACATGCACCCGGAGTATAACAAAGGGAGGAGAGCAGCGAGAGCCAAGGCGCTGATAGACCAGCACGCGGCCGACACACACGCACGCTACGTTGACGCGGCTGAGTACGCCAAGATACACGGCTTCACGACGGTCGTCGTCGACGCGACCGGCACCGTTCGCACGACGGCCAGCACGAGATGCACCAAGGCAGAGCAAGCGGAGGAGGTGGCCATCGCCGACCGCGACTGCCACACAGTGCTATGCGACTCGAGGCAGGCGGTGAGAAATTACGCCAAAGGCAGGATAGCGAAAGAAGCGGTGCGCATACTGCAGGCAACCAAGAACGACGATGGCAGCAGAAAAGTGAGAATCAAGTGGTTCCCGGCGCACGCGGGCGAGGCGTCAGACCGCAACGCCAACCACAACGAGACGGCACACGCCAAGGCGCGCGCGCTAACTGACCGCGCCTCGGTCGACTGGCCGCTGTGGTTCAGCACCAGGGACCGAATGACCGACTACAACGAAATAACCAAGGCGTTCCGCCTAGCTCGCAGAACTCTTCCACCCCCTTGCTCGGGGCTCAGTCGAGAGCAAGCCGTTTTATTCAGACAGCTACAGACGGGCTCACTCCCCAGCCGGTCGGTGATGCACAGAATGTATCCCGAGACGCACCCGACAGACAAATGCAGAGTCTGCCGAACGGAGACGGCTGGCTTCGCACACATTCTGTGGAACTTCAACAAGTACCAGGAAGAAGCTAAGTCTGGGAGGGTCCCGCCGCGACTGAAAGCAGCCGCAGGGAGCAACAATCAAGACGAACAACTCTTGGGCTGTCCAGCAGGTCGTCAAGGCGCTGGCCCGGCAGGGAACCAGCGAGCCAGCCACGGCGAGCGGGGACCCAGGCCGCGCGGCCGGTGCCCAGAGGACGACGTAGGCCCCGTCCGGAGCGCGCGCGCGCCAGCGCGCGTTCTACTGCAGGCCAAATAAATGTTTTCCCAATCCAACCAATGTCTCATGCTTCGAGGTGTTATAGGCGTAAGTAATGAAAGGAAGCACGTCATCCCAGTCCTTGTGCCGCGAGTCAACATACATCGCAAGCATGTTCGTCAGTGTCCGGTTTGTACGTTCGACGAGGCCATTTGTCTGGGGATGGTACGGCGTAGAGTTACGCAACTGGCAAGTACAATAGCGCAGAAGCTGCTCCACAACATCTGCCGTAAACTGGCGGCCTCTGTCACTGATAATTACACGAGGAGGCCCATGACGGAGGATGACAGCGTGAAGAAGAAAGAACGAGACGTCAGCGGCGGTGGCGGAAGGGATGGCGGCAGTTTCACAGTAACGCTTGAGATGATCAACGCACACGATGACCCAGCGATTGCCTTTGGACGAGCGGGGAAACGGGCCTATGAGGTCAATACCCTATTGAAAGAACCTATTTGCTGTTTTAATAGGTCCTGTATGAAATAATATGGGAGTATGCAGGAGCCGAAATGGGGCATATAGGACCCATAAAGACGCATTCAGGACTACTAGGAGGACGCGCAGGATATGCATATAGGTCCTGTTACTCCTTTTCAGACTCCTGTAACTCCTGTATATCGCATGTAGGATATATATTAGGAATTATCGGAGTTGTGAATAGGTCCAGTGTACCATGATACAGGAGTTGGATGGGCTCCTTAATCAGGATTTGTTTCATCATCATCATCAGCCTGATTATACCCACTGCAGGGCGAAGGCCTCTCCGATATTTCTCCACTTAACCCGGTTCTGTTCTAGCTGCATCCACTTGGCCCCTGCGAACTTCTTAATCTCATCCGCCCACCTAACTTTCTGCCGCCCCCTGCTACGCTTTCCTTCCCTTGGAATCCAGTTTGTTACCCTCAGCGACCATCGGTTATCCTCTCTTCGCACTACATGTCCTGCTTATGTGCATTTCTTCTTAATTTCCACTAGAATGTCGGTAACTTGAGTTATTTCTCTGACCCACTATGCACGCTTTCTGTCTCTTAATGTTACCCCTACCATTTTTTGTTCCATAGCCCTCTTGGTTGTCCTCAACTTAAGTAGAACTCTCTTGGTTAGCCTCCACGTTTCAGCCCCATAGGTGAGTACAGGCAAGATGCAACTGTTGTATACTTTCCTCTTGAGCGATACCGGTAAGCTGCTAGTCATAATCTGCGAGTGCTTGCCAAATGCGCTCCATCCCAATCTTATTCTTCTTGTTATTTCTTTTTCATGGTCCGGATCTGCGGTTACTACCTGTCCTAAGTAGACATATTCGCCTACTACTTCCAGTATTTCGCTACCTAATGTAAACTGCTGTTCCTTCCCGAGGCTGTTGAACATTACCTTAGTCTTCTGCATATTGATTTTCAGGCCTACCTTTCTACTTTTTCTGTCTAGGTCAGTTCAGTTCAGTTCAGGCGTTCAGTCGTGTCCGACTCTTCGTGACCCTATGGACCATGTCACGCCACGCTTTCCGGTCTCTCACTATCTTCTTAACATCACATAGCTTCATCTGCAATGCCTCGAGAATGCCATCTAACCATCGCGTTCGCTGCCTACCCCTTCTCCGGCGACCCTCAACCTTTCCCAACATCAAATCTTTCTCCAGCGACTCCTCTCTTCTCATCAGATGACCAAAGTAGCTGAGCTTTAACTTTAGAATTTGACCCTCCAATGAGCAGTCAGGGTTTATGGTCGACAATATCGACTGATTTGATCTTCTGGCAGTCCAAGGAACTCTTAAGAGTCTTCGCCAGCACCACAATTCAAACGCGTCAATTCTTCGGCGGTCAGCCTTTTTCACAGTCCAACTCTCGCATCCATACATCACAACTGGAAAGACCATAGCACGGGTTATACGGATCTTGGTTGGCAGACTAATGTCTCTGCTCTTTACTAGGCGGTCAAGGCTAACCATTGCTCTCTTTCCCAGAAGCAGGCGTCTCCTAATTTCATGGCTGCAGTCTCCTTCCGAGGTAATCTTGGCGCCCAAGAACAGAAAATCTGTCACAGCTTCCACTTCTTGTCCATTGATGCTCCAGGACTTGATAGGGCAAGACGCCATGATCTTCGTCTTTTTAATGTTCAGTTTAAGCCCAAACTTCTCACTCTCTTCTTGTACGCGCATCAGAAGTCTCTTGAGTTCCACTTCACTTTCTGCCATTAAAGTGGTATCATCCGCATATCTAAGGTTGTTGATACGTTTTCCAGCAATCTTCACTCCAGCTGAAGACTCGTCCAGACCGGCCTTCCTCATGATGCACTCTGCATATAGGTTAAATAGGCAGGGCGACAGTATGCAGCCTTGCCTCACCCCTTTCTCAATCGGAAACCAATCAGTAAGACCATGCCCAGTTCTGACTGTGGCCTCTTGCCCTTCATACAGGTTCCTGAGGAGACAGATGAGGTGAATTGGAACTCCCATCTCTCGGAGAGCTTGCCACAATCTGCTGTGATCTACGCAGTCAAACGCTTTCGCATAATCAATAAAGCAGAAGTAAATGGGTTTCTGGAACTCTCTTGCTTTTTCCATGATCCAGCGAAGGTTGGCAATTTGGTCTCTAGTTCCTCTGCCCTTGCGAAACCCAGCTTGCACGTCCGGAAGCTCCCGATCCACATACTGCTGCAGCCTACCTTGCAGGATTTTTAACATCACCTTGCTAGCATGCGAAATAAGCGCGATCGTGCGGTAGTTGGAACAATCTTTGGCACTGCCTTTCTTTGGAATGGGGATGTAAACTGACCTCCTCCAATCCTGTGGCCACTGCAGGGTTGTCCAAATCTTTTGACATAATGTATGCAGTGTGTTAACAGCGTCGTGGTTGAGGTTTTGAAGCAACTCAGCTGGAATACCATCAATTCCGCTTGCTTTGTTCTTAGCAAGGCTGGCTAAGGCCCATTCAACTTCACTCTTCAGGATGCCCGGCTCGAGATCAGTAATCACAACCGTCCTATGTTGGGATTGCACATCCGGGTCCTTCTTGTACAGTTCTTCTGTGTATTCCTGCCACCTCTTCTTTATCTCTGAGGCTTCAGTGAGGTCCTTGCCTCGTTTGTCCTTTATCACGCCCAGCTTAGCACAGAAGCTTCCTTTGATATCTTTGATTGTCTTATACAGAGCTCTTGTGTTTCTTAATTGGCTGTTGTCCTCAACTGCTTGACACTGTATGTTCAGGAAGGCATTCTTATCTCTCCTTGCTATTTTCTGAAAATCCGCATTGAGAACCTTGTATCTTTCTCTTTCCCCCATACCTTTTGCCATCCTCCTTTCCTCAGCTATTTGCAAAGCCTCTTCAGATAACCAGTTTGCTTTTTTGCATTTCTTTTGCTTTGGAACTACCTTAGTAGCAACTTCTTGTATTATATCACGAACATCAGTCCACATCTCTTCGGGCTCTTTGTCTTCTAGATCTAATTCTTGAAATCGATTCCTCACTTCCACAGCATATTCTAATGGAATCTGATCCAGATCATACCTGAAAGGCCTTCTAGTTTTCTGCGTTTTCCTCAATCGAAGCTTAATTTTGGCAACAAGAAGCTGATGATCGGTGCCACAATCGGCCCCAGGCCTTGTTTTTACTGCTTGTATAGCGCTTCTCCATCTCTGCCGGCAAATAATATAATCGATCTGATTCCTGTACAGACCGTCCGGTGAAATCCATGTGTACAGGCGCCTCTTGTGCTGTTGAAAATGAGTATTCGCTATGGTCAGGTTGTTTTCTTGACAGAACTCTACTAGCCTCTGCCCAGCTTCATTTGGCTCACCAAGACCGAACTTGCCTGTAATTCCGGATATTTCTTCACTCCCGACCTTAGCATTCCAGTCTCCTATGAGAAAAACGACGTCTGATGATGGGGTGCGGTCTAAAAGGCATTGTAGGTCCGCATAAAATCTCTCAACGTCAGCTTCTTCAGCAGCAGTGGTCGGTGCATAGACTTGGATAACTGTTATGTTGAAAGGGTGACCTTGGATCCGAAGTGAAATCATTCGGTCGTTTTTGGGGTTGTACCCTAGCACTGCTTTGCCCATTCTTCTGTTTACTATGAGAGCGACCCCATTCCTTCTCTTGGATTCGTGCCCACAATAAAAGACATAATGGTCGCCGGAGTTAAATTCTCCCATTCCGGTCCACTTGAGCTCGCTGATACCCAAGATATCAATGTTCAATCTGTCCATTTCTCGCTGTCTAGGTCATCAATCATTATTTGCAGTTCATCCCCCGAGTTGCTTAGCAAGGCAATGTCATTTGTTTATGCAAGTTTGAAAAGGCAAAGTTTGATATACGAATGCGGTGTCCCCGCTAAATTGAATCAAGAATTAAAAACAAAGCCTTTTTCAAATTTGAATGAAATGAACATGAAAGTTTATGTTGCATTTCGATTTCTGCATGCGCTGCTGTGAGCGCATGCGGTAATTACAATCAACAATCGCTGCACGTCTTCCGACCTTATGGCGCACGTTTATATCTGTAACTGATGACGAGTAGTCAATACGGAAGTGCAGGGAATAAATTCGCCTTTCCACATGAACATAAGTATGTTCGAGCATAACTCAAAACACACGTCGCCGCCTACCGAACCATTCATTGATAGCTGCATATCAACAGCGATGCTTATTTAAGGGTTTGCATATTCAAAGGGAGCGATGGGAAGTAAAATACCGCCGCCGCTGCTCCGCTGGCAGCATGGGAAGTTAAAAGGTCATATTGTTAGGCATGCGAACAGAAGAGAACAAAGTGCAAAAAGAGGCTCTCCGGGATAGAAGTGGAAGAAGAGGAAGCTCACCATCTGTTGGTTAGCACATCAGGCTAAGACGCAGAGCCATTCTGTAAATAAACCTTAACAGTGTGGTGGAAGGTGCTGAAAGATCACCACGGATACCTCTCTACCTCGTTCGAGCCGACTACTCGCTGGGCTCCCCCCTTTGACACCCACAATGATTCAAGACGGCGATGCACGGCAACCAGGTCCAGCGGCACCCGCATGGCAGCATTACCGTGAGCCGCGGACCTTTTC
Organism: Amblyomma maculatum; assembly: GCF_055883805.1. Classification (NCBI taxonomy): domain Eukaryota; kingdom Metazoa; phylum Arthropoda; class Arachnida; order Ixodida; family Ixodidae; genus Amblyomma; species Amblyomma maculatum. The sequence continues at coordinate 219,966,240 of NC_139345.1, forward strand.
TGGCAAGGCTGGCGAAGACGTGGACGACTGGCTCACCAATTACCAGCGGGTGAGCAAGTACAATCGCTGGGATGCCACTGTAATGCTGGCAAATGTTGTTTTTTTTCTTGGACTCCACAGCCCTGACATGGTTTGAGAACCATGAAGCGTCCTTAACGAGCTGGGAGCGTTTTGAAGAGGAGATTCGTAATTGTTTCGGGGACACCACGGCAAAACGGAAATTCGCTGAGCAGACTTTATTCCAGCGAGCCCAAGGGCCTGGTGAAACATGCACAATGTACATAGAAGAGGTCCTAAAACTCTGCAAAGCGGTGGATCCGAGCATGTCCGACGAAGACAGAGTTGGCCACCTCTTAAAGGGCATCGCGGTGGACGTATACAACTTTTTAATTACAAAAGAAAACTTGGATTCTCCCACGGCCGTGATCAAGCACTGTCGTACATTCGAAACTTTAAAGCTGCGTCGCATAACCCCGAAATTCGGCCGTCTGCCTAACGTGACCACTGTTGCAAGCGTGGATTCTCACGAGCATTCACATGAGACCCCGCATTTGGCCGAGATGATTCGCCAAATTGTCCGTGATGAGCTCTCCCGCCATCAAGATGTGAACCGCAGTGCAACCCCCAGTGATAGCTGCTCCCTGCAGGCAGCTCCCATCCAGCGCTCTTCTTGGCGTTCTACCGCTCCTCCTCCCGTCCGTAACCACCCAAACGACTCATATGGTCCTGCTCCCCCAGCTCGTTCCCACTACAGGGCGCCACCTCCTCCGCAACAACCCCAGCGGCTGGACTTTGTTGATCGCTTCGATCCTGTTACTGAGGACTATTATTTGGACCGTGCTCGTGAACCACCCGTCTGTTACCGCTGTGGTATGCTTGGCCACATATCCAGATTCTGCCGCCGCCGGAACCCGCCACCACGCTACCAGCGCCAATGGTGGAATCGCCGTTCTCCCGTGAGTCCAGAAGTCAGTGACCCGACCTATCCCCCTCCTTCGGGCTCCTACCGTTACGTACCACCACGCAACGACTCACCAGTTTCTGATCGCAGCCTGACACCTCCTGCCCGCCGCTCCCGACAATCGCCTTCTCCCCGCCGTTCTTCTCCGCCACCGGGAAACTAGCGTGTGCGGCCGATGGAGGTGCGGTCGCCAGGTCATCGATATTGCCAATTCCTCTACCGGTCGTTATGCTGAAGAACCGCTTGGAAGTGTTAGTGGATGGTGTTTGTGTTATGGCCTTAGTGGATACGGGTGCTGCAGTTTCCGTGATGAGCTTAGATTTTAAGAACCGTCTCGGCCGCAAAATTATGTTTGGTTGGGATAGAACTGTCATATTTCGAGGTGTAGGGGGAGAATCATTGGTTCCAATTGGTATTTGTTATGTAAATGTAGCGATGGCTGGACACGAGTTTAGAACTGAATTTACGGTGCTCCCTCGCTCTACGCACGACGTTATTCTAGGAGTTGACTTTTTACAGCAGTGTGGCGCAACTCTCGACTTCAACAGTGGCGAGATATCAATAAGCCCCAGCCTTCGATCGGCCCTCATAGACGACTCGCCGCGGGCTGTCCAAGTGTTTTCTGTCTTCGAGGATACCGTCGTTCCGGCGATGTCCGCCATCTTCGTCCCAGTTGTGTCTTCGGGCACGGTTCCCAATGCCTTCGAAGCTCTGGTGGAGCCCGCTTCCCTTTCCGGTGCTAAAAAGAGTGTGTTGGTACCCCGCAGCGTTGTTCGAGTGAACGAGGGCCGTGCCACGCTTTGGACTGTCAACCATACCAATGAACCTGCCGTATTGCCGCGTGGTTTGAAACTCGCCGACTTTGAAGACCGCCTTTCTATGCATATCGCCGCGTTCAGTGATGGCGTTGCTCGTTCAACTAGACGTCCAGATCATGCTGATTCCCAGTTTCAGTCCATGATAAATCAATCGCTACCCACCAACGATCGCCGAATATTGATGGAGGTTCTTATGAAACATGCGGACGTGTTCGACTTTGCTCGAGATCAGCCACCACCGATTCCGCCTTCCCGCACCCATCACATGATCGACACTGGATCTGCACACCCGATTAGACAGACACCATACCGTGTATCACCTTCAGAACGTAAGATAATTGACGAACAGGTCCGTGATATGATGCAAAGAGGAATCATTCAGGAATCATCTAGCCCATGGGCCGCCCCTGTGATTCTCGTGAAAAAGAAAGATGGCACCTGGCGATTTTGTGTCGACTATCGCCGCCTCAATACTGTCACCAAGAAGGATGTTTACCCGCTCCCGCGTGTTGATGATGCCATTGACTGCCTCCATTCAGCTTCCTACTTTTCATCTGTTGATTTACGGTCTGGATATTGGCAGATACCGATGCATCCGAAAGACAAGGAGAAGACGGCATTCGTGACTCCCGATGGGTTGTATGAATTTAACGTGATGCCTTTCGGCCTATGCAACGCTCCGGCTACCTTTGAAAGATTTATGGACACTCTTTTACGTGGACTGAAGTGGCAGATTTGCATGTGTTACCTAGATGACGTAGTGATCTTCGGGAGGACCTTCGCCGAGCATAACAGCCGTTTAGCTGTGGTCCTTAACTGCATGGAGGAAGCGGGTCTTGTGCTGAACTCTAAGAAGTGCCGCTTCGGTGAACGACAGATCGTTGTGCTTGGGCATTTGGTTGACAAAGACGGTGTTAGGCCTGACCCACAGAAGATTGAAGCTGTCAGTTGCGTCAAAGAGCCCAAGTCTGTGAAAGAACTCAGGAGCTTCCTGGGACTTTGCTCTTACTTTCGACGCTTCATCCCTAAGTTTGCTGAAGTAGCCTACCCCCTCACATGCCTCTTGCAGAAGGATATTCCTTTCAAATGGACTCCTGAATGTGATTCTGCGTTTCGCCAGCTCAAGTTTCTTCTTACCTCGCGGCCCATACTGCGTCATTTCAGCCCGACAGCTCCCACTGAACTCCACACTGACGCAAGTGGCATCGGCGTGGGTGCTGTGCTCATACAACGGCATGGCGGAAACCAACACGTTGTCGCTTACGCTAGTCGCACCCTTAGCAAGTCTGAACGCAACTATACCGTGACGGAGCAAGAGTGCCTTGCCGTCGTTTTTGGCGTACAGCGGTTTCGCTCGTACCTTTATGGACGTTCCTTTACAGTCATCACCGACCATCATTCGCTTTGCTGGCTGGTGAATCTACGCGACCCCTGCGGTCGGCTGGCCCGCTGGGCATTACGCCTTCAGGAGTTCAACTTTACAGTGTCTTACAAAAGTGGCCGCCAACACGCTGACGCTGACTGCCTCTCGCGGCTGCCTCTCGCAACTACCCTCTGCGATGACAACTTTGACGACTATCTTGCCGCCGTTTCCGTACAATTTCCGGATCTTGCCACTTTCCAGCGAGAACAACGAAAAGATCAAGACTTGGTATCACTTTTTGAAAAAGCTCGTGATCCGGCATCTGCGAACCCTTTCTGCATTCGCGATGGTTTGCTGTATCGAAAAAATTACTCGTCTGGCGGTGCCCGCTTTCTGCTAGTCGTTCCGGCTAGCCTCTACTCCTCTGTTCTACACTCTATGCACGATGACGTTACAGCTGGGCACTTGGGGTTTGCCAGGACTCTTACGTGCATTAAGGAACGTTTCTACTGGCCAAATATGCGTCGAACGACTCAGCGTTACGTGAACTCCTGTGTGCCGTGCCAGCGGTTCAAGCTCCCCACCACTTCTCCGCCGGGCCACTTACATCCGGTGACACCACCGACCACACCATATGAGCAAGTGGGTGTTGACCTCGTAGGCCCGTTTCCCCGCTCGTCCAAAGGCAATCGCTGGGTGATCGTGTGCGTTGACCATCTCACACGTTACTGTGAAACTGCCGCCATCCCTTCCGCCACCGCCGCTGACGTCTCGTTCTTTCTTCTTCACGCTGTCGTCCTCCGTCATGGGCCTCCTCGTGTAATTATCAGTGACCGAGGCCGCCAGTTTACGGCAGATGTTGTGGAGCAGCTTCTGCGCTATTGTACTTGCCAGTTGCGTCACTCTACGTCGTACCATCCCCAGACAAATGGCCTCGTCGAACGTACAAACCGGACACTGACGAACATGCTTGCGATGTATGTTGACTCGCGGCACAAGAACTGGGATGACGTGCTTCCTTTCATTACTTACGCCTATAACACCTCGAAGCATGAGACAACTTCCTATAGTCCATTTTTCCTCCTCTACGCCCGTCCGCCTCGACGTTCTCTTGACACCATTTTGCCGTTCTCGCTCGACACCGAGCCGTCTGTTTCGAGCACCCTCTGCCGCGCTGAAGAGGCTCGTCGGGTCGCCCGATTACGCACTCTGGCCTCGCAGGACCGCTCTAAGCAGCGCTACGATCGTCGGCATCAGGATGTCTCCTATCTTCCCGGCGACTTAGTGTGGCTCTGGACACCTCTCCGCAAGCGTGGTTTGTCCCAGAAGCTGTTGTCGCACTACACAGGCCCATTTATTGTGCTCAAACGCATCAATGAGTTGAACTACGTCGTGTCTCGCCAATGTTCCCAAGGTCGCCCCTCTCGGAAAACACAGGTAGTTCATGTCGCAAGAATGAAGCGCTGCCACTCTCGCTCGGGACTCTGACTGACAGCCCAGGGGCTTCGTCTGCGAAGGGGGAAATGTTAGGCATGCGAACAGAAGAGAACAAAGTGCAAAAATAGGCTCTCCGGGATAGAAGTGGAAGAAGAGGAAGCTCACCATCTGTTGGTTAGCACATCAGGCTAAGACGCAGAGCCATTCTGTAAATAAACCTTAACAATATATATGACAAGCGGATCCGTACGAGATACCTCTGTAGTAGAAAGAAAAATGCGCTCTAACACGGCGAAAAAATAGCCAGTATGTAACATATTCGCATATACTTAGGTGTAGTACGTGCAAAACACTGATACGTTTGAATGATACATGACATTGCCTATGTGTATTGATAGAAAAGAAAAAGGTTCAGCGTGTTTACAGGGCAATCTTCGAAGGACGACCGCACTTAAGAAAAATATGCAGAATGCGAAACAGAAAATCGCAATAGAAAATGACGAATATAAGCATACAAACCGTCTATCTTATGATGTGTGTTTCCTGCCTCCCACTTTCTATTCAGGCCACACAATATTAATTCCCAAAAGCAAAGATACTAATCGGTTGAAAACTGTTGAAGGATATCGTCCAATTTCCCTCTGTAATGTTGATTACAAAATTTTTGCCAAGGTCCTTTGTTCTCGTTTGCAGCTGGTTATCATGGACTTGATAGGTTCGCATCAGGTATGTGGTATCAGAGGGCGCAGTATTCAAACACACATCCATATTGCACGTTCAGTAATCGAGACAGTATCAGATGAGACAGGCCAAGTAGCTCTGATTCAAATTGACCTGGCGAAGGCGTTTGATAAAGTTCGGCACAATTTCTTGTTCGCGGTCTTGGAGAATGCAAACATTGGTGACGTTTTGCTCAAAGGCATAAGGCTGTGCTATATGAACTCGTATACAAGACTAATTGTTAATCAGGAGCTAACGAAACCAATACCACTGGAATCATCTGTGTCGCGTTTGGTCCCTTGCCGGACGCCGAGCGCGGCCGGGCAGCGGGCAGGAAGGAACTGAGACTTGCCCCGATCCCGGCACGATAACAACAACCCTTTATTTCACGCGAACAGCATCTTTATATAGCAAGCACACATGTGACTAGTGACGTCACGGACAGACAATGTTTGAGACGCGCAGGCGCTATCAGCACAATCTGTTCGTCAAGGATGTCCACTGTCCCCACTGTTGTTTGGCTTATATCTGGAACCCCTCTGTCTCAGTATAATTAACAGTGCAGCCATCCGTGGTTTCTCTCTGGCTCAATGTGAAGTTAAGATTTTAGCTTACGCGGACGATATCGCCCTCTTTTTTTCTGACAGAAAGTGTGTACTTGAGGCTTTATACTTGACTGAACAGTTCTGCGATGTATCAGGCGCGGCCCTTAATTTAGATAAATCCAAAGTTTTTTGGTTGGGACACTGGGGCACTAGACCCAGCCAGTTTGGAGGCATATGCTGGGACTGTAGTCCTCTTCAGTACCTAGGGGTTCCGCTGCACCAAGTTCGTAACAGCTCAGCCTACTGGGATTCACAAATCGTACCTATGCGGCGACAAACGCAGGCTTGGATGGGTAGGGAACTCTCAGTGTTTGCTAAGGCACATATCTGTAACATATTTTTGTTTGCAAAGCTTGCGTATGTCCTTGTGCGAGGAGGAAAGTACAAGTTACACACAGAATATTTGCAACATTTGTGTGGCGCTCTCAATGGAAGCCCATGCGGCGTGACAACTTGATTCTTCCCTTAGAGTCTGGTGGGGTGGGCCTTGTTCACTTATTTGTGCATCAACTTGTTTCCCGTTTTTTCTTTTTCAAATCGGCAAACCATCCGTTTCTTGTAACTGTGCTCATTAGGCGTCTTAGTCCACATTTGCCTTACCTTTTCGCACCAACTGGGCAGGCTCGTGAGGGGCGTTTATGGGGATTCTTTAAGGAGGTTGCTGACACTTTCAATTTTCTCACTGTGCTTACCTGTATAGCCTCTCGAGAAAGCAGATGACCCAGACTCTCACTGAGTCTTTGTTCCCTACACCGCTGTATCGGCAGCCTAATCTGGGGTTTTTGGACACCACTTTTCTAAAGCGTGTTAGGCAAATGTGCATTCAGGCAGCTGCAAAAACGTTCTTTTTCAAATTACACACAGCGACGTTGCCTGTCAAGACATTTCTTCACAATAAGGAGATGTTTGTGCCCTGGTCGGTAAATTGTCGTCTCTGTAACGTGCCTGAGACAATTGATCATTGCTTTATTCTGTGCCGTGATGCTATGTTCTTTTGGGACATACTACAAAGAACTCTTAAAAAGGACATTGAAATTACGCCTTATACAATTAGATTTTTGCCTCCTGACAAAAACTCTGTCGTGCCTTACGATCTATTTGTGTTGATGGGACTGTTCAGCCTTTGGAAAAGCCGCATGATCGACAGGCATGCAGAGCCACCAAGATCGTCCAAATCCGTGTTTCGGGAGCAGTGTGCTTTGGTGAGAAGTGTATATGCTGAACGTGAAGAACCTCCAAACTGGATGCCGTATCTAGACGCATGTGTTTGTCTCCCAGACTTTTGATGTTCTGATGCATTGTCGGGCTGGGGATATGACGGGCTCGTATTAAGCAGCCCGGTAACTTTAGACATGGACATGTTTAAGTAAGTGGAGTTGTTCCTTTTTTACGGAAGCTTTTCCATGGAATAAAGAAAAAAAAAAGTCGCAGTGGCGTAGTGGTTAGCGTGCTGGGCTGGTATGCAGTGTAATCCGTGAAATCATGGTTCGATTCCTGGTGCGGCAAGGTTTTTTTTTATTTACGTGAATTTTTTATTTACCTGAACGTCTTTATAGCCTGCATCCTCATTTTCCCCACAACGAGGGGCGCTGACCACATTCTACAACGCACATAGCCTGCGACTCCTACTACTCCTTTTACTTCTACCACTCCCTCAACTCCCACAACTCCCATGTCCAATAACCCGATATGAATAGGTCCTATATATAGGTTTTTTCAATAGGGCACCCACTTGCTCATATGGTGTGGTCGGTGGTGTCACCGGATGTAAGTGGCCCGGCGGAGAAGTCGTGGGGAGCTTGAACCGCTGGCACTGCACGCAGGAGTTCACGTAACGCTGAGTCGTTCGACGCATATTTGGCCAGTAGAAACGTTCCTTAATGCGCGTAAGAGTCCTGGCAAACCCCAAGTGCCCAGCTGTAACGTCATCGTGCATAGAGTGTAGAACAGAGGAGTAGAAGCTAGCCGGAACGACTAGCAGAAAGCGTGCACCGCCAGACGAGTAATTTTTTCGATACAGCAAACCATCGCGAATGCAGAAAGGGTTCGCAGATGCCGGATCACGAGCTTTTTCAAAAAGTGATACCAAGTCTTGATCTTTTCGTTGTTCTCGTTGGAAAGTGGCAAGATCCGGAAATTGTACGGATCTGTCTATTTGTGTTGTCATCGCAGATAGTAATTGCGAGAGGCAGCCGCGAGAGGCAGTCAGCGTCAACGTGTTGGCGGCTACTTTTGTACGACACTGTAAAGTTTAACTCCTGAAGGCGTAATGCCCAGCGGGCCAACCGACCGCAGAGGTCGCGTAGATTCACCAGCCAGCAAAGCGAATGATGATCGGTGATGACTGTAAAGGAACGTCCATAAAGGTACGAGCGAAACCGCTGTACGCCAAAAACGACGGCAAGGCACTCTTGCTCCGTCACGGTATAGTTGCGTTCAGACTTGCTAAGGGTGCGACTTGCGTAAGCGACAACGTGTTGGTTTCCGTCATGCCGTTGTATGAGCACAGCACCCACGCCGATGCCACTTGCGTCAGTGTGGAGTTCAGTGGGAGCTGTCGGGCTGAAATGACGCAGTATGGGCCGCGAGGTAAGAAGAAACTTGAGCTGGCGAAACGCAGAATCACATTCAGGAGTCCATTTGAAAGGAATATCTTTCAGCAAGAGGCATGTGAGGGGGTAGGCTACGTCAGCAAACTTAGGGATGAAGCGTCGAAAGTAAGAGCAAAGTCCCAGGAAGCTCCTGAGTTCTTTCACAGACTTGGGCTCTTTGACGCAGCTGACAGCTTCAATCTTCTGTGGGTCAGGCCTAACACCGTCTTTGTCAACCAAATGCCCAAGGACAACGATCTGGCGTTCACCGAAGCGGCACTTCTTAGAGTTCAGCACGAGACCCGCTTTCTCCATGCGGACCACAGCTAAACGGCTGTTATGCTCGGCGAAGATCCTCCTGAAAATCACTATGTCATCTAGGTAACACATGCAAATTTGCCACTTCAGTCCGCGCAAAAGAGTGTCCATAAATCTTTCAAAGGTAGCCGGAGCGTTGCGTAGGCCGAAAGGCATCACGTTAAATTCATATAACCCATCGGGAGTCACGAATGCCGTCTTCTCCTTGTCTTTCGGATCCATCGGTATCTGCTAGTATCCGGACCGTAAATCAACAGATGAAAAGTAGGAAGCTGAATGGAGGCAGTCAATGGCATCATCAACACGCGGGAGCGGGTAAACATCCTTCTTGGTGACAGTATTGAGGCGGCGATAGTCTACACAAAATCGCCAGGTGCTATCTTTCTTTTTCACGAGAATCACAGGGGCGGTCCATGGGCTAGATGATTCCTGAATGATTCCTCTTTGCATCATATCACGGACCTGTTCGTCAATTATCTTACGTTCTGAAGGTGAAACACGGTATCTGTCTAATTGGGTGTGCAGATCCAGTGTCCATCATGTGATGGGTGCGGGAAGGCGGAATCGGTGGTGGCTGATCTCGAGCAAAGTCGAACACGTCCGCATGTTTCATAAGAACCTCCATCAATATTCGGCGGTCGTTGGTGGGTAGCGATTCATTTATCATAGATTGAAACTGGGAATCAGCATGATCGGGACGTCTAGTTGAACGAGCAACGCCGTCACTGAACGCGGCGATGTGCATAGAAAGGCGTTCTTCAAAGTCGGCGAGTTCAAACCACGCGGCAATACGGCAGGTTCATTGGTATGGTTGACAGTCCAAAGCGTGGCACGGCCTTCGTTCACTCGAACAACGCTGCGGGGCACCAACACACTCTTTTTGGCACCGGAAAGGGAAGCGGGTTCCACCAGAGCGTCGAAGGCATTGGGAACCGCACCCGAAGACACAACTGGGACGAAGATGGCGGACATCGCCGGAACGACGGTATCTTCGAAGACAGAAAACACTTGGACCGCCCGCGGTGATTCTTCTATGAGGGCCGATCGACGGCTGGGGCTTATTGATATCTCGCCACTGTTGAAGTCGAGAGTTGCGCCACACTGCTGTAAAAAGTCAACTCCTAGAATAACGTCGTGCGTAGACCGAGGGAGCACCGTAAATTCAGTTCTAAACTCGCGTCCAGCCATCGCTACATTTACATAACAAATACCAAGCGGAAGCAACGATTCTCCCCCTACACCTCGAAATATGACAGTTCTATCCCAGCAAACATAATTTTGCGGCCGAGACGGTTCTTAAAATCTATGCTCATCACGGAAACTGTAGCACCCGTATCCACTAAGGCCATAACACAAACACCATCCACTAACACTTCCAAGCGGTTCTTCAGCATAACGACCGGTAGAGAAATTGGCAATATCGATGACCTGGCGACCGCACCTCCATCGGCCGCACACGCTAGTTTCCCGGTGGCGGAGAAGAACGGCGGGGAGAAGGCGACTGTCGGGAGCGGCGGGCAGGAGGAGTCAGGCTGCGATCAGAAACTGGTGAGTCGTTGCGTGGTGGTACGTAGCGGTAGGAGCCCGAAGGAGGGGGATAGGTCGGGTCACGGACTTCTGGACTCACGGTAGAACGGCGATTCCACCATTGGCGCTGGTAGCGTGGTGCCGGGTTCCGGCGGCGGCAGAATCTGGATATGTGGCCAAGCATACCACAGCGGTAACAGACGAGTGGTTCACGAGCACGGTCCAAATAATAGTCCTCGGTAACAGGATCGAAGCGATCAGCAAAGTCCAGCCGCTGGGGTTGTTGCGGAGGAGGTGGCGCCCCGTAGTGGGTACGAGCTGGGGGAGCAGGGCCATATGAGTCGTTTCGGTGGTCACGGACGGGAGGAGGAGCGGTAGAACGCCAAGAAGAGCGCTGGATGGGAGCTGCCTGCAGGGAGCAGCTATCACAGGGGATTGCACTGCGGTTCACATCTTGATGGCGGGAGAGCTCATCACGGACAATTTGGCGAATCATGTCGGCCAAATGCGGAGGCTCATGCGAATGCTCGTGAGAATCGACGCTTGCAACAGTGGTCACATTAGGCAGACGGCCGAATTTCGGGATTATGCGACGCAGCTTTAAAGTTTCGAACGTACGACAGTGCTTGATCACGGCCGTGGGAGAATCTAAGTTTTCTTATGTAATTAAAGAGTTTTATACGTCCACCGCGATGCCCTTTAAGAGGTGGCCAACTCTGTCTTCATCAGACATTCTCGGATTCACCGCTTTGCAGAGTTTTAGGACCTCTTCTATGTAAATTGTGCATGTTTCACCAGGCCCTTGGGCTCGCTGGAATAAAGTCTGCTCAGCGCATTTCCGTTTTGCGGTGGTATCCCCGAAACAATTTCGAATCTCCTCTTCAAAACGGTCCCAGCTCGTTAAGGATGCTTCATGGTTCTCAAACCATGTCAGGGCTGTGGAGTCCAAGAAAAAAAAAACATTTGCCAGCATTACAGTGGCATCCCAGCGATTGTACTTGCTCACCCGCTGGTAATTGGTGAGCCAGTCGTCCACGTTCTCGCCAGCCTTGCCAGAAAAGGTCCGCGGCTCACGGTAATGCTGCCATGCGGGTGCCGCTGGACCTGGCTGCCGTGCATCGCCGTCTTGGATCATTGTGGATGTCAAAGGGGGGAGCCCAGCGAGTCGTCGGCTCGAACGAGGTAGAGAGGTATCCGTGGTGATCTACCCCGCACCTCCACCACACTGTTGAGGTTTATTTACAAAGTGGTTCTGCCCCTTAGCCTGATATAGTGAGCTTCCTCTTCTTTCACTTCTATTCCGGAGAGCCTCTTTTTGCACTTCCTTGTTCTCTTCTGTTTGCATGCCTGACAGTATTATTACATTTTGTAACTGCTCTAGGAAATGCCGCTTGTAACCAGTTGGTGGCCTGTTCTGAGCTTTCACGGATATAGATTCATCACTGTGCACTCATCAGCAGTATTATGTGCATATATACTTGCGCTGCAGGCCACCTCTACCTATTCTGTCTAATCGTATTGGCATGTAATAAATAAATGTAGGGTCATCTTCGTTTAACCATGTTTCTGTGAACATGAATCAGTGGTGGAAATGCTGCTCCAATCGCTCCATTTTGCTCCAAACCGCTTTCCCTGCTCCATCCTCCTCGTGTGATCAATGAGCGTCGTGTGATCAATGAGCAAGTTGAGGACATGCTACAACGTGGTGTAATCCGTCCATCTCAAAGCCCCTGGTCTTCACCAGTGGTGCCAGTAAAGAAGAAAGATGGTTCGTTTCGCTTTTTTATCGATTGCCGGCGCCTCAACAAAATTACCCACAAGGACAATTACCCCCTTCCGCGTATAGACGACGCTCTTGATTGCCTCCAAGGTGCCGAGTGCTTTTCGTCTCTTGATTTACGTTCCGGATACTGGCAAGTGCCAATGGCCGCCTGTGACAGAGAGAAGACCGCATTTGTGACACCGGATGGCCTCTATGAATTTGGTGTGATGCCCTTCGGTCTGTGCAATGCGCCCGCTACATTCGAGAGGATGATAACATCTTGCGGAAGTTCAAGTGGCACATCTGCCTCTGCTACTTGGACGACATTGTTGTCTTTTCCACCGACTTCGCCACGCACCTAGAGCGCTTGCGGCAAGTTACTGACGCTGGCCTACAACTGAATCTTAAGAAGTGCCACTTCGGTGTCTGGCAGTTGACAATTTTGGGTCACATCGTCTCTAAGGAAGGTGTTCTCCCTGATCTGGCCAAGCTGCGCGCAGTGGCGGAGTTTCCTAAACCGGTCTCACTCAAGCAACTTCGAAGCTTCATAGGTCTGTGCTCGTATTTTCGGCGCTTCGTACGGAACTTTGCTTCTATTATTGCACCCCTGACGAAGCTACTCGGGGAAGACAGTGACTTAACTGCTTGGTCGGTCGAGTGCGACGAAGCGTTCACCGCATTGCGCCAGCTTTTGACATCGCCACCAATCCTTCGCCACTACGACCCGACAGCACCCACCGATGTCCATACTGATGCAAGTAGTGTTGGCCTTGGAGCTGTCTTGGCTCAACGGAAAAACGGCTTTCACGAATACGTCGTCGCGTACGCGAGTCGTGTCCTCTCCAAAGCTGAATGCAGCTACTCGGTTACGGAAAAGGAGTGTTTGACAATTGTGTGGGCAATAACGAAATTCCGACCCTACCTGTACGGTCGCCAGTTTGACGTTGTCACGGACCACCACGTGTTATGTTGGCTGTCCTCTCTTAAAGACCCGTCCGGCCGCCTTGCACGATGGGCTGTCCGCCTTCAGGAATTTGACATCCGCGTTATATATCGCTCTGGCCGTAAACACATGGACGCCGATGCTCTGTCTCGTTCTCCCTTATCCAGCGAACCTGCTTGCTCCATGGCGGCTGGTCCCGTCCTCTCGTCTCTAACCATCGCTGATATGCCTGCGGAGCAGCGCAAAGACCCGTGGCTCGCATCTATTATTGACATCGTGTCCACTTCTCCAAACGCTGCGCCTTCTCGGACTTTACGCCGTCAAGCACCACACTTTGCCCTACGAGATGGTCTTCTCTACCGCCGCAATTATATGCCTGATGGTCGACGGTGGCTTCTCGTCATTCCCCGCCATTTACGACTTGAAATTCGCGCCTCTTTCCATGCCGACCCTCAGTGTGCCTATCCTGGTGTAGTCAAGGCGTTTCAGAAAATTTCTCAACGCTACTATTGGCGCGGCATGTACGGTTACATTTGCAAATACGCCCTCTCCTGCATCGTCTGTCAGCGCCGCAAGACATCCACACCTCATGCTTTTGGCCCCTTATAACCCCATCTATGCCCGGCCCGTCCTTTTGATCGCGTTGACGTTGATCTTTACGGGCCACTTCTATGCACGGTCTCTGGGAACCGCTGGATTATCGTCGGCATCGACCACCTCACTCGGTATGCGGAGACCGCCGCCCTACCTGCCGCTACTGCCCGTGAGGTTGCCCTGTTTTTGCTACATCATTTTGTTCTTTGCCACGGCGCGCCGCTATAGCTGCTGAGTGACAGAGGCCGAGTCTTCCTTTCCAATGTCGTTGAAGCTCTGCTGGCTGAATGTCGCATCATACATCGGACCACCACAGCCTATCACCCTCGAACTAACGGGCTGACTGAGCGCTTCAATCGTACTCTCGGAAATATGCTTACAATGTACGTTGCCGCTGATCAGACCAACTGGGACGCTGTTCTTCCTTTCGTGACGTACGCTTACAACACCGCCCGCAGTCAACCACCGGATTTAGCCCTTTCTTCCTCCTTTATGGCCGTGATGCATCGTCCACGATGGACACTATATTACCATATCGTCCCGACTCCTCCGGGTGGACTCCCCTTTCCGACGCTGCAAAGCATGCGGAGGAATGCCGCCAGCTAGCCCGAAGTCTAACATCGAAACCTCAAGGCCGCCAAAAGTATCGTCACGACAAAGATCAGACGCGACACGTTTTCCCTACAGGATCCCTCGTTTGGCTCTGGGTTCCTGGCACCCCACCAGGATTGTCATCAAAATTTCGAACTGAGTATCACGGCCCCTACCGCGTCGTTCACCAAACCTCCCCTGTGAATTACATCGTGGAGCCACTCACTCCCTCTTCGGACATGCTTCATCGCGGCCGCGAAACTGTGCACGTGAACCGCCTCAAAACGCACTACGACCCGCTCGTCTTGTTCTCGCCATAGGTCGCCAGGGTGGCTCCTCTTCGCTCCCGGGGAAATTGTAGTGAATAACTACGAGCGGATATCGAGAACGACGAAGTGCCGCTGCGCTGCTCGAGCTCGCTGGGGTTTGCTTAGGCTAGCTGTGTTTTGTTCGCCGTGTAGCTTAGACAGGGCTATATTCCTTGTTAAAACACAGTAAAACCCCCTTTCAAAAGTATTATATCAGGTAAATAATGGGAGGCGTTAATTATCTCTAATTTGTTAATTGCGAATAAATATATTGTAAGATGGGGGTTTATTGAGTAGATCAGCAGGACTCTGTCAACAGGACTGGGCAGGTCAGCGGCGAACACAGCGGCAGCGAACAGTCAGGTGCAACACGCGCAGCGATCACGATGCCACTGCCTGGAATGTTTCTCGTGCACTACTTCCTCTTCACAATATATTACACTACAACCTCAAGTTACTTATCATTGGATAGCTTATGTCGAGTGTTATTGCGCAGAACTAATAATATGGATTAATTATTTATCGCTAATTTGTTATCGCCATAGACACAGTTCGCCACAATACACCAGATTTAGCCTATTTCAGAGCAAGATACTGTAATCCTTACTGATCTTTCTTGTTAGTGGGGTACAATTATACACAACATAAGCTATTCAAAGATATATAACTTGACCCCTATTGCAAAAACCAGCGTCTCCAGTGCGAAACCAGTAAGATTTTCGCGCTGGTTTTGCACTGGATCTGCTGGGCACGCTAGAGGTCTGCGATATTCACTGGAGCAGTAACGGGAAGACACTGGCTGCACTGGTGCGATGGGAGAAAAACGCTGGGAGTAGACTTTTGACGCTGGGTGTGTCGCGATGCACTGGGAGAAGCGCTGTATGTGCGCTGGGCCGCACTGGTCCCAGTGCCCCAGTATAGACGGTGCGGCGTGCGGCGTCAGCCGGAGTAGCATCCCTCAGGGGCCAACAGGGCAACAGCGTACTTTCAATCGACCATCGGGGGGCATATGAAAAATATGGTTCAAGCAAGCGCTTTTTGCTGCGAAGTCGTTGCGCATTTGTAAGAAAACAAAGGCAGTATCTTTTTTCTAGAGTTTCCATGTTTCGATAGGTCGTTTCGAGCGTTTCGAGAGCGACAACGATCGCCGCGCCTCGATCTCATGACAGACTGACTACTAACGCACTACTAAAGCTGGAATTGAATAATGTGGGCTACCATGCATAACCAACTTCACAGCTGATCTTAAGGGCACTCTAACACAATGATTACTGCCAAAATGTTCAATGCGGGCTCAATCGCAGGCGAGCGTAGCCTGCACCACGGCCCAGTATAAACAGCAGAAAGAAAAACTAAAACGAGGAAGAGAGTAGTTTACCGAGCGATGGGTCCATGAGAGAAAAAGCAGCAACATACAGCGCTTGTAATACATAATATTTGGCGTGTTTCTCAAGCTTTTCCGCTCCTTCTTACTCTGCGTATCAAGCAGCCGAGCCCTCGGTCATCGCAACGCTTCCCGCAATGTTTACATACAAATAAGGTTTAGTTACACGCAATTAGGGTCATCGCTGCGGCGCTTGCCGGTATTAAAGCTTGGTCGCACGTTTTTCCTTGAAGGCTTCTGCTAAAGCTCCGTGTTCAGCGAAAATTACGCCCACGGTAGCAGAGCACCACCCAAGAGCCGGCGTTGGTAAATTTGCCAGCGATGTCCAACTACACATGTTAAAAATGATTCCAGTGCACAAAATAGCGCGCATAGGCACCCAGAACATTAGTTGCAAGTCGTGAGAGCAGACAGCAAGCTAAAATGGTCAAGAAGTTGCAATTGTTAGAACGGTAGCAATGGCCTGTAGACTGCAAAACATGAAGTCCCAACCTTGTAAATGCGGGTCATGACATAAAATGCAAAAATGTTTAAAGGAACTCCAGTTCTCAGCGTGGCCGAGTGGTTAGCGTGCTGAGCTAGTAATTGGTATGTGCCGAGGGACTTAGTTCGAGGCACGCTTGGTGCACTAATTTTTTTCTTTTTTTTTTACTTCTTTTTAGGTTTTTTTATGTACCTAACTTGTTTCGTTACTTTTTACGTTTTAATTCTTATCCCACGCCTTTTTTTTCCGGGCGAACACTGCCGCCAGCGCGGAGCGTCCCAGTATGCCGCGTCCCAGTATGCCGCGTCCCAGTGCGCCCAGTGTCCAGCGTCATACTGGGACCATAATCAGGTATGGCGCTGGGGCGCTGGCTCCCAGTGGCACTGGTTTTTGCAATAGGGACATTTGGCATAGCACTCAATGTTTAATTGTAATTAACAATTTAGCAATAATTAAGTACACCCATTATCAGTTCTGAGCAATAATACTCGGCATAAGCTAATCAATGATAGTGATACAAGCTATAGTCGACGACGAAGCGGAGACAATCAGTGGCTAGTTGGCGTAGACGACGAAGTTGGTTGCCTGGAACCGCGCTCAGACCGCTGCTCGGACCACTCTCGGACTTCGGCAGTCTTCTAGGCTCAGGGCGTTACCTGGACGTTTGGCGCAATGCCCGTTACAGTCTGGTGGAGGTGCTGGGTACGCTTTCCCACGTTTACACGCTTCACGACGGATCTGACTCCGGTCCACCAGCGACTCAGTCGCCGCGTCCGCGGACAGTCGCCTGAGGTTGGGCCCCTTTCCACCCCTACGAGGATCACGCAGCCGCAACTCTCGAGCCACCTCGACATGGCCACTGATCCCAGGCTCTCAGTTCCGATCCTTTGACACCCGCCTGCGAACACCACCATCTTTTCACGGCGACGTCTTCGAAGACGCTGAGGATTGGCTGGCGACCTTCGAGCGAGTGGCTCGGTACAACGGCTGGAGTGACGAGCGAAAGCTCAATAATGTTTACTTCGCCCTAGAAGAGTCTGCGCGTACGTGGTTCGAAAACCACGAGAGCGCCCTTACCACCTGGCAAGCATTTTGCCGTGAACCTCTGTCCACCTTCCCCAACGCCGACCGCCGCGAGAAAGCTGAAGCTGCACTTCAGTCCAGAAACCAGCGGCCAAATGAAAGTGTGCGCAGGTTCTGTGAAGACATGACCCGTCTTTTCCAGCGCGCAGACCCCAATATGAAAGAGAAGAAGCTTCGCCACCTCATGCGCAGGAGCTGTTTGCGGGCCTCGTTCGCAGTCCACCGCGTACCGTTGCTGAATTCCTCGCGGAGGCAACGACCATGAAACGACGCTCCAACAACGGGCCCGGCAGTACAACCGAGATGTCAGCAGCCTGGCCCCAGATGTTCTTTCGGCGTGCCATGCAGGCGGTGCGGACGCCTTACGTGACCTCATTCGGTCGGTTGTTCGAGAGGAACTTCAACGTTTTCGTCTGCCTCAGAGTGCAAGTACGCCAGGCTACTCGTGAATTCCCGGTCACCAACGTACTGCAGCGCGTCGATGAAATGCCCACGCACACATCCGTTGTCCGTCAGGCAACTGCCTACGATCCGGTCGCTACCATGCCTCCACGAGTGGACAACAAACGAACGTACGCGTCCGTTGCACGTCAAGCAGCTGCCTGTGGTTCTATTGACCCGACATGGGTGGTTAGCCACATCAGTCCGTATGACGCATCGGCTCAAGCTGTGGTGCCTGTTCCCCGCCCTCGCAAGTCGGACGTGTGGCGTACGCGGGACCACAGGCCAATCTGCTACCACTGCGGGGAGGCCGGTCACCTTTACCGTGCATGCCCGTATCGCCGAGTGGGACTTCGCGGCTTCGGACCCGATGCGCCCTGTCCACCAAGCGCGTAGCCAGGGGGGGGGGGGGGGGGGGGCTTATGGGGCTTCAGCCCCCCCCCCCCCCGAAATGTTTTCGTGCTGTCATGCACCGCCGACCAAAACAACCACCGGCGCTTGAAAGCATTCTGGGTTTTGTCTACAATATCTTTTTCCGGTTCGTTCGAAAATACATTTCGGCACGAACATTACGAACTTGGGGGCTACATTTCGTAGCAACGCCCATGCAGACGCAGTCACGTAAAGCCAGGAACGATTTCTGAGCACTAAGTTTCAAGGGCGTTTAGATAGCTAGCGGGCTCGTCGCGTCAACTGGCGTCGGCCGCGGAGGTGGGGGTGGAGGACGAAACAAGACAGGTTTCCATTCCCGCTCAGTGTTTCAAAGGCGGTATTTCCCTCGCCTTCGACTCCCCGCTTCCTCAAAATCCCTGTGTCTCTCTTTTGGGGCTTTCTTTTTTCTTGTGCCTTCTGCGAATCCTCACCGTGCTGTAGCAGCTCTTAGTGGTACTCCTTCTCCCCGTACACTATGCTCTGTCCGTGGTTGCGCTTTTTGTTGTTTTTTTTTTCGTTTTCACGCTTCTTCCTACGTTTTCTCTGACCGAGTGAATTCTGCCTGGCAGCCCTTTGAATGCTTTCTGGCTATGGCCGTTCGAGTTGCAGCACGAAGGTAGCTGCTGCTGCGTCCAATCTTGCTCACGCGTGCATTTTCACAGCGAGTTTCCGTTGTCATGGGATGAGATATGCTTATGTTCGTGCGCGCATTCAGCCATGCTTCTTCGAGTTAGCTCTCCAATGTGCTGCTATCGCGTTCATTGCTTCGCCTTTCCGGTGAAATTGTGAGTTTTTCTAAACGTGCCCCAGAACTCTTGAAACCACACCATTTGTCCATTAATTCATTTATATATAAGATAGGCAAATAATTTCGATAAGTACTTGTTTTGTTTATCATAAAAAAAGACTGACAGCTTCACAATTCGAAATGTCGCTCATGACTTACTCACCATTTGCTGTCTTTGCGTTCGAATAACCGGTGTTTTAAAAACAACTAGGGCTGCGAACGTTGTTTCGGAACTCTCCTGCTTTTTCTGTGCGCTCTCTGTTGCGACTATAATTTCACTTAAATTACCCACAGTATACGACCGGTGACGGGTGTTCCTGTGCAATAAATGGAAAAAAAGGACAGCGTCATTGGCCGTTCATCATCATCATCAGCAGCAGCATCAGCCTGACTATACCCACTGCAGGGCGAAGGCCTCTCCCATATTTCTCCACTTAATCCGGTTCTGTGCTAGCTGCATCCACTTGACCCCTGCGAACTTCTTAATCTCATCCGCCCACCTAACTTTCTGCCGCCCCCTGCTATGCTTCCCTTCCCTTGGAATCCAGTTTGTTACCCTAAGCGACCATCGGTTATCCTCTCGTCGCACTACATGTCCTGCCCATGTAGTGCAGGTGTTGGACGTGTACAAAAATGTAGACAAGCGTCTTGGATGACAGATTCAATAAAGCATTTCCCGTCAAAGTGTTCATTTCTTGGCCTTTACGTTTTCATATCAGCGGTAAGCACTGCTTTGCTGGTTTCGAACTGATATAGTTCTAGATTTCGTTTAATATTTTCTGTACTTATTCAACAGACAGAATCAGGGAAGCATTGATGTCAGTTATTTCTGCCACAATGTTTGTCACATACATATATGTTCTTTTATAATAAAGTTAATATTTTACAGCCATGAAATTAGGAGACGCCTGCTTCTGGGAAAGAGAGCAATGGTTAGCCTTGACCGCCTAGTAAAAAGCAGAGACATTAGTCTGCCAACCAGGATCCGTATAACTCGTGCTATGGTCTTTCCAGTTGTGATGTATGGATGCGAGAGTTGGACTGTGAAAAAGGCTGACCGCCAACGAATTGACGCGTTTGAATTGTGGTGTTGGCGAAGACTCTTGAGAGTTCCTTGGACTGCCAGAAGATCAAATCAGTCGATATTGTCGACCATAAACCCTGACTGCTCATTGGAGGGTCAAATTTTAAAGTTAAAGCTCAGCTACTTTGGTCATCTGATGAGAAGAGAGGAGCCGCTGGAGAAAGATTTGATGTTGGGAAAGGTTGAGGGTCGCCGGAGAAGGGGTAGGCAGCGAACGCGTTGGTTAGATGGCATCCTCGAGGCACTGCAGGTGAAGTTATGTGATGTTAGGAAGATAGTGAGAGACCGCAAAGCGTGGCGTGACATGGTCCATAGGGTCACGAAGAGTCGGACACGACTGAACGACTAAACTGAACTGAACTGAATATTTTACATTCGTCTTGGCAGTGCGTACTGCGTGGCATTCAAGAATTCGTTCGCAGCACCTAATACACAATGGCTATTGGCTGGAATTAATCATATTTGATCCATCGACAAATTCTATATGGAGGAGGACGCGCTGCAACGTGAGCCCCCCTCCGAACAAAATTTCTGGCTACGCCACTGCTGTCCACGGAACGGTGAACGGCCGCT
This sequence comes from Amblyomma maculatum, assembly GCF_055883805.1. NCBI lineage: Eukaryota > Metazoa > Arthropoda > Arachnida > Ixodida > Ixodidae > Amblyomma > Amblyomma maculatum. Next base: position 219,987,046 of record NC_139345.1, read on the forward strand.
AGAAATTGAAGCTCATCTGTCGGCCCGTCAGAGGCCTGGGAGATACAGGCGCTATGACTCAGGATTGTCATCTCCGCTGCGGTACCGTTCCCCAAGCCCTCGCAGAGACGCCAGCAATACTGAGCGGCGTTCTCAAAGTCCACACCGGGAAAACATTCCAGCGGTCTCCGGAGGCAGGGCCGCTGCTGTCGGAATAATTGAAGATCCTCTGTCGCCGATACACCGATACGCTGATTTCTCACAGGGGCAGGGTAGCGACAGCATCCGACGCACTACCTCTGATTTGTGCGTGACACTTGACGGAACTGACACGATTGCTTTACTTGACACCGGTGCAGACTGTTCAGTGATGAGCCACGCCCTCGCCCAGGAATTGAGCAAAGTTGTGAGGCCATGGTTGGGCCTAGCATTCGCACGGCTGGAGGTCACCTCATTAGCCCGGCCGGAAGGTGCACAGCCCGAATTGGCATCCGCGGTTTCGTCTACGTCGGGGAATTCGTTGTCTTGCGCGAATGTTCGAGAGATTTGATTCTGGGGCTCGACTTTCTGCAGGCGAACGGTGCTGTGATCGACCTACACGAGGCACGAGTCACATTCTCGACTAAACGGGCAGTGGCATGCTTCGACACCCGCGATCCCTGTAGCCATGCTCTGCATATTGTGGAGGATGATGTCACGGTGCCACCACGGTGCAGTGTCGTAATGCGCGTGCAGAATGACCTATTTCATGACTTTCAGGGCATGGCGGAGGGTCATATTCCGCTGCTGCTTGAGAGGGGTCTCATTGTTGCGCGAGGTCTCGTCCACCTACGGGATGGCTACACTACCGTTCTGCTCACCAACTTTTCGAACCAATTTCAGCACCTCGTCAAAGGCACGGTGATCTCCTTCCTCCAAGACGTCGCGGAGTGCCCACACTTGTGCACCGTGGAAGAAGCCCTTCAAGACGACTCTGGACCTCGTCACGTTCTGCCTACCTGTCGAAATAAACACCGAGTTATCGCCGGCTCAGAAGGATCTGCTTTCGGCTGTCTTGGCAGATTTTGCAGACTGCTTCGCAACGTCTTCCAAAGTGGGTCGAACTCCGGTCGCCAAGTACCGTATAATAACAGACGAGACCACGCGCCCCGTATGCCAACGCCCATACCGCGTTTCTCCAACGGAACGAGCAGCGATTCAGAGACAGGTCACCGAAATGCTTTCCGACGATGTCATTCAGCCGTCTACAAGCCCGTGGGCTTCGCCGGTTGTTCTCGTCAGAAAGAAGGACAACACCCTGTGGTTCTGTGTCGATTACAGAAAACTTAATCTCGTCACTAAAAAGGACGTTTACCCACTTCCCCGCATAGTCGACGCACTCGATCGACTTCGAGATGCCCGATACTTCGCGTCGCTAGACCTAAAAAGTGGGTACTGGCAAATAGAAGTGGATGAGAGAGACCGGGAGAAGACGGCTTTCGTGACACCCGATGGCTTGTATTAGTTTAAGGTGCTACCGTTCGGCCTATGTTCGGCACCGGCCACGTTCCAACGCATGATGGACACCGTTCTGTCCGGTTTGAAGTGGCAGTCGTGTTTGGTTTACCTGGACGATGTCGTCATATTTTCGACTACCTTCGACCAACACCTACAAAAGTTACGCTACGCCTTGTGTTAAAAGCTCTCCGAGACGCCAACCTGACAATCAAACCGGAGAAATGTCACTTCGGCTTTGAGGAACTTCGCTTCCTTGGCCACGTGGTCAGCGCAAAAGATGTTCGCCCGGACCCTGAAAAGACAGCTGCCGTTTCTGGTTTTCCGCACCCTACTGACAAGAAAGCGGTTCGACGGTTCTTAGGTTTGTGCTCCTATTACAGACGCTTTGTACGAGATTTTTCGCACATCGCAGAACCGCTAACCACACTGACTCGAGATGACACGCGGTTACTGTGGGGAAGTGAACAAGAGGCCGCTTTCCTTGAGCTTCGCAGCCGCCTACAGAATCCTCCGATACTAGGCCATTTTGACGAAAACGCCGCAACTGACGTTCACACTGATGCCAGCAACGTTGGGGTTGGTGCAGTACTAATTCAGTGGCAAGACGGTGCAGAACGGGTCATCGCTTACGCGAGCCGAACACTTACCCGCTCCGAAACCAACTATTCAACAACTGAGAAAGAATGTCTGGCGGTAATATGGGCCCTCACCAAGTTCCGACCATACCTCTACGGCCGACCTTTCCGCGAATTATAAGCGACCACCATTCATTATGCTGGCTCGCGAGCCTCAGAGACCCCTCAGGACGATTGGCTAGATGGAGCCTTAGATTACAAGAGTATGACGTAACAGTCGTATACAAATCAGGACGGAAGCATCAGGATGCTGACTGTCTGTCGCGCTCGCCCATCGCCATATGTCCAGAAGAAACGGCCGGTGACTTTCCCTTTCTGGGGGCAATTAATACAACCCAAATGGCGCAGCTGCAGAGAATGGACCCAGAGTTAGCGTCACTCGTCGACTATCTGCAGGGCGTCGACGCCCGGATTCCCCGTGTTGTTCATCGTGGGCTTCAAACGTTCACTCTGCGTGGTAACGTGCTCTACAAGCGAAATTTCGCTAACAGTGAAGAGACGTTTCTCCTTGTTGTGCCCTCCGAGTTGCGCCGAGATATATTGAGTGCCTGTCATGATGAACCCACCGCCGGCCACCTGGGGGTGAGCCGTACACTTGCACGAATTCGTCAAAAGTATTATTGGCCCAGGTTACTCCCATCGGTGCGGGCCTATGTACGCTCATGTCGTGACTGCCAACGTCGGAAGTCTCCGCCATTGAAACCCGCTGGATTTCTTCAGCCTATTACTCCGCCGAAGACCCCTTTCCATCAAGTGGGCATGGATCTTCTCGGTCCTTTTCCGAAGTCCTCGTCTGGCAACCGTTGGGTAGTCGTCGCGACAGCCCCCGCCGTGGTAATCACTGACCGTGGAACAGCTTTTACGGCTCACCTAATCCGGTTGGTCATGACTCTGACTCACACTAGCCATCGACGTGCGACGGCGTATCACCCTCAGACCCACGGGCTGGTGGAGCGCCTCAATCGCACCCTCACCGACATGATTTCTATGTATGTGGACGCAGAACATCGCACCTGGGATGCGATTTTGCCCTATATAACTTTCGCGTACAATACCGCCACTCAAGAGACGACGCGACTGACCCCGTTCGAACTTGTCTTCGGTCGCCAAGTGAGCACGCCGTTGGATGCCATGATGCCAGTTGGTCTTTCTTGCGGCTCTGACGCCGAACTTGACGCCGACATCTTTGTTCAGCGTGCTGAGGAAGCGCGGCAACTAGCACGCCTCAGAATCCACCGACAACAGGCGAATGACGCTGCTCGGTATAACCTCAGCCGAAGAATCGTCACTTACGAGCCGGGCGACTTCGTCTGGGTGTGGACACCTGTTCGTCATCGCGGCCTATCTGAAAAGTTACTACGTCGATACTTCGGCCCTTACGAGATTGTTCGCCGTATCAGTGACGTCACCTACGCCGTTGTTCCCGCAGCTTCAGCTCCATCCAGAAGGCCACAGCGTCCTGAAGTTGTGCACGTGGTTCGGCTGAAGCCCTATCATGATCGTGCATGACAACTTTTCGTCAACGCCGCTGGGTCCTTGTGACACTTTTGTGCACCCTTTCGCTAACTTGTTCCTAGTAGCACCGCTTCGCATCGAGTCGATGCTACGGAGGAGGGGGGCAATGATACAAGCTATAGTCGACGACGAAGCGGAGACAATCAGTGGCTAGTTGGCGTAGACGAAGAAGTGGTTGCTAGTTGGCGTAGACGACGAAGTTGGTTGCCTGGAACCGCGCTCAGACCGCTGCTCGGACCGCTCTCGGACTTCGGCAGTCTTCTAGGCTCAGGGCGTTACCTGGACGTTTGGCGCAATACCCGTTACAATATATAAATTCAGGTTGTAGCGTAACATATATATTTAATTGCAATTAACAAATAAGCAATAATTAACACCTACTAGTGGATCTGTGCAACGATACTCAACATATGCTATCAAGTGATATATAAGCTGAGGTTGTCGTGCATTATATATTTAATCGCAGTTAACAAAGTGAAATAATTAACCCATATTATTAGTTCTGTGCAATAATACTCAACATAAGCTACCCAATGATATGTATTTTGAGGTTTTAGTGTAACATATATATTTATTCGCAATTACCAAATTAGCACTAAATAATTGACGCCTATTAGTTCTGTGCTATAATACTCGATATAAGCTATTTAATGATACGTAACTTGAGGTAGTAGTGCAACATATATATTTAATTGCAATTAACGAATTAGCGATAATAGTTTAGCGCTTACCAATCATTATTTGCTATAATACTTCATACAAGTTTTCCAACCATGCATGACTTCATGGTGTAGTATATTTCATACTTAGTTGGAATTTACAAAAGAGTGATGATAATTGAAAAGTACAATTAGCTTGTGCAGCGCAATTATACTCTGCATAGCTATCCAACGATTTATGACTTGAAGGTATAGCGAAATATTTAATCGCAAATTACAAATTAGTGACAACTCATTAATACCCACAATTAGTACAGTGTTATACTTGACAAGCTATCCAGTGATATGTTTAAATTTATTCTCACTGACATAATTCGCAGTAGACGTTTAAGGTCTCCGATTTGTCAAGTGCAACTGTACTAGACAAAATGGCCAATGGCAGAAAATTTTTCCCATTAAATTTGGTATTAAATCTTTCGAAGAGTTTGCATTGAGGAGAGCAGACTTTTCTAAAAAAGTCATACGGAGTGTCGCCACAACTGCACAAGAGAAGCGGACTGAGTAGCAAGGTCTCGCCACTGCAGAGCGCGGCATCTGAACGCTCCGTGGACATAGGTCCGATAACAGCGCGGCGAGAGAGAGGCACGACACTCGTTTTTCGCGTCTCGGTGCACGTACGGCGATGAACATATGTTGGAAGAAGGTAGCAGGGCGCCAGTATTTGCAAACGTGCGCAGAGACCGGTGATGCAAATATCCAGAGTCCAGACGCACTCTTTCGTAGCGAGCGGCAGCGGCGAAAGCATAGAGGAAGAAAGGCGAAACGGACGAACGCCGCACATAGAGTTCCGAAGGCGTGTTACTTTACAGCGCGAGAGGGAGGGAGAAAGCTTTCGGCTCATAGGGCACCCTAAAGTCCCTTGATAATTTGAAAGTAGCGACACTCTCCTCCGCGCCGCGCTTTCCTCCTCGATTCTCCTCGCGCGGCGGCGGCGAGCGCTGCGCACGACACGCTTTTTCCCCCTGACGCCCGCCGGCCGGCCGCAGCAGTGAGTGAAGCGCGAGCTTTTGGGCCAGGTCTGCGCTCCAGGAGTGCACAAAATTTTTGAAAAATTGCGAGAAAAGCATTGAGAATGCCGATAGTAAAGTTCATGAATTGATTGGTTTCTTCTTAGAACTGTTTGAATGGGAAATACTGATAAACAAAGCTTTCAGGCGAGTTCTGTGCTACAGACACTTTTTAAGTCTCATGATAAGGTTTTACTTTGTGCACTTAATCTAGTACTGCCTCTGACTTTGTGTTTGTTTTTTTAGAGCGTGAAATCTGTCACCGCGGTAAAACTTCAGAAAACGATCCAGGCTGGTGCTTTGAACTTCAAGATTAGAGAAGGTTAAAGCAGGACTTAGTCTATTTCGCTACTGTCAAGCTATCTCTCTAAGCATAGTATATGTCGCGTGATCAACCATGAGATTGGATTATTGGTTAATTGTACATGTATTTCAATCAATTACTGGGCCAAATTAATTGATATTTAGTAAATTGCAATTAAAATCTAAATTTTAGCTGCAACACCGAACCGTATACCGTTGGAAAGCTTAGGCCAAGTGTAATGGCACTGTGCTAGTTAGCGATCCGCGATAATCTGCGTTCATTAGTTAATTTTGTATAAAATCAAATTTTGAGCTGTTCCTTGCTGCTTCGAGGCAAGGAACAGGTTTGCCACGGCAGTCTTGATATGATGCTGATGGAGGAATTAAATAATTTTATGAGTACGTGGCCCCTCACTGACTTCGCGTGTGGTTAAAAGACAGCAGGGTACACTGGGAGAAGTGGTGGGCCCTATTGCCGATACACTGAAGTTCTGGGGCAAGCATGCTGTGGTCTCATGCGCTGTGTAAAAGAGCTTGATTTCATTGAACGCAACAATCAAATAAAAAAATTACAAGGTGCACATAGGTCTTCAACGTGCGGAAATGAGAAAGCGTATAACTGCCAATTCATTAACTATCGCTATCCTATCTATCACTATATCTACTAATGCCAGAGACCTATCGTAACTGTCACTATCCGCAACGAACACTATCACCTCACTATCCGGGCCTATTACTATAATTTACCATTATTATCCGTAACAGTCACCATCATTACCTATCACTATTCATAACCATCACTATTTAATCTGATGCCGTCCCATGACCCATTGATATACTTCAATTTTCATTGACTTACGTTGTCAGTCATATATCTGTTATCTCATAATATCTGACGAGACAACTATACATTGACTTTTAATTCTTATACTTTCTTGTTTTCTCATAAATGGAGGTGGGAAAAGAGCAAGCCACAGAAATAACTGACTACTATCAGCGCGAGGTTCATGTCTCTGTCGAGGAGGCTTCCTTTACTTCAGGACAGGTCGGCGAGAGAAAATTGATGGAACTGCGTTTGGTCTTTTTTTTTTTTTCGAGTTCGTGTAATATTGGCGGCTCAAACTGGTCTTCAGTGAAATGTAGCTAGAACATAGAGCGATGAGATAATCACTCAGGCTAGGTGAAAAAAAAAAAAAATCTTGCATACAATTGAAATGAGTAATATGTTACAGTGTTAAGAATTGTTGCTCGCAAAATGTTCCCCTATTTTTACATAATAACTATAATCATCATTGATTGTTTAAGTTTCGTAAATACAGAAAATTGATGCAATGATTCCGGCTGATTTGACATCGATGGGATAACTTTTCTCGCAATAAATGAATACGCGGAATCGCGCTTTTAGAGCTCCAGCTTTCAAAGCGAAGGTAACTTGCCAACGCCTTGTAGTCATGGTCAAAGAGAAGTGTGTGATCATATGAACACCTCCTGCACATTGGCCGTATCCCTGACAAAACGAACGCATATTTTTTAACCCACGCGTGCGTCGAAGCATGGCAAGACACATTCAAGAATTGAAAAAAAAAATGCCATACGACCTAACTAGTGCAGATTACCCGCAATACCTCGGGTTTACTTGCCAAAGAGTTTTTCAGGGCCAGCATTCGTTGCTCCCGAGTAACCGACGCACACTACAAGTACAAGCTGGGAAGGCTATAACACCTCTACAAGCCCGAATTTTGATTTTTAGTGAAGGAGGCCAGGGATCCTAGCATAATCGCGACAAATGCAATCGAGAGACTGTAATTTTCCAGTTATTTCTGACAGCAAAAAGCAGATTATAGCGCCCTGTTTCTGACTGTACAGAAGTCGAAGCGTGTTAAATGATGGAGCCTTGGAGCCTCGCAGAATATTCAGCATGCTGCAGAGGACAACCTTATTTTTATACAATGAACATGCTGCCGCCGCAAAAATATTGAGCAGCAAGCAGGAATAAAAAACGCAGCGTCAGGTGACGCGTTATTACGGGGAGTGAGAAAGGCACTCGACGTCGCAAACAACTCTGTTGTTTCTAGGAATAAACGTCTTTCGACTAATCTTGTGAATCCATTGACTCGTGCGCAAGCCGTCACGCTTGCCTCGAGATATCATGAATACCGCATAACCATCTTCAGGTCGCTTGCTGCAGTTGTACGCGCAACAGCACGGCATAGAGCTTGCACGCTGCAATAAAAGCACAGCGCGCAATATTCGCTCGCCGAGACTAGGGGAAAAATGGCGCGACGGAAAAAGAAAACACAAGGAAAACGCCGGACGCGCGTCGGTTTCCAATGGCAACGGCAGGGAGACCAATCGTCGCTCAGGAAATCGGGCGGAGAGCCGGCCTTCAGCGAAGGGGCGCGCAAGGGGCGAGGAGGAGGCGAGGAGGTAGCGCGGCGGCGGCAAAGTTCAATCGTTGGCGTAACTTTCAAAGTATCAAGGGGTTTTAGGGCACCCTCGATACCAGCGCCGCCGTACAGGGTGGTGACACCCTTTGGCATGCCTCGTGCCGCCGCGCTCGCCATCTTGGGGCAAGTCGCTTCGGGCCGTTGCTGCGGAGTGTCCGAAGCGGTTGCGCTGTGCGATTGAACTGTGTTCAGTCGCGAAAACTAGCATGCCAGGCTGTTGTGTTCCATTGTGTGCTGGCTCAGCAAAAAGAAAAAAAAAAGGAGCCAGATGTTTTCGTTCTTCATGGGATAAGAGACGGAGAAATGTATGGGACGCGAAAGTGAAGCGTGAAGACTGCGAAGTAAGCCACAATACCTGTGCTTCTTTTATGCATTCATAATTTTTTTGAGCGAATAGGTGCATTTCAATCGTGTAAAAAGCTCTAGCGCAGACACAGACCACTAAAAAGATGACAAACACAAACAAGCGCTTGCGTATGTGCGCGCGTCGTCTTTCTTGCGGTCTGTATCTGTTTATACGAAATCGTTTTAAAAGATATTTTTGTACTTTTCTAATGCAGTTACCCACTTCTGTTTGGAATGACATTATCTCACCCCGCTTCACCCACCTGCTTGTAAGCACGAGCTTTGCACGGTTTTTGGCTTCCCCATCTAGCATTGTGCGCAACCGATTTTGGTCTGCCTTCTTCAACGTTGAAGCAGGTCGAAGCATCGCATCGCCTGGCATCGCGAGTAGCGCGCTGTGTTTTTAAGTGTAAATTTTGAATTTTTAGCGTACGTGAGGGCTTATAAACTAAATATATGGACAATTGCGTCTGCTTATGTTGTAGTCACTCGGGGAAATTTAGTGCAACTTTCAGTGAGTGACACTCGACTTTAGTATCATACGCGTATCTCCCACAATAATATCTGTTGTTGAGGATCTCCCTTTCTGTGTTCATAGCCGCACCAAGAACATGTGGAGAAGGTCGAGCCTGGTATTTGTCAAAGGAATGCATCATTGTGCCCTTTCGATCGCTCCCCTTTACACTCGATCTTGAAAGCTGGTGGCAACCGCCGAGGCTTCAGATTCACACAGATTACATTTCCTCTGTTCTCCTCGGGAAATAATACATTTGAGAGCGACGGATGGCATGTCATCTCGCGACAGAGTAGGAAGTGAGACGCAGTTTGTAACAATTCCATCATCATCATCAGCCTGATTATACCCACTGCAGGGCGAAGGCCTCTCCCATATTTCTCCACTTAACCCGGTTCTGTGCTAGCTGCATCCACTTGACTCCTGCGAACTTCTTAATCTCATCCGCCCACCTAACTTTCTGCCGCCCCCTGCTACGCTTTCCTTCCCTTGGAATCCAGTTTGTTACCCTCAGCGACCATCGGTTATCCTCTCTTCGCACTACATGTCCTGCCCTTGTCCATTTCCTCTTCTTAATTTCCACTAGAATGTCGGTAACTTGAGTTATTTCTCTGACCCACTCTGCACGCTTTCTATCTCTTAATGTTACCCCTACCATTTTTCGTTCCATAGCCCTCTGGGTTGTCCTCAACTTAAGTAGAACTCTCTTGGTTAGCCTCCACGTTTCAGCCCCATAGGTGAGTACAGGCAAGATGCAACTGTTGTATACTTTCCTCTTGAGCGATACCGGTAAGCCAAGCTGCTAGTCATAATCTGCGAGTGCTTGCCAAATGTGCTCCATCCCAATCTTATCCTTCTTGTTGTTTCCTTTTCATGGTCCGGATCTGCGGTTACTACCTGTCCTAAATAGACATATTCGCCTACTACTTCCAGTATTTCGCTACCTAATGTAAACTGCTGTTCCTTCCGAGGCTGTTGAACATTACTTTAGTCTTCTGCATATTGATTTTCAAGCCTACCTTTCTACTTTTTCTGTCTAGGTCATCAATCATTATTTGCAGTTCATCCCCCGAGTTGCTTAGCAAGGCAATGTCATCAGCAAATCGCAGATTACTGAGGTATTCTCCATCTACCCTTATCCCTAACTGCTCCCATTCCAAGTCTCTGAATAGTTTCTCTAAACAAGCTGTGAATAGTACTGGGGAGATTGTGTCTCCTTGCCTAACACCTTTCTTTATGGGTATTTTGTTACTTTCTTTATGCAGAACTATGGTTGCTGTGCAGCCACTATATATATCTTCCGGCACTTTCACGTACGGCTCGTCTACCCCCTGATTTCGCAATGCATGCATCACCGCCGATGTTTCAACTGAGTCAAATGCTTTTTCGTAATCAATGAATGCTATGTATAAGGGCTGGTTATATTCCGAGCATTTTTCTATCACCTGATTGATGGTATGGATATGATCGATAGTAGAGTACCGTTTCCGAAACCCTGCTTGATCCTTTGCTTGATTGCAGTCTAAGGTTGCCCTGATTCTATTAGCGATTACCTTAGTAAATACCTTATACGTAACAGACAGTAAGCTGATTGGTCTGTAATTTTTAAGGTCTTTAGAGTCCCCTTTCTTGTCAATGAGGATAATGTTTGCATTCTTCCATGGTTCCGGTACCGTCGATGACACCAGGCACTGCGTATACAGGGTGGCCAGTTTTTCTAGCACGATATCCCCCCCGTACTTCAGCAAATCTGTAGTTATCTGATCCTCTCCGGCTGATTTCCCCCTTTTTATAGTTTCTAGTGCTTTCTTGACCTCGTCCTTCGTCACTGGTGGAACGTCTGACTGTTTTTCCCTACTGCCAATCTCATTACGGTCCTGACTACTTTGGCTACTGTAGAGATCTGTATAGAACTCCTCGGCTACTTTGACTATCTTGTCCATATTAGTGATGACGTTGCCCGCCTTGTCCCTTATCGCATACATCTGGTTTTTGCCTATGCCCATTTTCTTCCTTACCGCTTTAAGGCTTCCCCCGTTCTTTACAGCATGCTCAATTTTCTCCATGTTGTACTTCCTTATATCGGCCACCTTGCGCTTATTGATTAGCTTTGATATCTCGGCCATTTCGATCTGGTCTGTTGGATTGTAAGCTTTCATACTCTGGCGTTTCTTAATCAAATCTTTCGTCTCCTTAGACAGCTTACCGGTATCCTCTCTAACTATCCTACCGCCTACTTCTACCGCGCACTCAGTAATGGTATCTCTGAAATTATTGTTCCTTCCCTCTAGGGTAATGTCGCCATCCTCAGTTAGAGCTGAATACCTATTCTGTAGCGAGATCCTGAACTCTTCTGCCCTCCCCCTCACCGCTAATTCGTTGATGGTTTTCTTTCTTACTAATTTGTTGCGTTCCTTCTTCAGATTTAGGCTAATCCGGGACCTCACCATCCTGTGGTCACTGCATCGCACTTTCCCGATTACCTCTACATCCTGCACAATGGCGGGGGTTGAACACATTATGAAGTCGATTTCATTTTTAGTCTCTCCGTTAGGACTTTTCCATGTCCATTTCCGGTTCTTCCGTTTGCTGAAGAAGGTATTCATGATTCGTAAGTTATTGCGCTCTGCAAACTCAACTAGTAACTCCCCCCTGCTATTCCTAGAATCAATGCCATAGTCACCTACTGCCTTGTCTCCTGCCTGTTTTTTCCCTACCTTGGCATTGAAGTCGCCCATTAGTACAGTATACTGCGTCTTTACTTTTCGCATTGCCGGTTCTACATCTTCGTAGAAGCTTTCGACTGCCTGGTCATCATAACTACATGTAGGTGCATAGGCCTGTACAACCTTCAGTTTATACCGCTTATTAGGCCTAATTACGATGCCTGCCACCCTCTCATTAATACTATAGAATTCATCTATATTACCCGCTATATACTTATTGACAAGGAAACCTACTCCTAGTTGCCGCCTCTCTGGTAAACCTCGATAACACAGTACATGCCCATCATTCAGTACAGTATATGCCTCATTCGGCCTCCTAACCTCACTAAGCCCTATGACATCCCATTTCATGCCCTCTAGTTCCTCTAACAGCACTGCTAAACTAGCTTCACTAGCTAGGGTTCTAGCATTAAACGTTGCCAGGGTCAGTTTCCAATGGCGGCCTGTCCAGCGGAGCCAGGCTTTCTTAGCACCCCCTGCTGCGTCACAGGTCTGACCGCCGCCGTGGTCAGTTGTTCCGCAGCCGCTGGTGACTGAGGGCAGGGGTTTTATGGAGCTTATCATAGGAGGTTGTGGCCAATTACTTCACCAGGGTGGCCAACTCCTGTTCTGGTGAGGGAGTGCGTTGCCGGAGGTGTTCACCGGCATCAGGTCGCACCCCAAACCTGTGTATGCGATTCCATCGACACGCGGATTTTTTTTTTTTTTTTCATCCGGTGGAGAATTGCGCGGCACCGGGATTTGAACCCCGGTCCTCTTGCATGCGAGGCGGATGTTCTATCGCTACGCCACCGCTGCATATTGTAACAGTTATACAATTGTAACAATTGTTAGAATAATAATAATAATAATAATAATAATAATAATAATAATAATAATAATAATAATAATAATAATAATAATAATAATAATGTAACAATTATTTTGGTCGAAAAAAAAAAAACACCCCGTGAGTTGGCCGCGCTGGAATTTGGCAAGTGGGCTTATCGTTAGTACAATATTTCGCGAAACCGAGATAACAGGTCCCCTGAAGCCGTTCTTTTTTAATTATACACAGGAGCAGTTTTACGCGAGGTTTTTGAGATTCGCAATAATATAAAAAGTTGGGTTCTCACGAAAATTAGGTCGTTTTAAGCATATGATTGGCAGCTCGACAAGTCTCAAAGAAACTGCTCTCGTGAGCTGGAAGGTGTAGCGGCATCATCTTGTGAAAGCGGTCGTGAGGAAGCAAGGTTCTTGCGCAGTACAACAGTTCATCCCGAATGCAGCTTTTCCTTCCCTGTGTTATTAATTACGCATCGCGAGGTGATATTCACACCCTGTTGTCACCGCAAGTACTCGTCGGAGGTTAAGCTAAATTTGACCGCCTGACACCCGAATTAGTGCAGTCGCTGGTTTGGCATCCATGGAAAAATTTTGCGATCGTACATGTAAATATCGCATTGCTTCCATAATGTTTTTATTATTTCATTCATTTGCGTGCACACTACAAAATACGCAAAATGACTGTTTCGCCGCCTATCTCATTTCAGCGCCAGTTCGAGGGCAAACACAGTGTATGGACGGTGGCTCCTCAAGTCAACAGCTGTCCCGACATTGTTTGATTGCGTGTAAAAAATTTTGCGCGGGATACCCAAAGCTTATGAACAGACTGTTAGAGCGGTTTGGGACGATGCGCTTGCGCATTTACTTCAGTTGGGTAAGTCAGCCAGAAAAATCGAATGATGGGTACGGCAGCAAAACTGTAGCTGGCCCCAACATTTATTAAAAGATGTCTCCTAGGCGTGCATCTAAAATCAGCTTCAAATGCCGTGTGCATCAGCATGCAACATGTGTCAAAGGTTGATTTACGCATCGTTTTTTGCTATGTCTTTTCTACGGTTTACGATGGGCCATTGCGATACAAATTATTTTCGATATACGGCTCCCTGAAACGTACACATGGTTGTTGATCTATAGCAATAGACGCAATTGAATGTTGTGCACCTCATAAACTCATTCGTGTCCGGCAGTGCAAAATGCATTGTTTTATAAAACAGCCAGTCGTCAAAATAACCGCATTTGAGCATCCGAGACGACGAACGAGTAAATGCTTACCATCTGCAATTTGATCATTTCCTCTTAGAACTACGCATGTTAGCAAGCAGTAGTTGCTTTCACTTTTTTTTTCGAGCAAAAACGCGTCCAGGATTGCGAGTATGTGTGTAAAAACGGTACACAGTTGAGCCTGCTAGCGCAAGCGCGTGCTGAACAAGAAATCGGACCGACGCTCCATAGCCCGCCGTATCTGAGCTTGCCCCAACATGGCGCCGTCGAAGGCGGTGTCTCCACCCTGAACGTCTAGCCGGGCAGAGATAACAGCGCCGCGGTGCGGCCCGGCAGCCGCTCCGCGGACTGAAGCCGTGGGCTGTGTATTTTTGAAAACCACTGTACCTTCCATGGGCTCCGCCAATTTTGTAATGCATGAATCGCCTGGTGACTGTCATCACCAGTCCTGACGCCATGATCGGATGTGACGTCACCATGTGATGGCGTCATAGGCATTCATGTTTCATGACTCATGCATACTTAGTCATGACTAATAAGTAATTAGAACTATATAGTGACTAGTTAATCATTATTTAGCACTGGTTACTAGTTAGCCATTAGTATCGGTTAGTGACTAGTTCCATTAGTACTAGTGAAGGTTCGTGGTGCTTGGTACAGCTTAATCGTTAACAAGAAAGTGTGACACCCTCTGCTGCTGCTGACAACAATGAGGCATTAGAAGAAATCCTGTCATCACCAGGAATCGAACCTGCATCCCTCGGATCCCCATCGAGCGCTTTGCGCCACGCCGAAACCACGGTCTCCGAGATCACCTCCGCGCGCGCATGAACACGCGCGTAGGGGTGATCTCAGAGGCCATGGTGAACAGACTTGGTCTCAAGCAGAGCACGGAGGAGGGAAGACCCGTTCGACCTTAAGGCACCTGTGTTGTTCCCGCTGGCCGTGTGTACCTGGCGTACTGAACAGGCTAGAACGTCTCGGTCGCGACGCTAAGGGCGCAGCATTGTGGTGGAGGAGCCGGGTAATGATCCCTGGCGCTACACTCAGCACCGATACAACTTGAGCCTCGCCGGAGTCGTCGCCTTGCGGGCCTCGAACCGCAAACCAGCGCCATGCAATCGGCTAATGATCCGCAAGCAGTCCGTGGTGACGCGGTGATCCAGGCTGAAGACCGGCCTGCGGGTGCAGTGAACGGTTCCTCGCGTCACTATTTATTTATTTATTTATTTGATCATACTGCGGACCCAGTGAAGGGTCCTGGCAGGAGGGGCAACAATTCCAAAAGAAAACAGAAAAGCATGAAGTGCAAAAACATGAACATAAAATTTACACAAGTACAAGCAAGATAGCAAATCAATGCACGGCCTTTTCTAAGGAGTCCTGAAGGGATAATAATGGCAGGTTATTCCATTCGGTTATGGTGCGCGGGAAAAAAAGAAAATTTGAAAATGTTAGTTCTGGCAAAGTAAGGTGTTAGTGATTCGGTGCGCGTATTTCTTGTTGCCCTAGACGATGCCGGTTTAAGATACAAATCAGGAGCCATCGATAATTTATTATTTTTTAGTAGAAAGAGGAATTTTAGCTTGTGTATTCTGCGCCGAGATTCAAGGGACTGCATGTTATGTTTAAGCATTAGGGTAGATGATGAGTCAGTGCTGCGATATTTAGAAAATATAAACCGAACAGCCTTGCGTTGAATTCTTTCGAGAACATTAATGTTAGTTTTAGTGTGCGGACCTTAAACAGTGCACGCGTACTCAAGTTTAGGTCTAATCATGGTGTTATATGCTAGCTGTTTGACGTCGGAAGGAGCTTGTTTTAACTTATGTCTAAGAAAACAAAGGTTACGGAAAGAAGATGAGCATACAGTGTCAATATGTTTGTTCCAGCTAAGTTTATTCGTTAGTGTTACACCGAGGTATCTGTAATCTTCGACTTCTGAAAGGTTCCGGGTGGGAAGACTGTATGAAAAAGAATGGCGGTTCTTTTTGTTCGTAATCCGCATAAATACTGTCTTGTCAGCATTTAATTCCATTCCCCATTTATTACACCATTCGCTAATACTATATAAGTTAGAATTAAGTAAAATCTGGTCGCCTGGAACATTAATTTCATTACACAAAGCACAATCCTCGGCAAATAATCTAATTTGAACAGGGTGAGTAATGACGTCGGTAATATCATTAATATAGATAAGAATGAGTAGTGGCCCAAGGACACTGCCCTGCGGGACACCGGAGGTTACTGTAAGTTGGCTGGAACAGTGACCATCGATACTGACATATTGAAATCGGTCGGATAAATAAGCTGAAACCCAGTTAATAATAAATGAAGGGAGACCAATTGTTTCTAGTTTATGGATAAGTTTACTGTGCGGAACTAAATCAAAGGCTTTCTTAAAATCTAGAAATATGACGTCTACTTGGCCGGAATTGTCAAGAACCTGAGCAAAATCGTGAATGACAGATGTAAGCTGGGTGACTGTGGAAAAGCCTTTCCGAAATCCATGCTGGAATGGCGATAATATGTTGTTGTCGTCAAGGAAGGTTTTTATGAAATTAGCTATAATATGTTCAAGAAGTTTGCAGCATGAAGAGGTCAACGATATGGGGCGATACTTATTAAACAATGCGGCATCGCCTTTCTTATGATGGGTACTACACGGGCAACACTCCAGTCAGAAGGCAGACTTGAAGACAAGAGAGAAGCTCGAAAAATGATCTTAAGAAAGTCAGAAATCATTTCAGCATAACGATGTAAAAAAGAATTAGGTAAATTATCAGGGCCAGGACTTGCTTTTGTTTTAAGATTCAACAACATTGCAAACGCACCAGGTTGAGACACAAGATCATGTATGGGCTGTGAACAAGAAACAGGAGTTACAAAATTATCTGCAGGTGTGGAAAACACGCTGTGAAAATGTAAATTAAACTTTTCAGCAATATCTGTCTTGTTGCTGAGCAGCGCCCCCTCGTGCCTCATCGAAGGTAGGGATTTCTTCTGTTTGCTGAGAAAATTCCAGAATTTCTGAGGGGCATTATGTATAAACTTCGGCAAAATAGTTCGAAAGTAATGGTGCTTCGCCGCTGCTACTGCTTTAGTCAAAGAAACCTGCTTCATTTCGATGGTGCTGCGGGGAACACGTGCTCTTCTTAAGCGTTTGAGTCTTCTTTTTTGATGCAAGATATCCCGCGTAATCCAGAGATTAGATTTGCCAGTTCTCTTTATTCTTGATGGAATAAATTGATTGATACAATGTGTGGCCATGTGTTTAAATTTAGACCCCAGAGCAGACGGGTCACTTCCTTCAAAGCTGCTAAGACACAGATCTAAATAATCTAGCACGCTCTCATCCCTGGCACGCGAGAAATCTTTTACAAGTACGGTTTTCGACTGTCCCGCAAGTTTATCAGCAACAAAATCGCAAGTAAAATACACCATCTTATTGTCACGTGGTGGTGACCAGGGTCGATGACACAAATGTAGACACAGGCTTGATGGTACGGAAAGTAACTCTTTATTGGGCTGACTTGCGCCCGCAAAAGAACTAAGCAACTCGGCGGCGGCGATAGCAACAAACGTGCTCGTCGGACAAAGAATGCTCGTCACACTCGGCAACGCTCAATTTAAAGGCTGCACAGAACAATCTAGATAGCGTCGCAAACAGCTACCAGCACGGGCTGGAACATTGTGGAAAGACACCCGAGTGGCCGGAACCTTCGAGACAGATCTCGGTGCATCTTGCGCTATAACAAAACTGATAAAGGTGTGACTCGTGACATCGAGCATTAACAAACAAAGATTACGGAACTGATACGCGGTCCCGAATCAGAGTGATAAGCCTGTATGCCGGCGGCTGTTAAAAAACAACAAATACTGTTTTGAAGGTTTCGCGGCATTACTCCCCCCTTAAAAAAACATCGCCTCGACGTTCCAAAACAAAGAAACCTAAACACTGCAAAGTTTAAACACCACGCGTGTAATATGGCTTCATTCGTACAACATGTACAATTTCTGGGCGTGCGCGTCGCCGTTGTGATGCTGACGTTCCGCCGGGAATGACTTCATAGTCCAGTGGTCTGACGCGGCGAAGGATTTTGTATGGCCCAAAGTATCGACGCAACAACTTTTCACTTAATCCGCGACGGCGAATTGGTGTCCAAACCCAGACTTGGTCTCCTGGATTGTACTCTGCGTGGCGTCGTCGTAAATTGTATCGTCGGCTGTCGGTGCGCTGGTCTTTAATACGCAGCCGTGCGAGGCGTCGGGCTTCCTCTGCACGCTGCTGGTAGGCGGCGACGTCAAGGTTGTCTTCGCTGGTTACGTGCGGCAGCATTGCGTCGAGCGTCGTCGTGGGCTCCCTGCCGTACACAAGCTTAAACGGGGTCGCTCTGGGCGTCTCCTGGACTGCCGTGTTATACGCGAAGATCACGTACGGCAAGATGGCATCCCAGGTCTTGTGTTCAGCGTCGACGTACATAGCGATCATGTCCGCGATCGTTTTGTTAAGGCGCTCCGTAAGGCCATTGGTCTGGGGATGGTACGCAGTTGTTCGTCGATGGCTTGTGTGACTGTATTCCAGGATGGCTTGCGTCAACTCTGCCGTGAACGCCGTTCCCCTGTCCGTGATGAGCACTTCTGGGGCGCCGTGTCGCAAGAGAATTTGTTCGACAAAATATTTGGCGACTTCTGCCGCGGTACCATTTGGTAGTGCTCTTGCTTCGGCGTAACGGGTAAGGTAGTCAGTGGCCACGATGAACTACTTGTTACCCATAGACGAAGATGGAAAGGGGCCGAGGAGATCCATCCCAATTTGTTGAAAGGGCAGGATTGGGGGCGGAATCGGGTTTAGTAGTCCTGCTGGTCTGATCGGCGGCGTCTTGCGTCGTTGGCATTCACGACACGTCTTCACGTAATGGGCAACTTCGGCAGGCAGTCGCGGCCAGTAATACTCCTGGATTCGACGCAACGTGCGCGCAAATCTGAGGTGGCCTGCTGTGGGCTCATCGTGCAACGCCTGCAGAATTTCTTGCCGAAGGGTTTTAGGCACTACCAGAAGCTGCGCGGTCTTGTTGGGTGCGAAGTTCTTCTTCACGAGGAGGCCATTGCTTAACGTGAAGGATGATAAATGTCGCCTGAACACACCAGGAGGGGAAGCGGTCTTTCCTTCCAAGTAATCGGCTAGCGCTTTCAGCTCAGGGTCTGATCGCTGTTGTTCTGCGAAACTGCTGGCGCTTACCGGTCCCAAAAAGGCGTCGTCGTCATCGTCCTTCGGGGGAGCATCGACAGGAGCGCGGGATAAGCAGTCTGCGTCGGAATGCTTCCGGCCCGACTTATAGACTACAGTCATGTCAAATTCTTGAAGTCGTAGGCTCCATCTGGCAAGGCGGCCGGAAGGATCTTTCAAATTAGCCAGCCAGCAGAGCGCGTGATGGTCGCTTACCACCTTGAATGGTCGGCCGTATAGGTATGGACGAAACTTAGAAGTGACCCAGATGATTGCAAGACACTCCTTCTCGGTCGTCGAGTAATTGACTTCGGCTTTTGTGAGGGACCTGCTAGCGTAGGCGATTACTTTCTCCTGTCCGGCACTCTTCTGGACGCGAACGGCTCCTAGGCCCACACTGCTCGCGTCGGTGTGAATTTCGGTCTCGGCGTTTTGATCAAAGTGGTCAAGTACAGGAGGGCATTGCAGGCGGCGCTTAAGTTCGTCGAAGGCTTCTCCTTGCGGCGCTTCTTATTTAAAAGCTACGTCAGCCTTTGTAAGCTGCGTCAACGGTGCGGCGATCCGCGAAAAGTTTCTGACAAATAGTCGATAATAAGCGCACAGCCCAAGGAATCGGCGCACAGCTTTCTTGTCGGCAGGCGGTGGGAATTGTGCGATTGCAGCTGTTTTCTCCGGGTCTGGGCGAATACCATCCTTGCTAACGATGGTACCTAGGAACCGGAGTTCTTCGTAGGCGAAGTAACACTTCTCTGCTTTTAGCGTTAGTCCCGATGACTTGATGGCTTCCAGCACTGTCTGTAGTCGTTTTAGGTGGTCTTCAAAGTTTGACGAGAAGACAACAACGTCGTCCAAATATACCAAACAAATTTGCCACTTCAAGCCTGCCAGGACTGTGTCCATTACTCGTTGAAACGTGGCTGGTGCGGAGCAGAGGCCAAATGGCATCACCTTGAACTCATAAAGGCCGTCCGGTGTGATGAATGCGGTCTTCTCGCGATCTCTTTCGTCGACCTCAATTTGCCAATATCCGCTCTTCAGGTCCATCGATGAGAAGTACCTTTCATTGCAGAGCCGGTCGAGAGTGTCATCGATACGGGGAAGCGGGTAGACATCCTTCTTCGTTATGCTATTCAAGCGGCGGTAATCAACGCAGAAGCGAAGTGTGCTGTCTTTCTTCACCAAAACGACTGGTGCCGCCCAGGGGCTGTTCGATGGCTGGATTACGTCATCACGCAGCATTTCGTCAACTTGATCGCGAATGGCCTGCCGTTCTCGCGGCGATACACGGTAGGGGCTTTGACGCAGAGGTCGGTCGTGTTCGTCCGTTATAATGCGGTGCTTGGCCAGTGGTGTTTGTCGTACCTTCGATGATGACGAGAAGCACTCCCGGTACTTTCGAAGAAGACTGCGAATCTGGTTTTTCCTGCTGTGGGTCAATACTGGGTTGATGTCAAATGTGGGCTGACGGAATTGGTCCGGTGCGTCTTCCAGTGGTTGGTCGTGGAGGGCGAATACGTCTTTGAGGTCCGCTAATTCGTCGAGAAAAGCGATGGTCGTGCCCTTGTTGAGATGCCGGTATTCTTCAGTGAAGTTTGTTAGCAGCACCTGAGCTTGTCCTCTCCGGAATTTCGCGATGCCTCTTGCGATGCCGATACCTCGTTCCAAGAGCAATTGGATATTTCCTTCGACGATGCCTTCAGCGGTTTCGATGTCTGTGCTACCTACGCTGACGGCGACGCTTGATCGGGGCGGCACGGTCAATTCTCCGTCGAGGACGTTTAGAGCGACGTGTTGCGTCGAAGCCGTCGTAGCAGGTATGGCTTTGCCAGCAGAGAGCTTGATGAGCTTGGATCGGAGGTCGATGATAGCCCTATTTTCATTTAGGAAGTCCATGCCTAAAATCAGGTCGCAGGAACACGGCTGCAAGACCACAAAGCTGGGGAGGTAAGTACGCCCATTTACGGTTATTCTTGCAGTACATCGTCCCGATGGAGTAATCAGGTTGCCACCTGCGGTGCGAAACAGCGGGCCATCCCAAGCGGTTGTAACTTTCCTGAGATGGGAAGCTAACGGTCCACTGATGACTGAATAGTCAGCTCCAGTGTCTACAAGGGCAGTGACTCTGCGACCGTCGATATCAACTTCAAGGTCACTTGTTCGCGTCCTCGCATTGCACGTGGCCTTAGTGTCCGATCTCGGCTCCGTCGTTTCGTCAGGTCATGGCCGGGGCATACCGTTGTTACTTCGCTGGGCGGCGCTTGCACTTTGGTCGTGTTGTCGTCGATGTCGTCGTGTGGAGCGGCGATGAAATTGTTGCGTCGTCGTTAGTGGTCGTCGGCAGCGGAGGATCTTCGTCTTTTTGCCGTTGAGCAACCTCACCTCCAAAGGTTGCTGCCTTTAGTTTCCCCTACGGGGGCTAGGCGACCGTCCTTGCACGTAACCGCGGCCCGGCGACGCAAATCGGACATTGTACGGTGATGGAGAGCGTGACAGACGCCTTGGCGATGAGTGCTCTCCGCTGCGCAGGAAGTCGTTGATTTCCTGTGGTTGCTCGCCAGGACGGGGTCGTGGGGCGTCGACAGCGAAACCACGGAGGCCGATCCGCCTGTACGGGCAGTGACGGAGGATGTGTCCTGCCTCAGCACAATGGAAGCAGAGCGGTCGGTTTTTTGCTGTCCTCCAGGCGTCGCACTTTCTGGGGCTTGAGGGTCGTTGGTAGGCTTGGCGGGCGGGGGCCAAGGGGCGGTTTTCAGGAACAGGACGGTAGCGGCGAGGGTTCGGAAAGTCATCACGTCGGGGCGCAGGGCGACGTAATGCACCAGCGTAGTTCATCGCTGTTGCCTCTTGTGCTGGAACAGTCGCAGCCGTCGCTTGAGGAACGCCCAGCACCTGCTGGACTTCTTCACGGACGACGTCCGCGAGCGTCGCCACCTGGGGTTGTTGCGATGATGGTAGCATTCGGCGGAGCTCCTCTCGCACGATCTCCCGGATGAGGTCCCGAAGGTTCTCTCCGCTTGCAGATGCGTTGGGATAGTGGGTTGAGCAGTCCGGCTGAAGTGGTCGCTCGTAGTGGCGCATCCGGGTGGCCAACGTCTTCTCGATAGTAGACGCTTCTGTTTCGAATTCCGCCACAGTTCTTGGCGGATTTCGCACAACACATGCAAAGAGCGACTATTTAACGCCTCGCAATAAAAGTTTGACTCGGTCACCTTCGGTCATATTAGGGTTGGCGCTGCAAAAGAGGCGCTTCATCTCCTCAACGTACGCCAGGACAGGCTCGTTAGGGAGTTGAAGTCTTGACTGAAGGAGGGCCTGGGCTGTTTCCTTTCGGACGACGCTTGAAAAGGCAGTCAGAAACATTTCCTTGAAAGTCTCCCAATCCTTTATAGTTGCCTCATGATTTTCGAACCAAACTCGGGCATGTCTTTGAAGAACAAAGTAGACTTGCCTAAGTTTCGCAGCGTCATTCCAGCCGTTGAATTCTGCCACACGATCGAAAAGGTCTATCCAGTCTCTCGCATCTTCATCCGGTCGTCCATGGAAGCAGGGGGGCTCACGGGGCTGGACGAAAACAACCGGTGCTGTAGGCTGGGCCATTGTCAGCGTCGATGCCTTCCGAGATCGAATGGGGTCAGGCAGCAGACCGTGTTCGGGTTGTAGGCCTTGAAGTCGGCGGCTGGCTCGGTGACCTGTAGGCTGGTCTTCCAGGGCGACGGGAACACGGCTTGGGTCTTCGCTCGAAGGATCAAAGGCAGCACCTCCACCAGATGTCACGTGGTGGTGACCAGGGTCGATGACACAAATGTAGACACAGGCTTGATGGTACGGAAAGTAACTCTTTATTGGGCTGACTTGCGCCCGCAAAAGAACTAAGCAACTCTGCGGCGGCGATAGCAACAAACGTGCTCGTCGGTCGTCGGACAAAGAATGCTCGTCACACTCGGCAACGCTCAATTTAAAGGCTGCACAGAACAATCTAGACAACGTCGCAAACAGCTACCAGCACGGGCTGGAACATTGTGGAAAGACACCCGAGTGGCCGGAACCTTTGAGACAGATCTCGGTGCATCTTGCGCTATAACAAAACTGATCAAGGTGTGACTCGCGACATCGAGCGACAAACAAAGATTACGGAACTGATACGCGGTCCCGAATCAGAGTGATAAGCCTGTATGCCGGCGGCTGTTAAAAAACAACAAATACTGTTTTGAAGGTTTCGCGGCATTATGATCAGACAATCCTTGATGGATCGAAACAGTAAATATTTCAAGAGAACGGCTCACAAAAATCAAGTCAAGAACGGAATTAGATGAACCATGAATACGTGTAGCTTTTCCTACTATTTGTTTTAAATTGTTACACAGCATGATATCAAACAAATGGCCAGAATGTGCGCAGTGACGTGAGACAGCAGAAGCTAGATCCCAATTGATACCGGGTAAGTTAAAATCACCAACGAGAAATATGTTATTTTGTTTGAAGGATGACATGTGTTCCTACAAATCGCGTAAGAACTTAGGAGGAGAATCTGGAGCACGGTAAACCGCGACTAGAAGGATGGAACGGCCCCGAAAAAGTAGCTTAAGCGAGATGCTTTGGTGATCATCGATTTGTTGAGTAAAAGACGTCTGAATATTGTTTTTAACGAGGACCGCCACTCCCCCACCTTTTGATAATCTGTCACGGCGAAATACTTGATAAGATGGGGGGAAAATGTCTTTATTTTCTATTTCCTCGCGTAGCCACGTCTCCGTGATGACAACACGCGGATTGTAACTAAGAAGAATAGATTCAAGCTGTTCGCTTTTATTGACAATGCTGCGCGCATTTATGTTTAGAAGTCTGAATTCTTTTTTTATCTGCTCACTGTGTCAGTCATTCTGTTGTGTACGTTGCGATGATAGTTTCACCCTTGTGCTTGTGATGTCATCCCATGAAAACATTTGGCCCGCCACTACCAATTTATCACTCACCAATTTAACTTTCATTTTTTTGTCCCTTTCTGCTTTGGCACTCTCCCTTAAAAGTTTTAGTTTCCTAAGAGTTTCTTTCGAATAGTCGTTTTGAATAGACACATTCTTTCTTTTGAGCTTGTATGCGTTTTTAAGGACTGCCTGTTTTTCTTTATAGTCTTGAAAAAATATTACTACAGGCCTGCTGTCACTGCTTTTTCCTAAACGATGAATTCTTCCCACAGAACAGCAATGGACATCAAGCGTTTCAGAGAAGATTTCAGTCAGGACCTGCTGTTTTAGGTCAGATTCTGTCTCATTTGGCTCCTCACATACTCCGAAAACGACCAAATTGGAACGCCTACTGTAATCTTCCATATGAACCAGTTTTGATTTTAAGTCTTGAATAGCGCGTTCCATGTGATCAATTCGCTCAGTTTGTTTTTCGAAATCAGCAAAGCGCGTACTCAAGTCAGATATTGTTTTCTCTAAATTCCCTTGCAGCGCTCTGAGGGCTACAATCTCGGCCGTTAACTTAGTATGTGCTGTGACTAACTGCTTTAGTAGTTCTGAAGCGTTTTCATTGGAATGATCGGGTCCAGGGTTGGATTCAATATCGCCACATAAGAGTAGCGTGCAAACACAAAACACATCTTTGACAGTGCTAACGCAGCGCTGTGGGCACGGCAGGACCAAAAGTCCGCGGCAGTCACTTCTAAATGTAGTGGAATAACCACCAACCTGTGCAAAGCAGAAGAACGAAGCATAAGGCAACATTCCTATGCGCGGTCCGCTGTGCCCACTGAAGCTGAATCCTGGCTGTCGGTCTTTTAAACGGGGGTCCGGAAAGTTCACGTGGAACGAGGCGGTGCTTGCAGAAGGTAGTCGTTTCGCCAGAAAACGAAATCCCCGGCGTCCGGTACCACATCATCCTGAAGGCACGTGTCGACTGATGTGGCATCTTGCGGAAGGGTCAGTTCGGACGAACCGAGCAGAAAAGTCTGTGCAAAGCAGAAGAACGAAGCATAAGGCAACATGCCTAGGCGCGGTCTGCTGTGCCCACTATCGGGAACCTCGGACTTTCGCGGGAGCGGCAGGCGAGGACGTCGACGAGTGGTTGACCCACTCACTACCAACGGGTGAGCCGCTACAATCGATGGGACGCCGCCGCTCAGCTGGCAGACGTGGTTTTCTTCCTAACTCATACCGCTCTTGTTTGGTTCGAAAACCACGGGGACTCTTACCACCTGGGACCGTTTCGTTACCGAATTGCGCCAGTGCTTTGGCGACTGCCTTGCACGAAGGAAGCGTGCTGAACACGCGCTCGCGGGCAGAGCTCAACTACCGGGGGAAATAAAGTAGGACAGCTTCTGAAGGGCATCGCAGATGATGTTTACTATTTTCTAATTGCCAAAGATTGCCTGATAGCTGTTTGTGATGTAATTCGCCACGTTCGCACATTCGAGACATTGAAGACTCGTCGCATAACGCCAAAATTTGGGCTGCTCGCCAACGTTCCATCTGTGGCGAGCATTGAAGACAGCTTCATGGACTTGTCGTCGATGATCCGGCAAATAGTTCGCGAGGAACTGCAGCGGTTCGAACCCCCTGCACGGTGTCCGCCATCCTTGCCCTCTGACGTCGGCTCTCGAGGGGCTCCTCCTTGCTCCCCTCGATGCCCGCTCTGAATTCTATCAATACGGCACACGCCGACGCTTGCTCGAACAGCCCGACGCCAAGGTTCGATAGCCCTGGTCATGCGCCTTGCTACGACTATCTCGTCGCACTACGATCCGCACTATGAGTAGCGTCCTCAACCACCACCTGCTCGCTATTTCCGGCGTCCAGTTCGAAGGCCTGAAGATGAGTTTCGCTACCCAGTGCGCCCTGCTTCCTCGAAACCCTCCAGAGAACAAGGTTTTCGTCGCACAACCCCCGTGTGCCACCGCTGCGGCATTCAGGGGCACATAGCTCGATACTGTCGCAGCCGCCCACTCACCCGTTGCGATCGGCCCGTCCAACATGCTCTGCCACGTAACCGTTTTTACGACTCGCCTTGTCAATGGCCCCCATCTTCGTATGAATATCCTCAGACCGATGGACCGCGAAGCTGCTCTCCGACCGAAGTTTCTCACCACCACCTGCCTCTTCTGCGCGCCGCTCTCCTTCACCACGGCCACGGCGGCGGTCTTCATCGCCTCTGCCGGAAAACGAGTCGCACGGCCGCTGGAGCCTGTAGAAATTCCTCCATCTGTTATGTTAAAGAACATGGTGTATGTGCTTGTGGATGATGTGGCGAGAATAGCTTTTGTGTATACCGGGGAAACCATTTCAATAATGAGTTCATCGTTTAAGAAGCGGTTAGGACGCAAAGTTATGTTTGTTTGGGACAGAAATTTGAATTTTCATGGCGCGGGTGGTGAGGTGTCCGCTGGGAATGTGTAGTGCTTCAGTGTCTGGGTGGAACGGTATTCGCAGCGGAGTTTGCAGTACTTGCGCGATGTACGCATGACATAATGCTAGGTATTGACGTTTTGAGAATGTGTGACGCTTCGGTCGACTGCCGCTATGGGGAACTCTGCGTTGATGGTTCCCTTTCTTGTGGACTTTTAGAGGAGCCACACGTGTGTAAGGATGTGTTCTGCGTAACAGAGGATACCAATGGTCCAGCCCTGTCTATGGTGTGCGTCCCAGTTTTGTGCCCCAGCCGTGCCTCCGACACCTTCGACGCTACGGTGGCACCGCTCCATTTTAACTGTGCAAAGAAACACATTCTGGTTCCTCATTGCCTACTGTCAGTGGTCAATGGCTGCTCATGGCTGTGGACCATCAAATGTTCTTCGCAACCTGTAGTTTAGCGTGTGAATATGAAGATTGCGACGTGCAGCCAAGACGACGCTCCGTCGGTGGCTTTGGTTACTGATACACCTGGCGAAGTTGCTGCCGCTCCAGCCCCCAACTCACAACTGCGTCGGATGATCAGCCGCTCTCTAACCAGTGAACAACGGACGTTGTGGAGGCCTTACTGGTCAAGTATTCTTCCATCTTTGATTTTTCGGAGCTCAGCGGTTCACGGTGCATTCCCGTGACACGTACCCGGCATCGCATTGACACAGTTTACTCACACACAATTCCACAGAAGCCGTACAGAGTGTCGCCATCAGAACGCGAGGTCATCAGTGAGCAGGTTCGGGATATGCCGGAAAAGGGTGTTATTCAAGAGTCATGCAGTCCCCGGGCCGCCTCTGTAATTCTGGTCAAGAAGAAAGATGGCGCTTTTGCGTCGACTATCGCGGCCTGAATGCTGCAACAAAGAAAGACGTGTATCCCCTTCCCCGGATCGTTCTCCGCATCATACTTTTCATCCGTTGATCTGCGATCGGGATATTGGCAGATCCTTATGCACCCTGACGACAAGGAGCAAACGGCTCTTATCACTCCCGATGGCCTGTTTGAATTTAATGTAATGCCTTTCGGGCTCTGCAATGCTCCTGCAACTTGCGAGAGATTTATGGACGCGATCCTACGTGGGCTAAAATGGCAAATATGTATGTGTACCTCGATGATGTCATTTTTGGCCGGACATTCAATGAGCACAATGAAAGCCTCGCTCTCGTGCTGGACTGCTTCAAAAACGCCGGTCTAGTACTTAATTCGAAGAAGTGTCGCTTCGGTGAGCGTTAGACTGGTACTAGGACACCTCGTCGATGGTTAGATGGCATCCTCGAGGCACTGCAGATGAAGTTATGTGATGTTAGGAAGATAGTGAGTGACCGGAAAGTGTGGCGTGACATGGTCCATAGGGTCACGAAGAGTCGGACACGACTGAACGACTGAACTGAACTCACCTCATCGATCGTCAAGGCGTCAGACCTGACCCTCAAAAGACCGCGGCCGTTGCATCGTTTCCAACACCTCAGAACGTGAAGAAACTCCGAAGTTTCCTAGGACTGTGCTCATATTTCCGCCGCTTCATTCCCCGTTTTGCTGACATCGCTAACCCGCTTACGTGCCTTCTCCACAAAGACGCTCCCTTCGAGTGGACATCAGAGTGTGACTCTTCTTTTTGCCAGCTCAAGTTTTTACTAACATTACATGCGATTCTCCGGCATTTCAACCCTTCTGCTCCAACGGAACTTCACACGGACGCCAGTGGTGCTGGCATTGGTGGTGTGCTGATTCAGCGTTACGGCGACAAGGAACATTGCTTACGCCAGTCGTTCCTTGAGCAAACCTGAACACAATTACACAATTACACAATTACTGAGCAGGAATGCCTCGCTGTAGTTTTCGCCGCTCAGCGGCTTCACTGTTATCTATACGGGCGACCCTTCTGATCATCATTCCCTGTGCTGGCTGATAAACTTCCGTGACCCATCTGGCCGTCTTGCGCGGTGGGCAGTCCGTTTGCAAGAGTTCGATTACACAGTTTCATACAAGAGTGGACGCCGGCACGCTGACGCGAACTCTCTTTCACGTTTGCCGCTTCCCACGACGGAATGTGACGTCGACAATTTTGATCATTACATCGCAACGGTTTTACCTTCATACCCCGATACCCGTACGTTCCGCACTGAGCAGAGGAAGGACGAAGATCTGCAACCATTCTTTACCGCTGCAGGGGACCCTACAGCTTCTAGCCCCTATTGTATACGGTGTGGTCTTTTGTACAAAAAGGACTATTCAGCCACTGGTCTCCGCTACCTTCTGGTGGTGCCCATCAGCTTACGCTCCTCTGTTTTGCGCATTATGCACGACGACCCCACTTCAGGACATTTGGGATCTACGCGGACGGTCTATCGCATCCAAGAACGTTTCTACTGGCCGCGGATGCGTGAAACCACTGAGAAGTATGTGGCTAGCTGTACTCAGTGCGCGAGTCACATACGCCCCAACGGCACTTTGCCTGGTCTCCTTCATCCTGTGACGCCTCCAAGATCCCCTTTTGAGAAGGTCGCGGCACCTCTTGGGACCCTTTCCCAAGTCTCATTCTTGCAACCGCTGGATGGTCATCTGCACTGTGAGACGGCAGCTCTTTTTCCATCGGCTACTGCCCACCAAGTCTTCCTCTTCCTGCTGCTCTCTGTTATACTGCGCCATGGGCCTCCCCGAGTGTTGATCAGCGACCGAGGTCGTCAGTTCACCGCTGATGTTGTCGAAGAACTCCTTTGTTTGTGCCAAACGCATTTCCGACATTCTACCCCTTATCATCCGCAAACAAATGGGTTGACCAAGCGAACCAACATGCTTTCAATGTACGTTGCCGCCGACCACAAGGACTGGGACTCTGTGCTACCATTTATAACAAACGTGTACAATACCGCCCAACAGGACACAGCAAGTTACAGTCCATTCTTTCTCCTCTATGCCCGGTCTCCTCGACACACCCTTGACACCATCCTCCCGTTCTCCACAGACGACAATCCTGGGATTGCTGAGATCCTCTGCCGGGCTGAAGAAGCCCGCCGGATAGCCCGCCTGAGAACTCTCGCCTCACAAAAGCGCTCGAATCCCTGTACGACGACCTAAAGCCCCTCAATCCCGCTACGACGACCAAAGCCCCTCATCGCCACGCCACCTACCTCCTTGGCGAGATGGCTTGGCTTTGGCGTCCACTAAGGAAGTGTGGCTTAAGTGAGAAACTGCTAGCGCATTATGTCGGTCCCTATGCTATTCTCGAGAAAATTAGTGACCTCACCTATCGGATTGCGCGCCTCACCAAAAGTGGCCGACGTTCTTCACAAACTGAGCTTGCTCACGTCGTGCGTCTGAAACCCTGTCATCCTCGTGCTGACTATTGACTCGCCCGGAGGGCTTCGCCTGCGACGGGGGAAGTGTTACGGACTTGTTCTCAAACAGAGCACGGAGGAGGGAAGAAGGAAGAGGTTCGACCTTTGTCTTGTGGCACCCGTGTTGCTTCCCGCTGGCCGTGTGTACCTGGCGTACTGAACTTGCACTTCTCGGTCGCGACGATAAGGGCGTAACAATATAATTATCCTTCTCTACCGCGAGGATGGTAGTAACGATGACAATGATGACATTAGCAATGATAATGACGGGGCATTTAGTTGATAATGAGAGCAAACATGATGCACCGTGTGCAGCAGCAACGCTCTGGCTTTCGCATTTCTGGTGTGCAGATTCCAGTGCTTTCGGAATTTTCGTAATGCTCCGTGATGTGTACATTCTAGCTTTCCATGCAACCCGCCGCGGTGGCGCAGTGGTTAAGGAGCTCAGATGCTGGACCGAATCCTGACCGCGGCGGCCGCTTTTCGATGGAGGCGAACAGCGAGGCGCCCGTGCGATGTCAGTGCACGGTAAATAACCTTAAGTGGTCGAAATTTCCGGAGCCCTCCACTACGGCGTCTCTGATAGTCTGGTGTGTTGTCGGCCTAGTTGGTGCAGTACTTCTGCAGTATAGTCTGAGTCGCTTCGGAACGTTACAACCCCAGAAACCAAATCAAATGCACCTTTCCATGCAGTAAAGTATTTCTTTTCTCTAATCTACGGATTGCCTGCTTCGATGCTGTGCAATCTCGGGGTTTCACTTCTTCTGGCGGAAGCTCTTTGCTTTTGTGGACTCTTGTGGAGCTCGACTGTCCATATGTTGCTTTCACAGGTTCCTTTGGCGTTGATGCCGTCAGCTCGCGTCCTCGAAACCCGAACTTTGAAAACAACAAGTTCTTGTTCTGTTCTTCGAATCATTGCTAGTCTTTGAAAAAACTTGCTCCATAGAATTGGCGATTTACAGCAGGAAATTTTCATAAGATGCAAGAATTATGGAAGTGTATTTCTGCCTAATGACGGAAAGTTTTTAACGCGATAGCGTGCTAAGGTACTTTCTTTTGCAGTGCAAGACTCAACCAGAACCGCTATTTTTCTTTATTGCCTGGCTTTGACACATAGCATTTCACCAAAACGAAATCAACAAAGCTTTTTACATACGACACCGTCGTGATCAGCCAGCATAGGTATGGCTTCATCACATTAAAATTCACACAACAAAGGCTCCTGTCATAAGATCCACCGGGGAGGTTCTGCAGCAGCTTTCTGTACTGCCAAGAACCTGTCTACGCTTCCCCGAAAATAAATTCTGGCAGATCTTTCGGCTTTATCACAATGGTAACGAGTCATTCTTGAGCGCCATATTGTCACGTGGTGGTGACAAGGCCGTAAACCCCAAAGGAGAAGACAGGCGAAATCGCACTGAAATCAACTCTTTATTGGGCCCGCAAAAGAACTAAACAACTCTGCTGCAGCGATAGCAACAAACGTGCTCTCTTGTCGTCGAACTGAGGATGCCCGTCGCCAACGCTCGATTTAAAGGCGGTAAGGAAACATCGAGATAAAGCCGCAGACCGTGACCGTAGTCTGGAACATTGCAGAAACACACGCAAGTAGCATGAATCTTCTAGGTTCCTCTCGGCGCATTTTCTGTGACAAAGAAACTGAGAAAGCAACATCTCGCAACAACGACCATGAAAAAATAACATCAACAAAGGACAGAATCGATCCTTGGCTAGAAAAAAAGAACAAAAACGACTTGAATCGTTCGCGGCAATACACATTGGAGGCCCATGACCATAATTAAGTCAAATGGTACCCCATCCTCATTTTCGACGCATAAGTATCGGATACCATACAGGTGTAGCGGAAAATCTTTCCTTGGTGTTCTTTGTAATACAGCCCAAGGTTAAACCACTTCCGAACGGTGTAAGAAAATTACAATTGTTTCTGGATCGCCAGGGTATAAATAATCCCTTTCCCTCCAATTTTTTTTAGCTGGTAAGGTTTCGGTGTACAGCTTAAAA
The DNA here is from genome assembly GCF_055883805.1 of Amblyomma maculatum. NCBI lineage: Eukaryota > Metazoa > Arthropoda > Arachnida > Ixodida > Ixodidae > Amblyomma > Amblyomma maculatum. Next base: position 220,018,772 of record NC_139345.1, read on the forward strand.
AAGGTTTTCCATTACCCTCTTTAATACGTGCCTGCCTGGACCTCCATTGTACAAGGCCCTGTACAGTTTTCCGCAGGGATGAGTGATTCTTGCAAAGGAGTCTTAAAAAGAAAGGAACTGTGCGACATTGTGTTCCCAGTTTCCGCGGCAGAATCGCATTGCTTCTCTCCGAATAAAGGTGGACAGCAAGCGTTAGAAAGAGAATGGAATTAACAGAACGTTTCCGCTTACCTGCGATGCGGCGCTCACTGGACAGGAGGTAAATACCTGCGATGGGTGCGCCACCAGGACGCAGAGTCCCGCGTGAAGACTACAGGGAGCTTCGGGATCCAGCCGGCAACTCGAGCGGTCGTCTCCCGCCGCCTCTCCCGGCAAATTCCGGGGGATAGCGGGCACCGAGTACGCGGCGCACACGGGAGGACCCGTCGTGCACGACCGCCCGTCTTTTGGTTCCCAACAGCGAAGCGACTGATAAATACCGCACGCTCTCGGCGCCTTCCGCGGCAGACGCCATGGTATGGCTTTGTCCGAAGAATGCGGCGCGCACGGTAGATCCCGGCCGCCATATTCACGACACGTGCAAATGTCCGCCGCCGAAGAGTCAGAAGCCCTTGTTACGTGGCTTTGCCCTTCCAAGGAAAGCCTTGTTGATGTATAGCTAGCCGGCATGCTCTGTATTATTTGGAAGTGCAATAAATAGCATTCGAGTATTAACGATGTGTCGGCCCCGCCCTTGTCCCTTTGTTCCCTCCGCGGGTCGTTAGCATCCGCGGAGTGGCGGCGGGGCAGGGTTCTCTCGTGCAAAAACACTTGAGCTACCTGCTCCCACGCTAGCCCGACGTGTGGCAAACCCTTCTGACAAAGGATGATAGTCAGTTCGCGCCGTGGAGTGCCTGCCCGGACTTTAATTAACAGCGTTAGGCCTGATCCGACATCGGACTGCTAGCAAGGCTAATATGCTTTCTTGACGGCGAGGTGAGAGGAGTTGCGGCGAGAACCAAGGGTTTGTTATGTATTTGTGTGTGTGTGTGTCGAGACCTTTGAGAGGTGCAGCCACGATATCCGTGCATGGAGACCGAACCGTCCACGGAGGATAGCAAGCCGGAAGCGAGTGAGTGCCTCAGCCGGGACGGTGGCCCTACTTTTCTTGGATATAGTTGTAAATATTTCCTCTTCTGTCTCTTTGGCTCATTGAGCCAGGTGCCGCAATCGGCTGACTGGTATTGCAGCCGTGATTGCCGGAAAGCACCGAGGCGCTCCGACACCGCTGGACGCGGTGGGCGCCGTTCACTCAGAAGTTGCCTTTGGATGGCAGCAAGCGATAAGGGCCACCCTGGGTTCCTTTACGGAGATGCACGTACTCGCGGCGTTGTGTATTGTCCTTAGCGCTAGAGCGAGTAGGGGCTCTTTTTGCGAGCTGCCTGTCGCACATCGGAGGAGAGTCTAGCCGTGACATACATTATGAGCAAATGTATTTTGCTTGTTTTATTTTACTTCGCTGCAGGTGAAACATCTCGCTGAATTAGAGAAAGCTAACTTCATTCGAATGAACTTGGTATTTTTGGATGAGAAGGCGAATCGGAAATTTCGTGGAACCAGATTATTATGCCCCAAACGAACCGCGGATGCGCGTTCGACAGAAGCAAGTCAGCTTCGTTCAAATGAACGCAACTTTGTGTGGTGCCGGATTGTTTGGCACTCGCATTGGCCCGCATTTTACCAAACGGTCATTTTGCGCAATTTATTCAACCTTTTGGAGATCCGGAGGGTAATGAAGTGAAGCCGCCTGGGCCTGCCATTGTTTACGTTCGTGTCTGCCGCCACCGTGAATCACCGAAGGCCAACAAAGGCGCGCCAGCGCGGGAACAGCACCCTCCCGTCCCGCGGGCTTCTGGGACCTGCCCTTCACTTTGCTGCTCGTCGGATGGCGCAAACGTTTGGATCACACTGGCGTCTTGCGGTCGTCATTGAAAGCCTCGCCGATGGCATTCAGTTCTCAACAACCATGGATGTGGAAAATCAGTTGCCTTCACCGCGACCGATCTCCCCAACGAGCTTCGTGGCAGCCAACCTAAACTGTCCTTTCTCCCTGTCGCTCACCTCTCTGATTTCTCGTCTCCTTGCTATCCCTTTATTTCCGCCGCCCCAGTTCAGGTGCTTCAGCTCATATTTTACCTTCCTTTATTATTTTTATTTTATTCTATAACAATAAAAGCACTTGCTACTAATACTACTACAGTGCCGGCTGGGAGAGGAGGTAAATACCTCCCCTTGGGGGAAAGAGTACCTGCGGTGGGTGCGCCACCAGGGCGTCTACGCGGAGTCCCGCGTGAAGAAGACATGGAGCTTCGGGATCTAGCCGGCAACGCAAGCGGTCGTCTCTCGAGTCTCGCCGCCTTTTTTGGCAAATGCCAGGGGATAGCAGGGACGGAGTATGCGGCGCACACGGGAGGACCCGTCATGCGCGACCGCCCGTCTTCTGGTTTCAACAGCGAAGCGACCGGTAAATACCGGACGCTCTCGCCGCTTTCCGCGGCAAATGTCGTGGTATGGCTTTGTCCCCTTTATCATAATCTTGTCTTTGTCCATGCGACCTGCCTTTCACCCATGTGATTTGCCATGATTCAACTGGTTCAATTCCACCTCGTTTTTTTAGTTTTTTTTTTCCTTTTTTTTTTTTTGGTTTTCTGATTTAGTGTGGTGGTTATCGCACATTCATGCAGACCAGAGATGATAAAAGAGTGCCTGGGTTCCTTTTCTGCTCATTAAAGTTGGAAGTTGCACTTCTGACCTTTTGTGTCTTTCTTCCTGTGGTGTTTCTTCAGCACTATAAAAATCAAGATCATGTACGGGGAAGGTCATCAATTATAATAAAATAAACATAAGCGCGCTTTGCGCGGCGCATTCAGCAGCGGAGCGAGCAGACATTTGGTGATCGACCGGGCAGCAGCAGTGGTTGTGTGAAAAAACTCAGTTATCACTCGTAACAGCACATCAGTGTTGGCCTGTGATCTTCACAATTTACTCGTCGTTGGCAGTCTTGTGCCCAGTGGCTTTTTATTTACACGAAGAAACAAAACTAAATAATTTTTCAGATGCCAGTGGCCGGGTCACCGGGTCGCCCGCTCGGCAGCTGGGCACCTCGACGGCAGAGCCGAGAGGTGCTCCACTATAGCTCCCCGGCTCCACCGCACAGCCCTCCTACGTCACCATGACGTTGCCGCTGTTCGCGCTCCCATTGGCTGCCGCCGCCCGCCGTCGATTGCCGCACGCGGTCCGTCGTCTACATCTAACCTGCTGGACGCTGGCGGAGGGCTGTGATCTGCCATTGCAACGACGTTTGCAGCGGCGCCGCAGCTAATCGCACTCGATTTTCGCACGTGTGCCCCCGCCTTTAATGTAGTGTCCGTAAAAATGATTAGACCAATAAGTTAATTAGGTAATTAATTACAGTAAAAAATGTAAAAGTAGTGGCAGAGGTTAATGGGTGGTGTCACTCGATAGAGGGTGATGTAATGTCGGAAATAATAATTAGGCTAATAAGATAATTAGGTAATTAATTAGAGGCAAAAAGTGTAAAAGTAAAGGCAAAAATGGTCTCATTAGCCAATGGCTTGGCGCCGCATATGTAAATTAAATCAGTCAGTTAAGGTGACGTCAAGGGTGTGACGTCACGCAACCTGAAGTCGAGCCCAAAAAGGGGCATAGGAAGGGATTGGCGTGCAATTTGAAAGTACCAAAGACTAAAATGGGTAAACAAGAAGTGAATTAATGTGATGCAGAGGATGTGACGTCACGCAACCGGAAGTAGAGACAAAAAGGACATAGTAAGGGATTGGCGCACAATTTGAATGTATCAAATGCTATATTAGTTACTTAAGTCAGTCCCTTAGGGGATGTCAAGGATGGGATGTCACGCAACCGGAAGTAGAGATAAAAGGGCATAGGAAAGGATTGGCGCGCAATGAAACAGTTAAAAAAAAAAACAGAAATAAAACCCAAATTTAAAAACAGCAAAAAGTAAAAAAACAAACAAAAAAGGCATCCATGCTTTCGCATTACTCCAACGCACATTCTGCAGTGCTTTTTAATTTTTTTCCAAAAAAGGACACACTACCTTCACCTGCATTATCAGTCTTTCCCAACTCGTCAAAAAAAAAAAAAAAAAGAACGGCTAACTCATAGGCACCTGCATGGTGCCAATTGGCATTTCTTCCGTATGCATACTATTTTTTTTTATCAGAGTAATATGATATTACGTTCTGTCTCATCGGTTTCCCCGCAATATGCTGCCATATAACTTGTTTTCTATTGTATAATTCTGTTAATTTCTATTTTAATTTAATAATTTCATGTTGTATGTCTCTATGCAACCTTTTTTAGGTTAATTTCTGCAAACAGTCTTCTTACGGGGTGGGTAACCCTTCATCAAGTGTCAATACACCTCTTGCAGGCTCTCCCCTGGTTTTCATTGCTTTTGTAATGAAAACCAAACGAAAATGTGTAAAAAGGTTTAGCTGTAGTTTAGCTTGCGGTTAAACCTAGAGTTACGCGAGAGCTATCTGCATGGCTTGAAAGTAAAAACATGGCTTTTGCTCTATGGTTTGACTCTATAGTTTCAGCTTTATTTATGCTATGGGGGGGGGGGGCACTTTTGAGTACTAAAGTGCGATGAGGCGAAAGCCTCTATCGTGCGGTGGTCCGTAGCCCTCTACTATGGCACCTCTTTTTCTCTTTTTTCACTCCCACCTTCGCGATGACGTGATAGCATAAGCTACCAGCCAACATATAAAGCCCCGCTCTAACCGAGCCGTATGAACCTGCCTGCGTGGCCTAGGGATAACGTGAATGCAAGGACTTTGGCAAGCTGATTGTGATATCACAGTCTCATATGAAAGGAGAGACCCGAGTTGGCGTGGGAGGAGGGGTGTTTACCATAAGTTTTTTTTTTCTACATTTTTATCGTGTTTTTTATCCCCCTTCCCTTTGTTTTTTTGCTCGGCCTTTTCCAACTGCACGCGCTTCTCCTGTCGTCTTCCGTTTCGCGTGTTTCCAGCCTAGAAATAACAGCCCAGCGGGCAGCCAGGGCTCGTTCATGTTCCACTGTCTTCGGTTGTGTGGCTCCCATATTGTTTATGCTTCGCTACATCACTCCAGCTGACAGAAACTGCCACCATTTTGCTGTGCAGACACCGATTACATTCCTACAGCCACCTCTTTCAAGCAGGCGCCCAGGCCGCCGTGCCGGCCACTACAAAAACCCTCCGGCGCTCACTCATGGCGCTGCCTGTTCACTGCGAGTGCTGCCCACTGGGTTTCTGCACGGTGCCCATATATGTACTGGGTGCCCCAACTAACTTGAACCAACGGTTAAAAAATGTAATATTTCAGTAAGCCAGGGAAACTAGTTGCATACTACTACCAGCCACCTAGCACACCACAAGCAGTGTTTTGTTTCGCAATTACTTAATTATCTGAATATGTTAATTTTCCTAATTTACTAAATATTGACTTTAGACCATAAATTTGAATTGGAAAGTTGGAGAGCGCATTCAGAAACCTCCTTTCATTCATTGCGATAAAGAAATTGCCACGTGTATCTTTTTTTTTTTTTTTCAGGCTGAAAAGAAAGCCCGCGAAGTGCAAATAAAATCACATAACTAGCGCATTCACGCGCCACGATTGTGGTGCTCTCAGTCGTGATTTGAGTGAACAAAATCAGCTGCGACCGTGTCTCTTCGGTCCCTTTCCAGCGGCGATGGTTTCTTCGCCCGCGTCAGCCAGCTGGCGCACGTGACGGTGCAACTACAGTGATGAGCGCGGCGAGCTCGATCCAACCATCGCTTACATGTCTGCCTGCCGCTGCAATGGGACCGTCGAGTCACGGCCACAGCTGATATTGTTCGCTCAAATCATGATTAGAGTATGCACCACTTGCGCTAGTCACGTGATACTATTTGTATTTCACGTACTTTCTTTTGAACCTGCAGAAGCAAAGTCCAGAATAATTTATTGGCTTGTCAATACTATTGACGTAATTTAAATCATAACAACAAAGCGAAGAAAAGGTTGAAGTTACATGTTATGTTGAAATATGGTGGAGTGAGCAGCACCTCAATCAGCTATTAAGCATAGCTTCTCACTTTGGATAGAATCCTGCATTCAATTTGGCAAATGGGAGAAAAATATAAACAAAGTTATAAATAATAAGTATTGAAGCGATATAGAAGCGGAATGACGCCACTTTTTTTGGCCTTGTTGATGGTGCTGATGTTGACATGGCTTTCATGATTGTCAAGAATAAAAGAATTGGTAATCATCAAGAATAAAAGAGCACCTTGTATATGTAACAATGTGCTGTAATGCTAATAAAAACAGCTCGCCGGACATTCATCCCAGCCTGCTTGCCAAGCCAAGACTTCTGGTTATGGCGCCCTTCACGAAAAATATTGTTAAATCTCGCCCGTGGAAAAATGAACACCGGCAGTGTTCATTGACAGTGCACAAGACGGTCACCAATTCTCCACATTCCGCAGATGTGACCTGGCCATATTGTTTCTCTCCACGTGCTGTGACAATTTTTGACGGATTGTGGGCAGTTGTGAAGCCTGTTTTGTCTGCAGTTATAGATGCAGTCTGGAGTTAGCTTTGTGTCGGTCATAGACTCCTTTCAGGTTTGAAAGGAAGGCATCGACGTCGTATTTGTTGAAGCTCTTTGCCCGACCGAGACTGGTCGCTTCAGGCGATTGAAGCGATAGCTCAGGATGACGGTCCATAAAGCCCAGAAACCAGTATCTTCCAGCTAACTTGCTGACTTCTCATGACGTTGGACACTTGCGACCTAATACTGTTGCAAACTGGTGTGCCAATGAACAAACCTGCATTCTTGTAAGCTTGTAATGCATCTTGCTTGCCCTGAGCAAATGCCCTTTCAAGACTACTTCATCTTCTGCTGTGTAGACTATACCGCAGACCAAGTTGGAGCTGAACAAGATGCTGCCTCTTGGACTGCAACCCTTTTATTTAACAGCTTGACCAAGGGATGATTTTGATAATTTGAGAGCTTCTGCTATGGCCCTTACACTTTTCTTTTCTTCTCATACCAATCTCTTATCATCCAACAACAAACTGTTTGATGCTCGAGCCCTCTTTGGTTGCTTTTTCTTGCACACCCTTGGCATCTTCTTGAAAATTCAAATGAAGCAATAGCTGCAGTTATAAACAAGCACCCCCCACAAAGCCCTAATAAGTCAGCTTCGTAGCGTGCATTAAACAGTACTATAGCTGTAGCCTACTATTTATGCCCTTCACCCGGTATGCTCACAGAAAAGTACAGTAGTAATCGGATCTCGTAAATGAAGCACCATGATCGTTTTATAATGCCTCTTTAGTTCCCCATCTAAAGGGCCCTTATGTGAATTTTTATCTAGGCAGCCTGGCTCTTATCTCAAGCCATTTTCATGCCACCGAATGTTTATAAACATATGAAATGAATTGAAATAAATAACTGCTTTCGAGGCTAATTCGGCTCAGCCTTGCAGCAGAGTTGCTAGTCACAGCACTAGTCTTATTGCCGGAAGGAATGGGACAGTGTCCCGTTCTACCCTCATCTTAGCAGTCCCATTCCTTGTTAGCTTCACCGCCCAAAGAAAGAAACCTTCAATGGCGAAAGTTGTCTCCTTAGACCCAAACTTTTTACTGCACGAGGTAAGGACGCTGATGCACCTTCTTGGAGAAAAATTGGTATTAGCGACATCTGAGTTCTTTACACATAAGAAAGCTGTAATTGGGAGAGCAGGTACTTACTTTTTACAGGCGAATGAGACAATTTCTTGTCACAGCAACTTGCACCCGCCAAATGTCCGCCATTACAGCCATGCTATCAATATGCTAATGCCATCTCACGAGTAATTGTAGAACGTTTTTGAACTAGTTGTGAGAGAGATACACCAGATGTCCCATTCCTCCAGCCGTCCCATACCTCTCGACTCTCCCCTACTTTAGTGAGCTCAGTAGGGTGAAAAAATCTAAGGAAGCAGGTGAGAGGGGATGGTAGTCTGAGTGCCTTTGTGAACTGCACAAAATGCAGCGACGAGAGCTTCAGATAGACACTTCATAGCGAAAACCCCTATTTATTGGGGAAACGCCTTCTTTGTGAGGTTACTGAAGAAAGCCTGGGTAAATTTAGCCGTTACCTCGCAGATTAGGTTCTCACCTCCCCTTGGAGCCATTGTTTCAGGTAAAAGCGCAAGTTTGCAGAGGGCCGGTTAAAGTGACGAAAATATGACGAACAAAGAGGTGGAAAACGACAAATTCGTGGGAACGCCTTTATCAACGATTTCAAACCTCGCCTGTGGCATAGCTTGATGGTTGCGAGAGCATGATACTCATCAGGACATGTGACTCGGGTCTTGTGGACAAAACAGGAGCCTTCTGATAGCATTGTGCAGAAAGTGTAGCTCGAAACGAGGAGTTTTGTTTGTGTAGGTGGGCTGGAGGGCAGAAAAAAGCTGAAAAGGCATCGGCTAAAATTACATTCAACCTAGACACAGATGACCATCGCACACATTTCATAAATATAGGACTTATAAAATATATTACTACTATCCGGATATTACAACATGCATGCTATAACAGGACATGATAGAAAAACAGCGCAAAAGACGTGCACGGAGGAGAAGAACGGACAGGACAAGCGCTGAACTCATTATATAAGATATAAGGTATATAAGATTCCGTTATCTTGTGATAAAGTGTATGTGGGTCAAACAGGCAGATGTATCAATGTCCGGTTACGAGAGCACGAGAGATCATTAGAGATTGGTAGAGGATCTAATCTGGTTGTACATTGTAAGAGATGTGACGGCTGCCAACCTTATCTAACACAAACAGTTATTTTGGATTCCCATCCGGCACAGATTAACCGGGAAATCATTGAGGCCAGGCATATCATACGATTGGGTGCAAATTGCGTTAGTGAACCGTCAATCGCTTTGACAGATAATGAGGTTGAATTTCTTGAACATGGTGTGTGTGGGGGGTTATCATGATTCTCTTGATTAATGTGCGGTTTGGTGCTGCTTGGCTGGGTTATATATCTGTGTTTTTTTCAATAAACTTCAGTTGTGAGTTCAGCGCTTGTCCTGTCCGTTCTTCTCCTCCGTGCACGTCTTTTGCGCTGTTTTTCTATCATGTCACCATACCAACTCGCCCAGATGTCTCTTCTTTTACAGTATATTTCTTGTACACAGGGCTCTTTTTCGTGTGTTAACCTTTCCAGCCAAGCTACGCTTGCCTCACTAATTGCCGTTGCTGTTTGCAACGCGCGAGTCGCCACTTGGTATAAGAAGTTAGGACGCAGCCCTCCCGAGGTTCAGGCTCTTTTTGGGCCTCTACACCCATCGCGGGGTCACAGCCGTAGGATGTGCAGCATAATTTGCTCCGAGATGTGGCGGCAGGTGCGTTACTACAGGGACAATCTGCGCATCGTCTGTGGCGTCGAGGAACAAGGTCACGGGGTACGTTCCTACCAGGAGTGGAGCAGGATTGCGGACAATAGCGCGGAATTCCTGTGGGCAAGTGTTCGTCTCCGACTCCCGTTGAGGAAAAGGACCAGGGCTACGTCTGGTGGAGTGGTGGTGCTTGGTGATGCCTGTGTGCCAGAAAGACACCTTGCTGTGCTTCGCAAGGGCCCCAAGTTTGCTACGGAGCCTCGCCTCTCCCCAATTGACAAGGTGGCATTGGTTAGGCGTTTGGCCACGCAGGTGAAAGACAGTTCGCGCACTTGCTTCATTTCGGAATGCGTGAATGTTGCTTCGAGGACAGAAAGGGGCCAACGTGAGTCTTTAGGTATAGGGCATGTGGTTGATTACATGGTCAATAGGAATCTTAAGGTGGCTCTCTCAGATAAAGACGGTCGTTTTGTTATACTGTCTGGGCATGTGTACAACCAGAAGGCGCTAGAGGCTGTTGAGAGAAATTTTAGGGTGGTGTCAACAGACACTAAGAAGGTCAAGAGAGAGGCTTTGCGCCTGTTAGGAGAAATGAATTTAGGCAGATTGGCTACTGATGTAAGAGACGCTAAATCAGGGTGTTTGGACATATTCTTTTCTGTGAAAACTCATAAAACCGGGGAGCCTTTTAGGGCAATAATTTCTGAGAGAGGCTCCTGGCAATGTGTCGTTTCAAACTATTTACAGAAACACTTGTCTACTTTGATTTTTGAAGATCCGTATCTCGTAAAAAACTCTGAGAAAGTAGTTGAGTACTTGAAAATGGAAAATCCAGGGGAGTGCTCGGCAGTGAGCATCGATGTTGAGGATCTATTTTATTCGATCCCTCATGAAGTTCTCATGACTAGTCTGCGAAGGTGCATTTCGGAACAAAATGATGAAATAGCTTTTGGTAACAGCTGTGGTATATCAACTGGGTCTTTTTTGGAATTGACTTCTTTTTACTTAAAAAGTATGTTTGTTGAATTTGGCAGTGCCGTGTACACCCAGAAATCAGGCATCTGTATTGGTTCAAAGGTCGCTCCTGTTCTAAGTGACATTTTCCTAAGCAGGGTAGACGAATTGATTGCCAATAACTTGCAAGGGCTGGGAATAAGAATCTTTCGTTATGTTGATGATTTCCTGGTCTTTTACAAAGGTTGCAATAGTGGCTCATCACCAATGAATATTCTTAAAGTTTTTCAAGATCAAGGGCTGGGACTGAGATTTACTCTTGAACGAATGTCACAAGAGAACGAATTGCGTTTTCTAGACCTCACTTTGTAGTTTTGTGCCCATCATGTTTGTTGGCGGTATTCGCCTAGGAGTGCAAAGCCTCTGCTAGATTATGGATCGCAACATTCCAAGCTAGTAAAAGATGGCATCGCTCTGTCCAGCCTGGGGGCGGTCTTGTCTAAGTCATGTTTTCATAATATGCGAATTAGCTTTAATGAACAATTGTCTAGGCTAGCGAATGCAGGATTTCCTGTTCACGTGATATTAAGAGTTTGTGATAAATTAATCTCAAAAGTAAAACAGTCGTGCGTGGGTTCACAGAAGCAGGAAGGGGCTGGACAGAGGGATACAAAAAGATTTGTGGCCCTGCCATACGTGCATGGTCTTTCACACAATTTGAAAAATGTAGCCAGAAGGTTTAATGTTAGTGTGGTTTTCTCGGCACCTAATAAACTGTCAAAAATATGTAGCATTGTTAAGAATAAAGCAGCGAAAAAAGTCCGGGAAAGAAACATGTGTCGGGTGAAGCATAACTTTTCCTATGTTCCATGCAAAGTAGGAGTGGTATATAAGATTCCGTTATCTTGTGATAAAGTGTATGTGGGTCAAACAGGCAGATGTATCAATGTCCGGTTACGAGAGCACGAGAGATCATTAGAGATTGGTAGAGGATCTAATCTGGTTGTACATTGTAAGAGATGTGACGGCTGCCAACCTTATCTAACACAAACAGTTATTTTGGATTCCCATCCGGCACAGATTAACCGGGAAATCATTGAGGCCAGGCATATCATACGATTGGGTGCAAATTGCGTTAGTGAACCGTCAATCGCTTTGACAGATAATGAGGTTGAATTTCTTGAACATGGTGTGTGTGGGGGGTTATCATGATTCTCTTGATTAATGTGCGGTTTGGTGCTGCTTGGCTGGGTTATATATCTGTGTTTTTTTCAATAAACTTCAGTTGTGAGTTCAGCGCTTGTCCTGTCCGTTCTTCTCCTCCGTGCACGTCTTTTGCGCTGTTTTTCTATCATGTCACCATACCAACTCGCCCAGATGTCTCTTCTTTTACTATAACAGGATCTCCAGAATGTTCCTATCACTGTCTCAATCTAGTTGGAAACCTTCTAGAGAGAGCTTCTGTCGCTATCTCAGAATGTTCTCAAAACAGCTCTCTTATGTACTGACTACTTTTGTTACACTGCAAAAAGACGTTCATGCTAAGTCCGAAAGGTTCACTATCACAGGTGAGCAAACTGTGACGTTGTATGCTGCGCATATCAGAATGTAAAGACTGTTCTCAAGGCGAAGAGCTTCTGGGCAGATGACCAACAAAATATGAGTGAATTTAACTCAACTAACTTCGTTTTGCAGCTACAACACTCTCTGATACTATCATGCCTTGAGAACATCAAATTTGCGGAAATTCGCACGATAGCGGTAGTTTTATTGTTGAAACCGCTCACCGCCCTATTGTGCTCAGTGCTTCCGAGTGGGGCGAGTGGGACCCAACATACCACCGGAGAGAGCAGTGTCTCCACCCTAAAAGCGGAAGGCATCGAGGCACCCTGCTTGGTTCAAGTCAGGTGGGACACCTGGTATATATTTATATAATCGAGGTCCCATGACAATTTTTTGGTTTTGATGAAATATTTATATGCGGTGGGAAATTTCTCGACACAAAGGAATGGAGCCTCAATTTTGCAAGATATGTAGTAGTTTTCTCGAGAAAAAAAATCGTATTCACTACAGGTGGAAAATGCCGTTTTGGCCATTTCACAAAGTTGCAAGTTTGAAGACCTGTTTGTGTACCGAAATTGTGTACCAAAATTGGTGTCATCTATTATTTTATGCTCAGTAAACCTATGCAACTTTTACAATTACGAGAAATATTAGAAACCTGTTTTGTTCTTGCAATTAATTTAGTAAATATCACAAAAATTACTTTATGTTTGACACGCTGCAAAATAGTCCATTTTCAACCTTAAATGCAGGCATGATTTCGTAAAGTTGTTTTCACTAAACTTTCTGTCTTAATTATTCAGGTTATTTTCTTAATGTCAGGCAAAATTGGGAGCTCTAGACCACTAGGTGTGTTCTCCACAATGCATCAAATTCACCCAAATTTCGAGAACAGCAAAAAAAGCGCAACTTTGATTTTAATTTAAAAAAACATATCTTCAATCTTTAGGAAAATCCCGCTCAAGAATCCTCAGTACCTCAGAAATATTAATGACTAAACAAGTGTTGCGTTATATTGTTTAAAATTATAAAAATTAATATAAAACTGAGTGCTTGCTCTGAATATTGTCAATATTCAGCCCTGCATTCTGACCAGACTTAATAAAGCATTGCCGCTGAAACTTTTTCTCTATATTATCCGGGCCTTCTGCTTTATTCTAAGAAAAAATTGAAGCTCTAGAGTTGTCCGTTCCTTCTTCAAATTGTGAAATCTGTCAAAATTCTAAACTATCAAACTATGGCCAACTTTGATTCAAATTTTAAAAAACTACTGCTTCTTCGATTTTCATTGAATTTTCCTAAATACAATCCTAAGTACTTTATAAACATCAGGCACTAAGAAGTATTGCATGATGTAAAATAATTAGATATAAAACTACACGCATGTTTTCATTCTATAGAAGGGCTTCTCCTTAAGGAGTAGGAGTCAAAATTTTGATTTAGTATTTGCTTAATTTAGTTACGTCTTAGGCAATATCCAAAGCCTTCTCAGCTCTTATAAAGCCTTCTGCTTGTTGGCAAGTTTAAGATAGCTTAATATGGAATAAATTTGCTATTTCTGGCAATTTCATGGGAGAACGCTAGTAAGGCTAAATGTTTCTCTATCCTGTAATTTTTTATTGTTAGATGCAGTGGTATTCTATCCAGTTCTTAATTTTATTATTTAATTTCTCTGTTATGACAAAAATTAACAATATATTTTTGAAAATTGTGTTTCTTTTTTTTTTTTTAATGTGCACATAAGTACAATCATCAGCGATACGGTTTCCAGCGTGATAGTTTTGGTGGAATTTTGTAAGTCTTTATGCAGTAATGCGAATGAGCCGAGATGACAAGATATTCTTGTCGACAGAACTATCTAGCCAAGAGAAAGCCAACATGGAACGAACTAACATGCAAAGCATACGAGGAAATGACATCATTTTACATTTAGTAGGATTAAAAATCATTACCCATTGATTGCACCGTGCTTGTATGTTGTCTAGACCAATCTGTAAGAGTTAGTCAATAGGTAGGTAGATAAGTCATCGCCAAACAAATGATTATGGCGTCACACTTGGACGAGTAAGCCCTTCATGTAATGTAAATGCAGTAATTGCCACAGTTATCTGAACGGAACTGAGAAGGGTTAGTAAGAAATGATTTGATCTATGCAAGTAGATTAAGGTACATGCTTAACCTTTTTAGAATGGACTCCTTAGTTGCGACAACCACAAGCTCAGTGCCGAGCTGGGCTCTCGGATTCCAATGTGCCTTTCAATTCCCCTTAGGCCATCTTGTCAATAAATACTGATAATAAATGAATGAGGCCTACAAGGTTGGGGGTCATGGGTTTCAAGAGCGGAGCGCTTTTTTCATGCATGGTAGTGACAGCCACATCTCCAGGGTGACTTATGTGATGTTTTGAAGAAACTTGTGCTTTCTTCTCGATTCCGTCGACAATGTGACATCAACTGATGACAGGCACGGGAGTGGCAGCCGTGCCGGTGCTGTAGGGGGCAATGTGAAGAGACTCCTGTGGTCTTTACGGTATTAAATACTTCATGTTTTCACATTATTATGACTAAGCAGTTTTAAGCCTCTATTGATTTTTTTCTTTTTCCTCTTGGCGGGCCCCCATGAAGCGTCTCTACCAATATCTTTTTTTATCCTCGGTGGCCTCCTCTCATGGTCCCTTTAAGCACCAAACTGGTCTGGAGCCTCTTTAATTTTGCCGGTGTGTTGCCAGCGTCTGCCTTCATCACAAGTTACACAATTCTGCGCTTTGTCAGAAACATATGTATGCATGGTTCATGCTTTTCTTACTGCACCAGTAACTTCATGTTTTATGACCATGCACTCATATCGCCACCTTTCCAAGTGCAGCCGTCGAGCTGGAACGATCTTTTCCCGCTGCATCGCTGCCATCATCGGTCATCTGCAAATGTGTTGCTGCGCTTCATGTGTAAAGGAAACATTTTGTTTTATTTTTGCCCCGTCACTTATGTCAACAGAGTCTTTCAGGCAAGAAAATGAAAGTGGATAAAGTTGGCCCCCCCCCCCCCCCCCCCCATCAGAGAAGAGAGACCTCCCTCCCGAGCACTGGCAAGCTGAATGCGTAGTGGGTGGCGCTGTGTTACGTCATTAAGCATTAACCGCTAATTAATGTTCAGCAACTCACTGCGGAAGAATTTATGTCACGAACCATTCGTGAGCGGACAAGGCAGTTGTCTTGTGCAGCTGTGACCTTGGCTAGCTGATAGATGCTGCCACCACGAGCTTGCAGCTAACGAAAGTATGTGGCCGAGCTCTCTGGCGGCCTGTCAACGAGCCTGCTGTTGGCGCACATCAGAGCGGCATAAAAACAATGTAATATGCATTTGCCTGTAATATGCATATGCATATGCCTGTAGGCGAGTATTTGGATGATAGTTTGTCGCCACTTGGAGACCGAATTTACTGATGGCCCTGAGGTGTCCGAATAAATGAGCTTCGATTGCTGTATGTTTACACTGGCGTTAGGTAGGCATTTGGAATGATTGGGAGTGGTATTGACTAGGTTAACCTTTTCCAAGAAGAGTACAGTGTCAATAGCTTTGTGTTGACACCTTTGGGCCATCACATATCAAAGTTTGATTGAAAACAAATTCAGTCATCAGTTATTGGCTCTATGGAGTGTTTCTTCTAACTTGTACCAAGCGTAGGATCAGAGCTACATTTCTTTATTCTAGAGCAATAACATTATGGCAGCCTACGTGACTTGTTCGGAAAATAAGGATAATTTTCCCACTTTGGGTTTTGTGGCATTAGAAACTGTGGAACTATTTTTCTCAGTATTGGTATCTGTTACAAAAATGGCTTACAAGAATGGCATTGGTTTTTCATGGTCACTTTTTTGTGTGTTTAATCATTTTTCAGTATGCTAAAAATGAAAAAAATATAGGCTAACTAAGCAACAGTTGTGTTTCTCAAAAAATGTCATCCGAGGGCCCACAATACTAATATTATTAAGTAAAAATAGAATGGTAGGTTTCCTAATCTGGCATCTTGACGGGCTAGATGGTGCATTGCACCATCTAGTCCATCTTCAAGTTTTGTTAAACTGGCAGTTACTGAAAATTCAACAAGTTTCGAAAATGGTCCAACAAGACTCAAAATCATCCCTCTTTATTTTCACAACCCTGATATTCAAGGCAGCCTTTCGACAAAAAAAAACAGTGTGATTGGGCAAGAACATTCCTGGCAGTGATGTAAACTAGCCTCGCAGGTTTCAGTGAGATCGAGCAAGCGGTCCAAACAAACATTCTTTAAGAAAATAACTGTCTTGAAGAAACATAACAACAAACTGACGTGCGAAATTGTTGAAGCCACCTTCATCTTAGGGCTTACAGAAGGTTGCGTCAGCACCCCTTTCATCTCATTATCTCAAAAATAAATCGCCTTCCTGTCCTGTTTACTTCACCTGGATTTTAGAGGCACCTTGCACACGTTGCTCTTTTTTGTTCTAGCCATGTTAATTGGTGGCACTCCTCCCTTGTACTGCTAATCCTTTTACCGTTTCTCGCCTTCCCAAGTTCTAACATAATTGCACCCTCAACCCTGTTTTTTCTGCCTTTCTTCCACTTGTCATTTGTGCTGTTCGTCATGGAATTAATTTTCTAGTGTGGTTTTAGCAATGTGGTTTTGGCCTCTCTTATCTGTTGGTGTCCTGGACGGCGTGTGATTACCAGTTTGTTTTCGTGCCCTAATTGTCACATTATTTTCATTATTCCCCTGGTGGCCTTTTTCCGGAGTGTGTATATAAGGGCAGGTTTCAGTTTCTTCAAATAAATTTGAAAGCTCAGCGCTCTGTCCTATCTGCATATTTTTACCTGATTGTGTTTGCGCTGCTGATACCAATGGATTGCAAACAACTAGCCAGGCAGATCACGTTCTTCCAAGGTTGATGGCAAAAAAAACTAGCAATTTAGGATGTTTGATGACTTGGAGAAAACGAGTGCTCGTAGAAACCATCGTTACATTTTAAAGCTCGGTGCAAGTGCGTGTGTGTTTTGGCACACACTATTAGAGATTCTAGGAGGAGATTAGGAGAGAAGGAGGATGGGGTGAGATATTCTTAGAAGCCAGCATTCAGAGCGTGTGGTAGTTACGAGGGAATGTTGCCTTTTTTTGTGTGCCATTTTCATTACAGCTTTTGTTGGTAAGGGGAAGCTAATGAGGGACTTCTCTTTCTGCGATGGCAAGTATGTGGCTATTGGCTGACATAAGGAATTACTGATCAAAGCTCGTCCGGCTGAGCAGGGAACAATATCTCTGCTTGCGCAGGTGGTCTCTGGCCGCCAGTGCAGTCTGCTTGAAACGGCCCTGGACCACTGTCCGTGCAGAAGACAGGCAAGCGATTTTTTGCATTTGATGTAAAGGGTTCCCTCGGGAACTCCACACTGCCATTCACTAGAATGTTAGAGATGTCCGCGTTCTGGGTAAGCATGCATGGCGAGTTGCTCACCCTGCCGCCACAGCTCCAGTCCTGCTATTGTCGCGGGAGGCCGAGCAGAATATTGCACCCCAGGTTAGCCAAAACCAATAGTGGAAGCTTGTTACAATTTTTGGATAATTCTAACTGCATTACTTGGTCTGGCCAAGCTTTGCAGAAGCCTATGTGCATACAAAATGCTCTTTCATGCGAATACAAGTTGGTTCTGCTACGAGTAATTCAGCCAAAGAAACACACCTGTGACAGGGCAGTATATATAGTTACGAGGCTTCGTACCTCCAAGACTAGGAGAGAAGATAAAACCAGGTAGAACTATGGAAGAATGAGTAAAGCCAACTGGACCTCCGACACTTGCATGTGGGACCTCAGTAAGTTAACCACCGCTGGCTCGCAAGTACGCATAAATCGTACAGTCGGTGCGGGCCATAGTGGGTACCCAGCCCCATGTATGGCATCAGACAAGCGCTACGAGTCTTGCACCAGTTAAGGCACGACCAGGTAGAATTGGCATTGTAAGCGGTCATCACTATAGCACTGCTCGAACCTGAATCGCCTGGCCTACATGTTGCTAACTGCATGTCGTGCACATCTGACGTGCACGCAACGACAAGCGTGACAAAGCACTGGTGATGTCGTTTCAGACTATTGGTTTCTCTTTTATGAGCTTCGCTCCCTTCGTGCATCCCGCGGTGACTGCCGGCCGTGCGTCAGCCATCTAGCCGCGATCACAGTTTGACAGAGTTTTGGGCGATCATTGACAACGTTGGGCGTTTTCTGCGCTTCAGCCGTGTGATTGAAAATATGTGCTTGTCATGTGGTGTTCAGCGCATCGTGCTGTGGAGCCTCTCAGGCGTCGCAGGCTGCTTGTGATGGGGCACCGCTGTTACCGTGTCGCACTGTGAAGGATGCCGTGGAAGTCCTTGCCAGTTCTTTGACGCTATTGACAGTATGCACGCAATAAAGCATTGATGGGAACGTGAAAAATGGCCATTCTCATACTGGTCTCATTTAAAAAGCAACCACTGCTCTGTTTTTTGTCACTATAATGCAAGGGATTCTTGTCAGTTTTTTGGAGACCATTCAATAATTCGAACTTTGGATAATTTGAATTTTTTTCCCGGTTTCGTAAAATTCGATTAACGAGCCTTTACAGCAACAGTGACGTCGAGTCAGCAGCAACAGTGACGTCGATGCCGCGCAGGCCAGGAAAGGGTGCAGTCTAAAAATTCATTAAAAACAACTACGATGTTGGCGAGAGACCAGCAGATAACACTAATTGTGAGGTGGACCCACCATGAGTAAAATATTTAGCACAAAACAAAAGAAAGACAGGACAACACGGGCACTACTGACAACTGAGTGAGGCATATAAATATACAACAGGCCTGGCGCAGGCGCAACCTAGCAAGGAACTTTGAAAGCTGCATATAATCAGAGTTAGAGGCGATAGGAAGTCCATCTCAGCATTACACAAAACGATAGAAGTGTCACACAATTCTGACCCACTTTACTGATAAGCATGCTTCCGAGCTTTCAAAAGCAGTTTTTTGATGACTCCGACCAAGGATTGATACGCTATGGAAACATGGCTTACAACTGGAGCAAGCAATGCAGTGATTATCAAGATTCGTGCGCTCCTTATTTTCCAGGACTTTTGCGTGCTCCCTGAGACAGTCGTTCACGCAACGCGCAGTCTGGCCGATGTACACTTTGCCACTAGACAGAGGAATCTTGTAGACTACACTCGTAACGCACTGCACAGAACACTTGTCATGGTTCTTCTGACAGCTTTACTTTTTATCTTTGCAGTTAATTAGACAGCTCGGCTGAGCAAGTTCTTGGGGGCTGAAAAGGTTTCTTGGATTCTGCCTCAGGAAGGGAATTACACCACTGGAAGTGTCTTGTTTGGTCCTGTTTCGCCATCGTAGGGACATGCAAAAGGAGTATTGAAAATCCTGCTATCCGAACTGTGGCCCCAAGTGCGTTTATACTTCGATTGGCTAAGGATTGCCACCTATGCTCACCAGCCAGAATGGATTGCGGATAGGCGATTTTTCTTCCTGAAACCCCCGCAGGGGGCACATGTTAAAGCAGGTGTTTGTGTGGGCTGTGTGACACCACGGACCCCGAGCACCCACGCTTAGCCGTGCGTGGCGTCGCCGTGTCTGGGAAAAATGGGATCCTGGTGGTTGAGCCGATGCTGAGTGCTTGGACCTTTAAGGCCCCTCGGCAGAGGCAACACACCACTTTGGCCTATGCTTCCCATAGACGGCACCTCCGGGCTGACCCACCTGGGGGATATCTGCAGTCCCCTTCATCTTTCACTTTCCTATCTCTTTTCTCGGCACTGTCCTGTCTCCTCTTCATTTCTTGTTTTTCCTTTTTTCTTGGCAGTGAGGGTTAACCTTGTGTGGAGCAGCTACCCTGAGTTGCCCATTTTGGTTATAGTAGTGGTGTACTGCTGGCTTGGGCAGGACTTTTTGCAAGTTCCTGTCCCGCCCCCTCGTTGGGCTCCATGGTAGGTGGCAGGCACAACTACCGAAAAAACAAACACTTTCATGGATCCTTTATCCCAAACAAATGATCGCCCTCCAAGCAAAAGAGGGTGGACCGATGCTACGATGAACCATTTTTTTTTGTGAAAACGAATGAGACGTTCCCAAAAGTTTTACATTGTGCATAGTGAGGAACCTGAAAAACCTGCTAGAAAAATCTCCCCTTTCATTGTGTCAAAGTGTATCACTAAAAACCTGGGCCCTGGATACAAAGTATCAAAACTTGCAAATGATGACCTCTTGCTAGAAGTACAAACTAAGTACCAGTCCTCCAACCTGAAAACAATGTGTCATATGGCGACAACTCCCCACCGATCCTTGAACATTATAAAAGGAGGGATATCTGAAATAGACTTCATTGCTCTCACTGAAGACGAAATGGCAGAAGGACTAGCAGACCAAAATGTCATAGCTGTTCACAGAATAAAAATCTGATAGGATGACAAGGAGACCCCTACAAAACATCTGGTCCTTACTTTCAAAAGCTGCATTCTCCCAGAGTCAATTGAAGTCGGATACATGAAAATAAACGTCTGACCGTACATTCCAAATCCAAGGAGATGCTTCAACTGCCAGAAATACGGCCATGGTTCGCAAAGTTGCCGTGGCCGCAAAACTTGTGTGAAATGTGTTGCGAATGACCACAAATGTGCGAACTGTAAAGGGGATCACCCCGCATACTCTCGATCCTGCCAAAAATGGAAAGAAGAAAAGCAGATCATAACACTGAAAACAACAAAGAGGCACGTACCCTGTACAACAAAAACAAGAACGCATTTCAGTTCTCAGTGAAACTCGCCGATGTGGTGCGACAGCCCCAGCACCTACTCGGGCCTCAAACGAGCCTGGGGTAGTGCCATCACCTGCCCCGGTGGAAGCAGCTCACCCCCAAAACAGGCTACGCATCCCTCAGGGTCGGCGGGCCACAAGAGATCTGCCCACGAGGCAAGGTCTAAGAAGAAGGAACACGTGCCTCTGGCACGTTCGTCCAGCACCTCACAAGAGGTAATGGACACAAGCCAGGACAGCTCTTTGTCGTCTTCGTCGCAGAGACGGTGGGGGAACGAATCGGAAGAGACAAGGCCCGAATCACGGGCCCTGAAAAAAAAGAACCCAACTTAGTCTCCTAGCCTTTAACAAAATAAGATGGCATTGTAGAGGACTTGTAAAGAATATTAACGATGTAAAAGACATCCTAGATACATTGTCGCCAGTTGCACTGTGCACACAGAAAACAAATTTAGGTTCCAAATACACAAATATACTGAAAAATTATCAGGTCTTCTGCTGAGATCAAGAGCAAGCAAGCTTTCGGGCAGCGCGGCCATCATATTACAAAGTGGAGTTCCAGCTCAAGAACTGAAATTACTCTCTTAGAAGCTGTAGCAGCCACAATAATTGCCTTTAAAACCCTTACTGTGTGTTCTGTGAATCTTGAGCCAAATCTTAAAATAACCCTTCATGATTTAGAAAACCTTTTTAGCCAACTACCAGAACCCTACCTGGTAGTAGGAGATTTTAATGCACATTCTCCTTTGTGGGGAAGTGAAAAAAGCGCTACACGTGGATAGCTTATTGAGGATTTTATTCTTAGTTCTGACATTTGCTTGTTGAACTCCTGTAAGCCCACATACTGCTCACCAAGCTCAGGAAAAATGAGTTTTTTTAGATTTGGCTTTTAATTCAGCTTCCATTTTTAATGATCTTAAATGGGATGTTCTGAATAATCCATATGGTAGTGACCACCTGCCAGCAATAATCAGCTTAACACCCTCACCGTCAGTCATGCAGACCAAGCCGAAACGGTGCAAACTTCACTTAGCAGATTGGGAGCTTTTTAAAGTAAAGGCGAATTTAGAAACAGTTTTCTCAGATGCCCTTAGTGTCGGCAAACTAAATGAGTTCACAACATGCATTCTCACTGCCGCACGCCTCACATTTCCACAGTCTTTAGTTTTGATGCGACAAAACCACAAGGTGTGGGGGTCACGGGAATGTAAGGAGGCCAAAAAACGACAAAATAAAGCATGGAGTGTTTTCCGAAGGTATCCTGCACACGAAAATTTTAGTTTTTAACAAGGCCAGAGCTAAAGTGGGATACATTCGTCACAACTCCGAAAAAGAATCCTGGCAGAGGTATGTCACATCAATAAATAGCTCAATGACATCTAAGAAAATGTGGGAATAAGTAAATAAACTCAGTGGAAACTTTTTCCCCTTCGCAATTCCCAACCTTACAGCCCCTGGTGTTCAGACTAGCATAGAAGAACAGGCCGATATACTAGGCGAACATTTCACACACGTTCTTCACACTGCACAGAAACATTCTTAAAATACAAAAACATGGCTTAGAAATAAAGGCTGTCAACAATTGGTGGCAGAAATGAACCGTATAATAGTTTTATTACGCTCCAAGAAATAAAGAATGCCCTAGCTGCTGGAAAGCAGACTGTGCCTGGCCCTGATGAAATTCATTATGAAATGCTGGCTCATTTATCCAAATCAGGCACTTGTGAAATTCTTCAACAAAATTTGGACTCTGGGAAAACTCCCAGAGTCTTGGAAACAAGCTGTTATTGTTCCGTTTCTAAAACCGGGAAAGCCACCGACCTCAGCTGGCCGTTACAGGCCCATAGCTCTGACCAGCTGTTTAGCAAAATGTTTTGAAGTGTTTTAAACATCCGATTAACATTCATTTTAGAATCTCATAAACTTCTTAATATTCATCAATGTGGTTTTAAAAAAGATAGCGCACCACTTAGAACCGACCATTTAGTGCGTCTTGAAAATACTGTCCGGGAAGCTTTCATACACAAACAAAATTGGCTGGCCGTTTTCTTTGACACGGAAAAGGCATACAACATGACTTGGAGATTCAGGATTCTACGCTATATAGCAGATTTAGGCATCCGGGGCCGGATGCTCAACGTTCTGAAGGACTTTCGGTCAGGTCGTTCATTTCAAGTACGTCTCGGTACCACCTTGTCAAGGAACTGTATTCAAAATAATGGGGTATCTCAGGGGTGCATTTTAAGCAAAACACTGTTTATTGTAAAAATGAATTCTATTACAAAGTAATCTCAAAATTCATTATGTTCTCACTGTATGCTGACGACCTTCGAATAGCCTGCACAGTATGTCGACGACCTTCGAATAGCCTGCACATGCTCAAACATATCAATTTCTGAAAGACAAGTACAATTAACACTAAATAAACCAGCCTCATGGGCTGATAAAGATGGGTTCAAATTTTCCCACAGAAGACAGTGGCAGTAATGTTCTTTGCTGAAACGAGTATACAGATCGATCTCAAGCTACACTTAAATGGGACTGAGTTGCCAGTAAAGAGTGAACATAAATTTTTGGGTGTAAAATTCGACAGAAAATTAACATTTCTGCCTCACATAAACATTCTAAAAAGGAAAGCTATGCAATCTCTAAACATACTGAAGGTTCTCTCTCGGAAACACCGGGGGTCTGATAGGGCGTGTCTTCTGCGAATATATAGATCTGTTGTGGGGTCCAGCTTGGACTACGGGTCCATTGTCTACAGGTCAGCTAGACCATCATATCTAAAGAAATCGGAGCTGGTACATAACTTAGGTTTGCGTCTTCCTTGTGGCGCTTACAGAACATCCCCTGTTGATAGTCTGTATGTGAAGACAAATGAGCCTCCGCTGAAAGATAGAAAAGCTTCACTCATGTGTGCTTATGTCCTTAGAATAAGGTCACAGAAAAAATACCTCCGCTGTCCAATAGTCTCAACATGCCGCTCATGAGTAATTTTCACAAATAGACCACAAGCAACGAGGTCACTGATAATGCGTTTCGAAGACATTTGTAGTGTGCTAGAAATTCTGAACACCTTGCCCGATACTGCACCAAAAAACAGTCCCCTGCCCTCATGGTACAAACTTCCAACAGTCTGTGATCTCACTCTAACACACTTCAACAAAAGCCAAACTCAGAGCATATAATACAATTCCGCACAATGAAAGAAAAGTACAGTAATTATACAGAGTTTTATGCAGATGGATCAAAAACTTCTACCTATGTTGGCTGTGTCGTAGTGGAAGAGAACGGGGAAAAAATAATTAGGCTTCCTCAGTGCGCATCAATCTTTACAGCTGAATACTGTGCTATCCTGACAGCTGTAGAAAAAATAGTGAATGAAGGCATTGGGAACAGTGTCATCTACACGGATTCGTTGAGTGTACTGATGGCTTTAAATCACAGAAATGCTGCCATGCCTCTACTTGGTGACATAATACATAATGTAAAAATTATCCCGACACAAGGACATAACATAGTGTTCTGTTGGGTCCCAAGTCACGTAGGCATTGACAGCAATGAAAGAGCAGACAAATGTGCTGCACTTGCTCACAACAAATCAATTCAGAAAGTGAACATGCCACATAGAGATCGCATGAAATTAATAAAACAAACTGAAAGATAAATAGCAGTCTACATAGAACAACCAAAAAAATAAGTTGCGCCTCATAAAGCCCGTTAGGAGAATGGAAATCGAGCATGCATCAACAATTTGTGGAAGTGATAGTATACCGTCTTCGTATTGGCACGACTGCTGTGAAGCTTGTGGATGGTCAGCAGAGGCTGGAAGTGGTCCCGTATCGGCACAAGGTCTCCCACAACCTGAAAAGGGTAGCAAATCACTTTAATGTGCCGATGGTCTTTTTCAGCCACCACGAAACTTGCTCAGCTGAGCCGTTGCATTAATTGGGAAGATAAGATAAGAAGATAAGACCTTCATCTACAAGATTCCTCTATCTTGTGACAAAGTGTACATCGGCCAGACTGGGCGTTGCACGAACAATCATCTCGGGGAGCATGCAAAAAATCTGGAAAATAAGAAGCGCACAAATCTTGTTGAACATTGCATGGCTTGCTCTAGTTGCGAGCCATGTTTCTGTACGTATCAATTCTTGGTAAGAGTCGTCAAGAAACTGCTCGTGAAATCTTGGAAGCATACTTTATCAGGAAAGTAGGTCAGGATTGTGTAAGTGACACTTGTATCGTTTTTTTTTTTGTGTGTGTAATGCTGAGATGGACTTCCTATCGCGTCTACTCTGATTGTATGTGGTTTTCTAAGTTCCTTGCTAGCTTGGACCTGCACTGGCCTGTTGTATATTTATATGCAGAAGACTATATATCAATATGCAGAAGACTAAGATAATGTTCAACAGCCTCTCGAAGGAACAGCAGTTTACGTTAGGTAGCGAAGCACTGGAAGTAGTAGGCGAATATGTCTACTTAGGACAGGTAGTAACCGCAGATCCAGACCATGAAAAGGAAATAACAAGAAGAATAAGATTGGGATGGAGCGCATTTGGCAAGCACTCTCAGATTATGACTAGCAGCTTACCGGTATCGCTGAAAAGGAAAGCACCTGTACTCACCTATGGGGCTGAAATGTGGAGGCTAACCAAGAGGGTTCTACTAAGTTGAGGACAACTCAGAGGGCTATGGAACGAAAAATGGTAGGGGTAACATTAAGAGATAGGAAGCGCACAGAGTGGGCCCGAGAAAAAGCTGGCATTCTAGTGGACATCAAGAATAAGAAATGGGCATAGGCAGGACGTGTAGGGCGAAGAGAGGATAACCGATGGCCGCTTAGGGTAACAAACTGGATTCCAAGGGAAGGAAAGCGTAGCAGGGGGCGGCAGGAAGTTAGGTGGGCTGATGAGGTTAAGAAGGTCGCAGGGGTCAAGTGGATGCAACTAGCATAGCACAGGGTTAATTGGAGAAATATGGGAGAGGCCTTCGCCCTGCAGTGGGTATAGTCAGGCTGATGATGATGATATTTATATGCCTCGCTCTCCTTCAATAAATCAGTTGTCAGTAGCGCCCATGTTGTCCTGTCTTTCTGTCGTTTGCGCTAAATATTATACTCGTAATGTAAGAATGCCAACTAGCCCAACATTTAGCTCTTTTAAATTGTGAGGTGGACTTGTGCACGTCTATTTCAAGATACTGACGCTGGCAGTGCAGGCACATGGTACACCATGGTAAAGAACAATGTGAAGGACAGAACACGAACACAAGGAAGCAGACACCGCAGGCCTAGTTCACTTCATTTGAGGTTGGGATTCTTAAAAATTGTACTTTGCAGTAAGTGTTTAAGGGGACAAACTTTATTCGATGCAGCAGATTTATTTTTGGTTTTTTGGAAGCTAGTGTTGATATTCTGCTGCAGATGATACAGCAAACTTGTAGTGTGTGCACACATGTGGAGAAAAGTGATGGCAGGTCATTTATCTTTCAGAATAATGTTGCACTTGGTGGTGCTTTGACTTCGTGCCATTTTGTTTGGTGCGTAGCAGGAACCAGACGCTCAACCTGAGGAGCAGCCAACCGACCTGCCTTCAGCTCTGGCTGCCCTGGAAGCTGAGCGGAACAGGTATGCTTCCACTGCAAGCTTGAAAGCAGCAGTCATTGCCAGAGCTTTTGGATCATGCGATTTGTGAAACTCCGCTTCAAAAAGTGACCGGATTTTGTGCGCATTTTTCGGATGTCTATGAATTGTCGCGCCATCTGGAAGCGCTCAATACAAGCTTTTTGCTATTGCCTCCATTGCCTTTTAGAAATCAAAATTTTCTCTCCTCTTTTCCATCTTCTATATGGCTGTTGTCCTAATAATTTTTGCTGCTGCAAGTCTTCAACTAATTTTATTTTTCATAACGGCTGTGCATTTATTAACAACCAGAAAGTTTGGAATTTAGACGCAGCTTCCTTTAATGACCGCGGGTGCCGCCACCATTCGTAAACACCCCGATTTTGACCAATCAAAACCGCCGTTTTTTGATACATGGGCCCTGTGGGAAGTTTTGCAACTGGTAGTCTTGAGGAGCTCTGGTCATTGCGTGGTGTTCATGTGGTGGCCGTACGAAGGGCTCACCACAGTATGGTGGTTGCTTGTGGCCTTTGTAATGTTGCAGAAGCTCTCGTAGCAATGCTAGACAAGAATGACTGGCAGCATTTTTGAGGAGTTTGTGCATGCAAAGTGGCAAAATGTATGGCTCACAAATAGGCTCCTAAAGCGTGATTTGGCAGGAATGATGGCGTGACGGACAGGGATATCCTAATCAGTCTCCTGTTTGTTTTGTGCCATTACATTAATCGCCTTACTTGTTTATGCCTGTTTTGTTGCAGAGAAATTGAAAGCTTTTGTTTTTTGTTGATAGTTTTCAGCTCACCTAGTTACAAACGTCTTAGGGGAGGCCTCGTAGTAAACAGTGAAATGGGAATGCTTGTCAGAATTACAAATTGAACTAGACAAAAGCAGTTGTGCACAATAGAGTGAATGTTTAGATTATTTAATTGCAGTGAATAGATTTTGTGCTGTTTGCCTCTGTTACTCCATGGGTACAAGATGTGTGATGCCATTCTTCTGTAAGTAGCAGTACCGGGAACCACGGCATATCTTTGGTGCACTTGTGTGCGCATAATGAATGGCAGAAACTGTGTTGTCAGCTCAGTGACTATGGCTGAAGGGCAGCGTATGGTGCTGAATCTTCTGTGAACAGCGCGAACAATGCTGGCCAGGGTCACCTCATATTATTCAATGGGCCGTGTGTTAAAGGACAAGGAAAAGATTAGCCAGGCCCTGCACTCTTCAGTGTGCACCTTTGGTCTTTTAGCTACGCTAAGACAATGGAAGAAGTTCTGGCTCTGTCTTTTTTTATGGCAACAACCTAGTAAGGATGAACCTTGCAAAAGTAGGTATCGGAGGGTGCTTTTTGTATGTGTCAGTAAGCCATCTGCATGAGTGACCACGCAAATGGTGAAAGTGAAATATGCTTTATGTATTAGTACATGATGTAACACGTGCATTATAACAAGATCTCGTGCATAACATCAGGGTGTTACTTGTTACAAAAGCTTACACTAACAGTGTGTGTGCTGATTAATTGCACCAACAAAGTACTAGGAACAAGGCGAATCGGAACTGTTTCATCAAAATATTTGTTTGGGCGTGTTGGTGAGACATGATATTGTCTTTCCAGAAGTAGCTCTAGAATGAAAGGATGCCCATAGGCACAGCAGTACCTTTTGATTATGGAATAGTTTACATTTGTGATCTTTAAGAAAATCTAGCTGGGCACAGCAAGCATTTTTTAAACTTCTGGTCTGCCATTAACACCACAGCCAGGAAGTTAGTAAACGTGCGAATGTCCATCAAAGATTGGCCTGATTGGTGTGTCCATTGCGGTGAACAGGGGCCGAGAGCTGATGCGGCTCAACGTGGTTCTGCGCGAGCACCTGGAGATAACCACTCGCACCAATGAGGAGCTGACGACTGATGTGCATGAGCTCACTGAGGAATGGCGCCATGCAGAACACTCCTCGGACAACCAGCAAATGCAGGTGCAAAATCCGTTGGTACCCAAGAGATATGTGTGATTTACTTTCTGCACCTTCGTTTCGAGCACTGAGTGAACAGGTTGATTGCCGAGCATGCTTGCATAACAACCAGAAGCAATGTAAAATCAAGGCGGCTCAAGAGGAGTTAAATGCAAGCAAGGTTTAAAAATAAACATGGTGTTCTTTAGCCCCCAGTGAAACGAACTGAGAGCTGTTGAGAGTTGCTAATTTGCAGCATTTTTTGTTTGCCAAAGTCCAATAATTAGTAAATCTACTTAGCTAACTTAGGAGCAAAGTCTCAGTGCAAAAGCTGTTGAGCCTCTCGAAAAACAACCAGCTGCTGTTTCCATCATGCTGGCATTTATACAAAGTGCCTCCTGACGGGCTATAAATGATAATTTGCACATTAAAAAGAAAAAAGCTTCCACTTTCACGTAACAGTGGCGTAACTTCAAAGCACTGGAACAACTCCCAAATAAGAAAAATGTGCTTTTCTTTGGGACTCTGTTGCCAATGAAGCTTTGTGTTTTCACTGGGCGATTGATTTAGGCTAGCTGCTAGTCACGTGACATTCTTCTTTCGAGGCCGTGAAATACAGTTAAGTAATTTTTAGCAAGGTGGAAACAATGTAGCTAGCCATTTCTCGAGGTGATCTACAACATTTACTTTGGCTCTTTTTCTAAGCCAGTAATTAAAAGCTCAGCAAAATAGTCTGTGCTAATTAATGAACTTTGGGGAATGAAGAAGCAATGCAGACTAGGAGAGGCAACTCCCAATGGCTGTCCAGTGGTTTCGCAAGGGCTAGCGCACATAGCGGTATTAGAGAGTTTGTTTACCGTGATCCGCAACCCGCTACTGTGATCTGCAATCTGCTACCCTGATCTGCCACCGCATGTTGCACTGCGCTTGACCAGATCCCCTTGACGCCGATAGATGGTGGCACATAGACCTCCCGCGTCAGCTTGCGCACACCGTGCACGTGCGGTAGAGGATCACGGTAAGCTAAATCTCTCTATTTAAAACCTCTCTATTTATTTGGTTACATTCAGCTAGGATACCCGGCAACACACACACAGTTCCAGCATGAAACTGGTGCCTTTTTGTTTTTCTTTTTTGATTTCGCTTTGTCTCTGGCTGTTATGAAAACGTTTGAGATCACTCCGGCACCCACATTGAGGGAATGCTTAAGCATTCTTTGTGGAAGAAAGAAGAGACGCAGAAGGAGAAGAGGATTCCAGTTTGTGGCATCACACCTTGACGTGACACCCCATGGAA
Source organism: Amblyomma maculatum (assembly GCF_055883805.1). NCBI lineage: Eukaryota > Metazoa > Arthropoda > Arachnida > Ixodida > Ixodidae > Amblyomma > Amblyomma maculatum. The sequence continues at coordinate 220,048,426 of NC_139345.1, forward strand.
GTTGGGTAATACGTGACTCCCCTTGGATGTTGACATTACTCCCTTCTTCTTCCGACTGACCTCATCTGATTGACTTCATTGGCTCTAATTAATGAGCTCTCTTAATCATCTCTAACTAATTAATTAAAATGACTCGGGGGTGTGTGCGAACATTGCTGTAGAGTCAATCGAAACAGAAGCTCTGGGCTTGTTTAATCCACCTCCAAAACTGTTCCTCCAGTATGTCGATGACAGTCTTTGTGTGATTCAGTGACAGAATGCAAGCCGATTCCTCAACCACCTAAGCTCCTTCCAACCGACAATTCAATTCACAATGGAAAAAGAAACTGATGACACCATTTCCTTCCTTTTCGTGCTTATTAAAGGATACCCAATGGGATGGCACCTTCAGAGTACCGAAAGCCGGCACACACTGGTCGGTACATGAGCTTCCGTTCAGCGCACCCTATTGGACATAAGCTCTTTGTTGCGTAAGCACTTTACAGCCATGCTCTCCGTCTGTGCTCCAGCCTTAAGAAACTTGACGCCAACCTGCAGGTGGTGAGTAACGACCTTTCAAACAACGGGTACCTGCAACATATCCTCAAGACTGCCGAACAACTCTGCTTGCGTCAAAACTCGGATGAAAAGGTCACTGACAAAAGCAAGCAGCCAAGCATCCAGTACGCTCCAGGAGTCAGCGAGGCAAAAGCCAGAATATCTAAAGAATACAGCATCCATATCGCCCACGTGCCATTAAGCAAGCGAAAACAAAAACTTATGAGAGCGAAGGATCGGGTCAAATCTAATCGATATCCTGGAGTTGTATAGAAGACTCCATGTAATAATTGTGGAATATTGTTGAATCCGGTAATTTTGTCATGCGTTTGAAGCAGCATCAGCCGCATAAAAGAAAGTGCCTTGGCTGAGTATTGCGAAGCACAGCATCGATTGGGACACCTCAGTCATTGTGACGGAGAGGAATCTGTCATCACGACTATTTCTTGAGTCACTGCACATTCAAACTACGACACATTTTAAGCCGAACACCGGGTAATCTGCCCGAGACTTACACACACTCATTACGCCATCTAAGCTGTACATAAGCCATTTCCTTTATCCATCCGCTTTCATTGTGAACAAAGGAACCGTACGGGCCCCGAAATGTCGATGTTTTTCTTTTTATTTCGGTGAGTGTTCGTTTTTCTACTAAATCTTTTGTAATAATGTCACTGTTTGTGTTGATAAATTTGCTCCTATATTTCTTGCAGGGTGTAGTTGTGGCCACTTTTGCCGAACAGTTTGCACTCTTGACTTGATAGAGCATTTTAAGAGCCTTAGCTCTTGCTACATACATTTGCCAATTTCTTGTACATTTCTCCGTCGCTCTGAGATTTACGATGGCGGCCAAGTCACGTGAGCATAGCTACAGCATAGCAAGTACAGTCGAACTCGGATATATCGAACTCGAAGGGGATCGCGAAATAGTTCGATATATCAATAATTCGATATACAGAAATCGGCTTGGGACAGCATTTAAGATGCAAAAAAACGATACCGTATTTGTCGCGTAATCAACTCACTCGCATAATGAACCCACCCGTCACTTTTGCACTCGAGAATTTGGAAAAAAAAAGCGTTAAGGCCAGCTCGCTCACATGCAAGCGACATGCGGTCTTGGCGACGAGCGGCAGCGACAGAGCAAAAAATTTCCAACTTGTTGGAACTGCGTCCCTCTGCGGTACGAGCCACAGCGGCAGCTCAAAACAAGGTTTCTGTGTCGCCGGCACTCCGTCTCATCCACAGCTCATTTCTTGGCAGCGTGCCAAGATGCTGCGCAGCGATAACGTCACGTGGTGGTGGTGTTTTATCGGTGTTTTATCTTTTTATAACTCCTGCGGCGGCGGAGAGCGAACTTGGCAGACTGCCCGTGATGGCTTGATTGCGCAAGCCTGGTTCGATTTATCAGCATGATATAGTAGCTGCAAATGCTGTTTGATGCAAAAAAGGCTAAAAGCCGGTGTCATGATCGCAGCTGACCGCGTGCTTTCGTTAATTCATACATGCAAGAATAAACGACTCCCGCAAAAAAAAAAAAAAAAAAGCCGCTTCGTAACGCCATATCTTACACTACGCCGCGCGTACAGCACAACGATAAAAATAGACGACTCTCGGGGGAAAAAAAAAAAAAAATCTGCCTCTTGTTAACTTCCGCAGGCGCCATAGCCACGTCAGCCGCTGCAAAAAAACGACTCCCGCAAAAAAAAATGCCGCTTTGTGCTGCTGCCGCGCGCAGAGAGTTCACAACACACGCTGGAGAAAGCGTCCAACGTTCTTTCTGATAACGGGCTGAGCTGGCTTGGCGCATGCGTAGCGCGTGCTACTGCGTAGCGCGTGATACTGCGAACGAAGGCCGGGAAAGAGGAAGGAGAGAGATAGCTCGGCAGAAGAATGGGCACACCCTTGCGCTTCGCTCTGTCGTGTTTTCCCCCACTCGTTCCCACCGGTTCTCTCTGGTTCAATCACACACATGGCTTGCAAACGTCACTTGCTGGCGCGCGGGAAACGATACCCGCAAGTGCGTGCGCCTTTAGGGAATGGGCGCGGTGCTGCCCTAGTTGAGCTGTCCCCTCTCATTACTGCCCCGCGTGGCTTGAAAACGTCACGCGGCAAACGGCTGAGGGTGATGCGATCGTCTTTGGGAAAGGCACGCTTTCCAGTGCGTGGTGTGGAGTTTGATATATCGAATGACTGGTGAAATTGAGTTCGATATATGACGCGGCTTTCCTATACTTTTACATGGGATTTCCAAGGGGATATTCCGTGAGTTCGATATAACCGAAATTCGATATATCCGGGTTCGATATATTCGGGTTCGACTGTAATTTCTTAGCTACCACGTGACCACCCAATGGAGTCCACCACCTGGTTCACCATGTGTGACGTCTTGATTCCCCAAGGCCCACCACCACCGCTGCATTACCTACTATACATCATCATCATTCATCATTACTTAAAGGCCCTTAAAGGCCGGACCCTTAAAGGCCCCGGGTGGGCTATTACATAAGAGGTAGGGAGGAAGCAACACCTAAAAATAACAATTGTTGATGGTTTAAACAGATGCAAAAGACAAATGCTCAAATACAAACAATTCAAATGAACGAGGCGCAATAAAATGAAGAGGAAGCAATCGGTTAGGATGCGAAATGACATGTCTGGCGTCCTTTCAATCTAGTAGGGCCACGTTCAGTTACAACATGTTCGGGAAGCTGACTCCATTCTTGAATTATGGCTGGTAGAAAAGATTTCTTAAAGGCTTTAGTTGATCTATGTAAGCGCTGGATGCTCATGGAGTTGAACAGACGAGATGATGTGTGCAGTGGTGGAACTAGTAAAGGAATCACAGAGATGGCGGCAGTTGTGGTACAGTTTATGAAACAGGCACAGGCGAGAAATGTTGCGTCTTAGGGTTAGAGGACCGATACCGAGAGATGCTTAATACTGCTGATGCTGAAGCAAAAGTCATAATTTGAAGATATTGTTATGTGGCGTACCATGCTGGCATTCAGCAAGTGAAGAAAGAAGTGTTTGGGTGTGTGGATGAAGAAGGCGCTCAGTGTTGAGTTGTGCGGCTCAGCGGCGCCCATCGATTTTAGAGTGGTGTTACCCATCGGTGCGTGATTTCCACTCGTAACATCTTTGGTGGAGGTGAAATCATCGATCCCGTACAACAGGCTGGATCTCCGCAGTGGACGCCACGTCGGTACCGTCATCATGTCCACAGACACTACCCCCTCTACGGCCGCCACCCCAACAGTTGTCATGGCTCAACCCCGGGACCCGGGCACTTTCTGCGGGACCGACGACATTGATGTGGACGACTGGTTGGCCCTCTACGAACGAGTAATCAAACACAACCGCTGGGAAGCAACGCTCATGCTGGCAAATATCATATTTTATTTGACCGGCACCGCGCGCGTCTGGTTCGAAACGCACTAAGACGAACTGACATCTTGGGACGTATGCAAACAGAAGCTTCACGACCTCTTAGGCAAACCCATTGGACGCCGTCTTGCTGCGAAGAAAGACCTGGCATCTCGCACCCAAACATCGTCCGTATCATATATTTCCTACATACAAGACGTCCTATCCCTGTGCCGAAAAGTCGACTCGGCCATGAGTGAGGAAGATAAAGTGGGCTACATACTAAAGGGTATAGCCGACGACGCTTTTTACCTTCTCTAATGCAAGGACTGTTCAACTGTGGACTCTGCTCTTCAGGTGTGCCGCCGCTTCGAGCAGGCGAAACAAAAACGCATGTCACCGTTTTGACCGCCTGCTGAACACAGCTGCCACCTCGTCCTGTACTGACCTGCCTACTCTCCGTCAGCCTTCCAACCCGACTAACTTGACATGAATCGCCCGCCGAGAACTCGAGGCCATGGCTCCCGCTGTTTCCTCCTCTCAGCTGACAGCCAACACCATTCCTATGGTATCCTTCATCCAGGCTGTTGTTCGCCAGGAGGTTGCTAACATGGGCATCTCTATTGGCCACGTCCCAGACACCATCAACTCCAATTCAGCCCCTCCTGTGATCGCTGCTGCCTCTAATTTCAGCTTTATGCCTCGATACCACTACCGCAATCCTAATGACTGGTGTACAGCTGACGATCGCCTAATCTGCTTCAACTGTTCCTGTGTTGGTCATATCTCCCGTCACTGCCGCAACCGCTGGTCCATGCCGTCACGCCCATTCTACTATGTGCATCGCAGTGGAGTCTCTGCACCGCGCCATTCCTCACCCCAACCTGACCCGTCCCATGCAGATCTTGTTCCACCTGTTCGTGTTTCCAGCCGGTCGCCTTCCTCACAAACCCGATGCTCCCGCTCTCCTCTTCCTCGTCGTAATTCTTCACCGTCCTATGCTGGTCGCTTCTCGGAAAACTAGACGATGCAGCTCCCGGAGGTGATGCTGCATTCGCGACCCGGATTGAAAAACCTCTGTTGACCTTTGCTCCACAATCTAACCTTATCGAAGCCTTTGTGGATGGTGTTCCTGTCTCTGCCTTTATTGACACTGGTGCCCAACTCTCTGTCCTCAGTTCCTCGTTTCGTCGTTGCCTGAAGTAAGTCCTGACGCCAGCAGTTTCGCCCACCGTTCGTGTCGCCAATGGCAGCCCTGCTGCCGTGCTTGGTATGTGTACCGTCCGTGTAACCATTGCTGGTCGTCACACACCAGTCTTGTTCACAGTGCTCCAGGAATGCCCCCATGACCTGATCTTTGGCCTCGACTTCTTGACCACTCACTCAGCCCTTATTGATTGCTCGACCGGCATTCTACGTCTGGACCTTCCCTTCTGCTCCGAAGACCTCTCCACGCCCCCTCGCCTCCGCTCAGCAAAATATTCCCGCCTCCCTCCGAAAGCTGATGTTTATATTCCTATATGCCCTTTCCCGCCCGTGCCCGATGGAGACTACCTGGCGTGCCCAATTACAGACGTCCTGCAGCGTCACGTCGTCCTCCCACACCTCATCGTACACGTATCTCAGAATCGCACCACTCTCCCAGTCCTAAACTTAGTTTGTTGACCCAAGTTCTCCCTGACGGAATTTCATTTGCTGAACTTTCCCCGCTGACCGACTGAAGTTTCAGCCCTAACTACCGACCCTCCTTCTGCACCTTGCACAGCCCCTACCGCTCCTATGTCGTCTCCTTTACACCGTGATCCTGTTTCCAGCATGATTACAGCCGACCTGCAACCCGATTCTGTCGACACGCTCTACAAGCTGTTACTTTCATATAGCGACATTTTTGACTTTGGGGCCCGACCTCTTGTACAAACGTTTGTTGCAGCCCACCGCATCGACATTGGCGATGCTGCTCCGGTTCACAAGCGACCGTACAGTGTCTCTCTTTCCGAGAGCCAGGTGATTCAACGTGAAGTTAGCAAGATGCTGGCCGACGACATCATTGAGCCTTCAAACAGTCCCTGGGCGTCACCTGTTGTGCTAGTCCAGAAGAAAGATGGGAGCTGGAGATTCTGCGTCGATTATCGCCACCTCAGCAAGTTGACCAGAAAAGACGTGTACCCTCTTCTGCGCATCGACGATGTTCTTGATTGCTTACATGGAATGCCCGCTACTTTTCCTCCATCGACCTTCACTCTGGCTACTGACAAATCTCTGTCGATGAACGCGACTGCGAAATAACTTCATTTATCACTTCTGATTGCCTCTACCAATTTAAAGTCATACCTTTTGGCCTATGTAACGCCCCTGCAACTTTCGAACGGATGATGGACTTGTTGCTGCGTGGCTTCAAGTGGACGACTTGTCCTTGTTACTTAGATGACGTCATTGTTTTTCTCGTCGCCTTATGACAGCCACCTCTCTCGCCTTTCTACCATTCTCGAGCTATTCCGCCACGCCGGCCTTCAACTCAACTCGAAGAAATGCAGTTTTGGCCATCGGTAAATCAAAGTTTTTGGCCACTTAGTGAATGCTGCTGGTGTTCAGCCTGACCCTGGTAAGATCCGTGCCGTTCGTACTTTTCCCACACCACGTTCATTACTGATGTTCGAAGTTTTCTTAGCTTGTGTTCATATTTTCGTCGTTTCGTCCGGAACTTCGCAGCCCTTGCTCGCCCTCTCACTGTCCTACTGAAAAAAGATGCACCTTTCTCTTGGGGCCCTGACCAAGCTGCAGCTTTGTCCGAACTTATCGTTGTTCTCACCAATCCACCCGTCTTGGCCCATTTCAACCCTTTGGCCCCTACCGAACTCCGCTCTGACGCCAGTGGTCACGGCATTGGAGCTATCCTCGCTCAACGACACCACGACCGCACCAGAGTGATTGCATATTTATTTATTTATTTATTCAAGTTACTCACAGGCCCCTTCAACATGGGAGCATTGTGTGAGTGGGGCAGTACATACATGAAGTTATAAACAGAGCAAAAACAACGATTTGAGAGAAGCGTTATACAATAGTTAGCAAGAAGTACCGAGCAGAATACACTTAAAATTTTTCCCCGCTTTTTATCCCTCCCTTTAAGATAAAAACACAAGTTATACATTGGTGATTATTATACAATATATAATAACTATACAATGTTCAAAATGTGGCAATAGGGAAAGGAACACAATCCGGCACTGTGTTTAAAAGAGTATAATTTTGTTCATATTAGACAGTAGTAAAAGTGATTTTCCGTAAGAGCACATAAAAGCATGACATTGGGTGAGGATCGTGGTTATCATATCTCGAAACATGGCAGGATTTCTGGTGTTAGTAACATCGTCAAGACGGCTGTTCGAATGATTTATGGCACGCGGAAGGGAAGACATCTTAAACGTTTTAGTACGACCAAAAATACGCGCAAAGCTGCTATGATTGTGGCGACGATGGGATGTACGAGATGGCCGTGATAAAGGTAATGCATGGCTGTGAGGACTGAAAACCATTTTATGAAATAAGCAAAGAAGTGCTACTGTACGACGGGATTCTAAAGACGCAAGTGATAGCGATAACTTGATGTTAGTGACGCTGGAATGACGGTTATAATCACGAGTGATGAAGCGTGCAGCACGGTTCTGTATAGATTCAAGACTGTGTGTTAGATGTATTTGGTGAGGTGACCAAATGGGCAAAGCAAATTCAAGCTGTGGGCGGACAAACTAGTAGTGTGGCGGGTAAGCTAGTTTTCGAGTGTCAGATGGCGCGTCATGAAAATTACGTTTTAAGTATCCGAGGGTTCGTGAAGCCTTAACTGTTATTTTATTAACGTTTGTCGACCAAGAAAGGTTTGGAGTTAGGTAAATACCGAGATATTTGTATGAAGGCACTGCAGTGATTTGGTTGCTGTTGAGGGAGTAGGTGAAAAGGGAATTTGATAGTTTGCGGCTGAAAGTCATTAATTTATACTTGTCAGTGTTAACCGTCATTTGCCACATAGAGCACCAATTTGTTATATGGTCGAGATCTGTCTGTAGAACAAGATGATCGGCTGGATTAGAAATATTACGGTAGATAATACAGTCATCAGCAAATAAACGGATGTTAGAGGTAATGTTGGTTGGCAGATCGTTAAAACATATTAGAAATAACAATGGGCCCAGAACACTGCCCTGGGGAACACTGGACGATACCTCACTACCGGACGATACCGGATGATACCAGCCGCCTATTGTCTAGGGCAGAACAAAATTACTCTATCACAGAGAGGGAGTGCCTAGCTCTTGTTTGGGCTATTGCGAGATTCCACCCTTATTTGGATGCCGCTTTGGAAGACCCTTTACTGTTATCACTGACCACCATGCCTTGTGCTGGCCATCTTCATTCAAGGACCCTACTGGACGTTTGGGAGGCTGGGCGTTAAGATTGCAAGAATACACCTTTTCCTTGGTTTGTAAGTCTGGTCGCCTTCACCGAGAGGCAGACTGCTGTCCCTCCACCCTGTCGGTCCTCCCAGTTCTACGGCTTGTGACATTGACGCATGTGTCCTGTCTTCCTCGGCCTTTTCTCACATAGCCTAAGAACAGCGCTTGGACTCCGCACTCCGGTCTATCATCAACCGTCTGACTACCGGCCAGTCTCATACCGCCCTCACCATGTTCGTACTTCAAGGGGACGCACTATACCGCCGCAATATGCGACCTGACAGCGCTGAGCGCTTGCTAGTCGTTCTGAAACATCTGCGCTCCACTATCTTGGAACAATTTCATGATGCTCCCACTGCTGGACATCTTGGCGTGTCTCGTACGTATGACAGCATGCACCGACGTTTTTACTGGCCGGGTCTCTATCGCTCAGTTCAGCATTATGTGGCCGCATGTGAGCTGTGCCAGCGTCGGAAACAACCATCTGTATTGCCATCAGGACACCTGCAGCCAATATCCATCCCGACTGACCCACTTTTTCCGTGTTGGTGTTGATTTGCTTGGACCCTTCCCGGTCTCTGCGTTGGGCAACGAATGGATTGCCATAGCGACCGACTATGCTACGCATTACGCCATTACCCACGCGATCCCGACTAGCTGCGCTACAGATGTACGACGTGATACAACACGGTGCCCCTCGTGAACTGCTCACGGATCGTGGTCACTGCTTCCTCTCCAGAGTGGTTGACGAGCTACTTCGTGTGTGCACCGTCCGCCACAAATTTACCACCGCCTATCATTCTCAGACCAACGGCCTCACAGAACGCTTCAACCGGACGCTCAAAGATATGTTATCAATGTATGTCTCTGGTGACCATCGGGATTGGGACATTAATCTACCCTTTGTAACATTTGCCTATAACTCTTCACGTCATACCGCTGGCTACTCTTCCTTTTACCTGCTCTTTGGCCGACACCCATTACCCCCCTTTGATACATCGCTACCCACTACTGACGGCGTCACTAGTACCTACGCTCGTGATGCCATATCCTGCACTAGTGATGCTCGCCACATTGCATGCGACGGGCTCTTTGCCTCCCAAGGCTCCCTGCAATCCCGTAATAACAGTTGCCATCGCGATGTGCACTATGCCCCAGGCTCTCTCATTCTGCTCTGGCTCCCATCACGCTGGGTGGGCTTGTGTGAAAATCTTCTACCACGCTACACAGGCCCCTACCGTATTTTGTGCCGAGTCACCGACGTCACATACGAAATCGAACCTTTGAACCTGAAGTCTTTGCACCACGAGCTTCCGACATTGTGCACGGGACACGACTCAAGCCGTATTATTCATGCGCTGCTTCGTTTACCTAGAACGCACCGGGACTGTGCTTCTGCGGCGGGGGTAATGTTATGTGGCATACCATGCTGGCCAAGATACTTTGTTGGGCGAGTTGGTACTTATTCATTATTAATTCATTATTCATTATCAAGGGCTTAGGCATAGTTGTGAGTCAGCGCTTGTACTGTGGTTTTTTATCTTGTCCTTTGTCTTCGTGTTCGCGCTGTTTATATTAATAATGAATACCATGCTGGCATTCAGCAAGTGAAGAAAGAAGTGTCTTGGTGTGGGATCTTGGTGTGATCTCAATTTGAGATCTTAAATCTTATGTTTTTGTTTAGTTGACAATTACTTTAATGCACTAATTCAGTTTGCGTAGGACATTTGGCAGTACACACTGAACCCTGGCCAATCCCTCTTCGTGGGTATGGGCCCTATATTCAAGGCAGAAGAAGAAGACAATGCTCAGTGTTGAGTTGTGGGGCTAAGCGGTGCCCATCGATTTCAGAGTGGTGTTACCCGTCGGCGCCCACTCGTAACAATATAAAATGGGCAGCATGGTTCTGGATGGAATCAATATCGTTAATTAAGTACATCTGATGGGGGACCAAATTGTGAAGGCATATTCGAGCTTCGGGCGAATGAAGGTTTCGTACGCAAGTTTGCGAATGTATGGCAGTTGCAAATGGATGCAAATGAAGCCTAGAGTTGTCAAAGTGTCAGCAGCTAGTTTTGGGATATGCTCATTTTATGTTAGTTTATTGCTGATTAGGACGCCGAGATACCTGTAACAAGCCCAGCTTGGAGTCTTGCTATGATACCTGTAAGATTCAGCCTGTGATATAACAGTTGCCTTTAGTGAATATGTATAGGAAATAGAACGTTTACGCGAGACCTGCATGAATTTACATTTGGTTACATTCAGTTTCATCATCCAGTATGAATACGTTTCAATTTTACATAAGTCATTTTGAAGGGTTTCTTTGCCATCGTGAGAAGAAATGCGACGGTATAACACACAGTCGTCAGCAAACAGACGGATGGATGGTGCTGTGCCAGAAGGGAGGGCATTTATGAAGATAAGGAATAGCAAGGGCCCAAACACGGATCCTTGCGGCACGCCCAAGATTACCTCATGAGTGGCGGAATGGTACCCTCTAATGACTGTGTATTGAAAGTGGTTCATGAGGAAATAGTTAATCTAGGATAAAGTCAGTGGATCAATACAAAGGCATAAAAGATTAAACATCAGTCTTTGGTGGGGGATGCGATCGAATGCCTTGGAAAAGTGCAGGAATATGACGTCGGTTTGGAAGAAAAGGCCAATAGTGAATTCAAAGAGTTGGGTCTCTCATGAAAGACAGGGGCAGAAGCCGTGTTGATTCTGAAAGAAAAATCAGTTATTAACAAGGTGGCTTGCAACTTGTGAGTAAATGATGTGTTCCATGACCATACAGGCTATGCAAGCTAATGAAATTGGGTGATAATTGGATGGATTCGAGCTGTTTTTTGTTTTGAGCACTGGGGTACTCTTAGTTTCCAGTCATTTGGAATCGAACTGTGAACTAATGACTGGTTAAATATAATCTGTAGGCTGGAAATAACCTTTGTGGACTTAAGCACCTTCGCAGGGATATTGTCAGGGCCAGGGCTACTTGACAGCTTTAAACTGTCGATCAATTTTGTGATTCCTTCAGAATTGATATGAATGGTGGGCTTCTGAGCAAAGTTTAAAGGAGATAGGATGGGAGTGTTCAGGACAGGTTCATGCGTGGAAATAGAAGAGAAGTATGAATTTATGACATCAGAGCGCTGATCATTCAGCACTGGAAGCTGTTTTGATTAAATAAGGAAATGTTATGGCTTTTACAACGCATAGGAACAAGTATATTCCAAAATTTTTGGGTGGTAGAGAGGATGCTGAGTAGGTCCTGGGGTTGAAACTTCTTCTTTGATCTTCTCAAAGCTTTGCATATTCCTTCAGTCAAGTAAAACATTTTTCCCATTAAAGTTCACAATCTGATGTCTTCGCTGCATGAAAAAGGTTTTTTTTTCTTTTGGAATAGCTTTCTCAAAGCGTTCGAATAGAGTCGAGTCCACTTATAACAATATTCAGGTGCCACGAAAATTTTATTGCTATAACCGATAATTATAATGAATTTGTTGCACGAAAAAAAGCGTAAAACTGCAAAGAGGGGTCACGGACGGCAGTGACATGCGAGCTCCGCGGAGCCATCGTTTTGCTGGCCCTGAAAGGAGCCTTGTAAAAAATACGAGAAGGTTGTCGCGGCTGCCTCTCAGCTTGAGGAACTCCGAAGAAATGCTGGGGTGAAATCGCCCCAAGCATCTCACCATATACTTGGCTTGCACGAGAAAACCCCATGTCTGTCAGCGTTGCTTGCCTCACGCAAAGCTTGCCGACATCCTTCTCCATGACATCCAAGTACTCTACATAATACAGTGGAATATTCCTCATGAAAACGAAGCCCCAGAGAGACGGAACCAACTGCAGGGCCTCCTGCGAGGACAACGTTGAGGCAACCTGCCCTAACCAGTTATCGCTGCAGCCGTTGCCGTCAATGTCGTCACTGTCTGATTAAAGCACGTTCACGACGTGAACCTCATCGGTGAGAAGTTCTGACGTTACTAATCGTCGTCCTCATGCAGAAACTGAAGCATCCTCATCGACCCGGACTAAAGTTCTGGCATCACTTCATCGGTGGGAACTTTGTAGGCTTCCTCAGAGTCACTCCTGCCTCGGAAAAAGCTTGCTTTCCTAAAGCAGTTCCGCACCGTAGAAGCGCCAACTTCGCACCATGCACCAAATATAAACTGCACGGGCATCAGCAGATTGATTTTCAAGTCTGGTTGCTCCCTGCTTCTTGTGCACGGCCATGTCCATCAAGAAGGCTAACTTTCTCACGATGCGGCGACAATACATCACCTTAAAATTGACGATCACGCCGGGGTCCATGGGCTGCAAGCCTGCCGTCGTGTTCGGAGGCACGAAAAAAACTTCTACATTTGAGAGCTTGGACATGGAGTGGTGGGCACTGCAATTATCCAGGACGAGCGCCACCTTCCTCTTCGATCGCTTGATGCACTGATTTAAATCTAACCGCCACTCGCAAGAAAGTTATCGCGTCGTCCATGCCTTGCGATTGTTATGGTAACGTACTGGTATCCTGGCAGCACTGTGGAAGCAGGGGGAATTTTGACTTCCCAGTGGCAAATGCGGGGCACTCGTCGCTCCCGTCCATGTTTGCGCACAAAAACACTGAGGCACAGCTTGCTATTTTTGGCGCCCTTGCATGTGTCTCCTCTCAGGGCATGCGTCCTGAAGGGCGACATCAAAAAAAAAACAGCCCCGTTTCGTCGTCATTGTATACGTCGGTGTCACCGTAGTCATCGAGAGTGCGGGGCAGTGTTTCCTGCAGCCACTTCTCCTTCGCCTCCACTTCAAGCAAAGCTCCCTCGCTGATGGCAGCTTTGTATACAATGCTGTACCTCTCTTTGAAGCACTATCCAGCTGCCACCTGGCTGGAAGTCCACATTGTTAATCAGTAGGGCAAACTGCTTCGCCTTTGTGGCCAGATTCGGCCTGGTAATAGGCAAGTTCTGGGCACGGGCTCCAAGAAACCACTTGTAGAGGGCCTCCTCCACCTCTTTATAGGCACCTGGTCGAACGCGTTTGCACCCACTATCAAGCAAGCACTTTTCTTTGTCGAACTTCTCAGCGGATCGGATGATCGTCGACACCTTCGGTTGCGATAGTGCATACTTCTTAACCAAGTCAACACTTTGTTATTGTCCTTGTAGTCCTTCACGATACTGCACTTCGTCTCCAAGTCAATAGCAGTGCGCTTTCTGTTCACTGGCAACGTCATCCGATATTCAGCGGGCGGATCAGCCATCTTCCGTTTCAGTGGCAATTCAAACGAGATAGAGAAACCATGTGGCCAGGAACGACTTTGACACAATCAACTAACACAAATAACCAAATCCTTAGGCAGAACTACGCAGAATGAGGGGCGAGTGAGCAAATAAGCGCTGTCGGTGCATTGGTGAAGTCCATGCGTATTTCGGAGAGTGGTGCGGCGTAGAGCTATGGGCGCAGCCCATTAGGGTTCGGAGGGTTGGAAAGGCGACGGGATAGATATGTGCGAGGCTGGCGATGCGAAGAAGGCCGGAAAACAGGTTCTATATTATGAGCATGATGTGGGGAGGGTGCAGCAGCTGGAATTTTTTTCTTTTCAAGGATTTCGCATTCACTACCTTTGGCACGAACACTCAGCAGCCAGACTTCATTGTTATAACCGATAATGTGGGAAAGGGGCATTGTAGTAAGCGGGTTATTTTACCATAGAAAACTTACAAAAGTGGATGGTGCAGCAGCTTTTCATTGTTGTAACTGATATACTGTTAAAACCGGTATCGTTATAAGTGGGTTCGAATGTACCAGTGTTCTTCTGTATTAGCACGAATAGAGACGAGAGGGATGTAATTATGAATCAGTGGTAAGCGTTATAAGTGGGTTCGAATGTACCAGTGTTCTTCTGTATTAGCACGAATAGAGACGAGAGGGATGTAATTATGAATCAGTGGTAAGAGTTAGTGCTTATATAACAACCAGTTTTCATTCACAGATTTTAGGGAAGCAGTTTCTCGAAAGGAATGATGAAATATTTCTAACTTTTTGTTTATGCCAGACCCGTCTGCCCACTTGTAGTCTCATATGTGTTTTATGGATTGCTGTCGGACAGAGGTGTGGAGGGATAAGTCGAACAGCTGCATTTCGTGATCGCTCACACCACTGACACATTGCACTGACTGTATCAGATTGGGATTGGTGGAAAAGACTAGATCCAGTGTGTTGTTATTACGAGTTGGCATGCTTACAGTTTGGGCAACATTAAATATAAGAGCGAGGTCAATAAAATCCTTGGAATGGCGGCAGGATGCAGATAAGCTCATCCAATCAATATTGGGAAAGTTAAAATCACCACAAAGAATATAATTGGCGTTAGGAAAGCGAAAATTCAAATTCAGAAAACGGATCTGTACTATTCTCTTTCTCAAGACAGTGTTTTGCATTGTGTATGCAAAGGCATAACGAAGGACAACAATAAGCTTGCATTTACAGGCAAGCGTGGGATATCTATAGACAGTTTTCTAGAATTTCTGCATTTTTGTCTATGCTCCCTGTTCGTTGGCTGGGACTATTTATCCAAAAAACCGGAGTTTGTATTGGTTCAAGTGTAGCCCCGATTCTATGCGAAATTTTTGTGAACTATGTGTACAGGGAAATATGGGAGAGGCCTTCGCCCTGCAGTGGGTATAGTCAGGCTGATGATGATGTTGATGATGTGTACAAATCTCTGGAACTTGCTTTGGTTGGGCTTCATGAAAAGACATTTAGATTTGTAGATGATTGCTTGATTTTTTACGGATCGGTCGTTTTTCAACGGCAAAATTGTAAATATTTGGAAAGTGTTTAAGGAATGTGGTTCCAGGCTGAAATTCACATTTGAGACAGCCAAAGACAATTTATACTACACTTTTTAGATATTCAAATAAAAATGAATAAACATCCTATTTGCTGGTGTTGCAACGCCAGGTCCATGAAGCCGATCCTGTTTCAACTGTAGCAAAATTATGCTTCAAAAATGCATTGAAGAAGTCATATTTCCACATGATGGACAGCAGTTTCGAAGCTCAGGTCACCAAACTGAGGCAAGCAGCCTACCCGCAACAATGTTAGCACACGTCTCCGGAGAACTGGTTAAAGGAGTGAAACTAACACAAACAACCCCTATCCGGCAAAACAGAAATAAGAAGAAATTTTTAGTTATCCCGTATATTAATCTCCTCTCGTATGGTCTGAAAAATATGGCAAAGCGATATCAGGTGGATGTGTTTCTATCTGCTCCGATGAGATCAGCACGGATATGCCCATTTGTGCATCGTAAGCTCGAAGCTCCGAACAGTGTTGGTCGTGAGGGCTGCACTACACGTCATGAAGCCCACGTTGAATGCACCAAAGGCATCATGTATCAGTTTGACCTCTCCTGCGGCGCCAACTACATAAGGCGAACAGGAAGATGTCTCAACACAAGCCTTCAAGAGCACAGCAACACGCCCGTAACAGACGAGAATTAGCTGCCCACTGTCTCACGTGCAAGGGGTGCTCTCGTTTGTTCAGATCAACGAAAATATTGTATCGCCACTTCAATTAGACAACGCGAGAGGTAGTTGAATCCTTTTACATTGCAAAACATCAGGACATGTGTATCAGCAAACCGAACATACATCTAAACAAGATTGAGATTGCATATCTATAGAGAAGATGAGGTGGCTTACCTTTTCACATACTTTTCTTATTCATAGCTTTTTTTGCACTTTTAAGCCTTTCCTTCCTCTTTTCAGTGATTTCTTTTGCCCATGTGTACAAGTAGTCTACTATGGCGAATAAAATTTTAGTTGAGAGTCAGCGCTTGTCCTGCGTCGTCCTTAGTCCCAGTCTTTTTCACACTGTTTGATATGGATAGATACCAACTCGCCCATATCGCTCTACTTCTACAATCAAAGCGATATTGCGATATTCATCGAAATATGATTGACTCCAGACATAGTAATGATGAACTGCTTGATTAAAGGTCAACAATAATGATATTGTTGTTAACATTCCTGTGAAAATTAGACTTTATGCTGATGATTGTGTTATTTATACAGGAGTGTCTCCGATCAACTACTACTTAATAGTTTGTTGCAAACCGTTTTCGCATGGTATGAAGAATGGCAAATGTTTATTAACTTTGAAAAAAACTGTACTAATGAGAATCACTCACATAGAGAAAGTCTTACCCTTCGATTATTGTATTAACCGCATGACAGTGACTGAAGTAGCAGAATATAAATATCTAGGGCTCTGGGTCACCAACAATCTTAGTTGGAATAAACATATTTACTTAATTATGTGTAACACTTTTCCTAAACTCTTTTTCTTGAGACGGGCATTGCGGTTTTCTACCCCATCTGTACGCCTGCTTGTTTACAAATGTATTGTTCTGCCTACCTTAGATTATGCTGCTATCATTTGGGACTCCTTCACACAAACTAACATGAATAAATTGGAGAAGGTTCAAAAGAGGGCGGCACGATACATATACAGTCGAACCCGGATATATCGAACTCGAAGGGGATCGCGAAATAGTTCGATATATCGATATTTCGATATACAGAAATCGGCTTGTGACGGCACTTACGATGCGAAAAAACGATACCGTATTTGTCGCGTAATCAACCCACTTGCATAATGAACCCATCCTCCACTTTTGCACCCGGGAATTTGAAGAAAAAAAAATGCGTAAAGGCCAGCTCGCTCACATGCAAGCGATTGAGCGATCTCAGCTACGAGCGGCAGCGACAGAGCGAAAAATTTCAAACTTGTTGGAACTGCGTCCCTCTCGCCACTCGAGCCACCGCGGCAGCTCAAAACAAGGTTTCTGTGTCGCCGCGGCAGAAATCGCGAGCGTTTTCGCTTGCATGTCGATGGCGCGCGTCACTCTGTTTCGGTGGTCTCATAAACAGCTCATTTCTTGGCAGCGTGCCAAGATGCTGCGCAGCGATAACGTCCGGGCGCGTTTATCTTTTGATAGCTCCTGCGATGGCAGGGAGCGAACTTGGCAGAGTGCCCGTGATGGCTTGATTGCACAAGCCACGCCGCGCTTGGGGCGGGCGCCATGATCGCAGCAGCTGACCGCGTGCTTTCGTTGATTCATACATGCAGGATAAACGACTCCCGCAAGAAAATAAAAAAAAAATAAAAAAAATAAAATACTGCCGCCGCTTAACGTCCGAACAGCACAACAATAAGAAAGGATGACTCTAAAAAAAAAACAAAAAAAAAACAAAGAGAGCTGCCGCTTCTTAACGTCCGCAGGCGCCATAGCCACGTCAGGTGCCACGCGCAGAGGGTTCGCAACACACGCTGGAGAAAGCATCCGACGTCTGTCTGAAAACGGGCTTCGCATGTGTAGCGCGTGCTGAAAAAGAGAGATAGCTCGGCAAAAGAATGGGCACACCCACGCACATGGCTTGCAAATGTCATGTGTTTGCGCGCGGGAAACGATAACTGCAGATGCGCACGCCTTTGGGGAATGGCCGCATCCCAGACCAGCCGTCGCTGAACTGTTCCTTCTCATTCCTTCCGCGTATGGCTTGAAAACGTCAAGTGGCAAACAGCCAAAGGTAATGCGATCGTCTCTGGGGATGGCACACTTTCCAGTGCGGGGTGCGGAGTTCGATATATTGAACGACAAGTGAAATTAAGTTCGATATATATGACGCAGCTTTCCTATACTTTTACATGGGATTTTCAAGGGGATATTCCGTGAGTTCGATATAACCAAAATTCGATATATCCGGGTTCGATATAACCGGGTTTGACTGTATAACAATTACCGACATACATCAGTAACACATCTTTTAATTCAAGCTGGCCTTCCGACAATAACTGAGCGAAGTTGTTGTGCACGGCTTAAATTTATTTACCAATTAATATATATTCAATCGACAATGACACCAGCTAACTTTAACTCCTTTTCGTGTTTGAATTAACTGCTTTAAATACTCATTCCTTCCACGAAATATTTCCGACTGGAGTAACGTCTAACAATGAAGGGCTGTAGCAGTCACTGACATTCCCACAACATATTTTCTCTTATTTACCTTACAGCTCTGTTACTTTTGTATGAAAAAATTTTTTTTTATACGTGGGTCTTTGTCTTGTTTCTTTTCTGTTGTATATTGAGAGTTTTCATTATGTTTGTATTATTTCATTGTTACATTTTTGTTGTCACACTTGCTGTGTACGTCATGCCTTGCAACGGTTTCCTGGACTTTGTCAAGCTGCTCTAGCAGCTTTTATCCAGGAAACCTTCCAGCAAAATCGTGAAAATAAATAAACTGAAAGTGATATCATCTAGTTTTTTATTTTTTTATTGCATTCGTAAGTGGCATAACTTGAGACAGTGGTCATGGGACAATGGTGTAACTTGAGTTGGGGGCTTCAGTGTGGGGTGGAAGGAGACTCTAGTTGCAGTGCCTCTTGCCGTGGTGCACCGGGCAGCAGAAGCATGGGAGGTGTAATAACCGTGGTGCAATGCAGGAAGGGGGGGGCCTGGAGTCCCGGCTCTTCGTGGTGTCCCAGTGGCAGGAGGACCTTGGCCAGCTCCGCCGTGACCTGGGCCAGCTGCGCGAGGCCGTGTTTGCCGACCTCTCTAGCCTGGGTGGGGCACTCAAGGCGGCCCAAGAGGCAGCCACACAGCAGCAGGACAACCAGGGTGACTCTATGGACAGGTGCGTGCATGCTCTTAATTAGTGACACTGCTGAGTACCAGCCTTTTCTATTGCTTTATTCTCACTTTGTTCTGCTTGAGAAAAATGGGTTTTGGAGGCAGCAGTCGAGATCTCGCTCCGCAGGTGGATGGAGAAGGCTTTGGGAGAGCTGCATTTTCCCCTTAAACTTATAAGAGAAACAGCAGTCACTCTGCTGAGAAATTATTATCCAAGTCGGTGGTCTGCTTGATCTTATTCTGCTAATTTTCTATTCCTCATAGCTGATTTTATTTTGGGACGTTAAA
The DNA here is from genome assembly GCF_055883805.1 of Amblyomma maculatum. Classification (NCBI taxonomy): domain Eukaryota; kingdom Metazoa; phylum Arthropoda; class Arachnida; order Ixodida; family Ixodidae; genus Amblyomma; species Amblyomma maculatum. Next base: position 220,067,767 of record NC_139345.1, read on the forward strand.
CCTCATGTAATACACTTATTCTATTTGGGTCAGAGTGGTCTTCTGTGTGTGTTGGATAATCCAGGAAATAACACTGCCAGAGATCGTCAAGACCCTAGCCACACTAGGGTTTCCAGAGCGGGAGCACGTGCTGTCCATAGAGAGGGGTGGCCCTCTCCACGTGACTACCGCTGCAGTCAGGGGCACCGTCAATGTCTTGGGGAAGACGGCGGAAAGAACCCAATCAGTGTGTGGTTTGGCGTTGTTTGTTATGTGTGTTTTATGTAGTTTGCTACATATGCTGCGTACTGCAAAGATACCATCAACGTGAAAGGAAAAAGTCTGAAAGATGGTGCTACGTTTCTGGGTGCGACTAGGGATATACTAGGTAGAAGGAAAGGAAGAAGATGGTTTGCATGGTATGAAGAAGAACTGAACAAGGGTAAATGGGGTACGCCTCAGTTCGCAGATGAGCCAACGTTTCAACAAGTGGACTTGTCTTCGTCTGAGCAAGTCATGTCTAGATGGCTTCTTTTTTCATGTACCGACTTGTTGAGATCACTTTGACGGAAGGCTGACTATGCGCATCTACTTGCTTTAAAAATAACTGAGTGAAATAAGGATTCAACAGCTTGGGCCAACGTCTAGCGCTTCCAGTAGTTCGGGCACAGCAGGATAGAATTGCAAGCTGCAGGGCACAGCTTCAGCGCGATAGGTGTCGGAGCTGCGGAAGTGGTGCCAAGGATATCTAGCAGGTTAGAAACCCAAGGATCTTGTCGTTGCTCAGAAGGCCTATCCTCAATGGTGAGCGCTGTCAAGGATCCTTGAGGAGGGGATGACGAGTCAGGCGAGCGCACCGGTGACTGAGAAAGAGCGTCGGCATCAGAGTGCTTGTGGCCAGAGCAGTACACTACACGGATGTTGTATTCCTGAAGCCTGAGAGTACAGCGACCGAGACGGCCAGACAAATCCTTGAGAGACGTGAGCCAGCAGAGAGCGTGATGATTCGTAACTACCTGTAAGGAGTGGCCATATAAGTAAGGGCAGAACTTCGTTATAGCCCACGTGATAGTTAAGCGCTCCTTTTCGGTAACGGAGTAATTGGACTTTGCTTTGGTAAGAGCACAGTTTGTGTAGGCGACAGCGTATTCGGAGAAGCCAGGAAGCTCTGGGGCGAGGATGGTGCCGAGGCTGACACCACTGGAATTTGTGTGAAGTTCTGTAGGGGCAGCAGGGTCGTGATGGCGAAGGATTGGCAGTGACGTCAGAACATGGTGCAGCGTCGCAAATGCATCATCGCAGGCTAGCGACCAAGAGGAGAGGTTAGGGGTGCCTTTCTGAAATTCTGTAAGGGGGGCTATGATGGATGCGAAATTTTGAGCAAAACGACGAAAGTACGAGCAGAGGCCCACAAAGCTTTAAAGTTGTTTTAAAGAGGTCAGTTTTGGGAAGTCAGCAACGGCGCGCAGCTTCTCAGGATCAGGCAGAACTCTATCTTTGCACACAGCGTGTCTGAGTATTGTGAGCTGGCGAGCACCAAAGCGGCACTTTTTGAGGTTCAGTTGAAGACCGGCGCGGGCTAGGCATGTGAAGACCTGGCGAAGTCTAGTCAGGTGGGTGGGAAAGTCGTTGAAAAGATGACGATATCATCCAGGTAGCATAAACAGATATTCCATTTTAGGCCATGCTGTATGGTGTCTATTAATCTTTAAAATGTGGCTGGGGCATTATGGAGTCCGAATGGCATAACGTTAAATACGTATAGTCCGTCTGGGGTAATAAAGGCGGTCTTCACACGATCCGTCGCTGCCAAATCGAGGGAGGAAAAAAATTCTGCGCCTTGCAAGCAGTCTAGGGCATCGTTGATTCGTGGGAGGGGGTACGCATCTCGATGAGCAATTTTGTTAAGGTGGCGATAATCAACACAAAATTGTATTGAGCCATCCTCCTTCTTAACTAGGACCATAGGAGACGACCATGGACTACAGGATTCTCTAATTACCCCGCACTTCCACCAAGTGAAATCAGGATTTAACAGCTTGGGCCAACGTCTAGCGCTGCCAGTAGTTTGAGCACAGCAAGATAGAATTGCCAGCCGCAAGGCACAGCTTCAGCGCGAGATGTGGCCGCCGGAGACAAGCGATAACGATGGCAATGCTGTGACACTGTATGTCCTTTGACTTCCTTACAGATTTAATAACAAACAAAACTAAAGTGTAGTGGGTGTATTGGTGTGCTGTACGTCTCCCACCTCTACATTTGCGTTTTGATGGCATCAGTCAAGCAAAACGCAAATTTTTCTTTTCTAGAGTTGTCTGTCAGCAGGTATATCCAGCGTGAATTCAATCGCATTGCGAAAGATAATGAGGTCATAATACCGCGCAACGCTCCAGTACAAATATTAAAAGAGAGGGTTTCCTCACCTGCCGCATTTCCAAAGGACAAAAGTGGACAAACATCTCTAAGAAGTATGTTCCTTCAAAGAAGACACAAACAGAACCGGAAGCGTATACTCGCAGGAAGGATTGACAATAGATGTACAGCAAACCAAGCTCACAGCACATGGTTTTAATTTCGTTAAGCTTAATTTCGTTCAGGTAGGTTGCATGAGGCCAGTAGAGACGGCTAATTTCCAAGGAACAATTAACTTTGGTTAACAATTAACCAAGTAACTGAATCAGTGGGCTGCCTTGGCAGGCAACAGATTGGACTGCTTTCGAATGTGATAACACTTACTGCAAATTAAAGGTCCACTGAAACGACCACCAAGAAGCCCCTGATAAACGTGTTCAATGTGTAGAACAAATCTTTTTGAGCATTAACCCAAAGTATGACTCCTTGGAACAAAGCCAGCAATTTATTATTAATTTTTAAAAACAGCGTTTTTTGAAATTCGCGGGCAGAGAGGTCATCGCTTGGCGGTGTCGCATGGAACTATTTCCTTAAACCGTGACGTCACGGGTGAGTTGACTGGCAAGGCTTTCTAGAAGCTGCCATTCACTGCGGCCACTGCAGCCATGACGTCACGGACACACTTCCGGTAGCTGTGAAAGTTGTCTGCTCGTGCGCTGCTCGAACTATGTGCAGGCTGTTGTTACACAGCTCGCCGCATTTATCGGTAAGGCGGCCATTGCCCATCAAGTACGACAACCGAAGCGACGCAGTGATTGGCGGAACGAAGCTGCATTTACAAATATCTTATTTATATAACGGGGTTTCAGGAGTACCGGAGTGTCGTCCGACGAGGCGTCAACAGCACGGTCAAGCACCGCACGATGGCAGCACCTCCTCGACCGCCGTAAACACCGCCGCTGTGGCCCCTCTTCCTGCATACCGTATGCGAATGACACGGCGGATCGTTAGCACCGATGTCCGAAATAAAGCGTGCTAAAATTTGTTGGTGTCTGGAATACTGAGTCGAATATCAAGTATGAAGCCCTCGTGAGAATCGCTGACTAGCAGCAAATTGCTGGTCAGAGCGATAATCGTGATACAAGCAAGTTTCTGCTCAAGCCAGCTGCCGCTGGTGCATTTCGGCTCATCCGATCTGCTTGTACTAGATCTGCGAATAATGCATCGCCAGAGTTAATCCTATAATTATTTTACTATGGCAGGATAGGATTCACAATAAGGCAGTTTCATAAGTAGACGATTTACGACAGCGTTGATCAGTTACAAAGCGCCGACCGCCTTAGCTTCGAAGCGAAACAATTTATTCCTAGTGACGACTAGGGACGGTCACGCATGACGCCATTGTTCGCCGCGCTCACATGCCCCACCCCCGCGGTAATTGTGTAATGTGCCTCAGCCTACTCGCGGCACCCCGTGCTGCAAGCGTTGCAAACTCGTGTACTTTCATAGCTAAGGCCGCGCATTTTGTGACGTTCTGCTCAGCAACAAGCCGTTCAAACAATACTGCAGGCAAGACAAGGATTCAGTATGCAGTCGCTGCACTGTCGGCCGTAATCGAAGATGTCGTGTGGCACCATATTCTGTACATTGATCTTTAAACGTGATACAGTGGGCAAATGATTAACTTTGTGAAGCAGACCCGCTCGTACGTTTCGCGCACTCGGGCGCCGACGAGTAGCCTCCGTCAACAGATGCCGCCATAACCTTGGTTAACGACGCAAACCGAGGTCGCCAAGCTCGTTTTGCTATAACCGCGGTTAGTGGTGTAACCTTAGTTATGTCCGCCGTGTAACATGGGCTAACCACAGGTTCACGGTTACACTAACCGTCGCTGCGCGAACTAGCGAACTGATCAGGCGTGTGCTAGCGAGGACGGGCTGACGCGAGTACGCCAGCGAGTGAGCACGAGGCAACCGGAGGTTCGTCGAAGTGACGTATTTCTGGGCGGAGCTTTGAACTTGTTTGTATTCTTTCTTTTTTTATGGTTCCCTTCGGCGTACGAGTTGAGAGGGAAAATTGGAAGGGCCATTTTTAATCGCCGATATCTCTGGTGTTGCAGAAGCTAGACCGAAAATTTTTGCGGGAGAATGATGGGTGGTTCAATATCTATCAGTGTTATGGCGTTGTTTACCCTTCTTGGTGACCCATTTCAGTGGACTTTTAACGGACATAAGAAAAGCTTCTTGGGCGATCCTGGCAATACCTACAGTGTCCACCTGAGAGAAAAAAAGAAAATAAAAATATTGCGCATGCATTGTGCCCTAAGAAGACACCATGAAAATTCATAGGCTTTACGAAAGCAGGAAACTCTCACTGCATTATCACAGATGCACGAAAATGCTATCATATTTCCCCATGCTCGAAAGCTGTATAACAAAAGCAGTGTGCTACAGCCTTTTTCATGTCTAAAGAACACTTATGCCTGCTTTAACTTGTAACATTCAGCTAACGGCGCCCCAGAGTACAGCATCGCTGCGCAGAATTCATGCAAGCAGGACCAGTTTCTCCCGGCCGGTTTTCATACCTCCTCTTCTAGACAGTCTAGCTATGCTTATTTGCTTTCTTGGACTGAGAAGAGTCACTTGTTGAAGCCTGCAAAAGTGAAAAGAGACACTATGCGTCATTCTATTTCCCAAGTGCTTTTTGGCAGCTTCGCTTTCAGCGGCTTGGTGTGACTGCTGAGGAGGACTGGCAGCAGTCTTTGCATCCTTCTTTCCTGGTTCCCCTCCACTCGACTTAGGATTATCTACATGCACCAGGATGTCATTTCTGCATGTGTTGTGTTGAGTGTATGACAAAATGAGAACGAGCTACAGGCATTTGTTCCTTCCCTGTTTGTCTTGTCACCAAGGAGGATTAAGAGTTGCAAACAAACTGATCAAGTTTCAATGCAGAAGTGCTAGCCATCGTCCAAGAGGCTGTGACACTTCTTGACCTACTCTAGGTCTAATAGAGGCGAAACTTCTATTCGACCACAAGAAACTTGTGGAAACTGGTACCGTTTTCTTTCTTATGCCTCGCAGCACAGCCAACAGCACCACAAATTGTCGGAATATGGCGAATTACTCTCAAAAACAAGGAAGCGAGACACATCCAGTGTGGACAGGGCTGACGGCTGTATGAAGGAAAAAAATCTCCACATTTGATGGATTTTGCATCAGTTTGCATGCAGTGCTAGTGTCCAGAACCCATGCCACTTCCCTGGCCTCACAGTGCATTCGTTGATCAAGCAGCTTACCATGCATCTACATTTCATGTGGAAATGTACAGCTTTTTCAACTTTTCGATGACATTGGCGAGGTGGAGTCATTCATACTGAAACATTTGTTCGCCTTCTTTACACATATCGCCCTTGGCTGTTTGTGTCTTGGACAGAAGAAAACTGATAAATGCCACTTAGCAGCGTGCTTATTGTTCATGGGAGTACAGTCGAACCCGGATATATCGAATTTTGGTTATATTGAACTCACGGAATATCCCCTTGAAAATCCCATGTAAAAGTATAGGAAAGCCGCGTCATATATCTAACTCAATTTCGCCGGTCGTTCGATATATCGAACTCCGCACCACGCACTGGAAAGTGTGCCTTTCCCAAAGACGATCGCATCACCCTCGGCCGTTTGCCGCGTGATGTTTTCAAGCCGCGCGCGGAAGTAATGAGAGGGGACAGTTCAGCTAGGGCAGCGCCGCGCCCATTCCCTAAAGGCGCGCGCATTTGCGGTTATTGTTTCCCGCGCGCCAGCACGTGACGTTTGCAAGCCTTGTGCGTGAATGAACCAGAGAGAACCGGTGGGAACGAGTGGGGAAAAACGCGACAGAGCGAAGCGCAAGGGTGTGCCCATTCTTTTGCCAAGCTATCTCTCCTTTCTCTTTCCCGGCCTTCGTTCGCAGTAGCACGCGCTACGCATGCGACAAGCCTGTTTTTAGACAGAACGTCGGACGCTTTCCCCAGCGTGTGTTGTCAACACTCTGCGCGCAGCGGCTGACGTGGCTATGGCGCCTGCGGAAGTTAACAAGAGGCAGATTTTTTTTTTTTTTTCCCCCGAGAGTCGTCTATTTTTATCGTTGTGCTGTACGCGCGGCGTAGTGTAAGATATGGCGTTACGAAGCGGCTTTTTTTTTTTTTTTTTTGCGGGAGTCGTTTATTCTTGCATGTATGAATTAACGAAAGCACGCGGTCAGCTGCGATCATGACACCGGCTTTTAGCATTTTTCGCTTCAAACCAGATTTGCAGCTACTGTATCACGCTTTCCAATATTTTGTGGCAGTGGACTACGCCCGCGGCGTGATAAATCGAACCAGGCTTGTGCAATCAAGCCATCGCGGGCAGGCTGCCAAGTTCGCTCCCCGCCGCCGCAGGAGCTATAAAAAGATAAGCACGTTATCGCTGCGCAGCATCTTGGCACGCTGCCAAGAAAGAGCTAAGGATGAAATGACCCAAACGGAGTGCGACATGCAAGCGAAAACGCTGGCGATATCTGCCGCGGTGACACAGAAACCTTGTTTCGAGCTGCTGCGGTGGCTCGAACGGCAGAGGGACGCAGTTCCAACAAGTTGGAAATTTTTCGCTCTGTCGCTGCGGCTCGTCGCTGAGACCGCTCAATCGCTTGCATGTGAGCGCGCTCAATCGCTTGCATGTGAGCGAGCTGGCCTTAACGCCTTTTTTTTTTTTTCCAAATTCTCGAGTGCAAAAGTAAAGGGTGGGTTCATTATGCGAGTGAGTTGATTACGAGACAAATGCGGTATCGTTTTTTCGCATCGTAAGTGCTGTACCAAGCCGATTTCTGTATATCGAATTATCGATATATCGAACTATTTCGCGATCCCCTTCGAGTTCGATATATCCGGGTTTGACTGTATATGATTTCATGAGACCATGTCACCTTTCTAAAAAGAAAATAAGGAATGTTGTGATGCATGCCTGTTTATTTTTCTTTGGAATGCGGACTTCTGATCACACTAGTAATGGACTGCTCCTATGAAAGAGACTCCCTGTCTTTTTCTCCTCTGGCTTTTTACACAAAGGTAATGATGTGTTTTCTGCTCCCCTGTGTTGCCACAACCTGCCAGCATCCTTGGTCACGTGTGGTCATGAGCTGTTTTCACCTTTACTGGGCTGGCTTGATCTACCAGTCAGCCTTGTGCATAGGTCGGCAAAATCACGTCTGCTCACTCAGGCTTACTCAGAAAAGTTTGGTCCATCTGTGGGCTCACTCTCACTCAGACTCGGAAGGCCTGGACTCACTCACACTCATGAACTCAAACTTACGCAAGCTGGCGACTCACTCAGGCTCACTCAGACTCATGAACTCAAACCCACGCATGATGACATCTCACTCGGGCTCACTCAGACTCATAACTAATCTAGGCTTACTCATTCATTTCAGCTCAAGACTCATTTGAGCTCACTCTTTTCGACCCACTCATTTTTGACTCGCGACTCATCTGCACTCACTCATTTCAACTCACGACCCATTTGAGCTCAGTCATTTCGACTCATCAGGACTCACTCATCATGGACTCACTCATTTGCACTCGTGACAAGTAACGAGTGACGGTCCTAAAGCTTTTATAGGTAGGCGGAAGGCAGTACAGATAAAAATGCGGGAAATAAATAGAAAAAAAGTGTAACATTATATGGTTAGACTGTTTTCTTCTGTAATGAATGAGTTGAAAGGTTACAGGAAAAGGAAAAAATATGGTAGGGAGTATCTCTTTTAAGCTGGTTATAGTACGAAAGCACGGTCTTTTTTGCTATAGCACGGGCCAAATTTTGGAAATGGCTATGGCCGATTTGATGGTTGCCGTCTTGTCGGGCACAGTCAATAAATGGTTGGATACCAATCTAAAGGGGAAACTTCGAAGGTGGCCTGGGCCAAATTCTGGAAATGGTCATTCCCAATTTTATAGGTAACCATAGTGTCGAGGATGGTCAATGCAATTAGGAACTGATTGCTTTTGATGCAAATTGGCCAAAATCAAATTTCGAGGGTTGGTAAACCTTGTGTGACCCGAACCAGAATTTGGAGGTCACCATCGTGTTCGCCGTAATAGAATTATGTTGTACAGGGTGATCCACTTCTAGCTATAACACGGTCACTGCTTTCAAAGCAGCATTGTGCAGATGCAGGCGCTTATCAAAGAAAAGCGATATATGCACAGTAGGACGCGGAGGTGATGCTTCGCATGGCCTGCCGCCTAGCTTTATGGAATGGCTGGGTCAGACGCAATGAGGCTTTAAAAGCAGTGGCCATGCTATAGCTAGAAGTGGATCACCCTGTACATTCATTTTGGTCCGAAGTCGGCCGAGGTCAATCTACTCGGGTGAGTGGACCAATTTTGAGGATGGGCCCGGTCAAATTTGGAGGTCATCATTTTGTTTGCCATAGTCATATTAAATTGGACAGATTTTTGCCCAATTCAGTCGAGCTTAAATTTCGGCGGTGGGTGGTCAAAATTTAAGGCGGCCCTGGAGGTCACCATTGTCGGCACCGTAGGCGAGCTATGTTGGATGTTGGACAGGTTTTGGACAAAATCGACTGAAGCAATATTTGAGCTATACCGGAATGCATTTAAATTACTCACATACGTAGCCACGTATTTGTGACTTCCTCAAACAGCCTACCTAATTAGAGCAATGGCACGCAAAAAGAAATATCGGACAAGATTCTTGGTCCGTGGTGGTGAGCCTATGACTTCTTTCGCAATAAGAAAGAACGTTAAAAAATGTGTTTACGCAAAGGTCTCTTCGAACTTCATAGCCTGATATTATTAGCTAAGCACTGCTAACCTGGCTCATTCGAATCGCTGTGCACCAATGAGCAGTCAACCCGTGAAATCATTTGCGAGATATTCCAAAAAAATAAACAGCAAAGGAAGAAATATATAGCCACCGCATACAACACGCCAACGAGAACAAATGTTCGATTAACCTGCATTAATCGCCATAGTCAAAATCATTGCGTAACAAAAAACAACGAAATTGCTCTACATCATCAGCTCACTAAGACGCTTATTCATTATTAGAACTACACAGGCAATTCGAGTCCGCTAGGATCTAATTTTTTTTTTATTTTATTTTTTTTGTACATACTGCAGCTCCATCTGGAGCTATAGCAGGAGTGGGGTGGGGGAGTGCATACTTTAAGAAATGACAAAATGAAAAGAAAAGAGACTTGTGCCCATTACTCACTCGATCACTTCAGATCATGATTCTTCAACCTCTGAGCAAGAATTCATTTGATTTCATAGGAACTTTCTAGGTCGGACTCAGCACGACTCAGATCATAATTTGAATGCGAGTCCGGACTCACTCACGACTCAGATCATGATCTAAATGTGAGTCCAGACTCTCGACTCAGATCACGATCTGAGTGTGAGTCCGGACTCGCTCACAACTCAGACCATGATCTGAGTGTGAGTCCGGGCTCCCTCACAACTCAGACCATGATCTGAGTGTGAGTCCGGACTCACTCATAACTCAGATCATGATCTGAGTGTGAGTCCGGGCTTCCTCACAACTCAGACCATGATCTGAGTGTGAGTCCGGACTCTCTCACAGCTCAGATCATGATCTGAGTGTGAGTCCGGGCTCCCTCACAACTCAGACCATGATCGGAGTGTGAGTCCGGACTCACGATTCAGATCATGATCTGAACGTGAGCCCGGACTCACTCACGACTCAGATTATGATCTGAATGTGAGCCTGAGTGAGCCCGAGTGAGTCGACTCATGAGTGAGTCCACCAACCTATGGCCTTGTGTGCATGCACACATGCATTTTCCCATTTTAAATATGGCTTGGCTAGAGCGGTTATGGTGTTTCTGTGGGTTTCTTTCTTTCCAAGTTTGCTTCCGAATGATAGTATTTGAACTGGTTGTGTGCTGTGACAGCACCTGTATTTTTACTGTAGAATACTCGGCAAAGCTGACAATGGTGTTACCTCCACAGTGTCATCTGTAGGCTGGGAGGGTGTCGCGTGCTGACTGATCAGAGTGGCCTCCTGGTAACACTCTACTGCCTAACTAGGCACACTGGCAGTGTGCATTAGATTTGTTGGCAAGACAGGTACTGCTGATGGTTATCATTAGAAACCTGACGGGAGCCTTTCCTCGTTGGTTCTCGCCTCCTTCTACCGAGATAAAATGTTGGCAGCCTCTGATTGTTTCGTTACCACATTTGGTGGGTACGCCTTAACTTGTGTTGCCTTATCTGAATTCGTGTGTTGTGCTGCACCTCAGGAGGCATTCCCCTGGCCTGTAATTGTTTCAGGTGGAACCTGTCCCAGCAGATAACAGGTGACCTGAACCACCAGGTGGAGGCCCTCAATGCGGAGAACGACCGGCTCCAGCGGGCCCTCGACCTGGCCGCCCATGTCACCCAGGAGCAGCGCCACGCCCTGGATCTCAGGTTGGGATTTCACGAAAACCACAATACAGTGAAAGCTCGTTAATTCGACCCCCGTTAATTCGGCACACCGCTTAATTCGACATGCACGCGAGGTCCCTCCAATTATACGTAGGAGTCTATGGGGCAAAACTCTCGTTAATTCGACCAAATTTTGCCGTGCGTCGGTTAATTCGACGTAGTTTCATAGCCCCGTAGCCCACCATTTCACATTTCACTGCGGAAGGGGTAAAAAAAAACAAAAAAAACACAGCCAAGAGCGTCGCTAGTGTGAAGCTGAAAAAAAAAGGCAGCATACGCCATCCGCACTGTCATCGCCATCAGCAGAATGACACGAGGGGAGCGAGGTCAGCCGGAAGTTCGTTCTTTCCTAGCCCTACCTTCGCGCAGTGGAGTCGTCGAGCTTCGCCTCAGCGTGTGTCGTCGCCACGTGCTTTTTGCATCTACGGTCATGCTTCACCTACGTGTTAACTGTGCTGCGTGTGTGTATAGAGTGCTGTGCCTGCGCATCTTGACGCTGAGTGCTGCTGCGATGGCGACACCAGTAAAGCGGCCGAAGTATGAAGTGAAGGACCTGGCCACAAAAGTGCAAATATTGAAGGCGATCAAGGACAGCGTTTCATGTCAAGACGTGATGAACAAGTATGGAGTGAAGAGGACAACCTTGGCTACGTATGTCAAAAATGAAAAGAGTATCTTGGAGGCGTTCCACAGTGAAAGCTTCAATGCTAAAAGGAAAAGACTGCGGATGGTGGCCCACCCGGAGCTCGAAGCCATACTGCGTTGGATCACAAATGCACGTGAGGCCTATCTCCCTGTGAGTGGGCCACTAATTTGTGCACAGGCTGAAAGATTCGCCGCAAGAATGAATGCGAAGATTTTAAAGCCTCCGAAGGTTGGCTCGCTCTTTTTAAAAGCCGGCACAATCTCACGTTCAAGAATGTGTGTGGCGAAAGAGCTGCTGCGAGCGAAGAAGCAATCGAGGAGTGGCGGACCAACGACCTGCTTGAACATCTGGCTGCGTATGACGCGAGAAACATATTCAACGCTGACGAAACAGCACTGCTCTTTAAAGCTCTCCTGGACACGACGATAACTTTCAAAAGTGACCCATGCACAGCAGGAAAACGCAGCAAGCAAAGAGTAACTATTCTACTTGCCACCAACATGACGGGAACAGAGTGGTTGCTGCTCTTAGTGATTGGAAAGGCGCAGAAGCCTAGATGCTTTAAAAACGCAAGGAACCTTCCTGTTAATTATCAAGCTAACAGGAAGGCTCGGATGACATCCAGCATTTTTCAGACGGGGCTGCATCAGCTTGACCGGCGTTTTGGAATGGAGAAGCGCAAGGTCCTCATGGTTGTAGATAATTGCAGGGCTGACTGCAAGGTGTCGGGCCTTGAATGGATCAAGCTGGTGTTTCTCCCACCTAATACAACCTCAGCCCTACAACCCATGGATCAGAGAATAATTCAGTTCGTGAAATGCATATACAGAAAGCACGTCTTGCAGCGCATGCTTCTGTGTATGGAAGCGGGGAAGAAATACGAGCTTACGCTCCTCAGCGCTATACACATTCTGGCTCATGAATGGACCAAGACGCCTCCAGAAGTGATCGCTAACTGCTTCAGGCATAGTGGTTTTGTATCACTGGACTGCCGTGCAGAGACACTGCCATGTGAGACGGCTGACGCAAACTCAGAGAACGACAGCTGTTTTGACAATGTCTTGCCTCCTTTTGTGCGGCTTGCTGATTACATCACCATCGATGATGGCGTCACAGTCGCCGGACAGCTGACTGAGGACGCATAATTCAGGAAGTTAAAAGTACCGGCAGCGACGATTCATCAGAAGATGATTGTGAACAGCTGCCCACGCCGTCGAAGCGCACGGTTAAAGAAGCCGCAGAAGCGCTGTCCGTTGTGGAAAAATTCTGCGAACAGATTACCGATTGCGCACATGCCACGGAGCATCTGGCAGTGATTAGCGCTATTGTCGCTGGTCAAATTCGCCCGAAAAAAACATATGGTCATAACTAACTTCTATACCAAATAAAGGTATGTCATTCAGGGGCTCATTTCGTTTTTTTTTTTTGTTGTTTTCATTCGATAATTCGACAATTTTTCACGGTCCCGTCAATATCGAATTAACGAGCTTTTATTGTAATATAATGCCATAACCTAATGCACGCAAGCTTGTTCCTTCAATAACTGCTCAACACTGCTGAGGCATGGAAGCTTTGAATCAATGTCTAATATATCCCACCCTTTTGCACCCTTTTATGGCTTCTTCTTAAAGGGACAAAGTGGACATGCAACTGTATGGCAAGGCCGCTCACAACTGTGTTTATATTCTCTGTGAATATGACCAAGTTAATCCGTCTTTTGCGGGAGGATGTGGCGCCGTGATGCGGGAGCGGGCGAGAAAAACATTGGCCGGCAGTGTAGCAGACGACGCGAAAGCGCACCATACGAAATGGCCACGTCAACGCAGGTAGAAAGCGAAAGCTCCCCCTTTTTTTTGGCCTCGGAGCGGAAAGTAGTGACAGTGATTGCAGTATATCATGTTCACGCAGTATGGGAGAATGTTACAGCGTTTTCACAATCCACTCATAATGCACGCATATACAGTCGAATCCGGATATATCGAAATTTGGTTATATCGAACTCACGGAATATCCTCTTGAAAATTACATGTAAAAGTATAGGAAAGCCGCGTCATATATCGAACTCAATTTCAATTTCAATCGAACTCCGCACCACGCACTGGAAAGTGTGCCTTCCCCAAAGACGATCGCATCACCCTCGGCCGTTTGCCGCGTCACGTTTTCAAGCCACACGCGGAAGTAATGAGAGGGGACAGTTCGGCTAGGGCAGCGCCGCGCCCATTCCCCAAAGGCGCTCATTTGCGGTTATCGTTTCCCTCGCGCCAGCACGTGGCATTTGCAAGCCATGTGCGTGAATGAACCAGAGAGAACCGGTGGGAATGAGAGGGGGAAAACGCGATATAGCGAAGCGCAAGGGTGTGCCAATTCTTTTGCCGAGCTATCTCTCCTTTCTCTTTCCCGGCCTTCGTTCGCAGTAGCACGCGCTACGCATGCGCCAAGCCAGCTCAGCCCGTCCTCAGACAGAACATCGGACGCTTTCTCCAGCATGTGTTGCGAACCCTCTGCGCGTGGCAGCTGACGTGGCTATGGCGCCTGCGGAAGTTAAGACGCAGCAGATCTATCTTTTTTTTTTTTTTTTTTTTTTTGCGAGAGTCCTCTATTCTTATCGTTGTGCTGTACGCGCGGCGTAGCTTAAGTTATGGCGTTACGAAGTGCATTTTTTTTTTTTTTTTTGCGGGAGTCATTTATCCTTGCTTGTATGAATCAACGAAAGCACGCGGTCAGCTGCGATCATGACAACGGCTTTTAGCATTTTTCGCTTCCAACAGCATTTGCAGCTACTGTATCACGCTTTCCAATGATTTTGTGGCAGTGGACTACGCCCGCCCCAAGCGCGGCGTGATAAATCGAACCAGGCTTGTGCAAGCCATCACGGGCAGTCTGCCAAGTTCGCTTCCCGGCGCTGCAGGAGCTATCTGAAACAGAGTGCGACATGCAAGCAAAAACACTGGCGATTTCTGCCGCCGCGACACAGAAACCTCGTTTTGAGCTGCCGCGGTGGCTCCAAAGGCATGAGGGACGCAGTTCCAACAAGTTGGAAATTTTTTGCTCTGTCGCTGCCGCTCGTCGCTGAGATCGCTTAATCGCTTGCATGTGAGCGAGCTGGCCCTAACGCTTTTTTTTTTCTTCCATATTCTCGAGTGCAAAATTGGAGGGTGGGTTCATTATGCGAGTGAGTTGATTACGCGACAAATACGGTATGTTTTTTCGCATCATAGGTGCCGTCCCAAGCCGATTTTTGTATATCGAATTATCGATATATCGAACTATTTCACGATCCCCTTTGAGTTCGATATATCCGGGTTCGACTGTATTATCTTCGTATTGTAAGAGCGTGTAGCGCGGGCCGTGTTCGATGTGACAGAATGAGACGCTCTCAGCGTGCAGGTTTTCAGCAGACAGGAGAGCGCGGAGGCAGAGAGTGAGAGAGAGGGATCTCAAAGAGCAAAGCAGCCAGGGGTTTGTTGATGCTGCAGAGCTAGGTAAAATCGTCTCCTGATATGCGCGGGGTGTCTTGAGTTACCGAGCACGCTGCGGTCACAGCGGCACCGGCATGGTGCAATGGGCGTCGCTTCCTCCTCGCGTCATCTACAAGCGTGCAACTATAGGATTTCATCTGCGAAGCTTGGCAGAGAGGCACTTATACACACCCCCTGAAAAAGGCATTGTCCCGGCCGGAATGCACACCTGCAGGAAACGCGCGGCATTTTTCTGGCAACGGATGATTCAGCCGGTGGCAGCGGTGTAGCGGTGGCGTAGCGGTAGAACATCCGCCTCGCATGCAAGAGGACCGGGGTTCAAATCCCGGTGCTGCGCAATTCTCCACCGGATGAAAAAAAAAAAATCCGCGTGTCGATGGAATTGCGTAAACAGGTTTGGGGTGCGACCTGATGCCGGTGAACACTTCCGGCAACGAACTCCCTCACCAGAACAGGAGTTGGCCACCCTGGTGCAGTAATTGGCCGCAACCTCCTATGATAAGCTCCATAAAACCCTGGCCCTCAGTCACCAGCGGCTGCGGAACAACTGACCACGGCGGCGGTCAGAGCTGTGACGCAGCAGGGGGTGCTAAGAAAGCCTGGCTCCACTGGACAGGCCGCCATTGGAAACTGACCCTGGCAACGTTTAATGCTAGAACCCTAGCTAGTGAAGCTAGTTTAGCAGTGCTGTTAGAGGGACTAGAGGGCATGAAATGGGATGTCATAGGGCTTAGTGAGGTTAGGAGGCCGAATGAGGCATATACTGTACTGAAGGCTGGGCATGTACTGTGTTATCGAGGCTTACCAGAGAGGCGACAACTAGGAGCAGGTTTCCTTGTCAATAAGTATATAGCGGGTAATATAGATGAATTCTATAGTATTAATGAGAGGGTTGCAGGCATCGTAATTAGGCTTAATAAGCGTATAAACTGGAGGTTGTACAGGCCTATGCACCTACATGTAGTTATGATGACCAGGCAGTTGAAAGCTTCTATGAAGATGTAGAATCGGCAATGCGAAAAGTAAAGACGCAGTATACTGTACTAATGGGCGACTTCAATGCCAAGGTAGGGAAAAAACAGGCAGGAGACAAGGCAGTAGGTGACTATGGCATTGGTTCTAGGAATAGCAGGGGGGAGTTACTAGTTGAGTTTGTAGAGCGCAATAACTTACGAATCATGAATACCTTCTTCAGCAAACGGAAGAACCGGAAATGGACATGGAAAAGTCCTAACGGAGAGACTAAAAATAAAATCGACTTCGTTATGTGTTCAACCACCGCCATTATGCAAGATGTAGAGGTAATCGGCAAAGTGCGATGCAGTGACCACAGGATGGTGAGGTCCCGAATTAGCCTAAATCTGAAGAAGGAACGCAACAGATTAGTACGAAAGAAACCCATCAATGAATTAGCGGTGAGGGGGAAGACAGAAGAGTTCAGGATCTCGCTACAGAATAGGTTTTCAGCTCTAACTGAGGATGGCGACATTACCCTAGAGGCAAGGAACAATAATTTCAGAGATATCATTACTGAGTGCGCGATAGAAATAGGCGGTAGGATAGTTAGAGAGGATACCGGTAAGCTGTCTAAGGAGACGAAAGATTTGATTAAGAAACGGCAGAGTATGAAAGCTTCCAATCCAACAGACCAGATCGAATTGGCCGAGATATCAAAGCTAATCAATAAGCGCAAGGTGGCCGATATAAGGAAGTATAACATGGAGAAAATTGAGCATGCTGTAAAGAACGGGGGACGCCTTAAAGCGGTAAAGAAGAAATTGGGCATAGGCAAAAACCAGATGTATGCAATAAGGGACAAGGCGGGCAACATCATCACTAATATGGAAAAGATAGTCAAAGTAGCCGAGGAGTTCTATACAGATCTCTACAGTAGCCAAAGTAGTCAGGACCGTAATGAGATTGGCGGTAGGGAAAAACAGTCAGACGTTCCACCAGTGACGAAGGACGAGGTCAAGAAAGCACTAGAAACTATGAAAGGGGGGAAATCAGCTGGAGAGGATCAGATAACTACAGATTTGCTGAAGGACGGGAGGGATATCGTGCTAGAAAAACTGGCCACCCTGTATACGCAGTGCCTGGTGTCATCGACGGTACCGGAACCATGGAAGAATGCAAACATTATCCTCATTCACAAGAAAGGGGACTCTAAGGACCTTAAAAATTACAGACCAATCAGCTTACTGTCTGTTACGTATAAGGTATTTACTAAGGTAATCGCTAATAGAATCAGGACAACCTTAGACTGCAATCAAGCAAAGGATCAAGCAGGGTTTCGGAAACGGTACTCTACTATCGATCATATCCATACCATCAATCAGGTGATAGAAAAATGCTCGGAATATAACCAGCCCTTATACATAGCATTCATTGGTTACGAAAAAGCATTTGACACAGTTGAAACCTCGGCGGTGATGCAGGCATTGCGAAATCAGGGGGTAGACGAGCCGTACGTGAAAGTGCTGGAAGATATTGATACCGGGAAACGCGAGACCAAAGTGATGTGCTCAGTGACAAAGACGACGATCAAGGAACGCAGGCACGACGAAGCGTTGAAAAAGAGAACGACGCTGAGAGAGCGGATTCTGCACGGCTACCGAAGTCTTGCGTCCAGTTCAGCCCATCGTAGTGCCGTCACATTAAGTACATCCCCGTAACATCTTGGTGGAGGTCGCGGGTTCGACACAATCTGACGCTGGATCTCCGCAGTGGCCGTCACATCAGAACCGTTACGATGACAACCGACGCGGCTCCATCAACCTCCGCAACTCCAACTGTCGTCGTAGCCCACCCCCGTGACCCTGGCACATTCTGCGGTACAGATGAGGTAGACGTCGAGGACTGGCTTTCGCTTTATGAGCGTGTTAGCCAGCACAACAGGTGGGACGCCACGCTGATGCTGGCCAATGTCATCTTCTACCTTACCGGAACGGCACGCGTGTGGTTCGAAACACACGAAGCAGATATACCCTCTTGGGATGTTTGCAAACAAAAACTCCGTGACCTGTTCGGAAAACCAGTTGGCCGTCAACTCGCCGCCAAGAGGGACCTCGCCACACGTGCCCAGACATCTACCGAGCCTTACATTACGTATATACAAGACGTTCTGGCCCTCTGCAGAAAAGTCGACAAAGACATGACAGAACCTGATAAGGTGGGGCACATCCTCAAAGGCATAGCCGACGATGCCTTCAATCTTCTACTCTGTCGGGACTGCTCTACGGTTGACTCCGTTCTGCAAGTTTGTCGACATTTCGAGCAGGCCAAACACAAACGCATTGCACATCGCTTCAATCGGCTCCCCAACACTGCCCCTAGCTCCACGTGCGAGGATCTGCCGACCCTAAGGCAGCCTTCCAACACTGAAAATGTGACCCGCATCGTGCGTCGTGAACTGGAAGCGCTCGCTCCTGCTGCATCCAACCCGCCCTCTTCGGACAGTAACCTAGCGACGATATCCCTCATTCAAGCCGTCGTTCGTCAAGAGGTTGCTAACTTGGGCGTCCCCTATAGCCACAACGTGGAACCCCCCAGTTCGAGCCCCATCCCTCCCATGGTCGCCCACGCTGCGCCCCGCAACACCTACACGCCACGCTACCGATACCGCAATCCTGAGGAGTGGCGCACCCCTGACGACAGGCCGATCTGTTTCACGTGCTCACGTGTTGGCCACATCTCTCGCCACTGCCGCAGCCGCTGGACATCACCACCTCGACATTTCCCTTACGTTGACCGCTACTCTGATTACGGTCACCGCCGTTTCACGCCTCGTTATGAGCCGCCCCGCACCGATAACACTCCGCCTCCTCCTGTGTCCAGTCGCTCTCCTTCGCCGCCAGCCCGCCGTTCCCGTTCACCTCTTCCTAACCGCAGTTCCTCGCCGTCCTCTGCCGGCCGCTTCACGGGAAACTAGCCGATGCAGCTCCCGGAGGTGACGCTGCATTGGTACCCCGACCTGGAAATCCTCTGCCCATTTCTTCGCCCTGTAACCTCCTCTCCCTGCTCGTGGATGGTGTTCCCGTCTCTGCCCTCATTGACACTGGTGCCCAAGTCTCGATCATGAGCTCATCATTTTGCCGCCGCCTCAAGAAAGTACAGACCCCCGCCGCTTCGCCCACCGTTCGTGTTGCCGATGGCAGTACTGCTGCCGTCACTGGGCTGTGCACTGCCCGAGTCACCCTTGCCGGTCATCACGTCCCTGTTTTGTTCACCGTCCTCAACCAGTGCCCTCACAATGTGATCCTCGGCCTTGACTTTTTAACGGCCCACTCTGCCCTTATCGACTGTTCCAGCGGCCTTCTTCGTTTGGACTTACCTGTCTGCTCAGAACATCCTCCATCTACACCCCGCCTTCGCTCCACCGAGTTCGCTCGCCTGCCCCCTGACTCTGCTGTTTACCTACCTCTGTCACCTTTCCCGCCTGTGCCTGACGGTGACTATGTTGCTTGCCCTATCACCGAGGTCTTTCTTGACCGCAACGTCGTTCTTCCTCATCTCATCGTACGCGTTACACAGAACAACACCTACCTTCCTATCCTGAACTTCAGTCTGTCACCCCAAGTTCTCCCCGAAGGAATATCCCTTGCTACCTTGTCTCCTCTCACAGACTGCACCATTTGTGCACTCAATCCTGGCCCACATTCAAGCGTCCTTCCAACACCCGTACTCCCCACCACAATTACCGACCCTATTTCCGCAATGATTGCCTCTGACCTCAGCCCCGAACACGCTCAGGACCTGCACAACCTTTTGTTATCCTTCTCCGACATTTTTGACTTTGCTGCCGGTTCTCTGGGCCAAACATCAGTTGTGACTCACCGCATTGACACCGGCGATTCAAAACCTGTACATCGGAGGCCTTATCGTGTGTCCATTTCTGAGCGCCAAGTCATCCAGCAGGAGGTCGACAAGATGTTGGCCAACGATATCATCGAACCTTCGAACAGCCCCTGGGCTTCTCCTGTCGTGCTCGCTAGAAAAAAAGACAACAGTTGGCGCTTTTGCGTCGACTATCGACATCTGAACACGATTACAAGGAAAGATGTTTACCCGCTGCAGCGAATAGACGATGCCTTGGACTGTTTACATGGAGCCCGCTACTTTTCCTCTATCGACCTTCGTAGCGGCTACTGGCAGATTTCTGTTGACGAACAAGACCGCGAGAAGACAGCTTTTGTCACACCCGATGGTCTTTACCAATTTAAGGTTATGCCTTTCGGACTTTGCAACGCCCCTGCTACGTTTGAACGAATGATGGACTCCTTACTCCGCGGCTTCAAATGGACGACTTGTCTATGTTACTTGGATGACGTCATTGTCTTCTCGCCCTCGTTCGAAAGCCATCTTCGTCGCCTTTCTTCCATCTTGGCACTTTTCCGCCGTGCCGGACTTCAACTGAACTCAAAGAAGTGCAGTTTTGGTCGCCGCGAACTTAAAGTGCTTGGCCATTTGGTGAATTCCACCGGCGTGCAACCCGATCCTGACAAAATTCGTGCTGTCAGTGCTTTTCCATCTCCCCGTTCACCCCGTGATGTCCGCAGCTTTATAGGACTGTGCTCTTATTTTCGCCGGTTCGTCCCAAACTTTGCCGCTGTTGCTCGTCCTCTCACCAATCTCCTGAAGAAAGGCGTTCCTTTCTCATGGGGACCAGAGCAGGCTAACGCATTCTCCACCCTCATCGCTGTTCTCACCAATCCTCCTGTGTTGGCCCATTTCGACCCGTCTGCCCCGACGAAACTTCGCACCGACGCCAATGGCCACGGGATTGGTGCCATTCTTGCACAGCGACAACGCGGCCAACACTGCGTGATTGCCTACGCCAGTCGTCTCCTGTCATCAGCGGAACAGAACTATTCGATTACGGAACGGGAGTGCCTGGCTCTCGTCTGGGCCGTTGGAAAATTCAGACCCTACTTGTTTGGCCGACCATTCACTGTAATTACCGATCACCACGCCCTATGTTGGCTCTCTTCCCTCAAGGATCCTGCTGGCCGCCTCGGCCGCTGGGCACTGCGCTTGCAGGAGTATACCTTTTCCGTTGTATACAAATCAGGCCGGCTCCACCAGGATGCAGACTGTCTGTCCCGTTATCCCGTCGATCCCCCTTCCTCTACTGACCACGAGTCGGACCCCTGTGTGTTCTCTATATCGGACTTTTCTCACATAGCCGACGAACAGCGCTTGGACCCAACCCTCAGTTCTCTTATCGACCGCCTCCGCACACACAGCCGTGACTCTTCCCTCGCCCTGTTCTTCCTTCATGGGAATACGCTATACCGCCGCAACATGCGACCTGATGGTGCTGAGCACTTGCTCCTCGTTCCCCAACACCTACGCTCTGCCGTTCTAGAACAAATGCACGACGCCCCTACAGCTGGTCATCTTGGCCTCTCACGCACATACGATCGCGTGCGCCGGCGTTTCTTCTGGCCTGGACTCTACCGCTCTGTCCAACGTTATGTAGCCGCTTGCGACCTCTGTCAACGCCGGAAGAAACCTCCTGTGCTGCCACCTGGACACCTGCAGCCGATTGCTATCCCGACTGAGCCATTTTCTCGTGTTGGCCTTGACCTCCTAGGGCCCTTCCCCGAGTCCTTATCAGGAAACAAATGGATCGCTGTGGCCACCGATTACGCCACGTGATCACTCGCGCCATTCCAACCAGCTGCGCCACAGACGTTGCTGACTTCCTTTTGTACGACGTCATACTACACCATGGTGCTCCCCGTCAACTACTTACCGACCGTGGCCGCTGTTTCCTTTCCCGAGTTGTTGAGGAAATACTTCGTTCTTGCTCCGTTCGGCACAAGTTCACCACTGCGTACCACCCTCAGACGAACGGCCTTACGGAGCGTATTAACCGCACACTCACCGACATGCTCGCAATGTACGTATCCGACAGTCATCGCGACTGGGATATTAGTCTGCCATTTGTCACCTTTGCATATAACTCTTCGCGTCATGACACTGCTGGGTACTCTCCATTCTATCTTCTCTTTGGACGAGACCCCTTACTGCCCTTCGACACTTTGCTTCCCGCCGCTGGCCCCGTCACCACCTATGCCCGCGATACCATCGCCCGAGCCGACGCTGCTCGCCAGATTGCTCGTCACAATCTCACCGTCTCTCAAGAAGCTCAAAAACGCCGCTACGACGCTCACCACCGCGATGTGCACTATCCTCCCGGATCTCTGGTGTTGCTCTGGCTTCCGTGCCGTCGTGTGGGGTTGTGTCAGAAACTTCTGCCCCACTACACGGGTCCTTACCGTGTACTACGCCCTGTGACCGACGTGACCTATGAGATTGCACCGCTCCACCCAAAGTCACCGACTGCTAAACCCACTTCCGAAATTGTACATGTCGCCCGCCTCAAGCCATATTACTCCCCCTCCACACCGCACGACTAATACGCACCGGGACGGTGCCTTTTGTCGAGGGGGGGTAGTGTTACCGGGAAACGCGAGACCAAAGTGATGTGCTCAGTGACAAAGACGACGATCAAGGAACGCAGGCACGACGAAGCGTTGAAAAAGAGAACGACGCTGAGAGAGCGGATTCTGCACGGCTACCGAAGTCTTGCGTCCAGTTCAGCCCATCGCAGTGCCGTCACATTAAGTACATCCCCGTAACAATATATATAGTGGCTGCACAGCAACCATAGTTCTGCATAAAGAAAGTAACAAAATTCCCATAAAGAAAGGTGTTAGGCAAGGAGACACAATCTCCCCAGTACTATTCACAGCTTGTTTAGAGGAAGTATTCAGAGACTTGGAATGGGAGCAGTTAGGGATAATGGTAGACGGAGAATACCTCAGTAATCTGCGATTTGCTGATGACATTGCCTTGCTAAGCAACTCGGTGGATGAACTGCAAATAATGATTGATGACCTAGACAGGAAAAGTAGAAAGGTAGGCTTGAAAATCAATATGCAGAAGACTAAGGTAATGTTCAACAGCCTCGGGAAGGAATAGCAGTTTACATTAGGTAGCGAAATACTGGAAGTAGTAGGTGAATATGTCTACTTAGGTAGTAACCGCAGATCCGGACCATGAATAGGAAATAACAAGAATACGATTGGGATGGAGCGCATTTGGCAAGCACTCGCAGATTATGACTCGCAGCTTACCGGTATCGCTCAAGAGGAAAGTTGCATCTTGCCTGTACTCACCTATGGGGCTGAAACGTGGAGGCTAACCAAGAGAGTTCTACTTAAGTTGAGGACAACCTAGAGGGCTAAGGAACGAAAAATGGTAGGGGTAACATGAAGAGATAGAAAGCGTGCAGAGTGGGTCAGAGAAATAACTCAAGTTACCGACATTCTAGTTGAAATTAAGAAGAAGAAATGGACATGGGCAAGACATGTAGTGCGAAGAGAGGATAATCGATGGTCGCTGAGGGTAAAAAACTGGATTCCATGGGAAGGAAAGCGTAGCAGCGGGCGGCAAAAAGTTAGGTGGCCGGATGAGATTAAGAAGTTCGCAGGGGTCAAGTGGATGCAGCTAGCACAGAATCGGGTTAAGTGGAGAAATATTGGAGAGGCCTTCGCCCTGCAGTGGGTATAATCAGGCTGATGATGATGATGATGATGATTCAGCCGGTAGCCGGTTTCTGCCCTCAGGAGTCAGAACGGATGCGGTCGCAGTGGTGAAAAAATTCTCGGTGCACAGAGAATGGTCATTCTGTTGTGAAAGGATCCACAACCTTTCTGCTTCAGCAGCAATTTCTGCGGAATCAACGACTGCATGGTGACCTATGCGCATCTCCTACATATCGGATGCGCATCTCGGTCAGGAACCAACGCTGTTCTACGTCCAGAGCGATCCACTCTGCAAGTGATTGAGCATGAACCCTCCAGGAGACTCTTTGTGCCGGGCGGTTTCCTTGCCGTTGCTAACAGTTGGACGAAGATGACGATTATCAAGCTCCCTAACGAAGTGCATCTGATTGCGAAGGAACAAAATTCGGATGCTTTGGCATGCACGAAGGCGAGCCTTTAAGGTAAAAAAAAATGCTGTGCGTCGTGCAAAAGTTTCAAGTGTGTCATGTGCTCCGAGCGGCAAAAACACATACTACAGGTATGTATGTATCTAAAGGAAATATGTATAATGAAAAGTACCTACTGGAGTTTGCACCCAGCCTGTAACTCACCAGTCTTAGCTGCAATGAGGATTTCTTCGGTGCGTGTTTGCTTTAGTTGCGCCGGGGCCTGATGGCGATGTATTTTCTCGTTTCTTTTCTTTATGTGCGAAAGGGCTAGGTAGCTTAGATATCACAGGCGGCTGTGTGCGCTAGGCCGTAATATTTAGCATGTTTTATAATGGTTGCCACCTGACTAACAAGAAAAAGAAATACAGCGTTTTAATGCACAGCCGTTCGCGAGCCTCATGACCAGCTCAACCACTCGGCTCGCGAACGGCGGTGCATCACAACAAACGGCCAATTTTTTTTTTTTCTTAGTCAGGCGGCAGTCGCGATAAAACATTCTAAATATTACGGTCTAGCGCACACAGCCACCTGTGATATCTGCGCTACCTGGCCCCTTCGCACGTAAAGAAAACAAACGACAAAATAGATCGCCACCAGGCTTCGTCGCACATAAAGTAAACACGCTGAACAAATGCTCATTCCGGCTATCACTGGTGGGTTACAGGCTTGGTGCAAACTCCAGTAGATACTTTTCATCATGCACATTTCCTTTAGATGCATACATACCTGTAATGAAGTGGTTTTCGCACAGTTGAGAATATGTAGTCGTTTGCTAAGGTCGGCCATTCACATCTTGACGCTTGGTGGTCTTAATTCAAGCTTCACGTCGTTGTTGGTCGCGGCTCGCCGAAGGAAACCTGAAAAACCGCGTATTGCATCCCGGCACGCTTAGAGAGTGGCAACCATACGCGGCAGATGTGGTTAGCATCGCTTTGCCAAGCCTGTGACGGTCACCATGCCGCCTGGTGCCGCCAGCCCCCGTGCACTGGCGGCGCCGAGAAACGCCGTCGACGCCGTCCAATGTGTTTCCATCAGTTGCTGCTACGACTTCGCGCATGCGCAGAAATCTCGCACAAAAGGCAGATTCCACAGGCTGTTCACTGACAGACACACGCACAAGGTAGTCTGTGGAGGCATCTTCAAGCTGCGAACGCATTCTTGAAACAGCTGCATGTTACGTTCGGAGGGCATCATAATTAGTCGAGCCTGCTTATAACGAACCTGAGTATCACGCGGAATTCGTTCGTTGTATCCAGAAGTTTGTGATATGAGGGCCGCTCACAAAAAAAAATTGAGATCAATAAAAAAAATATTCAAAAATAAAGTCTGTGATCGTTGTCTGCCTCTTAAGGGGGGACGCGACCTTTGGAAACCGAAAAATCGTGGAACAGTCGATTTTTGGAAGATTATATATTCCGGTAGTATATCTTATAAACTACCTTTCTGTAATTATCAATGCCAACTCTCCGTAAAAATACTCAAAATACAGTAGAATCTCGGTGATACGAACTCTGCTGATACGAAATTCGCTGTGATACGAATTCATAAAATTCCCCGGCCGAATTGCATTGCGTTCAGTGGGCAAAAAATCGGACGTTCCGAACACTTTTTCTTTTCGCTACGGGTGATACGAACTTCGGTATCACAACTGGTCGAGGTCTCCACACACACGCACAACGAGAAAAGCGTGCGCAGCGGCGCAGCACTGATAGCACGGATCACGCACACGCGTGCGAAAGAAGAACAAAAAAAATACAGCGGGAAAAAACTGGCTTGGCAACCCGTGGCAGCAGCGAAGTTGGCGAAGGAAGGCGGCGATATCTTGCCCCCCTCCCGCTCTCTCTCTTCTCGCATTTTGTTTTTTTTTAGTTGTGCGCACGGCCTTGCGGCCCTCTCCACATTTCTCTGCCGCCCCGCAGGCCACGCTCTTCCGCTTTCCGGAGTCTCCGCTGCAGCGGCAACACGTTGCTACACATTGCTTCGTTTTCTCGTTTGTTGAGGCTAACAACGCGTTGATAGCGCGTCGTTTTGTGATCATCTCGGGAACGCGAAAAGGTACATCATACTGCAATGTCACGGAAGAGAAAGGCGCTGACCTTTAAAGACAAATTGGAAATTTTAAATAAGGTGGACAAAGAGCCCAAGAAAAGGCGCACTGACATGGCCAAGGAGCTAGGCCTGCCGCTGTCAACGTTGTCAACGATCGTTGGTCAGCGTGACCAAATTATGCAGAATGTGCAGCACTTCGCGATGAATTCTAAAGAAGCCAAAACTGCCCACCATGTGAAGTTGGAAGAGGTTCTTCTAACGTGGTTCAGAGAGGTCACGGCGGCCGGCGTCAACATCGACAGAAAAGTGCTTCGTGAGAAGGCAGCGGACATCACACTCACACTTGGAATTGATGACTTTCAGTCCTCCGGTGGATGGATTCGCCGGTTCAAGGTGCATCATAATCTTTCCTACAAGACCGTTTGTGGCGAAGGAAAAAAAGTCGACTCCTCCGCCGTGGAAGACTGGATGACAACCACACTGCCGTCTTACATAGCAGGATATGAGGCATGTGATATTTTTAATGTAGATGAAGCAGGGCTGTTTTACAATTTCCAGCCCGAAAAAAGTTTGTGCTTTAAAGGCGATGCCTGCCGGGGCGGACAAAAGAGCAAACAACGTATCACAGTTTTGTTTTTTTTCAACGCCGACGGATCGGAAAAGATGCCGCTGACAGTCATTGGCAAATATCAAAAGCCCCGATGCTTTAAGGCAGCCGGTCGATTGCCCTGCGTCTACAAGGCGAACAAAAAAGCATGGATGACGTCTTCTTTGTTTATGGAATTCGTCACGTACCTCGACCGCAAGATGTCTTGCCACAAGAGAAAAATAGTTTTGCTGCTGGACCAGTGCACCGCCCATCCAAAACAAATGACACTACAGAGTGTTAAGGTGGTGTTCCTGCCCCCGAACGCAACAAGTCATTTGCAACCACTGGATGCTGGGATTATAAGGAATGTTAAGCACCATTTCAAAGCTTTGTTGGTGCGCCGCCTGCTCGCGAAGATTGAAAGGAAGGACGCGAATCTCCAGATCACTCTTCTGGACGCTGTGCATTTTCTTGCAATTGCCTGGGATCGCGCCGTTCCTACGACCATCGCCAATTGTTTTTCGCGAAGTCTGGGGTTTTCAAATCCGCTGTGGCTACTGCCTCGCAAGTGCCAGACCCGATTCCCATCCATGTCTGGAATCAACTTGACGTCGACTGTTGCGTCGACGATTTCGTCACCGCGGACGACGACCTCGCCACCTGTGGTCTCCGCACGGTTGAAGATATTGCGGAGGAAGTGTCATCACAGCCTGGCATTCCATGCAGTGACGAAGAGGACGACGACCAAAGTGTTGATGACCCACCGCCGACGGCAGCAGAAACGATGCACGCCATCGATGTTCTGCGGCGCGCCATGACCTCAGAGTCTGTGCGGGAGAAGACAGCGGCCCAATTTTTCAGTTTTCAAAACTCTCTGTTATCAGATCTCGCGGAAAAGAAGGTGCAGAAGGATATACGCGATTTCTTTCAACGAAAATAAATATTTCGTACCTCTTGGAAGACTTGAAAACGGATTTTGCTCGTTTTTTGGTGATACGAAATTTCGGGTGATGCGAAAATTTTCGTCTCCCTTTGAATTTCGTATCACCAAGATTCTACTGTACTCATCTTGGTGGAGGTGACTAAAGATCCCCATGTGCACACATAAATTCATTTCAGCAGCCGAAAGCTGGATTTGCGCAGTGACCGCCACCTACCTGGGATCACAACGTCAACAACGGCCACTATGACCTCTGAGGCAGCTCCTACCACTGCAACAACATCGGCGCAGCCACTCATCCTCACAAAAATCCGCCACCCTCCCATCTTCAATGGCGAAGACAAGACAGATGTTGACGACTGGCTGTATGAATACGAGCGATGCAGCAGGAACAATCACTGGGATGCGACCATCATGCTGGCCAATCTGATTTTCTATTTGGCGGGAACCGCTCTCACCTGGTTCCAAAATCACGAGCACGAGCTGGTGACCTGGGAAATTTGCAAGCAAAAGCTTCACGACTTGTTCGGGAAGCCCATTGGACGGGTCCTAGCAGCCAAAACCGAACTTTCGTCTCGCGCCCAATCCACCACGGAGTCCTACCTTGCCTACATTCCAGACATGCTCGCGTTGTGTCGCAAGGCGAACAGCTCCATGCTGGAAAGTAGGGCACATCCTCAAGGGCATCGCAGATGACACGTTCAACATCCTCTTCTGCGTGGATTGCTCTACCGTCGAGTCGGTGCTTCAAGTTTGCCGAAGATTCGAGCAGGCTAAACAACAACGCCTGGTACATCGCTTTGAGTGCCTTCTGAACACGGCAGCTACATCATCCTGCGATTATATCGCTCCTCTGCAACAGCCTTCTCAGTCCACTACCATGACTCAATATCGTCAGGCGAGAACTCGAGGCCTTAGCTCCTGCACCACTCCCATCTCTACTGCCCGACACCGTGGCCATGATACAGGCTGTTGTCCGCCAGGAACTTGCCAACGTCGGTCTTTCCTCCAACACCGTACAGCCCTCGTCACCATCGCATTCTGTTCCTGTAGTGGCTGCTGCAACCACTAGCCAAGCTCCCCCACGTCGCTACGTTAGTCCCAATTCTGCAGAGTGGCACACCTCAGATGACAGGCCAATTTGTTTTATTTGCTGTCGAGCCGGCCTCACTTCACGTTATTGCCGCAGTCATACCTTCCCCACCCCTTGTTCTGATTACAACGCTGACCGTCAGTACTACTACGGACCTCGACGCTTCCCTGCCCAACCCGAACAGCTCCGCCCCGCATATGATGGACCTGGACACTTCTCTCCTCACCCAGATGAACCTCACACCGAAGCCGTCTCAAGTGTCGGTCACTCCAGCCGATCTTCATCTCCACGGTCTCATCGATCCCATTCACCGGTGCCTCATCGCAACTCCTCCCCATCATACGCCGGCACCTACTAGGGAAACTAGCGAGCGCAGCACCAGGGAGGGACGCTGCATTACTGACCCGGACTGTCAACTCTGAACTGACCGTCGCACCCGGCCGTAACCTCATTGACATTTTTGTGGACGGAGTCTCAGTTTCTGCCCTTATTGACACTGGCGCCCACATTTCCGTCCTCAGTTCCTCGCTCCGTCAACGCCTCAACAAAGTCCTTACACCCGCTTCCTCATCTACCGTTCGTGTTGCTGATGGCAACACAGCTACTGTGATTGGTATGTGTACTACGAGAATTACCATTGCCGACCGCCATATCCCTGTGCTATTTACAGTCCTCACCAGTTGCCCTCACGACGATATACAGTCGAACCCGGATATATCGAACTCGAAGGGGATCGCGAAATAGTTCGATATATCGATAATTCGATATACAGAAATTGGCTTGTGACGGCACTTACGATGCGAAAAAACGATACCGTATTTGTCGCGTAATCAACCCACTCGCATAATGAACCCACCCTCCACTTTTGCACCAAGATTTTGAAAAAAAAAAAAATGCGTTAAGGCCAGCTCGTTCACATGCAAGCGATTCAACGATCTCAGCGACAAGCGGTAGCGACAGAGCGAAAAATTTCAAACTTGTTGGAACTGCGTCCCTCTTGCTGCTGGAGCCACCGCGGCAGCTCAAAAAAGGTTTCTGTGTCGCCGCGGCAGAAATCACCAGCGTTTTCGCTTGCATGTCACACTCCGTTTCGGTCGTCTCATCCACAGCTCATTTCTTGGCAGCGTGCCAAGATGCTGTGCAGCGATAACGTCGCGGTGTTTATCTTTTGATAGCTCCTGCGGCGGCGGGGAGCGAACTTGGCAGAGTGGCCGTGGTGACTTGATTGCACAAGCCTGGTTCGATTTATCACGCCGCGCTTGGGGCGGGCGTCATGATCGCAGCAGCTGACCGCGTGCTTTCGTTGATTCATACATGCAAGAATAAATGACTCCCGCAATCATTATCCTTGCATGTATGAATCAACGAAAGCTCACGGTTAGCTGCTGCGATCATGATGCCCGCTCCAAGCGCGGCGTGATAAATCGAACCAGGCTTGTGCAATCAAGCCTTCACGGGCACTCTGCCAAGTTCGCTCCCCGTCACCGTCACCACAGGAGCTATCAAAAGATAAACGCGCCCTGACGTTATCGCTGCGCAGCATTTTGGCACGCTGCCAAGAAATGAGCTGTGGATGAGAGGACCGAAACGGAGTGACGTGTGCCATCGACATGCAAGCGAAAATGCTCGCGATTTCTGATTTCTGCCGCGGCGACACAGAAACCTTGTTTTGCGCTGCCACGGTGGCTCGAGCGGCGAGAGGGACGCAGTTCCAAGTTTGAAAATTTTTGCTCTGTCGCTGCCGCATCATCGCTGAGATCGCTCAATCGCTTGCATGTAAGCGAGCTGGCCTTAACGCTTTTTTTTTTTTTTTTCAAATTCTCGGGTGCAAAAGTGGAGAGTGGGTATATTTTGTGAGTGGGTTGATTACGCGACAAATATGGTATCGTTTTTTCGCATCGTAAGTACCGTCACAAGCCGATTTCTGTATATTGAATTATCGATATATCGAACTATTTCGCGATCCCTTTTGAGTTTAATATATCCGGGTTCGACTGCATTACTTTTCTGTTTGTAACTTTCGCATACAATTCCTCTCGTCATGACACAATGGGCTACTCCCCTTCCGTTTGACAGCGTACTGCCTCCCACCGCTAACGCCAGTTGCTACGTTCGTGACGCCATCTCCCGAGCTGACGCCGCCCTTGTTATTGCTCGCCGCCGACTGGTCTCCTACCAAAATTCTCAAAAACGGCGCCATGATTCTCGCCACCGGGATGTCCACTACTCTGGGCTCTCTCGTCTTGCTCTGGACTCCCGCTCGTAAAGTTGGGCTGTGTGAAAAGCTCTTACCACGCTACGCAGCACCCTGCAGTGTTTTACGGCCAGTCACTCCTGTGATATACGAGGTCGCCCCTGTACATCCGCCGCGACACTCCTCTATGCCACGCACCGAGATTGTTCATGTCGCCAAAATGGAGCTGTACTACACCTGCAGTAGTTCGTCCTAGTGCGCACCGAGGCTGTGCTTTTCGTGGGGGGGTAATGTGACATATATGCCCTGCATCGCTGGAAGTTGAAGAAGACAACGATCAGCAACAGTGACACAGAAGAAGACAAAGTGGTAGCAACTTTTGGTGTTAGAAAAAGGTTGAAGCTGCTGTGCTTCTGTGCTGTGTGTGCTGTGTCATCCTGGACTAACCTGTGTGGACTAGCCTTGCCAGTATCAATATAACAACCGTGGAGCATCAAGCAAGCGCCGAAAATTCCCAAACTTCGCGCACGCGCCATTCCTCTCCCGCCGAACTGAGCGCCGCCATCTTGGTCTTGTTTTGTTTGTGAATTCTTGCGCTTCTGCCACCCTCGGTGACGGCAGCATGGTCGAGGCGTGGCTTGCTTCCGATTGGGAGCCTCGAAGCGGCTTTCGAGTTTCCTGCGCTCGAATTCAAGGCTGCGATTGGGCAAAGCGCTCGCTCCGTGAAAACGCGGCGGATCGAGCGACTGCTATTGACTGCTGCGCCTGCTGACGCATCAGTCTCCGCTGGCTACCTCCCCGCGTCGTCTGCTCCGGCTCTTTGCTGTCATTGTTGGCTGTCTTTGTACTTCGTGAATCGTGCGTTATGTTCCTCTGAACGGTTTCGAGCAACTTGTTAAACGTTGTGTGGTCGCTCACGATGCCTCGAGATGCGACACGCATTCAGTGCAGGCTTAGTTAGCTTTTTTTTTTCGTTCCGGCGCTTTATTTGCCGTGTCGCCGCTCCTCCATGCCTCCGTCGATGCCGCGAAAGATAACCCGGGAAGTTGCTTGCCGTGTTTGGGGCGCTCTTCATTCCTCCGGCGAGATGCCTCGAGAGATAAACAGGGAAACCGCTTGCTGCGTCTGTGCTACCCCTCATGCCTCGGGCGAAATGCCGCGGAGGAATCGAGAATGCTGATTGTCGCGGCTTGCAGAGCACAGGATCGACGAATCTCAGCATGTGGAAGTGGTCCACGGCACCAAGGCGTTCGCCGCTGTAGCCGATCGGCTAGTCTCACAGATGTTCTTTGTAGCCGAGACAGAGCGCCATAGACCCAATGTATATTTTGACGGTCGCACCGGACTTGTTCGTGATAAGCGAGCGTTCGTCTTAAGTGGGGCCGTTATAAGTGGGCTCGACTGTATACCAAGTGGAACTCGTTGCCTGAAGAGGGGCATGAGCCTGGAAGTATCGTTGCTAATATTGTGTAATTTAGTTCCTGACAGGTGATGGAACAACACAAGGAAACGAAGAAGGGTACACACAAGCACTGACGGTCAACTGTATCTTTAGTTCAAAAAACAGGGATTATAGCGAAGGAAAAAAGAGGGTGGTTGTATATTAATAGCAGTGATGCTCAGTCACCGATAGTCAGAAGATAGTCACGTCAGTGAGTAACATCTGCTTATGAAGTTGCAATGAAATGGGGAGAGAGGGTGTAGAGGGCTATCGAGAAAACGACGCATAAACACTAATGGAAGGTAAAGTTAAAAAACACAAAAGAGGTAAAAACTGTAAAACTGAAAGATGCGGAAAAATATAGAGGGCCTTGATGCAAAAACCATTAAAAACCAAATGGCAAATGAAATTCAAAATGCCCAAAAGAGGCTAAAATCTTTAAAAACTTAGTTACTCTTTTGGGCACCTTCGATCACATTTGCAATTTGGTTTTTAATGATTTTCGCATCAAGGCCCTCTACATCTGGCATTTTTCAGCTTTATAGTTTTTACCTATTGTAACTATTGCACAATAGGTTCCATCTTACCTGTACTGAGCTATGGGGCTGAAATGTGGTGGCTAACAAAGAGGGTTCTACTTAAGTTGAGGAAGTGCAGCAGGGGACGGCAGAAAGTTAGGTGGGCAGATGAGGTTAAGAAGTTCGCAGGGGTCAAGTGGATGCAGCTAGCACAGAACCGGGTTAATTGGAGAAATATGGGAGAGGCCTTCGCCCTGCAGTGGGTATAATCAGGCTGATGATGATGATGATGATGATTGTTATTCTAATTGCCTCAGCATTATAGTATACCAAGCCCAGATTCTGTGTGCCTATGGAGGCATGACCTTTCAAACAGTTACCTGGAATCGAATAGGTGGGCAAATATCGGTGATTGCATCTGACTGGCGGAGGAGAGTGACAGATGCCCTGAGCTGGTGCTATTTGCAGTGGGCGCCAGGTGTCCGAGCTGCAGGCCAAGCTGACACAAGCCAACGAGCAACAGCTGCGCAGCCAAGAGCAAGGTGGGTGGTTCTAGCCTGGGGGGGTTTCCATCATAGAGTTTCTTACTCTTACCTAGAGGGAAAGCCGTGTCGCCATCTATGGGAGTTTACATGGAGTTTCTTGACGACCGGTCCAGCCCCCAGGGGTGCCCAAAGCATCATGGGCCGGATACCTACCGAGTGCAGAACTACAACTTTTGACCAAAACTAATGCAAATATAAATGTTGTTCTACCATAAACAATGTCCTAACATTGTGACTATAAATTGGAATAAGAGAGAGAAACAGCCCCCCCCCCCCCCCTCATGTCAGTGTGAAATTTATCCAATATAAGCGATGGCTCTTTCTTCTATTGGCTTAGCTTTGAGCAGCAAAAATACCAATATTTTGCCCTTAATAGGCACACTTTGAAAGGAAAAAACGTTTTGAAAATATTTATGGCCGCACAATTACTTAAGGAAGTTTTTAGTGGCATTTCGGGAAACAGAAACCTTTTATTGGCGACGTCTGCTTTTGCGCCTTCACTACTATGGCTTTTGCAGTCTATGTCCTCACCTTGAGAGGATGATGACAATGAAAAAGAAACATGATAGTAACACCACTTCATGCATTCGAGAAAAACCAACTGCCCCGCTCCAAGTAGCACAATGACCCATGATTCTTCGCGCACCCATGGTGGCTGAAGTGCAGCGCCCTCTGCTTTCCCTCTAGTTAAGAGTGTAAGCAACTCTATGGTTTCCATACCAGCGTTTGTGCCAGTCTGTGGCCATGCCTGTCAGTTAGTATTAATGCAACAAAGTTATCTGTGCAAGCGAAAATGACCGCCCTCTGCCAGTGGCCTGGCAGGTGACAGATGACACGGTCAATTACTAGTTGGTTACCAAGGTGTGTGACATCAGAAAACTCTGCCTCCTTCAAAAAGTGGCATTCTAAAACCACCTGCCAACAGCCACCTGCCACAATCAGTGGAGTCAATTAACTCAAGTTATTTAACTTGCTGCTTCACTGAGTTTATTTATTTGTTTAACAATACCGCCACTCTCAGCCGAGACCATAGCAGGCTGGAAAAAACAGACATATTGTGTACTTGCTTACATAAGAACTTTTGAAAATATTAAAGCAGTCGAAAAAGTCCAAACAACGAAATACTATACAGTTCTTCGTAATAAAAAGCAGAACCAGAATAAAAAAACGACAGCACAGTCACATTTCAGAAAAATAAAAGAACTGTAACGGAGTATTTGCCTTTAACAATGCCTTCAGGTATTCTTTCTTTCCTCGGACTATAAGCAAATGGCATGAACTGAACTAATCACTAAAGAAAATGCAAATTCATTGTCGCAGTTCGTATCCCAGCAGTAATTAGTCGCAAGAGTACACGAGCACTTCTTGTAGAGATCACTAACTCATGTATGTATTTATTTCCGGTCCTCGTTCACACGACACTGACAATGCCTAGGAATAATGTTGTGTACTCCGATTTTTGTTCCGTAGTATTGATAGTTATTATAACAATACTAATAATTGGCTCAGGCACAATATCTGTCACACTTGTTCTGTGGACGCCTGAACCGTGGGGTAAGGAAGGGAGGAAGGTGGGAGTGAAAGTGGAGAGAGAGATAGGGGTGCCTTAGTGGAGGGCTTCAGAGTAGCCCTCCACTACTGGTCCTCTTTCTCTCTTTCTTTCTGCTTTCACTCCCACCTTCTTCCCTTCTCTTATGGCTCGGTTCAGGTGGCCACATAACAAGTGTGACAGATACTGTGCCTTTCGTTTCCTATGAGCCAATTATTATTATTATTTTTATTATTATTAATATTGTTAATATTGTTAGAACAATCAGTGCTATGGAACAATAACCAAAGTACATACTGTTAATGCTATATATTGTCAGTGTCGTGTGAATGAGGACCAGAAATGAATACATACAAGAGTTAGTGATACCTTGTGACTAATTATTGCTGGGGTACAAACTGCGACAATGAATTTGTGCTTTTTAGCGATGAGTTTAATTTATACCATTCTCTTATTGAAAGAATAAAGAATGTATACCTGAAGGCATTGTTAACGAAAGAACACACTATTACCGTATGCTCATGCTGGTGCCGTGGTATTCTAGACTGTGAATATGATATGTACTCGGTAATGTCAGTTTTGCACTGACTGTGCAGAGTATTAAAAAAGTTTTAGTTGAGCTTGTTTTGCTCGAGCAGATAGTGGGTTTAGACCTTAGCGAGCTAAAAGAAGTGAGGGTTAGTCAGTATGCGGGCATTATGCTGTGAATAAGCCGTGACACTGAGTTAGCGCTGAGTTAATGCTAGCAAAGCCTTTGTTTTTAGCAGTAACGTTATTGAAATCACTACTTTCTGGCATTAGACTGTTTGTCTAGTTATCCGGCATTTTCATCAACAGCATCATTTTTTTTCTCCCATAACAAACCCATCATTTTGGATTATTATGAAAGTAATAATTCCGAATTCAAGAGAAGGAAAGCGTAGCAGGGGGCGGCAGAATATTAGGTGGGTGGATGAGGTTAGGAAGTTTGCAGGGGTCAGGTGGTTTTATTCCAGAGTTAGACATTTTTGAGCAATATAAAGTTAGAGCACAAAAGAACTACACACAGACAGACTAATGACACATCACTAGTGCTCACTGCCGGAAGGTGACACCTTATATATGGCGAAAAGAGCAAGAAAAATTCGAGGACACCTTGGCAACTAAAGTGATGAAAGGCGAAAGCTTCAGTGCTGCATTCTGCTACGCATCTGTTGTGCACGTAGCGATGATGAATGCTGCTGCGAGTAAAGCGAGCAACTACACTTTCATTCTGCGAGGGCATTTATTCAGTACATTCTGCTTGGCAGCGACGAGATCATGCTCCGCAGATCTTCGCAGTTGATCTACGTTTACTGTTGTGTGGTTGATTTTACTGGGTGTGCGGCATTAATTAGTAACTAATATATCACGCAACTGTCACTAATATTTAATTAATCAGTGAGTAGTAACGAATTAGTAATTAGCAATCTATAATTAGTTTTTAATTAGTAATTAGTAGTTAATTATTTATTAGTCATTCATTGAAAATTTGTTATTGATTGACATATGGCCATATAAGGCACGCATTCGCTTATACTGTCGTGGTGCTCTGTGATTGGTCGAGACCTCCATGACGTCATCCAGTCTCGACCAACCAGAGCCAACCAGACAAACCATGACACTTTTGCTGAAGACAATGATGAGGCAGTAAAGGCTTTCGCCTTAAAAGTATGGAAAAGTAACATTACAAAAATTGATAAAATGAACCGACAAAGCGGTGTGCACGCGCAGGAAAGAAGCAATCAAAATTTAATTTTTTTCTATAAATTTTTTCATCTCAACAGTTAGCTGATTCCAGATAGTGAAATTCAGCGTCAAAAAGAGTTACAGACCGGATGCTGATGCACGGACGGTGAGTACATGTGACGGACGGTGAGTGCATCAGCACCTTGTCCGTAACTCTTTCTGACAATGAATTTCACTATCTGATGAAAAGATGAAAAATTTAAAGAAAAATTTAAATTTTGATTGCTTCTTGCCTGCATGTGCGCACCGCTTTGTCGGTTCAGTTATCAATTTTTGTTATGTTACTTTTCCATACTTTTTTCTTGCTCAATTTTCACCGTATATAAGGTGTCACCTTCCGGCAATAAATCAGTTGGTGGTGAGTGCTAGTGCTGTGTCGTTAGTGTCTGTGTGTGGTTGTTTTTTTGCGCTCTAACTTTATAATGCTCAGTATGTACCAACTTGCCCAGGAAGAAGTTATACTAAGACCTTTTTTTTGCCCGTGTTATAATCACACTGTTGTGCAGACTTCTTTTTTTCTTATATATTAGTGATGTATTGTTGCTGCATTGTTGTTCATGGGCTGTAACATAATTGAAATGTGTTTTTGTCATTTTCATTTCATTTCATTTTTATTTCCTTAAAGACCCCTTTTGAGGAGCATTACATAAGGGGTGGATACAAGTTTTGGATGAGATGGTACGAAGTCATGTGTTATGATGATAAATAGCTGTAGGCTTTTTGTGCGAAGATTATTGGACAGGTTGTGGTTACAATCTCTTCGGGAAGGCTATTCCAGTCCACAGCAGCGCGTGAAAAAAATGAGTTTGCGAAGGTGACGATTCGTGCACGTGGACGGCTGATCTGAAGATGGTGGAGAGTGCGGTGAGATATGCGTGCCGGTGGGACCATATAGGGTGCAGTTTGTAGATGGCTGTAAAAAAACTTGTGAAATAGTGAAAGACTGGCTCTGCAGCGGCGTATCTCGAGTGGCTGTAAATCTGAAAGGGATTTCAGATATGATACCCTGGTGCTGTAATGTATAACGAATGAATAAACCTGGCGGCGCGGTTCTGCAAAAATTCTAGTGCATTGCTGAGGTAAGCTTGGTGTAGGCGCCAAATGGGTGATGCACATTCTAGTTTTGGTTTCACAAGTGATTCGTAAGCTGGTAACTTAACGTGCACGGGAGCATCGCGAAGATGACGTCTTAGGAAACCAAGGGATTTGTTAGCTGAAGAAATGTTGTTAGTTATATGAGTTTTCCAGGACAAATCAGCACACAGAGGTATTTGTACGATAGCACTGGTAGCACGGGAACGGAGGCAATTTGATAAAGGGATACGAGTGGGTTGCGGCGGCGATGAAAAGACAGTACATTGCACAAAGGTTGATGTTATTACTCCAAGGAAGGTCTCGTCCAGACCATCGTCAGCCATGTCGAGTGGCAGTGGTGCGCGCGAGAGACAGTCTGTCTCGGTGTGTTTTGGCCAGATTTATATACCACAGTAACGTCGAACTCTTCGAGCTGCAGAACCTCTCCAGTGTCGAATCCAGAGGCCAAATGAAAGCGTTATGGTGTTCGTTGAAGACATGACCTGACTTTTTTGGCATGCTAAACCGAACGTGGCCAAATCCAAAAAGGTGCATTTTTTAATGCACAGTGTAAAGGAGCAGCTGTTTGCTGGTCGAGCCCGTAGCCCCCGACAATCGTGGATGAATGGCACATGGCTGGGTTAATTGGAGGAATATGGGAGGGTCCTTTGCACTGCAGTAGGTATAGTCCAGCTGATGACGTCAACTCGGGAAGGCAGGTCATTAATGGCAGGACGTCAGCGGTTGCTGTTTCCACCTCTAGTCTGAAAGCAGTCTCTAATCACGGCTTCAGTTAATGAATTACTGGCCAGTAAATTGGCTCCTGACCTGCAGTTTATTTATTTATTTATTACAGGTTCCTGCAGCCCCCGAAGGCATTATTGCAGGGGGGGAGATGACAAGTAATCTTGCTGGGAACGCCAGTAATAAAATCTCTCTCTCTGGTAACCTGGACATAAAAGGGCATGCCAACTGGTTTCATCGTTTCACAGGATGGGGGCTAGTGGGGTATATATTTCATAACACAAGGAGGGGTGGGCATAAAATGATTTCATCATCGGACTATAATGTGTTTGTGCTAGTTTTTCATTTACAGGATAGTGCCTTTTGCACCTATCTTTCTTGTGGGTACAAATTTCCATCAAGAATGTCACAGTGGCCTAGTGCCGGTTCAGCCTACCTTACGCTTAGGGTGCCCTGTCCTCGTGTGCAGAGAGCGACATGCGGGCAAAGCTGGAGGAGCAGCGCGCGTCCCTGCAGCGGGAGCTGGAGGCTGTGCGTGCTGCACTGTACCACATGCAGGAGCTGCACGACCAACTGGAGACGGACAGGGATGCCCACCAGGTGAGCTCAAGGAGAAAATCAGCCAGCTTTAACTGGTTCACATCACTGCAGGTGTCTACAGGGTCTACAGGGTCTTGAATATTTGAGGCCCGGGTTTAAAAAAAATCCTATGCGAAATCTACTGCACTATTCGAGCTGAAATAATGTTCACAAAGTAGCAAAATATGGTCTGCGTTATTTAATAAGTGATTCAGCATCGGTACTTGCCTAGATTTTCCGGAATCGACGAAAATCTGCTCTCGGCAGCGCGCTGAATTTTCGCAGAAGAGAGTCGAAAAGCTGCTTTGACATGGTGCGCCATCTGTTGAGCAGCGAGGCAAGTGCGCCAACGGCCGGGATGGCACTTTGACTTTGACTTTCAATGCACCAGGTCGATCCTTCTGTCAGCTCCACCCGTTCCTCATGAGCGCACTTTTGCATTGTGAGCATGGCTCAGCTGGAAAAGTTCTAGCATTTAATTTTTGTTCTTGGGGACCAGATTTAATTATTTCAACTGATAATGGATTGCGACTCATTGTTAATGCCAGATTATTTTACAATAGAAAAAAAATGAAAAAGCTGACAGTGCCATGGTAGTCTATCCTTATTATCTGATACATTGTTCTAACCATTATCGTTATAAGTGGGCTTGGCTTTAATTTACAGTTTTAACATAACATTACTTTTATATTATGACAACCTGCCAATCCGGCAGGGGCATTTTTTTAATGGCTATTAATAAACGTGCTGCGGCTAGCCTAGTCAGTTGGACGTGTGCACTAAACAGCTGACATTGTCGTGCCATACCGTGGACGTGACAACTGTGGCTAGGGTGGGATCTGGTTGCAAATTGGTTTAGTGTGGTGCGTAGCAAGCGTGCGCCATTAACAGGTGAAGATGACCACCGGCAAGCTGAGACCGTTCGACGTGGACACAACCGAGTGGACGGAGTACCAGGAGCGCGCTCAGCTGTATTTTGCTAACAACGACGTCAAAGAAGAAAAGCAGAAAACGATATTCCTGACAACCTGCAGGCCGACAACATATTCGCTGCTGAGAAGCTTGCTTGCGCCTACGAAACATGCGGATGCAACGCTCACAGCGATTTTCGTAGTTTTGAGTTCGCACTTCAAGCCAAAGTGTACTAAGTCGTCGCAAGTTTCAAATTTTTCTTGAGGCAGAGGCATGAAAGTGAGTCTGTCAACGACTGCATCAGCACTTAGCAGGCTTGTGGATGACTGCAATTTCGGACAGGCATTGCGTGACCACATGATGAGGAATCAGGCTGTCTGTGCTATTAAGGAAACAAGAATGCAGAGACGCCTCCTGGAAGCCGCGAATTTAACCTTGGAATTGGTCAAGCAGTTAGTGGCTGCCATTGAAGCTGCAAGGAAGGATGCAAGCGTATTGTGCATGCAAGCAACGGCATCAAGCGAGATAAGGACGGCCAATTTTGTGGAACAGCTGCTGAGAAGAATTGCGTGTTGAGCAGTGGGGTTGCGTGCGATGCGGGACAAACACTAGGCAACGTGCTGGCACAGGACTAGTGTTGGCCTCAAGTGTGGGCAGCAAGGGCACCTTGCAAGGGTCTGCACCAACCCGGCGGTGGACTAGAGAAATCAGATGAGAACGTAATCAATGCACAAAATGGACAAGGTTTTCGAGCCACAGACGAACGATATAGACGCACCTTACGACGTGGACGTTACAAGCGGCTGGACCCGAGCCCATTCAGGTCCAAATCTTCATTAATGGTGTACCACTGCTGATGGAATTCGACACCGGAGCCAGCGTCTCCATCATAGATGAGGATAAGTTCAACGTCATGCTTTCATGAGCACAGTTAGAGCACTCTGGCGTCAAATTGAAAAGTTATTCGGGGCAGCTCTCGGCAGTCATGGGGAAAAGTATGGCCACTGCAAAATTAGGAGCGCACGAGGCAATGCTACCACAGTTCATTGTGAAAGGACCATGTCCAACTTTGTTGGGCAGAGACTGGATGGAAGTGTTCACAATTACCATAACAAAACCTGAGGAGTTTAATACAGTTTGCTCCGTGACAAGCCTCATCAAGGAATTTGTAGACGTTTTCTCGAAGTCTCTTGGTAAGTTAAAAGTTGTACAGGCCAAGATTTCACTGCAGGAAGGGGCAATACCAAAGTTCTTTAAAGCGAGGCAGGTGTCATTTAAACTCAAAAACAAAGTAATAGAAGAACTGCAACGCATGCAAAGGGAAGGCATCGTACGCCGTGTCCGTACGTCGAGGTGGGTCGCATCTGTCGTGCCTGTGGTCAAACACGACGGCAGAGTACGCACTTATGGTGAGTTTAAGGTCATCATTGATCCAGTAACAATCAGCGAAAGCTATCCGATTCCCAGAATTGAAGAACTGTTTGTGAAACTGAGCAGCGGTGTTAAGTTCACCAAGCTTGACCTTAAGAGTGCGTGTCAACAAGTACAGTTGGAACCAGAGACGCAGGAATTGGTCACAATCAATACGCTGAAAGGCCTTTCCCAATTCATCAGGCTTCCGTTCGTAGTGTCAGCGCACGCGTTGTTTCAGTTTGAAATGGACAACTTGCTGGGTGATCTACCGCACGTTGCTGTTTACTTCGGCGACATTTTGGGGAATGGCCGGACCGATGATGATCACTGGAAGAATGTGTGCAGTGTCCTTGGACGCCTCCAGGAAGCAGGCTTCCGCCTGAAACTGGCCAAGTGTGAATTCATGAAAGAAACAGTTGCTTGCTTTGGCCACGTCATTACAAGCAAAGGCCAGCAGCCGAGCCCTAAGAGCATTGAAATGGTCCTTTTGGCTCTGAAACCACGAGACTGCAAAACGTTCCAAAGCTACATTGACCTCATTAATTTCTACTGGAAATTTACTCCCTAGCTTTCAACAGTGCTTCACCTGCTCAATCACCTGATGAGTCCAGGCACACCATGGTCTTGGGAGCCAGCTCAGGAAGATGCATTCTGCTAAAGTAAAGCATTACTGGCATTGGCATTGACGTTGGCACATTTCGATCTGGGGAAGGCCACTGGTAGGTGACACGGCTGTGCCTTGACTGGTTGTGCGATGTCACGGGACAACCTGACTTTGTTGATTTGGCAGGAGCTGCCAACTCGGGTGGCTCGACCCAGATTGGAGAGTGAGATGGAGATGCAGCCTTTCAAGACATTTTTATCCTGAATTAGGCACGCTGTCCTAGGCCACACTGGCAGGTTCGCGCAGTTTGGTGGTATGTTACAACTCTCTGCTAATAAGGCTAGTGTACTTTTTAATTAATGCTGTGTGTTAAGCTTCTTTTTAACACCCGGCTGCAGTGTTGGAAAATGCAGTGAAATGATTTAAAAACTGAAATTTTTCCATATGCTAGTCTTATTTTCTCAATAGATGGCGTCTGCAAACCTTGACTTTATATGATAAACCTGGAACGGAGGATACAAGAAAGTAACCTAGGTTTTAACCTGGCATATAGATTAGGTGGAAAGGCGGTAGAGCAGCGCCTTCCCGGTTTGATGTATGCAGACGATATTGTGCTGCTAGCTGAGATTCTGGAAGAATTGCAAACTCTAGTTAAGTATTGCGGAGACGAAGGGAACTCTCTAGGCTTCAGTTTCAGCGCAGTTCAGTCGGGTCTGATGATTTTCAGCGGCTCAACTGATCTGGCTCTTAAAATACAAGACCATGAAATACCCAGAGTAGCGGAATATAAATATCTCAGGGTATGGGTAAACGAAGGATTGGCATACATTGGAAAGCATCAGCAATCACTTAAGGACAAAGGGCGAAGAAATGCCGGAATAATGAAGAATAGGGCATTGTGGGGATACAACAGGTATGAGGTTTTGAGGGGTATTTGGAACGGTGGTGCCCGGGCTTACTTTCAGAATTGCGGTTTTGTGCTTAAATTCAGAGGTACAGTTGACATTAGAAATACATCAGGGAGCTGTCGGACAATTAGCACTAGGTGCCCACGGCAAAACCACAAATGAGGCGGTACAGGGAGATATGGGCTGGGCATCTTTCGCAGTACGGAAAGCTCAGAGTAAAATATTATATGAGGAATGCCTGAGGAAGTTGGACAGTAACAGATGGGCAGCTAAAGTATTTAAATACCTGTACTTAAAAAGCGTTGACTCACAATGGAGGAAAAGAACTAGGATACTAACTAGTAAGTATGCTAGTCACAAGGACGGAGAAATAAAGAGCATTAAGCAACAGGTGAAAAACACAGAAGGTAAAAATTGGATAAATTCGATAGAAA
The DNA here is from genome assembly GCF_055883805.1 of Amblyomma maculatum. NCBI lineage: Eukaryota > Metazoa > Arthropoda > Arachnida > Ixodida > Ixodidae > Amblyomma > Amblyomma maculatum. The sequence goes on from NC_139345.1 coordinate 220,111,068, forward strand.
AGAAACAGAGTGTGGAATTATACCGAAAGTGGAAAAGGCATATCAGGAAGGAAGCTTTCTTTGATTACTCAAGAGGCAGGGCCCTACTTTTTGAAGCTAGATCAGGGTGCTTTAGAACACGCAGCTACAAAAAGAAATTTAACAATGGAGATGACGCATGTGCTGTATGTGGTAACTCCTGTGAAACAATTGACCATATTATACTCGAATGTAATGGTATCCATCCGGAAGTTGATGCAGGTGCAGTAACTGTTCCTGAAGCTCTGGGGTTTAGAGATACCAGTGGCCGGAGGAATAAACCTGCGATGGAAGCTAGCAAAAAAACGACTGGAAGATTGGTGGCTTAAAAGCAGAAAGGTGACAATGTTAGTAATGTAGAAACATTTAATAAATTGAATGATGGTAAAGTTAACTGATCTAAAACAATAATTAAGATATAGGGGAAAAAAAAGAGCATGATAGCAACTGCTACCACCCTGTTTCAAAGGGGACGCTCCTATATTCCATCCATCCACTGGAGCAGGGGTTCTCAAACTTTGTTCCGCGGGCTGTCTTCTTGTGTTCCGTGAGAACCCTCAGAGCTCAGGGCAAGCACTGCTCTCAAAGAGACATTTAATGATGAAGGCTTGATGACATTTTGGATGGGGACTGCTGCACTGTTTCCATGCCTCTTCGAAAGAGCAGTGGACATTTTGCTTCCCTTTGCAACTACATATGCATGTGAACAGGCATTTTCAGCCCTTGCCTATCTGAAGAACAAGCACAGGAGCCGTCTTATTGAAGGCTTTTGGGGTTCCTCTAAGCAAAAAAGTTTGAGAACCCCTGCACTAGAGGACCATTTATATAAGGCTACGTCTGTGAAGGGTGCAACAGAATGACAACGGAGAAAAAAGGGGGAGGGGTAGACATGTTGATATACCAAGGAACAAATTAGCAAAGAATAACATCATCTTGCAAAGAACATATCTGGGTATCGGGAACAATTGCCGGCATAAGGACATGGTTAACGATAGTCAATTTAGGCATAGCACAACAGTGCAGGCAGGAAAACAAGGATCTCATTGAATGTCGCAGTGACAATATAAGCCAGTTTGCAAACGAGGCCAATATTATTCTACTGGGGGACATGAACGGCCACGTCGTCGATCTGGATGGATACACGGATTGTAACGGGAAGCTAATGCTAGATTTCTGTGAGCAATGCGACCTAGTTATTGTGAATAGAGAAACAAAATGTGAGGGATAAATCAGGTGAGAATTCTGGATCAGGCAGACTGCCATTGACTACTGCCTAGTGTCTCAGAGAATTTATAGCAAGCTCGCAAAGATTGAAATAGACGAAGAGGGGAGTGTAGTTTGAGAAGTGGTCATAAACATATTAGTCTGCAGATGAGGCCCTTGATGAAAAGAGAAATGGAACTTTGACAAAACGTAAATGGAAAATTGAACGATGATTAAAAAAGTGCAGATAGCAGCAGACATAGAGGAAGCAATAGAGAAAAGCTCCGCAGAAGACTGGGATTATGAACAGGTAGAACTACTCATAAGGAGAAAAATTAAGTAGGTTAAAGTAGCAAACCGCTGGAATGGAAAAAGGAAGCCATGGAGCTGGTGGAATAAGGAAATCAGGGAAGCCATTGAACAATGACGGGCAGCTTCAAGGGAACACCGAAAGGCAAAGAAAGCACAGGTATCTCAGGAGGAAATACACCAAAAACGGGAATTGTATCGACGAAAGAAACGATGTACAGGCCCTCGTCCAAAGTAAAAGAAAGCAGTCCACCGATCGCTGGATGGCTGACATACATGATGCCAGTAGAGGCGGACCAAGAAAATTCTGGAACCATATAAGCTGGCTAGGTAAAAATAATCAAGGAAAGCAGGACCGGATTCAAGACAACGAGGGAAATTGTTTAAAGGGAGACATTGCTGCGACCTACATTACATTACATTACATCAGTCATTTATGAGCGACGATAGAGTATCTCCGTAAATTAGGGAGCAACACAAGGTAGCAGAACACAAAGCAGCTTAGAACTGACCAATCTAAACTGGAAAAAAGCAGAAAAAAATACAGTCGAACCCGGTTATATCGAACCCGGATATATCGAATTTTGGTTATATCGAACTCACGGAATATCCCCTTGAAAATCCCATGTAAAAGTATAGGAAAGCCGCGTCATATATCGAACTCAATTTCACGGGTTGTTCGATATATCGAACTCCGCACCACGCACTGACAGTGTTCCACTGGAAAGTGTGCCTTCCCCAGAGACGATCGCATCACCCTTGTCCGTTTGCCGCGTGACGTTTTCAAGCCACGCGCGGAAGGAATCAGAGGGGACAGTTCGGCGACGACTGGTCTGGGCAACGCCGCGCCCATTCCCCAAAGGCGCGCGCATCTGCAGTTATCGTTTCCAGCGCACCAATACATGACGCTTGCAAGCCATGTGCGTGGGTGTGCCCATTCTTTTGCCGAGCTATCTCTCTCCTTCAGCACGCGCTACGCATGCGCCAAGCCAGCTCACCCCGTTTTCAGACAGACGTCGGACGCTTTCTCCAGCGTGTGTTGCGAACCCTCTGCGCGCGGCGGCTCGCCGCGGCTTTGGCGCCTGCGGACATTAAGAAGCGGCAACTCTCTCTCTCTCTTTTTTTTTTTTTTTTTTGCGAGAGCCATCCTTGCTTATCGTTGTGCTGTACGCGCCGCGTAGCGTAAAATATGGCGGCTGCGGACGTTAAGAAGCGACAGTTTTTTCGTTTTCTTTTTTTTTTTTTGGCGGGATTCGTTTATTCTTGCATGTATGAATCAACGAAAGCCCGCGGCCAGCTGCTGCGATCATGACGCACGCCCGAAGTGCGGCGTGATAAAACGAACCAGGCTTGTGCAATCAAGCCATCAAGGGCACTCTGCCAAGTTCGCTCCCCGCCACCGCAGGAGCTATCAAAAGATAAACGCACCCTGACGTTATCGCTGCGCAGCATCTTGGCACGCTGCCAAGAAATGAGCTGTGGATAAGACGACCGAAACGGAGTGACGCGCGTCATCGACATGCAAGCGAAAACGCTCGCGATTTCTGCCGCGGCGACACAGAAACCTTGTTTAGAGCTGCCGCGGCGGCTCGAGCGGCGAAAGGGACGCAGTTCCAACAAATTTGAAATTTTTCGCTCTATCGCTGCCGCTCATCGCTGAGATCGCTCAAACGCTTGCATGTGAGCGAGCTGGCCTTAACGCATTTTTTTTTTTTTTCAAATTCTCGGGTGCGAAAGGGGAGGGTGGGTTCATTATGCGAGTGGGTTGATTACGCGACAAATACGATATCGTTTTTTCGCATCGTAAGTGCCGTCACAAACCGATTTTTGTATATCGAATTATCGATATATCGAACTATTTCGCGATCCCCATCGAGTTCGATATATCCGGGTTCGACTGTATTCCTAAAAACACATCTACAGGAATAGACGCAATTTCGATCAAGTTGATTAATGAACTTGGTCCAAGAAGTAAGGAAACGTTGTTAAAAGTTTTGGAAACAGTCATAACGAATAAGCAAATTCTGGACAGCTGGCAGCAGAGTAAATTGAATTTGATTTATAAAGGGAAAGGAGGTATGATGCACATAAAATCCTACAGGCCGATTACCATAACATCTGTTATGTACAGGTTAGCCATGCAGGCGGTGAAATTAAAGGTGCAAGCATGGGTAGAAAGTAACAAGATACTCGGAGAACTTCACAACGGCTTTAGAAATGGTAGGCGCTTAGATGATAGCCTGTTCGTGCTTACCCAATGCATCGAAATATCTAGAGTGGAAAATAGAGCTTTGTACTTGGCATTCCTGGACATTAACGGGGCGTACGACAACGTAAGCAGGGAACTCCTGTGGAACATATTAAAAGGAGAAGGTATCGGTTATGAGATAATAGAGTTCCTACAGGAAATATACCGGGATAACAAAGTAGAAATTACGTGGGAAGGGATAAGAAGTACGAAGGATGTCAAAGTATGCAAAGGATTAAGACAAGGCTGTCCTCTATCACCGGTGCTGTTCATGCTTTATATGATAAACCTGGAACGGAGGAAACAATACAGTAACCTAGGTTTTAACCTGTCATATAGATTAGGTGGAAAGGCGGTAGAGCAGCGCCTCCCTGGTTTATTGTATGCAGATGATATTGCCCTGTTAGCAGATAGCCAGGAAGACTTGGAAACCCCGGTTAAGTATTGCGGAGATGAAGGGGACGCTTTATGCTTCAGTTTTAGCCGGGTCGGCATCTGTTGGGTTTGATAATTTTCAACGACTCAACCGAGCGGGGTCTTAAAATACAAGGCCATGAGATTTTCAGAGTGGCAGAATATAAATATCTCGGGGTATGCGTAAATGAAGGATTGGAAAGCATGAGCGATCACTTAGGGCAAAAGGGCAAAGAAATGCTGGGATAATGAAGCGTAGGGCATTTTGGGGATACAACAGGTATTAGGTGCTGAGGGGTATTTGGAAAGGAATTGTGCCCGGGCTTACTTTCGGAGATGCGGTTTCGTGCCTAAAAGCAGAGGTACAGTCGACATTAGAAATAAACCAGAGAGCCGTTAGACGATTGCCGCTGGGCATCTACGGCAAAACCACAAATGAGGCGGTACAGGGAAATATGGCCTGGGCATCTTTCGTAGTACGGGAAGTTCAGAGTAAAATATATAGGAGGAATGCCTGAGGAAATTTGGTAGTAATAGGTGGGCAGCTAAAGTATTTAAATCATCATCATTATAATCATCATCATCAGCCTGGCTATAACCACTGCAGGGCGAAGGTTTCTCCCATATTCCTCTAATTAACCCTGTCCTGTGCTAGCTGCATCCACTTGATGCCCGCCTAACTTCTGCCGCTCCCTGCTATGCTTTTCTTCCCTTGGAATCCAGCTTGTTGCCCTAAGCGACCATCGGTTATCCTTTCTTCGTACTACATGTCCTGCCCATGCCCATTTTTTCTTCTTGATTTCCACTAGAATGTCAGTGACTCTAGTTATTTCTCCGATCCACTCTGCACGTTTCCTATCTCCTAATGTTACCCCTGTAAGGAAGAAGATGATACAGCGCCGAAGCTAACGACGATGAAGACGCCGATCAGCTGGCGCGCGCACGGAGAGCTCGGACTGTCTTGTTCGGACGAGATTGTGCTTCGCTCTACGATCGTCTTATGTCATCGGTCGCGTTCTCAGTCCTTCGAATAACCTCCAAAAAGCCCCTCTTCACCCCTACCATTTTTTTTTCTATAGCTCTCTGTGTTGTCCTCAACTTAAGTAGAACCCTCTTTGTTAGCCTCCACGTTTCAGCCCCATAGGTAAGTACAGTTAAGATGCAAATGTTGTATACTTTCCTCTTGAGTGATACCGGTAAGCTGCTAGTCATAATCTGCAAGTGCTTGCCAAATGCGCTCCATCCTACTCTTAACCTCCTTGTTATTTCCCTCTCATGGTCCGGATCTGCGGTTACTGCCGGTCTTAAGTAGACATATTCGTCTACTACTTCACGTTTTTAGCCACCAAAGGTAAACTGCTGTTCCTCCCTTAGGCTGTTGAACATTACCTTATTCTTCTGCATGTTGAATATAAAGCCTACCTTTCTACTTTTCCTGTCTAGGTCCAATCATTCTTTGCAGTTCATCTCCTGTGTTAGTTAGCAAGGCAATGTCATCAGCAAATCGCAAATTACTGAAGTATTTTCCATCTACCTTTGTCCCTAACTGCTCCCATTCCAAGTCTCTGAATACTTCCTCTAAGCAAGCTGTGAATTGTACTGGTGAGATCGTGTCTCCTGGCAAAACGCTTTTCTTTATAGGCATTTTGTTACTTTATTTGTGCAAAACTATGGTTGCTGTGCAGCCAATATATATATCTTCCAGCACATTCACGTATGGCTCGTCTACCCCCTGATTTCGCAATGCCTGCATCACCGCCGAGGTTTCAACTGAGTCAAATGCTTTTTCGTAATCAATGAATGCTATGTATAAGGGCTGGTTATATTGCGAGCATTTTTCTGTCACCTGGTTGATGGTATGGATATGATCGATAGTAGAGAACAGTTTCCGAAACCCTGCTTGATCCTTTGCTTGATTGCAGTTTAAGGCTGTCCTGGTTCTATTACCGATTACTTTATCATTATTATTATTAGCGTACAGCACAATGATAAGAAAGGATGACTCTCGCAAGAGAAAAAAAAAAAACAGAGAGAGCGGCCGCTTCTTAACATCCACAGGCGCCATAGCCACGTCCGCCACCGCGCCGCTGCATGCAGAGGGTTCGCAACACACTCTGGAGGAAGCGTCCGACGTCTGTCTGAAAACGGACTGAGCTGGCTTGGCGCATGTGTTGCATGTACTGAAGAAGAGAGATAGCTCAGCAAAAGAATGGGCACACTCACGCACATAGCTTGCAAAGGTCATGTGTTGGCGCGCGGGAAATGACAACTGCAGATGCGTGCGCCTTTGGGGAATGGGCGCGACGCTGCCCAGACCAGCCGTTGCCGAACTGTCCCCTCTCATTCCTTCCGCGCGTGGCTTGAAAATTCACGCGGCAAACGGCCAAGGGTGATGCGATCGTCTTTGGGGAAGGCACACTTTGCAGTGCGTGGTGCGGAGTTCGATATATCGAACGACCGGTGAAATTGAGTTCGATATATGACGCGGCTCTCCTATACTTTTACATGGGATTTTCAAGGGGATATTTTGTGAGCTCGATATAACTGAAATTCGATATATCCGGGTTCGATATAACCGGGTTCGACTGTATCAGGAGGGGTGAGCCTGCACCAGACTGATTCGTGATCATTGATTTCCATGCCAATTCCAGTACAATGCAAAAATTCTTTTGCCAAGATAAACACTCCACCGCCTCTCGAATTCCTGTCTTTTCTGAATACTTGCTACGCAGAAAGAAATACTTTGCTGTGCCTTACTGAGTCGTCTAGCCAGGATTCTGTTGCAAAAACGATGTCTTGATTAAACATCCGGACCAGGCCATAGAATTCATCAATTTTGTTCTTAATGCTTTGACAGTTTATTAAGAGAACAGGACACTTGGAATGTTTAGGCCTCCCATTGCTTAAGAGTGGTCATTTCTTATCTAGTCTAGTTACCGCTTGGATAAGATTATCCCACACGAAAACCTCTCCATTGATTATATAAGTTTGTCGTATGTCAGGGCCACTTTGTCTTTGCCGTTAAGTTTTCTTGGCTTACCAACAGCCCATAGCTTTTGCCGAATTTCTCTTACACGCCGAGAGTAGTCTATTGAGATTTCAAAATTGGACCCTTTTAGTTTATTGCCATAGTTTAGGACCAATTCGATGTCCTTATATGGCGCAAAATTTACAATAATCGGTCGTTTACGCTCAAGAGTGTGTTTGCCTATCCTCTGGGCCCTCTGGATCTCCCGTATTGTACACTTCACTTCACTTCACTTTATTACCTTAAAGACCCCATGGTGGTGTATTACATAAGGGGTGGGAAAACAAAAATTATTGATTTTAGTGATCACGTGATATCACTGAAATGGTTACATAAATTGTTTAGAAAACTTTATGGGCAGGTGATGGCAGCTACATTGTGGGAAAGGCCGTTCCAGTTTGTTGCAGTGCGAAGAAAAAAAGGATGCGGAAAAGGTGATGGTGCAGGCCCGTTGACGAAATACTTGGAGCGAATGGCCGGTGCGATGGGATATGCGGGTTGGGGGGGTGATGCAGAGTGGTTGGCAAAGTGAACTGTAAAAACACTTGTGAAACAGACAAAGAGAGGTAACGCGACGACGATGAGCAAGAGTTATTAGACCTGATTGTGCTTTAAGTGCTAATACACTGATGTATGAATAAGCGGAATGAATGAACCTCGTGGCGCGATTGTGAACTGATTCAAGTGTGGTGATGAGATATGCTTGATGCGGACTCCAGATAGCAGGTGCATATTCTAGCTTTGGTCTGATAAGTGATTTATATGCTAGAAGCTTAACATTCTGAGGTGCATGTCGTAGATGACGCTTCAAAAATTTTAATGATCGGTTAGCGGATGTGATGATGTTTGTTATGTGTGTGCGCCAGGAGAGATCCTGGCACAAGGTGACGCCCAAGTAATTGTATGAATGTACAAATTCTAACGGAATGTTAGCAACTGAGTACGTGAACTGGTATGGATTATGATGGCGATGGATTATGAGGTATTCAGCTCTAACTGAGGATGGCGACATTACCCTAGAGGCAAGGAACAATAATTTCAGAGATATCATTACTGAGTGCGCGGTAGAAGTAGGCGGTAGGATAGTTAGCGAGGATACCGGCAAGCTGTCTAAGGAGACGAAAGATTTGATTAAGAAACGCCAGAGTATGAAAGCTTCCAATCCAACAGACCAGATCGAATTGGCCGAGATATCAAAGCTAATCAATAAGCGCAAGGTGGCCGATATAAGGAAGTATAACATGGAGCAAATTGAGCATGCTGTAAAGAACGGGGGAAGCCTTAAAGCGGTAAAGAAGAAATTGGGCATAGGCAAAAATCAGATGTATGCGATAAGGGACAAGGCTGGCAATGTCATCACTAATATGGACAAGATAGTCAAAGTAGCCGAGGAGTTCTATACAGATCTCTACAGTAGCCAAAGTAGTCAGAACCGTAATGAGATTGGCGGTAGGGAAAAATAGTCAGACGTTCCACCAGTGACGAAGGACGAGGTCAAGAAAGCACTAGAAACTATGAAAAGGGGGAAATCAGCTGGAGAGGATCAGATAACTACAGATTTGCTGAAGGACGGGGGGGATATCGTGCTAGAAAAACTGGCCACCCTGTATACGCAGTGCCTGGTATCATCGACAGTACCGGAACCATGGAAGAATGCAAACATTATCCTCATTCACAAGAAAGGGGACTCTAAGGACCTTAAAAATTACAGACCAATCAGCTTACTGTCTGTTACGTACAAGGTATTTACTAAGGTAATCGCTAATAGAATCAGGACAACCTTGCAATCAAGCAAAGGATCAAGCAGGGTTTCGGAAACGGTACTCTACTATCGATCATATCCATACCATCAATCAGGTGATAGAAAAATGCTTGGAATATAACCAGCCCTTATACATAGCATTCATTGATTACGAAAAAGCATTTGACTCAGTTGAAACCTCGGCGGTGATGCAGGCATTGCGAAATCGGGGGCTAGAAGAGCCGTACGTGAAAGTGCTGTAGATGGAGAATACCTCAGTAATCTGCGATTTGCTGATGACATTGCCTTGCTAAGCAACTCGGGGGATGAACTGCAAATAATGATTGATGACCTAGACAGAAAAAGTAGAAAGGTAGGCTTGAAAATCAATATGCAGAAGACTAAGGTAATGTTCAACAGCCTCGGGAAGGAACAGCAGTTTACATTAGGTAGCGAAATACTGGAAGTAGTAGGCGAATATGTCTACTTAGGACAGGTAGTAACCGCAGATCCGGACCATGAAAAGGAAATAACAAGAAGTATAAGATTGGGATGGAGTGCATTTGGCAAGCACTCACAGGTTATGACTAGCAGCTTACCGGTATCGCACAAGAGGAAAGTATACAACAGTTGCATCTTGCCTGTACTCACCTATGGGGCTGAAACGTGGAGGCTAACCAAGAGAGTTCTACTTAAATTGAGGACAACCCAGAGGGCTATGGAACGAAAAATGGTAGGGTTAACATTAAGAGATAGAAAGCGTGCAGAGTGGGTCAGAGAAATAACTCAAGTTACCGACATTCTAGTGGAAATTAAGAAGAAGAAATGGACATGGGCAGGACATGTAGTGCGAAGAGAGGATAACCGATGGTCGCTGAGGGTAACAAACTGGATTCCAAGGGAAGGAAAGCGTAGCAGGGGGCGGCAGAAAGTTAGGTGGGCGGATGTGATTAAGAAGTTCGCAGGGGTCACGTGGATGCAGCTAGCACAGAACCGGGTTAAGTGGAGAAATATGGGAGAGGCCTTCGCCCTGCAGTGGGTATAATCAGGCTGATGATGATGATGATGATGATGGCGATGAAAAGACAAGAGTTTGCATTTACCGGGATTAAGGGACTTTCACCAGTCATCACACCATGCATGCATGCATGCTGTTAAGATCATTTTGGAGCAGGGCTTGATCAGACATGCTAATAATTGTACAATAAATGATGCAGTCGTCAGCAAACAGTCGAATATTAGAAGCCAGTGTCGATGGTAAGTCGTTTATTTAGATTAAGGACAATAGGGGAGCTAGTACAGAGTCCTGGGGGACACCTGCAGTAACTGGGAGAGGAGGGGAACTACTGTCATTAACGAGGACGAATTGGGAGCAATTAGCGAGGAATTCTTGGATCCATGATAAAACATTAGGATGGAGATTCAGAGAGGATGGTTTTAGTAGTAAACACTTGTCGGGTACCTTGTCAAATGCTTTTACAAAGTCTAGAAAGATAGCGTCAGTTTGTGAACTGGTCGAGATTAGTATGCAAGTCATGAAGGAAGATGGCTAATTGCGTTTCGCATGACAAACATTTGCAGAACCCGTGTGTTGGAGGATGAAGGAAGCTATTCATGATTTGAGAGTAGATGACGTGTTCTATGATTTTGCATGGCACGCTGGTTAATGAGATTTGACGATAATTTAGTGGAGTATCTTTTTTACCTGATTTATAAAGCTACTGTTCACCGAAGCGATAAGGAAGACGCTTGGGCATGTTGGTTATACACTATCGGTGCAGCGCATTTACGACGAGAGGAGAGACAGCACTGTGTCTCCTCTCGTCGTAAATGCGCTGCACTGATAAAGCGATAAGGAAGTGCGCAAATACACTACTGAACTTTTGCACGTCTTTCACTCGAAATTTGCACTCGAACTGTGTTCTAAAATGGGGTGACATAAACGCAGCGTACATAAAATACATCACAGTGCGGACGAAAGGGTGCCTCCACTTTCTCCAAAGGCTGTGTGTCGATCCGAGTTGTATTGAGAGGAAACGGCGTATAAGGAGCGCCGTCCAAAGTGGCTCAGAGGTCACGGTTTCGAACGTCAAACTGTCGTTGAACTGACATGATGAAATTACAACACGACAAAGCGGCTGGTGAAAGACACGCATGCACCATTCAAATGGATTGACGAGACTGAAAAGATGGATCGAGAGAAAAGAAGCTTGGCCTCCAAGGCTGAGGAGCTGGGACGGACCACGCTTTCCTCCCCTTATAAACGGCTTGATTTCGCAACTGGCCTAATTAAATGTGATTAAAAGCCTGAATTTCTGCACAAAGTGATTTGAATAGACGTCAATTTGCACAATGCGTGTCCTTTATTGGTGCGACAAGAACCCACATTGTCAGCTTAAGCACCAAGGTCAGTAAATGTTATTATGACGGCTCTATTGTCGGTCCATACTTCATTGACGGACGCCTTAATGTGAAAAGGCACACACTGCGTTGGCTCCGAATTTGCCTCAGCGCTACCACCGGTGGTGTTCAGCATGACGGTGTCCCTTTTTCTTCGGCCCTGCAATTCCTGCAAAGCACTTTTCCCAATCAATGGAACAACACCGTGACCTCCTTGGTCGCCCCCTTCCTCTGGGGTTTAGATGGAGCGAACAAACCTCAAAGTATCGCCAAGGAGTTTGTACACGTCATGTGAATTCAATAGTGCGGCTGCGACCAGCTGGGGCACTAAAATATGCATTTTATTCCTGCTTGTTACACAACTAGAAAGTGCCAAACATCTGCGGTCAAGGAGACATGCGTCATACAGCACAGGTATCGTTAAAATAGTGCTTTTCAGCTAGGAAATCATTCTCGTTTATTTTAGCTGTCAAGCCGATGCCGCATAAAAGAAATAGACAGAAGTAATGGGATGCATGTTAATACGCCCTTTAACGTTAAACAGCAATATCTACGCGATGCCACAGGAGCGTGGCGTTATTTCTTTCCCAAAGGCAGCGACGAAGATAAAAAGCTCCTTCCGGACAGGCAGAGCGCTTATCAGTGTTTCCAAAATCTGACGATCTTTCTTACTCCGAGCGACAAAGGGAACGATACGCCGGCCATAGTCTAGCCAGGGAAATTAGCTCACGCGTTTTGAATCGGGCTTTCATTGCGACACGTCACCAGCAGACCATACTTCTGGCGCTCCTTGTGCGCTCAGTTTCGGTTGCTTGTGGAAGAAAAGCGTCACTAGAAATTTTTTCTTGGTTTCAAAAATTGATGTGGCATCGTGTCATTCCAGACATTAAACTCATCTTTAGGACTAACCAACCAACTGCAAAAATTAAAAATTAAATTGGTGGTTTTGTTATATGCATAATTAGAGGATTTTTACCCGCCAGGGAAGAGAACTTGGAACCCACCAACTCCAGAAATGATCGCTCAAACACCCGGTGTATGATGTATACAAGAGCGACGACGACGGTCAGCCAGAGGGCTACCACAAAGCGCACAGTTCGGCAGAGCTGGTCGGTTAACACAGTAGGAAACAGGCACACGAAGGAACAGTACAGAGGACAAAATGTGTTGTACAAAAGAGCGCTGCACCATGGATGAAGCGAGAGTTACAATCTGACAGACTATTGAGCGATCGCCTGGACGCAAGCAGTCTCACCCCATGGCATCGCTAACTGAAGTGAGGTGTACCAGCAGCTGCAAAGCGGGGGATTGTAAAAGTAGAGGCAAGGTGTTTTGATGAATGCAAGTATAGCTATGCAGTTTCACAAAACTCCCTCAGCAAATGAAGGCTAGCCTTTCCTGCAGGGAGAGGAAGTAGAAAAAGGCAGGACACTTCCGTTTAGGCTATAGATGGTGCATAGCTTATTTTGAAATGAATTCAAGCGCATAAGAACACGCACACGGGCGTTAAGGGGTGGAGGGACACATTTGGCAGAGCATTGTGTCGACTGCAGAGCATGCGAGCCGCGGCTGGAGGAGATACTTGGCAGAGGCGGTGATAAGTGAATTATTAGAAGCCTTTCACATCAGGAAGAGGGGCATGACTGTGTGAGTGACACGTCTGTTAATCAGTACAGGTATCTTGAGCACGCGTTGTGAATTGACGATGAGTATCTTTATTGCGCATGTCTCCTTTTTTGTATATATTTTGCTCTTACCTGCTAATAGATCAGATGAAGTTAGTGCCTGTCCTGTGTATTTCCTCTCCTGTGTGCATGTTCTTGTGCACTTGAATTCATTTCAAAATATGACATGTACTCATATTCTAAAAAAAAAAAAAATTGTGTGCGTGTTCGTCTGGATTAAGTACATGTTCTGCTGGACAGGCCGAAATTGGAAACTGACCCTGGCAACTTTTAACGCTAGAACCCTAGCTAGTGAAGCTAGTTTAGCAGTGCTGTTAGAGGAACTAGAGGGTATGAAATGGGATGTCATAGGGCTTAGTGAGGTTAGGAAGCCGAATGAGGCATATACTGTACTGAAGGATGGGCACGTACTGTGTTATCAAGGTTTACCAGAGAGGCGACAACTAGGAGTAGGTTTCCTTGTCAATAAGTGTATAGCAGGTAATATAGATGAATTAGCCTAAATATGAAGAAGGATTGCAATAGATTAGTAAGAAAGAAACCCATCAACGAATTAGCGGTGAGGGGGAGGGCAGAATAGTTCAGGATCTCTCTACAGAATAGATATTCAGCTCTAAACGAGGATGGCGACATTACCTTAGAAGCAATGAACAATAATTTCAGAAATATCATTACTGAGTGCGCGGTAGAAGTAGGCGGTAGGATAAGAGAGGAGAGGATACCATTAAGCTGTCTAAAGAGACGAAAGATTTGATTAAGAAACGCCAGAGTATGAAAGCTTCTAATCCAACAGACGAGATCGAAATAGCCGAGATATCAAACCTAATCAATAACCGCAAGGTGGCCGATATAAGGAAGTGTAACATGGAGAAAATTGAGCATGCTGTAAAGAACGGGGGAAGCCTTAAAGCGGTAAAGAAGAAATTGGGCATAGACAAAAACCAGATGTATGCGATAAGGGACAAGGCGGGCAACGTCATCACGAGTATGGACAAGTTAGTCAAAGTAGCCGAGCAGTTCTTTACAGATCTCTACAGTAGCCAAAGTAGTCAGGACCGTAACAAGATTGGCGGTAGGGAAAAACAGTCAGACGTTCCACCAGTGACGAAGGACGAGGTCAAGAAAGCATTAGAAACTATGAAAAGGGGGACATCAGCTGGAGAGGATCAGATAACTACAGATTTGCTGAAGGACGGGGGGGATATCGCACTAGAAAAACTGGCCACCCTGTATACGCAGTGCCTGGTGTCATCGACGGTACCGGAACCATGGAAGAATGCAAACATTATCCTCATTCATAAGAAAGCGGGCTCTAAGGACCTTAAAAAGTACAGACCAATCAGCTCACTATCTGTTACGTATAAGGTATTTACTAAGGTAATCGCTAATTGAATCAGGACAACCTTAGACTGCAATCAAGCAAAGGATCAAGCAGGGTTTCGGAAATGGTACTCTACTATCGATCATATGCATACCATCAATCAGGTGATGGAAAAATGCTCGGAATATAACCAACCCTTATACATAGCATTTATTGATTACAAAAAAGCACTTGACTCAGTTAAAACCTCGGTAGTGATGCAGGCATTGCAAAATCAGGGAGTAAACGAGCCGTACGTGAAAGTGCTGGAAGATATACAGTCGAACCCGGTTATATCGAACCCGGATATATCGAATTTTGGTTATATCGAACTCACGAAATATCCCCTTGAAAATCCCATGTAAAAGTATAGGAAAGCCGGGTCATATATCGAACTCAATTTCACCGGTCGTTCGATATATCGAACTCCGCACCACGCACTGGAGAGTGTGCCTTCCCCAAAGACGATCGCAGCACCCTTGGCCGTTTGCCGCGTGACGTTTTCAAGCCACGCGCGGAAGGAATGAGAGGGGACAGTTCGGCGACAGCTGGTCTGGGTAGCACCGCACCCATTCCCCAAAGGCGCGCGCATCTGCAGTTGTCGTTTCCCGCGCGCCAACACATGACGTTTGCAAGCCATGTGCGTGAGTGTGCCCATTCTTTTGCTGAGCTATCTCTCTCCTTCAGTACGCACAACGTATGCGCCAAGCCAGCTCAGCCCGTTTTCAGACAGACGCAACACACGCTTTCTCCAGCGTGTGTTGCGAACCCTCTGCGTGCGGCGGCGGACGTGGCTATGGCGCCTGCGGATGTTAAAAGCGCCAGCTCTCTGTTTTTTTTTTTGTTTGTTTTTTTTTTTTCCTCGAGAGTCATCCTTTTCTATCGTTAGGGTGTGCGCGCGGCGTAGCATAAGAAATGGCGGCTGGGGACGTTAAAATGCGGCAGGGATTTTTTTCTTTTTCTTTTTTTTTTTTTTTGCCGGAATGGTTACTTTATTTTTTTTTTTTATCGTTTATCCTTGCATGTATGAATCAGCGAAAGCACGCGGTCAGCTGCTGCGATCATGACGCCCGCCCCAAGCGCGGCGTGATAAATCGAACCAGGCTTGTGCAATCAAGCCATCGCGGGCACTCTGCCAAGTTCGCTCGCCGCCACCGCAGGAGCTATAAAAAGAAAGATAAACTCGCCCTGACATTATCGCTGCGCAGCATCTTAGCACGCTGCCAATGAGCTGTGGATGAGACGACCGAAACGGACTAACGCGCGCCATCGACATGCAAGCGAAAATGCTCGCGATTTCCTGCCTTTCCTGCCGCCGCGGCGACACAGAAACCTTGTTTTGAGCTGCCGCGGTGGCTCGAGCGGCGAGAGGGACGCAGTTCCAACAAGTTTGAAAATTTTTGCTCTGTCGCTGCCGCTTGTCGCTTGCATATGAGCGAGCTAGCCTTAACGCATTTTCTTTTTTTTTTTCAAATTCTCGGGTGCAAAAGTGGAGGGTGGGTTCATTATGCGAGTGGGTTGATTACGCGACAAATACGGTATCGTTTTTTCGCATCGTAAGTGCCGTCACAAGCAGATTTCTGTATATTGAATTATCGATATATCGAACTATTTCGCGATTCCCTTCTAATTCGATATATCCGGGTTCGACTGGGGCTGCACAGCAACCATAGTTCTGCATAAAGAAAGTAACAAAATTCCCATAAAGAAAGGTGTTAAACTCGGGGGGATGAACTGCAAATAATGATTGATGACCTAGACAGGAAAAGTAGAAAGGTAGGCTTGAAAATCAATATGCAGAAGACTAAGGTAATGATCAACAGCCTCGGGAAGGAACAGCAGTTTACATTAGGTAGCGAAGTACTGGAAGTAGTAGGCGAATATGTCTACTTAGAACAGGTAGTAACCGCAGATCCGGACCATGAAAAGGAAATAACAAGAAGAATAAGATTGGGATGGAGTGCATTTGGCAAACACTCGCAGATTATGACTAGCAGCTTACTGGTATCACTCAAGAGGAAAGTATACAACAGTTGCATCTTAACTGTACTTACCTATTGGGTGGAAACGTGGAGGCTAACAAAGAGGGTTCTACTTAAGTTGAGGACAACACAGAGGGCTATGGAACGAAAAATGGTAGGGGTAGCATTAAGAGATAGGAAGCGTGCAGATTGGGTCAGAGAAATAACTCAAGTTACCGATATTCTAGTGGAAATTAAGAAGAAGAAATGGGCATAGGCAGGACATGTAGTGCGAAGAGGGGATAACTGATGGTCACTTAGGGTAACAAACTGGATTCTAAGGGAAGGAAAGCGTAGCAGGGGGCGGCAGAAAGTTAGGTTGGCGGATGAGGTTAAGAAGTTCGCAGGGGTCAAGTGGATGCAGCTAGCACAGAGCCGGGTTAAGTGGAGAAATATGGGAGAGGCCTTCGCCCTGCAGTGGGTATAGTCAGGCTGACGATAATGATTATGATGATGACTGTCATTGGCTTCTTCTCCAGATTCTTTAGTAAGAGTGATGCTACGTTTAGGGTGCTGATCGTTTACTATCTGCCAGAATTTTCTAGGATTCTCAATCAGAATTTTTGGAAGATCAGCATGAAAAAAGGAATGTTTAACATTTCGGACAGCAGTTAGATATGTGCGTTCTGCTGTATAGTATTTTTCCCAGGCGCAAGCATCGTTTTTCTGTTTTGCAGCGCAGAAAAGGCATTTTTTCTTGTTGTCAAGTTTTTTTAATGTCCTATTATACCATGGCTTTTGTTGGTTTGCTTGGAAACATATTTTTGGATTGTGTCTGTTAGCCAGGGGCTGTATCCAGTGGAGGTTCCTTTCTGGAGCTGTTCTCTTTCACGATGACAGCGGGCGCCACCTCGCGGGGAGGACGGGAAAGACAGTGGTCAATCAGCGATGGCGTCAGATCGTAGGCGTGTCCACCACGAGCATATGGCTTTTTCTGGTGCCAAATACTTGTACCGAAGTGGCGTTAAGCTTGAAATAAATCCAATAATTACATAGTAATGCAAACTAGTGAATTATAGACTGAAATATTCTTGGAAACTTCCTGTTAACAACTGCCGAGCAATTTTCTTGACTCGTGAGTACCTTTTTCGCCGCTAGATGGTGTCGCACACGCGGCGTCGTCGTCTGCTTCCTCGTTCGCTGTGAAGTTTTTGTAAGTTCTCTTTCGTACAGAATGGCAAATATCCTAAGAACGAGGTCTACAACGCCCGTAGTATGCAGTCCAAATCACGCTAGTTCTATGATCGAGGAGTTGCTGCCGCCGTTGCGAGTATGAATGAGCTGCTTGATACCGGCACAGTGCCTGCGCGTCCGCGCCTGCCTATGTAGCGGAGCAGCGTCCGTAGCCTTATTGGCTGCTCAAGCGTCGTGAGTGTGCGCAAACTTTCCGTGAATAGGACGCAACCGATGACACAGGGAATCCGACTGCACTCGACCAAGTCAGCCACCGTCTGCTCCCCTTCCGCTGGTGTAGAAGGGGACAAAAACCCATCCTGCACACTTACGGACGTGAATTATTTGTCTCTATGACTGCCGGATTCAAATGGTCGCACTGCTGTTGACCAAGAGCTCTTGATCGCAAAGTAGCGATCGAAGCGCGTAGAGCACCTTGGCTTCTGACGGCAGCCCGGCATACCCCTACGTCCCCACTTCCCTTCGCGACCGGCACACAGTCTTAGGCAGTGTTGCCGCAAAGCCTCCTCAGACATGTAGAAAGCGTAGTCTCTTTTTTTTTTTTTAACTGCGTCAGTTTACTAAAACCGCAAAGCGCTGCCCAAAAAAAAAAGAAAAAACTACCACGGCCGTACTCAAGCAGCTGCGGCGCACGCCGTCGCTCAACTATGGCCATGAGGCGCCACAGTGAGCGCAGAGTGGTTCCCTCTCGAAGCGAACAAACTTGTCGTGGTTCCTGCGCCGGCCGGCAAAACGGTTCCTTTCGGAGCGGTGGCCCCGCCCCGTGACGTAGGTGAAAAACGCGGAGTCGCCTTCGAAAGTTTTGGGGGTCACGCCGGACGTGACGCAGCAACCAATTAGGAGCGGCGAAAGGAACTAGTTCCCGAATGGAACCATCGCAGGATCTGGCCTCAGTTCGTTCATCTTGTTTTTAAAGAGAATCCAATTGTTTTCGATTGACTGGTTATGAAAGGACACTTCAAACGTTGTGCGATATTGGGTCAGTTCATGATGGATGGCTTCATAGTTACTTTTATCGTATAGACGAATGGTTTTACTGTAAGTGTGACGCGGTGTTGGGTGAAATTCGAAAATGGCGTGGATAACTTTATGGTCACTTATCTCGCGAAGGTACGTTATTGAAGAGAGGGGATCTGGATAGGTTGTTAGGATTAAATCTATTGTGCTCACACATCCTGCTGCAATCCGGGTAGATTCTGACACCAGTTGTGTTAAGTTGAAATTCAAGCACATGTCGATGAAATCAACCGCGTCCCTTTTGCCGACTGCTGCCTGCGTTTGCCAGTCAATTTCTGGAAAATTGAAGTCTCCAAAGAGAGCTATATGGGCATTGGGGGGCTTGGTGGTTAATTGGCTGATGGCCTCATTAAGTTTCCGGGAAAATGACAGTTGTTTGATGGTCTGTAACAAACACCTAGAAGGATGGTATGGGGCACAGTACGACAAATTAACCACAGCATCTCGAGATCTGACGAAATATCAATATTTGTGCACTGCAGCTGCTTGCTAACGGCAACGCGCACACCTCCACCTCTTGAGGATGCACAAGCTTTATGGAACAGATTGAAGTTCGGCAAGTCTGCAAGAATTTCAGCTTCAGTGACCTTTAACGTGTCCTGACAAAGCACCCTAACAAGGTTCTCAGAAGATTCCCAGCTGTCACGTGGCTCAGCATCTTCAAAGCTGTGGAAAATAAATTCATTCTTCTACTATTATTTTCTAAGTAGTCTACTTTTTTTTGCTGTCACATCGACTTTTTCAGAATGACTTTGAATTCCTCTTGTGCTGTTGCAGTATCACGTTCTTTACTTTCAAGAACGGCCATCTTTGACTCTAGCGATTCTATGCATATTCTGAAATCACTCACTAGATTTACCAGCTTAGTTTGTCTTTCCACAATGTCACTTAGTCTGTTTAAGAATTGCTGCCTGACCCTCTTGCAGATTGTGAAGGATAGTAGCCGGTTTGGCGCCAGGACCGAAGTTTTGTTCAATGTCGCCCGATAATAACAACAATTTGGCGAAGAACGCCTTCGCTGACAGGACTAGTTCACACGTGCTTTGTGGGAAAGGCAGCAGCAGCAAAAATCAATAATCACTTCTATAGCAAGGAAACTCGAGCCTTACCTGCAGTATGCAAAAATGCCTGGTTAGAAGCATGTTCACGCTGTCGCCGCTGCCTTTCCCACTGAAGGCGAAACGGTACAGATCATCATCATCGTCGTCATCTGCCTGACTATACCCACTGCAGGGCGAAGGCCTCTCCCATATTCCTCCAATTAACCCGGTCCTGTGCGAGCTGCATCCACTTGACCCCTGTGAACTTCTTAACCTCATCCGCCCGCCTAATTTTTTGTCGCCCCCTGGTACGCTTTTCTTCCCTTGGCCTTTTATACTGGAAATCTTGAAGGTCATGTGATGTTCCTGAGGGCGCGTGGTGGCGGTTATTATGCCAGCGATCCTGTGCGTTGTAGCGAAGGTCTGGCAGGCGGTAGATCTGGTCAGTCCATCGCTAGCTATCTTGAAGGGGGTGTGTCCTTGTCTTTGAAATCATGCGATTGTCACAGTCACCGATGACAGAAAGCAGCAACTGCAGTATGCAAAAATGCCTGGTTAGAAGCGTGTTCACGCTGTCACCGGTGCCTTTCCCACTGAAGGCAAAATGGTACAGATGAGGCCTTTTATACTGGAAATCTTGAAGGTCATGTGATGTTCCTGAGGGCGCGTGGTGGCGGTTATTATGCCAGCGATCCTGTGCGTTGTAGCGAAGGTCTGGCAGGCGGTAGATCTGGTCAGTCCATCGCTAGCTATCTTGAAGGGGGTGTGTCCTTGTCTTTGAAAGCATGCGTTGTCACAGTCACCGATGACAGAAAGCAGCAACTGCAGTATGCAAAAATGCCTGGTTAGAAGCGTGTTCACGCTGTCACCGGTGCCTTTCCCACTGAAGGCAAAATGGTACAGATGAGGCCTTTTATACTGGAAATCTTGAAGGTCATGTGATGTTCCTGAGGGCGCGTGGTGGCGGTTATTATGCCAGCGATCCTGTGCGTTGTAGCGAAGGTCTGGCAGGCGGTAGATCTGGTCAGTCCATCGCTAGCTATCTTGAAGGGGGTGTGTCCTTGTCTTTGAAATCATGCGGTTGTCACAGTCACCGATGACAGAAAGCAGCAACTGCAGTATGCAAAAATGCCTGGTTAGAAGCGTGTTCACGCTGTCACCGGTGCCTTTCCCACTGAAGGCAAAATGGTACAGATGAGGCCTTTTATACTGGAAATCTTGAAGGTCATGTGATGTTCCTGAGGGCGCGTGGTGGCGGTTATTATGCCAGCGATCCTGTGCGTTGTAGCGAAGGTCTGGCAGGCGGTAGATCTGGTCAGTCCATCGCTAGCTATCTTGAAGGGGGTGTGTCCTTGTCTTTGAAAGCATGCGTTGTCACAGTCACCGATGACAGAAAGCAGCAACTGCAGTATGCAAAAATGCCTGGTTAGAAGCGTGTTCACGCTGTCACCGGTGCCTTTCCCACTGAAGGCAAAATGGTACAGATGAGGCCTTTTATACTGGAAATCTTGAAGGTCATGTGATGTTCCTGAGGGCGCGTGGTGGCGGTTATTATGCCAGCGATCCTGTGCGTTGTAGCGAAGGTCTGGCAGGCGGTAGATCTGGTCAGTCCATCGCTAGCTATCTTGAAGGGGGTGTGTCCTTGTCTTTGAAATCATGCGGTTGTCACAGTCACCGATGACAGAAAGCAGCAACTGCAGTATGCAAAAATGCCTGGTTAGAAGCGTGTTCACGCTGTCACCGGTGCCTTTCCCACTGAAGGCAAAATGGTACAGATGAGGCCTTTTATACTGGAAATCTTGAAGGTCATGTGATGTTCCTGAGGGCGCGTGGTGGCGGTTATTATGCCAGCGATCCTGTGCGTTGTAGCGAAGGTCTGGCAGGCGGTAGATCTGGTCAATCCATCGCTAGCTATCTTGAAGGGGGTGTGTCCTTGTCTTTGAAATCATGCGGTTGTCACAGTCACCGATGACAGAAAGCAGCAACTGCAGTATGCAAAAATGCCTGGTTAGAAGCGTGTTCACGCTGTCACCGGTGCCTTTCCCACTGAAGGCAAAATGGTACAGATGAGGCCTTTTATACTGGAAATCTTGAAGGTCATGTGATGTTCCTGAGGGCGCGTGGTGGCGGTTATTATGCCAGCGATCCTGTGCGTTGTAGCGAAGGTCTGGCAGGCGGTAGATCTGGTCAGTCCATCGCTAGCTATCTTGAAGGGGGTGTGTCCTTGTCTTTGAAAGCATGCGTTGTCACAGTCACCGATGACAGAAAGCAGCAACTGCAGTATGCAAAAATGCCTGGTTAGAAGCGTGTTCACGCTGTCACCGGTGCCTTTCCCACTGAAGGCAAAATGGTACAGATGAGGCCTTTTATACTGGAAATCTTGAAGGTCATGTGATGTTCCTGAGGGCGCGTGGTGGCGGTTATTATGCCAGCGATCCTGTGCGTTGTAGCGAAGGTCTGGCAGGCGGTAGATCTGGTCAGTCCATCGCTAGCTATCTTGAAGGGGGTGTGTCCTTGTCTTTGAAATCATGCGGTTGTCACAGTCACCGATGACAGAAAGCAGCAACTTCAGTATGCAAAAATGCCTGGTTAGAAGCGTGTTCACGCTGTCACCGGTGCCTTTCCCACTGAAGGCAAAATGGTACAGATGAGGCCTTTTATACTGGAAATCTTGAAGGTCATGTGATGTTCCTGAGGGCGCGTGGTGGCGGTTATTATGCCAGCGATCCTGTGCGTTGTAGCGAAGGTCTGGCAGGCGGTAGATCTGGTCAGTCCATCGCTAGCTATCTTGAAGGGGGTGTGTCCTTGTCTTTGAAAGCATGCGTTGTCACAGTCACCGATGACAGAAAGCAGCAACTGCAGTATGCAAAAATGCCTGGTTAGAAGCGTGTTCACGCTGTCACCGGTGCCTTTCCCACTGAAGGCAAAATGGTACAGATGAGGCCTTTTATACTGGAAATCTTGAAGGTCATGTGATGTTCCTGAGGGCGCGTGGTGGCGGTTATTATGCCAGCGATCCTGTGCGTTGTAGCGAAGGTCTGGCAGGCGGTAGATCTGGTCAGTCCATCGCTAGCTATCTTGAAGGGGGTGTGTCCTTGTCTTTGAAATCATGCGGTTGTCACAGTCACCGATGACAGAAAGCAGCAACTGCAGTATGCAAAAATGCCTGGTTAGAAGCGTGTTCACGCTGTCACCGGTGCCTTTCCCACTGAAGGCAAAATGGTACAGATGAGGCCTTTTATACTGGAAATTTTGAAGGTCATGTGATGTTCCTGAGGGCGCGTGGTGGCGGTTATTATGCCAGCAATCCTGTGCGTTGTAGAGAAGGTCTGGCAGGCGGTAGATCTGGTCAGTCCATCGCTAGCTATCTTGAAGAGGGTGTGTCCTTGTCTTTGAAATCATGCGGTTGTCACAGTCACCGATGACAGAAAGCAGCAACTGCAGTATGCAAAAATGCCTGGTTAGAAGCGTGTTCACGCTGTCACCGGTGCCTTTCCCACTGAAGGCAAAATGGTACAGATGAGGCCTTTTATACTGGAAATCTTGAAGGTCATGTGATGTTCCTGAGGGCGCGTGGTGGCGGTTATTATGCCAGCGATCCTGTGCGTTGTAGCGAAGGTCTGGCAGGCGGTAGATCTGGTCAGTCCATCGCTAGCTATCTTGAAGGGGGTGTGTCCTTGTCTTTGAAAGCATGCGGTTGTCACAGTCACCGATGACAGAAAGCAGCAACTGCAGTATGCAAAAATGCCTGGTTAGAAGCGTGTTCACGCTGTCACCGGTGCCTTTCCCACTGAAGGCAAAATGGTACAGATGAGGCCTTTTATACTGGAAATCTTGAAGGTCATGTGATGTTCCTGAGGGCGCGTGGTGGCGGTTATTATGCCAGCGATCCTGTGCGTTGTAGCGAAGGTCTGGCAGGCGGTAGATCTGGTCAGTCCATCGCTAGCTATCTTGAAGGGGGTGTGTCCTTGTCTTTGAAAGCATGCGGTTGTCACAGTCACCGATGACAGAAAGCAGCAACTGCAGTATGCAAAAATGCCTGGTTAGAAGCGTGTTCACGCTGTCACCGGTGCCTTTCCCACTGAAGGCAAAATGGTACAGATGAGGCCTTTTATACTGGAAATCTTGAAGGTCATGTGATGTTCCTGAGGGCGCGTGGTGGCGGTTATTATGCCAGCGATCCTGTGCGTTGTAGCGAAGGTCTGGCAGGCGGTAGATCTGGTCAGTCCATCGCTAGCTATCTTGAAGGGGGTGTGTCCTTGTCTTTGAAAGCATGCGGTTGTCACAGTCACCGATGACAGAAAGCAGCAACTGCAGTATGCAAAAATGCCTGGTTAGAAGCGTGTTCACGCTGTCACCGGTGCCTTTCCCACTGAAGGCAAAATGGTACAGATGAGGCCTTTTATACTGGAAATCTTGAAGGTCATGTGATGTTCCTGAGGGCGCGTGGTGGCGGTTATTATGCCAGCGATCCTGTGCGTTGTAGCGAAGGTCTGGCAGGCGGTAGATCTGGTCAGTCCATCGCTAGCTATCTTGAAGGGGGTGTGTCCTTGTCTTTGAAAGCATGCGGTTGTCACAGTCACCGATGACAGAAAGCAGCAACTGCAGTATGCAAAAATGCCTGGTTAGAAGCGTGTTCACGCTGTCACCGGTGCCTTTCCCACTGAAGGCAAAATGGTACAGATGAGGTCTTTTATACTGGAAATCTTGAAGGTCATGTGATGTTCCTGAGGGCGCGTGGTGGCGGTTATTATGCCAGCGATCCTGTGCGTTGTAGCGAAGGTCTGGCAGGCGGTAGATCTGGTCACTCCATCGCTAGCTATCTTGAAAAGGGTGTGTCCTTGTCTTTGAAAGCATGCGGTTGTCACAGTCACCGATGACAGAAAGCAGCAACTGCAGTATGCAAAAATGCCTGGTTAGAAGCGTGTTCACGCTGTCACCGGTGCCTTTCCCACTGAAGGCAAAATGGTACAGATGAGGCCTTTTATACTGGAAATCTTGAAGGTCATGTGATGTTCCTGAGGGCGCGTGGTGGCGGTTATTATGCCAGCGATCCTGTGCGTTGTAGCGAAGGTCTGGCAGGCGGTAGATCTGGTCAGTCCATCGCTAGCTATCTTGAAGGGGGTGTGTCCTTGTCTTTGAAAGCATGCGGTTGTCACAGTCACCGATGACAGAAAGCAGCAACTGCAGTATGCAAAAATGCCTGGTTAGAAGCGTGTTCACGCTGTCACCGGTGCCTTTCCCACTGAAGGCAAAATGGTACAGATGAGGCCTTTTATACTGGAAATCTTGAAGGTCATGTGATGTTCCTGAGGGCACGTGGTGGCGGTTATTATGCCAGCGATCCTGTGCGTTGTAGCGAAGGTCTGGCAGGCGGTAGATCTGGTCACTCCATCGCTAGCTATCTTGAAAAGGGTGTGTCCTTGTCTTTGAAAGCATGCGGTTGTCACAGTCACCGATGACAGAAAGCAGCAACTGCAGTATGCAAAAATGCCTGGTTAGAAGCGTGTTCACGCTGTCACCGGTGCCTTTCCCACTGAAGGCAAAATGGTACAGATGAGGCCTTTTATACTGGAAATCTTGAAGGTCATGTGATGTTGCTGAGGGCACGTGGTGTCGGTTATTACGCCAGCGATCCTGCGCATTGTAGCGTAAATCTGGCAGGCGGTAGTTCTGGTCAGTCCATCGCTAGCTGTCTTGAAGGGGGTGTGTCCTTGTCTCCGAGAGCATGCTGTTGTCACAGTCATCGATGACAGAAAGCAGCAACTGCAGTATGCAAAAATGCCTGGTTAGAAGCATGTTCATGCTGTCGCTGCTGCCTTTCTCACTGCTGATGGTGCAGACGACGTTTGCTTCTGTCACACGTGCCGTGCTTGCTAATCATTTTGTGCCCAGTACTCTCTTCACTGTATTTTATCTTTTTTGTCGTTGTTGAGCGCAAGGCATATATTCGTTGACGCGGGTTTAAATAAAATCAGTTTTAGTTGGCGGTGTGTGGTGTGTATTCTACGCCTTGTCCTTGTCTGCTGCGGCGAAGCATTTCTTGAAGTATGGATCACCAACTGGCCTACAAAACAACCCTTCTAAATAGATATCAGACTGCTCATGAAAATCTAGAAGCCTTTTATACCAAAAAAGCAGGTTCGAATTGTATCAGTGACGCATCGGTTTACCTTTATGAGGCTGAGCGAACATTTCTGTCCCGCCTGCTTTGATACGATCGATGCTTTTTTTTTGGTACCTTGTACGTGTGCGTGTTAGCCGAGAAGGCTATATTATGTGAACTGCCTTCACCTGAATAAACAGTTGGAGTAAGCGCCCGTGATGTCTTCTTTCTTGCATGTGTCTGTGTTGCATTGAATGCCCTGTAAATATGTCTGATAACCAACTAGATCAGCAGTTAACTCTCTTAAAGTATGTTTTTGAAGTGTGGGTAATCTAATCAGATGTGTTACAAACATAGTATCGCACGATTAACATTGGATGACGCAACATGTGATAAAATCCCTTTTGGCACATCGTGGATGTATTCTGAGAGTGGCTTGGGGTGGCAGGCCCAGGCGGTGCAGCTGGAGCGTCAGGCGCGGGAGAGCACCGTGCGGCTGGAGTCCCTCCTGCGCGAGAGCGAGTCCCACCAGGCAGAGCTGCGCCAGGAGCTGAGCCAGCGCAACACCCAGCTGCTGGACGTCCGGGGGGCCCTGGCCCAGGTGAGGGCTCCTGGTGGGTGCGTTGCCGGACCGTCAAGTGCAATGTGCCATGCGCATGTGTTTCACCTTTTCTTAAAGACAGAGACACAGCACGCGTGCGGCTGGCGTGTTTATTTTTATTTTATTCACGTAATTCACATTGTGGAGGCTCGCCCGCAACGCAGTGTGCTCCAGCGTGCTAAGTCAATCAGGGGCGGGCCTCAAACAAACTTATACTGTGTGGAATGTACATTATTGTATTATACTCCTTTACCTTTTATCCTAAACTGTCCTTTCTCTCTGTTGCTCACCTCTGATTTCTCCTACCTGCCGCTCCAGTTCAGGTGCTTCAGTTCATTTCGATCAGCAGATACCGGGGCAGGCAAAAATCTTTTCCTTTATTATTATTTTATTTTATTCAATAAAACCACTTACTACTACTCATCAATCAGCATGCAAGTCTCCCAGTGGGATTTAAGGACATTTTTACTGTGTAGGAAAATAATGAAAAATCATAATCATTTATTTCCAACATGTCCTTGGGGATCCCCAGACGAAAAAGCTGTTGAGAAACAGCTCGTAGTACAAGGCAGCAGCATAACTAGAGTATGCTTGTACAGTCTGGGATCCATACACCAAGAAGAATATTGTGGCATTGGAGGCTATCCAGCGGAAAGACGTACGCTTCATGTTTTCAAAGTACCGCACATCTGACTCTCCCTCCATTTTAATGAATGAGAACTCCATCCCACAATTGCAAATACGAAGAAAAATTCAGAGACTAAAGTATCTATTTTTCCTAAAAAACAACAAACTTGCTATGAGCCCTGAACCTTACCTTACGCCCCTTACAACACGTCCAACAAGACATCATCATGCGCAATCTGTAACTCCGTATCAAGCCAAAATTAATGCATTTAAGTATTCTTTTTTCTCTCGTACTGTTGAAGAATGGAACAAGCTGCCTTCTGATGTAACACTGTCCATTGAATCTATTGATAAATTGCTGGCGTTTTAAGCATAGTCGTGTTTCATATTGGTGTATATTTTCTTGTTAGTGTTGAACATGTCTTATCGTAATTTGCTTGTCACTTGTGTTTAGTATGTTACTTTTGATGAATTCATATTTTATTGCATTTCATTGTATTCTTTTCGCCCCTCCTGCTAGGGCCCAGTTAGGGCCTGCAGTATTTGGTAAATAAAATAAATAAAAAATACAAAGCATGTCTGTGCATTAGCATCTATGAAAAAAATCACCATTTTCATTTTTTTTTTAGTGTACATGTCAAGATCAGAAGAAAAAGATACAAAGATCACAAATATCTCTAAAAAGAAAAAGTGACAAAGAAAAGTCAGCACCAAAAAAATTTCATTATGAACAAATCAGCATCAAAAAAGAAATCTTCATCAGTTAGGTAACAATTTGGATTCCCTGCTGTGGCGACTCAGTATCTCCACAGCTCAACTGCTGGACATGAGGATGCAGGCCTGGTCTTAGCTGCCCCGTTCCAATGGAGGCAAAAGCAAGGCGCCTGTCCACAGTGGGAATTTTTGTAGCGTAAAGCTACACTACGCGGGTCAGAGCCGAGTTTCGCGTGAGTTTGGGCCACCCGTTATGCGCATGCGCGAGAGCCGGCAAATTCGAAGCGACCAACCGGAAGTCCCATGCCTAATCACCATTGAATTTATACTTAAAAAATAAATGAATAAACCTTGTCTTCCACCAGGGAATTGAACCTCCATCCCTTGAATCCCCAGCCCAGTGCTTTAACACTGCACCACAAACCAGATCGTGGAATGCTCTTCACAGTTCCCCTTGTCTACAGTGAGAATGATAGCGGGATTCCGCGAGTGACAGATACTGCGCCTTTCCTTTCCTGTAGATGAATTATAGAACGGCGGAGAACTTTAATGCATTCAATGAAATGCTGGTTGTGTTTGATAAAGGCACGCGATGTACCATCACGACAAGACTCTTTCCCAGAGCGGCCGCGAGAGAGGCCTGGAACACTGAATCTTGCGAGCATGAGAAGAACGCCAAGCAAAAAGAAGTCGCCAGGAAGCTCAACGAGGTGCTACGGCCTCCGCTAAACAACAGCAACAGCAGCCAGAGGAAAGTGAGGGAGAGGACGAAGAGGATGAAGAAAGGGATTCCAAGACTCGTCGGTGCACTTAACACAGGATAAAACTCAGTGAAAGTGCAAACTCAGCACCAAGCATAACCGTAACTTTGCGCTGTGTATATCCAGACATAGCAGATATAAGCCACTGCCAATTTTTTATTCTGGTCCTTTGGAGGCCCAATTATACAGAGTTTACTTTTACTTTGTGTCCATAGACCTTAGAATTTTAGCAGTGCTGAAAAATTAAAAAATTCTTGATTGTATATTGGATAATTTTAGACTTCTGAAAACTACAAAAATTAAGGTTTGGAATGTAATATGAACCGAAAAACATATTTGATTCATTATCAAAATTTTGAATGTTTGCTCACCCCTATATAAAAGCGATCTGCAAATTATTGCTGATGTCCATTTAGTCTGAAAAATTATACTTGTCATTATTTATTTACAGATACCGCTCTCTCAGGTTTTGAGACATTGCAGGAGTGGTTGCATAAAACACAAAAAATGAAAATGTCAGTGCATAAATAGGCACTTGTTGAATGAACTGCTCAGGTTGCAGCTGGTGCCCGTGTGCTTTGCGATGTCAAGGCACATTAAAGAACCCCAGGTGGCTGAAATTTACTGATTCCTCCACTACGGCGTCCTCATAGCCCGAGTTGACATTAAACCCCACAAACCAAATCAACCAACATTTCCACTTGCCAGAGTTGTGCTGTCAAAAGGTACAGTCTTGGTCAAAAGCTCTCAAACCAAAGAAGTTTTGTTTCATTTCTTAAATTAATGCCGTCAATAAAGGCTGAATAACCTTTAAAATGCTGTTTTTGTCACAGCATTTCACAGCCCATTAGTCTTTATCGGTGATATGGCGGCCTCATTTTGCCCAAGGCTGTACATGCACCTGAACAAAGGTTGCTTGGGTGCTGTATCTGGTCGTGACCATCCACTTGTGTGGCTGGCAGGCAAAAACAAATTGGAATGATGTGGAAAATAAATATACATTACCCCTTCTTGGAGGCCACTTCCCGTGTGGAGGCCCTCTCCCAGGAGGCGGAGGAGCTGCGCCAGCAGTTGAGCCAGGTGCGCCAGGAGCGGGAGGCGCACGCCCGGGAGCAGGCACAGCTGCTCGCTCAGCGGACGGCCACCCACGAGGAGTTTCAGCGGCAGGCGCACACTGAGAGGCAGGCTCTGGAGGAGGAGCTGCGCCACACCCAGCAGCAAGCAGAGGCACAGGCCCAGGCATGCCGTCGCACCCTCGCCGACATGGACACCCTACAAGGTGGGCTGGAGGGCTCAGAAGTGCACTCCATCGCCTGCTGGCCATGTGTGGTTTTGCTGCACTTGACTGCCTTTCACATTTCCTCATCATTATCATCAGCTGGACTATACCCACTGCAGGGCTTCTCCCATACTTCTCCAATGCACCCAGCCTTGTGCTAGCTGCATCCACTTGACCCCTGCAAACTTCTTAACTTCATCCGCCCAACTAATTTTCTGCTAGGTTGACGACTGGGCAAGTTGGTAAGGGTTCATATTTAACCAGCCAAAGGACGAGACACAGGGATGAAGAGGACAGGACAAGGCTGGACTAGCAACTGAATGTTTATTGAACGGAAGAAAATAACGAAGACTCCTTCCGAAAAGCACGCACACAACCCAACCGGTGGAAGGGCAGGAAATTGAGAAGAAAATGAAAAAGAAAATTCAAAGCCAATTCAAAGTCAAGGCCTAACTAACGACTTTTCTAATAGAGCGAATTCCTTACATTGAAGGCTAACCGATGCCTTAGCCACACGCTTGTCCTCAGCCTTAGCAATGTAATATGCTTCAACCCTACAACCAACTCTCGACAGAATTGTTTGCCGTTGCTGTAAACTACACCCGTATTACTGAAATCAGTCGCACAAAGGGACGGGTCATGCTCCGACTTACACTCTCGTGATTGCTTATGTAGCGCCAGATTAGAACTCGCCTTCCCTCCCAGAGAATTAGAGTGCTCCGTCAGGCGCACATTTAGACATCTGCCTGTCTGCCCGTAGTAGCACCGGCCACAATTGAGCGGAATGCAATAAACCACATTCTTTCTGCAGGTAGTGAACCTTTTCTTATGTTACACTGCACAACGAAAACTCATGAGCCACATTGTCGAGCCCCTTTCAAACTCTGGCACACAAGCTTCCTATCTTGTTTCTCGCTGTAAATATAACGTCAACGTCATACCTTGCCGCCAGTTTTTTGAGTCGGTGCGAAACGCCATGGAGGTAAGGTATGGCAGCCACCTTCTTTCGCCGCGTCGCCACACCAACATCAACCTGCCCCGTTTTGCTCTTCCTCGAACGTGTTAAAACACGTTCTGACAGACGAGCGAGATGGACAGTTGGAAAGCCTGCCGCCAACAACTTCAAATTTGTTGTGAAAATGCATCTTCAACTTGGTGATGGCAAGATTTAAGTAATGAGGACTTGATGCATGCGACCGCCAATCCATCCTTTTACCAACCTCGAGTGGTCCGATTCAAAGCTAAGCAGAGGCTTCCCTGACCTGGGGCTGTAGCTCCAACACACTTGATTGTCTTCAAAGCACAGGTCTAAATCCAGAAACTGTATACAGTCGAACCCGGTTATATCGAACCCGGATATATCGAATTTTGGTTATATCGAACTCACGAAATATTCCTTTGAAAATCCCATGTAAAAGTATAGGAAAGCCGCATCATATATCGAACTCAATTTCACCGGTCTTTTGATATATCGAACTCCGCATCACGCACTGGAAAGCGTGCCTTCCCCAAAGACGATCGCATCACCCTTGGCCGCTTGCCGCGTGACGTTTTCAAGCCACGCGCGGAAGGAATGAGAGGGGACAGTTCGGCGATAGCAGGTCTGGGCAGCGCCACACCCATTCCCCAAAGGCGCACGCATCTGCAGTTGTCGTTTCCCGCGCGCCAACACATGACATTTGCAAGCCGTGTGCGTGGGTGTGCCCATTCTTTTGCCGAGCTATCTCTCTCCTTCAGCACGCGCAACGCATGCGCCAAGCCAGCTCACCCCGTTTTTAGACAGACGTCGGACGCTTTCTCCAGCGTGTGTTGCGAACCCTCTACGTGCGGCAGCGCGGTGGTGGACGTGGCTATGGCACCTGCGGATGTTAAGAAGCGCCAGCTGTTTTTTTTTTTTTTTTCCCTTTCTTTTCTTTTACGAAAGTCATTCTTTTCTATCGTTGGGCTGTACGCGCGGCATAGCGTAAGATATGGCGGCTGCGGACGTTAAAAATCGGCAGGGATTTTTTCTTTTTTGTGGGGATATTTATTTTATATTTTTTTAACGTTTATCCTTGCATGATGAATCAGCGAAAGCACGCGGTCAGCTGCTGCGATCATGACGCCCGCCCCAAGCGCGGCATGATAAATCGAACCAGGCTTGTGCAATCAAGCCATCACGGGCACTCTGCCTAGTTCGCTCCCCGCCACCGCAGGAGCTATAAAAAGATAAACATGCCCTGACGTTATCGCTGCGCAGCATCTTGGCACGCTGCCAATGAGCTGTGGATGAGACGACTGAAACGGACTGACGCGCGCCATCGACATGCAAGCGAAAATGCTCGCGATTTCCTGCCGCCGCGGCGACACAGAAACCTTGTTTTGAGCTGCCGCGGTGGCTCGAGCGACGCAGTTCCAACAAGTTTTAAATTTTCGCTCTGTCGCTGCTGCTCGTCGCTTGCATGTGGGCGAGCTAGCCTTAATGCATTTTTCTTTTTTAAATTCTCGGGTGCAAAAGTGGAGGGTGGGTTCATTATGTGAGTGGGTTGATTACGCGACAAATACGGTACAGTCGAACCCCGCTACAACGAACGTCGCTTCAACGAAATTTTCGCTTCAACGAAATATTTCCAATTCCCCGTCAGCTTGCTATACAAAGTAATGGAACAAATTTCTCATCACAACGAATCATTTTTGGGGCGCGTTTCCGCTTCAACGAAATTTTTGCTATGCGAAGCTCGATTTAAAAATATATCTTACAATAAAACAAGCATATCGCCGCCCATCTATGTACTTCCATAGGCCCACGCTGCTTTGTTTCGCTAAACATTCGCGGGGCCCAACTAATCCACTCACTGAAACGCACATGATCACCGCCATAGCTTGGTGTTGATGACAATTGGGCTGGCTGCCTTGCGACAAGGCGCGGGGGCAAGCTCCCGTTTTCTTCCAATCCAGAGCCGCAACCAATCCGTTGCCAAAGGACGCAGCAGCCTGGCAACAGCAGCGCGTTTGCCCTAGTTTTTTTCACTCGTGCTTGTGCTGCTAGTGCGCTGTAATGAATGCGAGCATGGCGACTTCATCTAGAAAGCGGAAGTTCCTCTCGCTTGAAGAGAAGGCACGGATTATCAGCGCGGCATCCAGCGGCAGGAAAAAGGGAGATGTTGCAGCGGATTTCGGCATCTCACAGAGCACGCTGTCAACGATCTTGAAGTCGAAAGACGCGATAGCGCAAGCTCTTTCTTCGGGGACATCCGCGAAGCGGAAAAAGCTGACGCAAGCGGCTCACGAGGACCTTGAGAAGGCTCTCTACACGTGGTTCCTCGACGTGCGCGCAAAGAAGATGCCGGTCAGCGGAAACATGCTGCAGCAAAAGGCGCTTGGTTATGCCTGTATGCTGGGCATCAATGATTTCAAAGCCAGCTCAGGGTGGCTGACCTGTTTTGGCACTATGTGGTCCAACCTCACAGTGTTTTTGGACTGTTTTCGTCTCAACGAAATTTCGCTTTAACGAAATTTTTCGCGCGCCCCGTCAGTTTCGTTGTAGCGAGGTTCAACTGTATCGTTTTTTTCGCATCGTAAGTGCTGTCGCAAGCCGATTTCCGTATATCGAATTATCGATATATCGAACTATTTCGCGATCCCCTTCGAGTTCGATATATCCGGGTTCGACTGTATGTTGATCTTTAGGAAACTCTTACGTAAAAGACAGGCCCTGACCTTGCTCTTTGAACATTCGTATCACATCTTGCACCAAACTATGGAAACCATCCTTATCCAAGAAATAAGGTAGTCATCAGCGTAGCGAAACACTACTATACCGAAGGCATCCAAACCTGGCTTCAATGCGGTGTCAACTTTAGACAGAAAAATGTCGCTGAGCACAGGAGCGACCTGCGACCCAATGCATACCCCCGACTTCTGGATGTACATGCTGCCTTGCCAACAGACGAAAGAGGAACTAAGGTACAAGGATAACAGCTCCAAGAAACTAGCAACCGATATAACACACACATTAATAAAAGCCAATTCATCATTATCTACAGTGATGCAGTCTTGCACACACCCTAGAAGTCTGTCCTGTGGCAAAGAATAATATAAGTCCTCCACATCAATGCTCATTGCAGAGCACCTACCCTGATTTCTATCCATTAAGAATTCTAGCACCTTAGAAGAACTCGGAATCAAAAATGGGTCCTTAACTTTCAACATCTTTAGATGCTTCTTCAAAAATCCCGAAATCTCGTAGTGCCAGGTTCGACGTTCCTAAACAATGGTCCTGAAAGGAATGTCCGTCTTGTGCGTCTTCGCCGAGAAGAAAACATTCAAGTTGGCGTCTGTAGCTGCCTTCGACCTCGAACTTAAAACCTTCAGGTTGTGATCGTCTAACCAAGCGACAGCTTGCTTCCTGTAAGACGATGGCTTCGCTTTCACCTTTTTAAAATTCTTGGCAATCGAGGCCGAGGAGGGAAGGCGAGTTCTAATCTGGCGCTGCATGTGCAATTCCGAGAGTGTAAGTCGGAGCATGACCCGTCCCTTTGTGCACCTGATTTTAATAATACGGGTTTAGTTTACAGCAATGGTAAACAATTCTGTCGAGAGTTGGTTGAAGCATATTACATTGCTAAGGCTGAGGACAAGTGTGTGGCTAAGGCATCGGTTAGCCTTCATTGTAAGGAATTCGCTCTATTAGAAAAGTCGTTAGTTAGGCCTTGACTTTGAATTGGCTTTGAGTTTTCTTTTTCATCTTCTTCTCAATTTCCTGCCATTCCACCGGTTGGGTTGTGCGCATGCTTTTCGGAAGGAGTCTTCGTTGTTTTCTTCCGTTCAATAAACATTCAGTTGCTAGTGCAGCCTTGTCCTGTCCTCTTCTTCCCTATGTCTCGTCCTTTGGCTGGTTAACTTTCTGCTGCCCCCTGATACGCTTTCCTTCCCTTGGTATTCGATTGCTACCCTTGCCACCCATTGGTTATTATCTCTTCACATGACATGCCCTGCCCACGCCCATTTCTTCTTGATTTCCACTCGAATGTCAGTTACATCTCTGGCCCACTCTGCACTCTTCATATCTCTTACCAAGATACTTTGTTGGGTGAGCTGGTAAACATTCATTGTTAATAAAAACGCTGTTCGCGCTGTTTTTATTAACAATTCATATCTGTTGACGTCCCCTGTGTTGTCTTCAACTTAACTTTTCACGCGTGATATCTATTGCCTCTTAAATGACAGAAGCAGCAGAAGACATTTGCCATCTTCACGCAAGGCTTTCGTTTTCACTAGAAATCAAGCTCATTATACAGTTAACCTCTATGTAACGAACTTCCAGGTAGAGAATTCCTCGATATTACGAAGTTTTTCAAGTCCCCAACGCCGACCCCATTGAAGTGCATGCATTTGAAAACTCCATGTACGAACATGTCGCGGCGGTTGACCTTGATATAACAAACTCACGGCGCCGACTGTCTCTCAGCTAGTGCCGAGTCACTGGAAGTTTGGCGCAACTCCGCAAAATTCAGGACTATAAAACACGAACTGAAGTGAGAGGACCGCTTACTATAGCAACGAGTGACCGCAGTTGATCCAGAGCTTCGCGTTTCAGGACCGACGCCTGCTTGGCAGACGCAGTAGTCTCCGCTGCTTTTGCTGTCAGAAGCTGCCACGCGGTTGCTTGCGGGCTACCGCGCGTCGGTAGCGGGAACAGCGGAGCGCGCTGGCAACGCAAGGCAGAGTCAGTTTCCTTAGGCAACGGTGGTAGGCGAGCGCGCGTGCGGAGGCAGCGGCACCAACGCACGCGCTCTCCCCCAGATTGATTTCTCCTCCTCCTTCTATCCCCGCTCTCTCATAGACACGTCGCGCGAGCCGCAGAAGAGGTGGAGGGTACCGCCGCAGTCGCGCCGCGCTATCAGAGCGATCGCGAAAATTTTCACCGCTTCTACGACTTCAAATAATTCTGATTTCTGTAAACATTTTCAAGATGGTTTTCCTTACATCAATTCATAATCTGGTTTTCGTTCTGCACTGTCCTTTTGGGTCTTCTAGCGAAAACTGCATGTAAAGAAAACCTGGATGTAACGAAAAATCGCGGACATTTTACAGCTTTGTTATAACCAGGTTTAATTGTATTCAGAGTCACATTGCATTTATGCAAAAGAGGTACTTCCATAAGAAAAGAAAGTTATAACTTAAAAAAAAAAAAATTACTAATAGAGACTGTAAAAGGGGGATGGAAGGCATTTCTGAATGTATATTTTGTTTTCTTTTTTCATAAAGCAACAAGACATGTTTATTAAGTAGTCGTTTAATTAGTGTACAGCATCTTTAGGGCCATGCCATTGCCAAAACTGATACAGAAAATATTTTTGCTGGTGCAAGTGGCTTTACTATAGAGGCTTACTATAGAGGTACTATAGAGGTGTAGATACTCTGACCTTGTTTGTGTAAGGCCAAATTTGGCACACTTTTATTGTTTTTCTTTTCAATTTGAGCTGGAAAGTCTAACCTCAAGTTATAAACAGCCCCTAACCAAGAAGCAAACATCTCATTTGCGACTTCCACTTAGATAAGGCACACCTTATGGGTGTGACAACATTCTAAACTAAACTTTTGTATTGACAGGTGAGTTAGTGGTTTGTTTATCAATTTGTTAGTTATAAGAAGAATAAAATTTCTTGCAAGATAGTCTTAATGTGGACAGCATCAATAATTTTTTTTCTCCTGAGCCTTTTGCACCGTAGTGCATTTACTGTGTCCTAAATGTGTATGGTGTTTGTATTGCAGGCTTTAATCTGGCAGCCCTAATTAAACAGTTAACTAAAAGTAGAGTGCCAGTTACATCATGAAGTCAAAGGAGCCTCGAAATCGATTAGAAAAACTTTGAGAGCACTTTGCATTGAAAAAATGCAAAAGCATATGCGTTGTCTGCTCTTTAATAGCTGTTAGGGTGTCACGTCATGACTTTGAATGACGTACACAAGTTATGGACTCCACACTGGATCTCCGATCTGACTGACTCATGACTAAACTACTCGCATCCCATGACTTTTATATACCTTTTGTCATTTCATGCACATTCATGTGCTAGTCCCATCTTCATGTTGCATTTTGCTTCGACCTTTTGTGGGCATGTTTTTGCAGATGTAATGAATTGTGCAGGCCGGCTGTCTCAGGAGCGGGCTGCCCGCCAGGAGGCCCTGGCCCAACACGACCAGCAGCTGGCCCTGGTGCAGTCTGAACACCGCCGCGAGCTTCGGCAGCTGCGTGCTGACCACGAGGCCACCTGCAGCCGCATCTTGCAAGAGCAGGTGAGCCACTCAGCTTTCGCACTGTGTGGGGGTAACCATGCCCAGCCAGCTGTCACAGCTGGACCCAACGAAGCATGGGATTTCGTGGCATCCAAGAACAATGGCGGGTATGAGGGGACATGTGGGAAGGCGCCTCCTCGCCCAGCGATCACTTTCACTTACCCTGGCCCCCTCGTAGATGCGTCGAGAGTCAGAGGAAGAGGCATGCCACACCCCCAGCACGATCGTGAAACATTTCACTGCTTCCATAGATTCTAGTAGCGAGCATTTACTGTAAACACTATCAAGACAGTTTTCCTTATGTTCAGCTCTTACTCTAGTTTCCATTCTGCACGTAACGAGAAATTGTGGGAATTTTACAATTTCACTATAACCAGGTTTAACTGTATACACAGGATAAACAAGTTTACTTTAACCTCATTTGCCTGAGCTCACACCTGAAGCAAATAACGAAGCCCTGATATATTTGAGACAATGGAGCACAGATATAACTGTTTCTAAATAACTGTTTCTAAAGCAAGGCAAGGTGCTTCTGCCCTAAGACCGAGCCACCAAATCACACTTTTTAATAATCTGCGCCTTTATGAAGCAAGCCTTGAAATTCTCCCTAATGTCTTTTTTGTTGTTTTCTTCTCTTGCACAACATAGAAAATTTTTGCACTTAAGCCTTTTTCACAAACTCTGCACACACTTCTCATCACGACCTATCGCTCTTTCGAGTTGATCATCAGCACAAAACTGGATCCATTTTTTCACCACCGTACGAACACATTTTATATCGTTATTTCCTCAAAAGATTGGAAGCACCTTCCCACAGCCATGGCCTGCAAACCAGATTATGCACACTCTGATGAGGCTTACGTGCTAGTTATTCTTACTTCATGTTTTCTTTGTTTCTTTAGAGCAGTTCGTTCAGTTTTATCTGCTACTTTTGTGACATTTTATGGGTACTATTTTCTTCTCTTTTTGAATAGTGCAGTCGAACCCGGATATATTAAACCCAAATAATTAGAATTTTGATTATATCAAATTTGCGGAATATCCCCTTGAAAATCCAATGTAAAAGTATAGGAAAGCTGCGTCATATATCGAACTCAATTTTACCGGTCGTTCGGTATATTCAGCTCCGCACCACGCATTGGACCGTGCGCCTTCCCCAAAGACGATCGCATTACCCTCAACCATTTGGCGCATGACATTTTCAAGCCAAGCGCAGAAGGAATGAGAGGACACAGTTCGGTGACGGCTGGTCTAGGGCAGCGCCGCACCCTTTCCCCAAAGGCGCCCGCATCTGCGGTGATTGCCGCCGCTCGCCAGCACGGGATGTTTGCAAGTCATGTGCGTGAAGGAATGAGAGGGAACAAAATGCAGCCGTGGTGTCCAGGAGAGGGGAAAAACGCGATAGAGCGAAGCCCAAGGGTGTGCCCACTCTTCTGCTGAGCTTTATCTCTTCCCTTCCTCTCTCTTTCCCGGTCTTCGTTCGCAGCAGCACGCACTACGCATGTGCGGACAAGCCAGCTCAGCCCATGGCAGACGTTTCTCCAGTGTGTTTTGAACGCTCTGCGCGCGGTGGCTGACGTGCGACGCGCGTCTCGTGTTATCGTGGCGCATAAGCTACTGCGTCTGCGGACGCTAAAAAGCAGATCTTTCTTTTTTTTTCTTTTCTTTTCTTTTTTTTTGCTAGAGTCGTTCATCCTTGCCGTCGTGCTGAACGTGCGACGTAGTGGCTGTGGATGTTAGAAGCAGCAATTTTTTGTTTTTCTTTTGCGAGAGTTGTTCTTACTTGTTGTGCTGAACGTGCGGCGCAGCGTAAGCTGTGGCGGCTGCGGACGTTACGAAGCGGCAGATTCTTTTTTTTTTTGCCAGAGTCGTTCATTTTTGCATCTATGAATCAACGAAAGCACGCGGTCAGCTGCAATCATGACACCGGCTTTTAGCATTGTTCGCTTCAAACGGCATTTGCAGCTATCAGCCTTGCCAATGATTTTGTAGCAGTGGAATACGCCTGCTCCAAGCATGGCGCGATAAATCGAACCATGCTTTACCATAGTCTCCACGTTTTCTTTTTTTTTTTTCAAAAATAAAACATCGCTATAACTGCTACCAACCTAATTAATAACACAGATTACGAAATAAAAAGGCAGCACCTATAATTACACATTTAGCCTGTGATGCACACTCTGGCTGAATAGTTTATGCACTCAACTTAATGCCACTGCCTAAACTGTACAACTCTGTGCTCCTCTCAAGTAATCAGCCATCAGCAAAAAGAAACAACACCCTTATATCAAAGAACTAGCTGCTCTGAAACCCCTTCACTTAACCTGCAGCAAAAGGAAAAGAAAAAAAAAAAGCAGGATACCTTTTACATAAACTAATTACAGTCACAATATGCAGTGATACACTTTGCCAGCACTGTTCAGTTGGGAACACCTTGTACATTTCTGAAAAGTGTATTCTCCTTTCTTCGTGGAGAGGTGCAGCACAAAGGAAACAAGGACGACAAGGAAAACAGGACTAGCGCTACTGGTCCTGTTTCCCATGTCTTGTGGTCCTTGTTTTCTTCACGCTGCACCTTCCCATAATTCCTCACCGACTAGCCCACATGAAGACACTAGTAATCTCTATTCTTGCTTCTATATCATCTATCACTGGTTCTCTTGAGTGTTTGCTTTTCTAGACATAATCTGGTACACAGCGGAAGACACCCTGTAATTATTTTTCATTCCTTTTTACCTGCACTGTAACTTTTCTTGAATATATGCATCTTATTTCTGCTGTGTGCGCAGGTGAAAAATGAGCATACCTAGAGTTTTTATTTTTTGGAGCAGGAGCTGTGCTCAATGCAAAAGTCGTGGCATGCCTGGGCTCGCCCTTCATTTGACCTTGCAAGCACAGAGACCACACTCGGCTTTGGACGTGCGCTGATCTTGATAATCCAGCTACAGTTAGCTAGCAATGAGTCCAGATCTGGGTTTCATGGAGGATGTGCTGAACACGATGTGGTATTGATACTGATTTAAAACAGAGCTCTTTGCTCTTGGCGTCAGGAAATGCACTGGCTGGAGGTGTTCTGCTGAGGGTGGCGTTGAAGAAAAGATGGGCAGACAGTATGCTGTGAACATATGGTTTGCATAATTGTGTCAGCCCTGCAGCACAAACAACTTGTGGCTTTGTTAACCATGCTAAACTGAGCCATTGCTTGTCTGATTGAGTTCAGCCATAGTTAGTTTAAAGTCTGCCAATGGTTTCGACATGTATATAATTTTTTTCCCTTTTTTTTACCTTTGTTTGTTTTGCACATATTGTGAAATTTGTTGATCAACTTGAGATGAAGGCATTGTCAAGCCATTGTTAGGCTTTTTTGTTTTACTTTGAACTGCAACAGAGAAGAAAAGGGACAAATTTCTAAAGAATAAAAAGCTTAAGCTTAGGGTATGTCACCTGTGCCAGGGATTCAGCACTTGTGGGCCATTTGTTGGAGTGCACATCAGATTGCAGAAACTCTAGTGGCCAGAAGTGATGGATGTGCTGCCAACTTCCACCGTTCTCACCTCTCTAACTGCTCTTTACCGAAAGATATAAATTCCTCACTTGTTCACCAGGCAGGCCTGTGGCTTGTCTGGTTTGGAAATCAAGGGTCTCACCTGGATAGCCTAGATTTAAAGAAAGCATCAAGCAATTCAGGTGATGCTGTAGAATCAGTTGAGTCTTTTATATGCATTGAGCATTTGCATGGCAAATGGCAGTGTAAGGGAAAGGAGTTTATAATGGATGGGTGTTAGCTGGAAAAAGCAAGAAGTGCTTGGGACTGGGCTAGTTGGAACATCTCATAAATGCTGCGCTGCTTAGTTAGGTAGATTGCACTTAACCTCAGCGTTTGTCCAATTCCTTTGTCCATGTCTAACTAAGCAGCGCAGCATTTATGGAAAAACCACTTCCACAGGAGTAGTCGAAATTCCATGGGGCTAATTAATGAACTTGGTCCAAGCAATTAGGAAGCATTCTTGAAAGCGTCGGTACCAGCCATATCAAATAAGCTAATTCTCCTGTTCCTGCTATTCAGTGGCATCCTCCGCCTTGTTGTGCTGTTTCTTGCCATCAGCCTCTTTTGTGGTAGTCACCCTTCTGTATCTTCTCATTGCACCACTTTGTGG
Organism: Amblyomma maculatum; assembly: GCF_055883805.1. Classification (NCBI taxonomy): domain Eukaryota; kingdom Metazoa; phylum Arthropoda; class Arachnida; order Ixodida; family Ixodidae; genus Amblyomma; species Amblyomma maculatum. The sequence goes on from NC_139345.1 coordinate 220,152,271, forward strand.
TGGTGCACTATTTGGCACTTCGTCTTCTTTCCATGGCAGCCACCTTCTGGTGGCACATACCTTTGTTCTCAACATGCCACTAAGATATCCGTGGCCTTTCATGCTCTCTTTAATTCTGGCCCTTCACTCTGCTACTTGAATGCACTTCAGTCTTGCCTGTAGTGTAGGATGCGATAGCATTACACGGGGTCCCTTAGGATCCCAATGCTGCCATTGGGTAGACTCCAACATGTTCCGGAAGGAAAACGCAGGTTGTGGGAGGCCAAACGGAATCTTGCGCCCCATTGCCTCTGTGCTAGGGTGGCCCACCCTTTAGTTACGCCACTCAATCTAGAAAGGGCTAATTCTCTGAAGAGGGTCCATACATCGCTTGATGCTGGTCATGTTGAGTGCACGTTGAGTGACCTTGGGCATTGTGCAGGGCGAGTTGCGCAAGCAGGTGTTGGAGCAGCTGCGGCAGCGAGAAGAGGCCTGTGCCGAGCTCCAAGAGCGCCTGCACGCAGAGGCAGACACGGTGCACCAGAGGACCAAGCAGCTGGAGGCATTGGGCCGCCAGGTGATGATTGAGAGGCCATCACTTTTGGAAGGGGGGGTCCCAGTGGGCAAGCAAAAGTGCCATCGGGCTTTTAGGATGCTGCTAGCGTTGGGCTCATGCATGCTTGGCCACATAAGAGCTGAGCAAGGCAACCTTGTGTAGTAGAAGCATGCTGCTTTCCTCCATTGACCATCGCTTTAAAGTTAATGTTCCAAACTGCAGGACTAATCAGTATCTCTACTCTTTCCTCCCCAAGACCAGGGTATGTTGCTGAGCGAGTTGGTTATTCATTGTCAGATAAAGAACGCTAGCAGACGATGGACCGTGAGCGCATATGTGTGTGTCCTCCTCTTCCTGGTCCGTCGTCTGCTAGCGTTCTTTATCTCCCAAGACCGGCTCAGACTGGAACCACCTGCCTGCCTGCATCATCTCCATTTCCGAACCCGAAGCTTTCAAATCTGCGCTTCTTCATCACCTATGTTAAAAAATTCTCCTTAGTTCTAATTTTTGTATAAGTAGTTAAACCACTCCTATCTGTAACGCCTCAATGGCCCTGATAGTAACCAAATAAATAAGAGAGTGGGGAGCCAGTCATGGTCATCGAGATAACATGAAACTGCATGGGCTCAGCTGGACTATACTCACTTCTTGGAAGTGGGTATTCGCAGCGAGGCCAACCTAGAGGTGGCGCTTCGATGGTGTGGATTTGCGGCGTAGGTCTGCTTCCCAGTTTACGGCAGGTTTGTTGCGATGAAAATGTGCCTTCTGGAATGTAGTAGTGATTTACTGTTCAGAGTGTTCCAGTGTTGTAGAAAAAAATCATCGCCACTGCAGCAAGAAAAACAAGATACACAACCACCCATCTTTTAGATTTACTGGCATTGCTTTGCACGCTTTTTGCGTTGTGCCGCACTCACAGACTTGATCCTTGGACTTGAAATGTACCACTTGCCTAATCACAACTTTATTTTTCTTATCGCCTTTTCAACAGTGTGCGTGTGTCTTATACAAACGAGACAGGCAAATTTAGTATCAAGCCCACGCAGATACCTCCAGTACTTAAGAATGAATCAAGACAGCCTGGTTATTATATCGTACTTGACGCGAGGAATAAGCTGGTTAAATGTAGCAATGACAGCACACAGGCGGGTTGCCGTAGACTGATCAACTCTGACTATACAACTCGGCGCATTTATTCTCCAAAAATGAGATTACACCGACACTGTGCAGGAAACTTCGCCGCACATGAAAGCTGACTGTTCACGTGTAGAGCGCTGAGTGAATTGAGTTTGCTGAGCTTGCAACGAGACGGGTGCTTTTTGCGGCCAATGTCGGAGTATCTGATAGTGTAGAACTGTGCCAATGACTCTAAATTATTTCCTCAAACCGAGAAAAGCATAAGAAATTTCTGATGTGTGTGATGTTGATATGAGTAGTGTAAATATTTTTTTCACAATGCCAATAAATTTCACCACACAAGAGAACTTTTACACACCTCACAAAATTTAGAACTATCAGCGATTAATTTTCAGCAACATTAAAGTGCAACCTATGCAGCATTCGCTGTGAAGGCATTATAAAAAAAACTGCACATGGGCGCTGTCAGGTTCTGCCACGAAATTTTAAAAGCTAAACATTTTTTATCACTGTAATTATTGAGCAGTGACTCAATTTTATGCGAAACAAAATATTAGGGTTACTTCCAAAACAGGTGCCGAATATAAAACTATCCCTAAAGAAATGCAGTTCATCTTATCATGTGACTATAAAGATGTATTTACGGTTAAACCTCGATGTAACGAAGTCGTAAAAATTGACAGTGTAAATTCCATGCCTAGCAGGCTGAAACATTGCCAAAGCACTTGCCAGTTGTAAGGACTTCGTTTTTATTTCTTCTGAAAGTAATCCGTGACCTTCTTTTGCGTCTACTTAGCTATCAGAGATGGCCTCATGCTACGTTTATAGGCCCACAGGGATTTCATCGTTTCTTGCGGTCCTGTTAAACTCGCGTAGTGCCACAGCACGTCTATTGCGTCAAGCACTTCACGGTTATTTGGGGCTTCGCCGTCTTCGGCGTCAGTGTCACTGCCTGGGTCCTCCTGCAAAGGACCCTGGCCGTGACGCAGTGACAAAGCGAAGAAGAGTCGTAGAGGAGAAGAGTCGCGGCAACGCACGTGGGAAACCAAAGTAAAGGAGAGTCGGAATCTGCAAACCTAGCGGCAAGCAGCGCACAAACGACGCCTGCGGAAGTGGCGGCCGCGCGAGAGCCGTGCGAGAAAGGAATACAGACTGGCGTGCACGTTGACGCATCGGCCTTCGTAGGCATGGGGAAGAGTTCCTTTGGATTGCAGCAAAGGAGTGAGCAGAGCAGGAAAGGGGGAGGGGATACGGAGCCGCCGCTCTCCTCTATTTGTGATGAAGCAAAAAGGCAGAGAAAGAGAGAAAAAAAAAAGCGGGAGAGCGGGGGCGCGGATACTCAAGCGGCTTGTAGGGATACTCAAGCGGATACTCTTGCTTGTAGGGAGCGAATGCTGTGCGCCCCGGGAGGCCCGTCCACGTGAGTTACCCAAGTCTCGCGCGCTGGCAACGATTTCTCTTCGACCGTCATCTCCTCTCCAAAATTTTTGTCCTTCTGGGTAAAATTTATTTATCTGAAGATATCATTGCAGTGAATTTACTGAAACATTTACTTAGTTATATCGAGGTAAAATATACATGGTTTCCAATGGGCATTATGTGATGTATTTTTTGCAACTTCGTTATATCGAGGATTTCATTATACTGAAGTTTGTTATACCGAGGTTTAACTGTATTCCCAAACTAAACACCGATAGTTATGTCCGTATGAAGCTATTTTACTCCCCTTGTCAGAATTGAGTTTGCCCAGAAGACAGCACTTAGACGAAAAGGGATTCTAATGGGCGTTACCAGTGAAACACATTGATCTAGGTGTATTATTTATTTATTTATTTATTTATTAATACTGCAATCCCAGGAAGGGATTTTCGCAGGGTGAGCATACAGAAAATAGGTAAGTATAAATATTAAGAAAAAAAAGTACAAAGGCCACAAATTAATAATAAGCAAAAAAACACAACAGCAAAAATGAAAGGCTCAATGACGTAACACAACAAAAAAAGTACACTAAGGTTTGGGGCATATAAATACACTACTATCAAGTCATCAGTGAACATGGTCAACAGGGAATTAATTAAATGAAGAAAGAGCACCAGAACGATCACAATATTAAATTCAGTTCAAAAATGGGAACCGGGAATGCATGACAGAGGACATTATTGTGCACTGAGGTTGCCGATAAATGATGTTACAGATAGCTGTAAGACTTCGTCGTTAGTAAGTTGATTCCACTCCGTTACTGTTCGCGGAAAGAAAGAATATTTAAAGCAGTTATTACGCTGGGTGAAAGGGGTGATTGTAAGATTGTGACGTTGTCTTGTAGAATAACCTGAAGAGAAAGATATTAGTCCATCAATGTTAATTTTAAAATGACCTTTGACCAATTGATATAAGAACTTTAGTCGAGAAACGCGATTCCTTTCGGTTATAGATATTAAAGCAGCCCTGTTTAAGAGGTCACTTACTGATGTGCGTCCGTAGCTATTGTAAACAAAACGTATTGCTTTCTTTTGTATTTTTTCAATATGTACGTAATATAGGGAGCTTGCATGAAGCGATGCATCTTGGGTAATCCACCATGATGTTGTCGTTGGCTGCAGACGACGCAGCACGGCACTGCCACACAGACTCGTTACATGGTCGCGTAGTGCACGCAGCCGATGCTGGCACGATCGAGCAGGCCGACTGCAAGTTCTTCACGATTCCAAAAATACGTCCGCATGAGGGTGAGAAGGCAAATGATTCAACTAGCGCCGCCGCCGCGAATGGCTCGCACGGGCCAACACAAGCTAGATCGATGCCAATCCGGGCAAGTATCAAACTATACTCGCCAGAACGGAAATCATGAATGACGGCGATGTCAACGGGCGGCCAGGTCCAGGCACATAGTGCAGCCATTCGTTCGTGCTTAAAGAGGCGTAGCTTGAACAGGTCTGCGATGCACTGCTTTGCATTTCTCCATAGCGCGCCTGATTTTTGGGGCACAGTGTCGACGCATACGTTCCTCAGGAATCTCCCGACAATTGCACGCACGTAAGGGCAGCGCACGAAAAGCCGCGTGTTTGCTTGGCGGATTGTTGAAAACGCCAAGTTACTTGCTCACTTCAGCCTGGCTGCGCTGCCCGCCGCCTGCTGCCAACGACAACATCATGCAAGCTCCCTATATAGTGTAACCAATGTCGCAGATTTAGTGAATGCGTTCCCAAGTGCAAAGGAGGAGCGCTATTGCGAGCAGGTTCAAACAAGTTCCCAAACAAATGAAACAAAACAAAACAAAGCCATTTTTATAATTTAAAGCAAAGATGCCAATGACGAATTACACATAAAGAAAAAGAAAAACACATACAAAATGCACACAACACTACAAGTTAAATGAAAGTGTTCACCAGATAAGGAACGTCTAGGAAAAGGCAGGTGTGTCTTGTAGCCAGGGCAGAAGCGATTGGATGAGCTGCTTCAAGTCAGTGGTGCTACATTCAAGAATGCATTCCAGTTGGAAGCAGTAACAGAACGGGACCCAAAGGAGATGCAGGTGGACTTGCATTGGTAGCTCCAGGAACTTGGCAGCGGCAGCATAACCAATTCCGAGACCCGCTTATGACATCCTGTCGCGCTGAAGGCTTAATCAGGCCAGCTTTACACTGGTGAGCCTAGAGAGGCCGCTTAGCAGCGCGAACCGCACATACGTCCTCTGCTAACCTCTACGCTTGAATCCCATTGCGTTGTAGATGTCAGTGGAAGCGCTCCATCTTGCGTGGGCAATTCAAGAGAGGCCTTTTGGCAGCACGAACTAGACATCCGTCCTCTGCTAACCTCTACGCTTGAATGACGTTCCTTTATTCTCCTCTCTTCCTCGATATCTCTTTCCTAACACATTACCTCTCCGCTCCTGATGCCCGGCAAGCACTTCGTCGTTCTCGCCACTCGCACGTGCGCTCATGCCAGCATCTCTCCATCGTCGGCACACTAACAAATCCAGCGTTTCACCACGCAGCACCTCACCAACAATTAGGGGCTGGGAAGATGTGTTTCTCAAACATTTGAGCATTTCTCTCAAGCAAACTGGGCTCACAACCACTGTTACGGATGCGCAGAAGCCTTCTAAAGCAAAAAAAAAAATATTGCATACCTGTTTTAATACACCAAAGCGATATCGCCTATTACGGATGATGTAGTGGCGGGCTGTGTCGTTCACCACGTCGTGTTGTTTAACGTGCAGTAAAATCCCACAGCAGAAGAGCGCCTTTAGAAATGGCTGCGATTGAACCCCCCGATCTCTGAATCAGCAGTCGGGCGCACTACCACTGAGACACCACTATGGAGGTTTAATAGCGAAAAAATTGTTGGGTTAAGGATGGCTTGAACCTAATGATAGAGCGGTGAGTGTTGCAGAGAATTTTTCTGCGGGCACCTGGATTTAATGTGCTGCCGTCACAACGTTCAAACAGACTTTCTACCTAGCAACTCGCTGTTGTTGTACTCCTTTACCAACTACTGAGTAATCTGTAATAGGAGTCCTTGAGCAGGGCGCTACGCCATCAACAGTCAATGGAACGTTCTGTGATCAGTCGTTGCACTTCTGTAAGAGCACGCACGAGCGTCAGAGAGAGAGCTTCGTCGTCGTTTTTTTTCCTGACCGTCACGCGCGTTGAACATGGTTGTTCGCTTCAGAGCATCGGGCGCTGAATATATCAGACCAGAATACAGTCGAACCCGGATATATCGAATTCGAAGGGGATCGCGAAAAAGTTCGATATATCGATAATTCGATATACAGAAATTGGCTTGTGACGGCACTTACGATGCGAAAAAACAATACCGTATTTGCCGCGTAATCAACCCACTCGCATAATGAACCCTCTCTCCACTTTTGCGCCCGAGAATTTGAAAAAAAAAATATGCTTTAAGGCCAGCTCGCTCACATGCAAGCGATTGAGCGATCTCACCGACGAGCGGCAGCGACAGAGGGAAAAATTTCCAACTTGTTGGAACTGCGTCCCACTCGCCACTCGAGCCACCGCGGCAGCTCAAAACAAGGTTTCTGTGTCGCTGCGGCAGAAAATCGCGAGCGTTTTCGCTTGCATGCCGATGCCGCGCGTCACTCCATTTCGGTCGTCGCATCCACAGCTCATTTCTTGGCAGCGTGCCAAGATGTTGCGCAGCGATAACGTCAGGGCGCGTTTATCTTTTTATAGCTCCTCCGGTGGCGGGGAGCGAACTTGGCAGAGTGCCCGTGATGGCTTGATTGCACAAGTCTGGTTCGATTTATCACGCCGCCCTTGGGGCGGGCGTCATGATCGCAGCAGCTGACGGCGTGCTTCCCTTGATTCATACATGCAAAGATACACGGCTCCCGCCAAAAAAAAAAAAAAAGAGCCTGCCGCTTCTTAAAGGGAAACTAAAGACAGCCAAAGATGGTATGAAAATCTAATAAACTACATTTGGTGACACTGTCGCCGCATATCCGGCAGCAAAAAATCTAATAATTGCTGAGATATTGCGACAAGAAGTTAGGTTTTTTCTTGTTCCTGCCGGTCGAATTCAAACTGTGCCCTCCGACTACGTAGTTGGAGTTGAGTGACGCACACTATGATGTAAGCGGAGACTCCGTGATAGCTAACGAGCCGGCGCGGCCCGCGGCATCGCATCCCTCAAGGGCCAACATGGCAACAGCGTACTCGCAATGACGGCCTCAGCCGAAATAAATAAAACGATGAAGAGAGTAATTTACCGAGCGATGGGCCCATGAAGGAAGAAAAAAAAAACATAGAGTGCTTGTAATGCACAATACTTTACATGTTTCTCAAGCTTTTGCGCTCCTTCTTGCACTATGTATAAACAAACCGAGCCCTCGGTCATCGCAACGCTTCCCGACATGTTTACATACAAATAAGATTTAGTTACCAGCAAAATAGCGTCCTCGCTGCTGCGCTTGTCAGTTTTGAAGCTTCGTCGCACTTTTTTCCTTCAAGGTTTGTGCCACAGCTCCGCTGTCAGCGAAAATTACGTCCACGGTAGCAGAACATGACCGAAGTGCCAGCGCCACTACATTTGCCAGCGCTGTGAAATTCCACATGTTAAAATGGATCCAGTGCACAATATAGTGCGCATAGGCATCCAGAACATTAGTTGCAAGATGTGAGAGCAGGCAGCATGCGCCGATGATCAAGAAGTTGTGATTTTTAAACCGGCAGCAGAAACACTTTATTGTAAATGGAGCCATGACATAAAAACTACAAATATTTCCAAGGTCCCTGTGGCGCGGCGTAGCCGAGCGGTTAGCGCCGAACGTTACGGAGCAAGCAGTAGCAAGTTCGAGTCCTTCCGCTACTGGCAGTTTTTTCCTTTTTTTCTTTTTTTTTTTTTTTACAAATCGATTTTTTTTTAACCTTTTGTAATGTATTTCTGGCGCTTCATTATTTTTAGTTTTTACTTTTTACCCGAGGCCCTTTTTTTCGCCGGGCGACGAGCGCACTATATCGACGCTCTCCTTGGGTTGAGCGGCAAGTATGCCCCTTTTGTTTACGACGCCTGCAAATAGCACGTTGAAGGTCTTGTTGACGCAGTATATGTTAGTTAGATGTGCCATGATTTAGTGAACAATTGAATGATAATGCGTTTTTCCTTCGGTACTTAGCATATGTATGCTTTTCGTGGCGTACGTAGCTGCAGTCAAGCGGTCAGGTCGCAGTCGAAGCAGCAACGGCGGCGATATGTTGGCGCAGAAGTGTGAACGAAGGAGCGTGTCGGCGGTAGCGGATTTCGCTCGCTTGTGCCTCCGAATGCTCAAATGGGAACCATCAAGGCGCATCTGCTGCTCCAAGCTCGTAATTCAGGCGCTGCAGGTTCAAACAAACTATCCGAGTGCGCACGAAATGCCTGAGCCGAAACATAACCAAAACTGAAGTGGGCGCCTGTGGCGCCTCCAAGTATATTTTTGTATTTGCCTTGCAACATTTTCGTTGTCTTTTCACCGTCATTTACGTATGATAAAAGCGTGTTATCATGTTTGAGAAAAAACGTACTACCGCATTCAAACATGCAACATAATTCGCATTTGTCAGCCTCCGGGATCCCTAGTGCGTCACGTGATTTGTAGTTGCGAGCCTCGGCCGTTTGGCTGTGGTGGCGATACCTGTATTTCTGTTATTCTTCTTTACTACATTATAACAGCTCTGTTTTCAGTAAGAGTGGTCTTTTTGTAATCAGGAACTGGCATTCTATCGATGCAAACCCCCTTCCTTTCTCTCTTTAGTGTCCCTTTAACGTCCGCAGCCGCCATATCTTACTCTAACGCTACGTCGCGCGTACAGCACAACGATAAGAAAGAACGACTCTTGCAAAAAAAAAAAACAAAACAGAGAGCTGCCGCTTCTTAACGTCCGCAGGCGCCATAGCCACGTCAGCCGCCGCGCGCAGAGGGTTCGCAACACACGCTGGAGAAAGCGTCCCACGTCTGTCTGAAAACGGGCTGAGCTGGCTTGGGGCATGCGTAGCGCGTGCTGAAGGAGAGAGCTCGGCAAAAGAATGGGCACACCCACGCACATGGCTTGCAAACATCATGTGTTGGCGCGCAGGAAACGGTAACTGCAAATGCGCGCGCCCTTGGCGAATGGGCGCGGCGCTGTCCCCTCTCATTCCTTCCGCGCGTGGCTTGAAAACGTCACGCGGCAGAGCTCGGCAAAAGAATGGGCACACCCACGCACATGGCTTGCAAACATCATGTGTTGGCGCGCAGGAAACGGTAACTGCAAATGCGCGCGCCCTTGGCGAATGGGCGCGGCGCTGTCCCCTCTCATTCCTTCCGCGCGTGGCTTGAAAACGTCACGCGGCAAACGGCCAAGAGGGATGCGATGTCTCTGGGGAAGGCACGCTTTCCAGTGCGTAGTACGGTGTTCGATATATCGAACGACCGGCGAAATTGAGTTCGATATATGATGCGGCTTTCCTATACTTTTACATGGGATTTTCAAGGGGATATTTCGTGAGTTCGATATAACCAAAATTCGATATATCCGGGTTCAATATAACTGGGTTCGACTGTACCTGTTTTACAACTTCCCCCGGGCGAAAAGACGCCATCCTGGCGGATTATGGTGATGTGACGATGGCAGGGTCGTAGTAAGGCTTCAGGCGGTTACTGTGTACTATTTCACGATTGCGGCGACGGTGGTCACTGGATGGTGTAAAGGGTTCGATGAGGTGCTTGACAATATGGTAGGGGCCCTGATACTTGATCAGAAGTTTGGATGAAAGGCCGGGACTGGAGGAAGGCACTCATAGCCAGACCAAAGAGTCTGTACGGTAAGTAGAAAGAAGTGCAGATTGATCGCGTGTTGTTTTCTGCTGTTGCTGGGCGTGAGAAGTGAAGGACCGGGCAAGCTGGCGGCATTCTTCAGCATAAGTTGCAGCTTGTGAAACTGTCGTGAATTCGGAAGAATCCAGTCGGTAAGGAAGAATGGTGTCCATGGTACGAGAGGACTCACGGCCATACAGGAGGAAGTGTGGCGAGAATCCAGTGGTTGCTTGAGTGGCAGAGTTATAAGTGAATGTTATGAATGGAAGAACGCGGTCCCAGTTGGAGTGGTCGAAAGCGACATACATTGTCAGCATTTTGCCCATGGTGCGGTTAAAACGCTCAACCATTCCATTTGTTTGCGGGTGGTACGCGGAGGTGGCGCGGTGAACGATTTTGCATTCTCTAAGAACAGCTTCGACAGCTTCAGAAAGAAAGGCGGGACCTCTGTCACTCAGCAATTCTTTGGGAGCTCCGTGGCGAAGAAGGATGTGATGGAGGATGAAGGAGGCAATGTCTTCAGCTGTAGCAGATGGCAAAGACGCCGTTTTGGCGTAGCGTGGGAGATGATCAATTGCAGCGATGATCCAGCGATTGCCTGTTGATGTGCTAGGAAGTGGGCCGTGCAGGTCGATTCCAACTCGCTCCAAGACTGCAGACAGGAACATTCCTTAACCTGCATACCCTAAGCAAAATTTACCCGTCACAATATCGGGACACCTGCCCATGGTGTGGTAGCAAACCTTCGTTATACCACATCACGTGGCAATGTAGAAATAACGATAGCTTTCGTAAAGACCCGAGTGCGGAACAGTGGGAGAGCCGGCTCTCCAGCGGCGATTTGGATTGCCAACTAGGTCCAATCCAGCACGCCCAGCGAGCAGCGAAGCTCAGCGGAGCCCTGGAATAGGGGCACCGACCCTGTGAGAAGACGGAAGATGGAACTCTTCTCCTACTAGCACAAGACCCTCCTAGAGAAACTAACATATTTCCTATCATATCCTATCCAACGCGCTAGAAGGGCTGAGCTGGGCAGGTCAGCGGCTTCAGAGGAGTGGCGGGCTGGCGAGGTGTATGTTTTCGGCGCTGACACTCTTGGCAGAACTGGACGAACCGGCTAACTTAACGGTACATCCCACGCCAGTAGTACCGCTGTCGCAGGCGAGTGAAGGTTTTCAATAAGCCGGCGTGAGCACACTGGGGATTGTCGTGGTAATGGGAGCAAATCACAGAGCGCTGATAGGTCGGAATTACAAGCAGCCACTTTCTACCATCCGGAAGGTATTTCCTACGGTAGAGGAGCTCGTCTCTGATGGCGAAGTGGTGAGACTGGCGACGGAAAGCGCGGCAAGGAGGTCGTGAAGCGCGGCCAGATAAAAAATCCAGGAGTGAAGCGATCCATGCGTCTTTGCGTTGCTCGGAATTCATATCGGTGGGCATGTCGGTAGGATGTAGAACGGATATAGCAGGAGTGGCTTCAGATGGCAAGGGAGAACGTGAGAGAGCATCAGCATTGGCATGTTTATGGCCAGAGCAATAGATGACGTTTTTGTCGTATTCTTGGAGCCTCAGAGCCCAACGGGCCAGTCAACCAGAAGGATCTTTCAAAGAAGACAGCCAGCAGAGGGAGTGATGATAGGTGACGACATCAAAAGAACGGCCATACAAGTAGGGGCGAAATTTTGCTATTGCCCAGATAATAGCGAGACACTCTTTCTCGGTGACGGAATAGTTTGCTTCAGCTTTTGTTAGGGCCCGACTGGCGTAAGCGACAACGTGCTCATCAAAGCCAGACTTCCGCTGAGCAAGTACTGTGCCGAGGCCGACGCCGCTGGCATCAGTGTGGATTTCCGTGGGAGAAGAAGGGTCGAAATGACGCAGGATTGGCGGAGTGTCGCGAAGGCATCATCACAGTGTGGAGACCAGGCTGAAAGATCGTGGCTGGACAGAAGCTTGGTGAAACGGTTGATGATTGTGGTGAAATTGCGAATGAAGCGGCAGAAGTACGAGCCGAGGCCGACGAAGCTGCAGAGTTTTTTCACATTAGTTGGCTTGGGAAATTCTGCCACAGCACGCAGCTTTGCCGGATCGGGAAGAACGGCATCCTTGGAGACAACATGCCCGAGAATGGTTAGCTGTCGTGCTCCGAAATGGCACTTTAAATTTAATTGGAGGCCAGCGTCGGTCAGGTATCGCAGAACTGTCTCAAGGCGCTGGAGGTGAGATGGAAAATCTGGGGAAAAGATGACAACGTTGTCCAGGTAACAAAGGCAAGTGTGCCATTTGAGCCCTCTGAGTAGGTTGTCCATCATGCGTTCGAATGTGGCAGGGGCATTCCATAGTCCGAATGGCATGACACTAAACTCATAGAGCCCATCGGGTGTGACAAAAGCGGTTTTTGGGCGATTGGCCTCTGCCATCGGCACCTGCCAGTAGCCGGAACGCAGGTCTATTGAAGAAAAGAACTCAGCTCCCTGCAGGCAGTCAAGGGCGTCATCGATACGAGGGAGAGGATAAACGTCCTTGCTCATAATCTTGTTCAGTCGGCGGTAGTCTATACAGAATCGGATGGAACCATCTTTTTTCTTGACCAGGACGACCGGGGATGAGATGCCCAAGGGCTGTGCGACGGTTGGATCACGTTGTGCTGGAGCATATCAGTCACCTGTTCGTCAATAATGCAGCACTCGGCGGCTGAAGCACGGTACGAACGCTGGCACAAAGGGGCATGGGTGCCGGTATCAATACGGTGAGTAACAGCAGTTGTGTGCCCCAATGAAGGTTGCTGGGAGTCGAACGAAGCCGCAAAACGTTGTAGGATGGCGACAAGCTGGGCTCGTTGTAAGGGCGTCAGGCCAGCGTCGATGGACCGGCGGAAAACTTCGAGGGAAGATGGAGTGGCGACAGGAAGAGGCGTTATGGCGTTGATGTGAAGGCCGGCGGTGTTATCGACGAAGGGACAGGTGGGAGTGGAATCGAGCAAAGCAACGCTACCCAGTGACTGGCCACGGAGCAAAGTGGTTGGGCAGGGGCATGGGTTACAAACAAAAATAGCACTTGAGCTGCGAAAAATTGTTAGCACAGCCTGGGGCAGCAACACGGATTTTTGGTCAGCGCATCGTAACGAGGGTGTGTAGATAACAGTGGCGTTGGAAAGAGCAGCACAGTAAAGAGGCACAAGCACTGAGGAGAAAGGCGGAACATCGGTGTCCTCTGCGACGTGCACAATAACAGCAGCAGCAGCGGATGCGTCGAAAGAATTGTCACTGAGGGGTGATAACTCAAGTTGAGCACGGGTGCAGTCTATTATGGCGTTATGATTGGAGAGGAAGTCCCAACCAAGGATGACGTCGTGTGATGTGCGGGTGAGGATGAGGAATTCTATTGTGTATTGAACATCGTCGATGACAAGGCAGGTGGTGCAGGCGGCTAATGGTCGAATGTCCTGAGCGGGGGCGGTGCAAAGAGAAACGGCAGGAAGTGGCGTCATTACCTTTTTGAGTTTGCGACAGAGGATGTAATTAAGAACTGATACGGCTGCGCCAGTGTCTACAAGTGCTTCGACAGGAACTCCCTCAATGAATACGGTAATAATGTTGGCTGGTACGGAAACAGGTCTTGTGTTAGTCCCTGATGGCGCAGTTCTTGCCTCCGGAACTGCGGCCGTTAGTTTTCCGTGTGAACGGCTGATTGGCGGCGGAGCATCGGAGAACGGGAACGACATCCAGAAGAAGGCGAGCGGTGGGATCGGCGATCGTAACTTGAAGAGGACTGCAGAGGAGGCTCGGGGAACACGGGCGAGGGGGACGGGTGAAGATTGTATATCGGCTCACGTGTATAGTCGTAGGGACGAGGGCCACGATTGCAGAACAAATGAGCCACATGGCCGGCGACTCCACAGGCGTAGCAAATGGGTCGGTTGTCTTGTGTGCGCCAGGGGTAGGAAGGCTGTGGCTGTGATTGACGGCGGAGAACCGGACGATAAGGGGGGATTGTAGGTTGCTGAGTTTGCTGACGTCCCTGACAGTGGCGTAGCCAGAAATTTTGTTCGAGGGGGGGGCTCACGTTGCAGCGCGTCCTCTACCGTAGGAAACACGGATTTTTGGTCAGCGCATCGTAACGAGGGTGTGTAGATAACAGTGCCGTTGGAAAGAGCAGCACAATAAAGAGGCACAAGCACTGAGGAGAAAGGCGGAACATCGGTGTCCTCTGCGACGTGCACAATAACAGCAGCAGCAGCGGATGCGTCGAAAGAATTGTCACTGAGGGGTGATAACTCAAGTTGAGCACGGGTGCAGTCTATTATGGCGTTATGATTGGAGAGGAAGTCCCAACCAAGGATGACGTCGTGTGATGAGCGGGTGAGGATGAGGAATTCTATTGTGTATTGAACATCGTCGATGACAAGGCAGGTGGTCAGTTCAGTTCAGGCGTTCAGTCGTGTCCGACTCTTCGTGACCCTATGGACCATGTCACGCCACGCTTTCCGGTCTCTCACTATCTTCTTAACATCACATAGCTTCATGGATCACTGCCTTGTCGTGGCGGAGGGGCTTGCGAAACTCGATGAAGTCGTGAGCTCTGCTGTGTAGGGCCACCCAAGATAGACAGGTCACGGCAGAGAGTTCTGACAAAATGTGATTCACTGGAGAAGGTAATGGCAACCCACTCCAGTATTTCCTGCCAAGAAAACCCTATGGCCAGTCACAATACCCTATGGCCAGTCACAATACAGGTGGTGCAGGCGGCTAATGGTCGAATGTCCTGAGCGGGGGCGGTGCAAAGAGAAACGGCAGGAAGTGGCGTCATTACCTTTTTGAGTTTGCGACAGAGGATGTAATTAAGAACTGATACGGCTGCGCCAGTGTCTACAAGTGCTTCGACAGGAACTCCCTCAATGAATACGGTAATAATGTTGGCTGGTACGGAAACAGGTCTTGTGTTAGTCCCTGATGGCGCAGTTCTTGCCTTCGGAACTGCGGCCGTTAGTTTTCCGTGTGAACGGCTGATTGGCGGCGGAGCATCGGAGAACGGGAACGACATCCAGAAGAAGGCGAGCGGTGGGATCGGCGATCGTAACTTGAAGAGGACTGCAGAGGAGGCTCGGGGAACACGGGCGAGGGGGACGGGGGAAGATTGTATATCGGCTCACGTGTATAGTCGTAGGGACGAGGGCCACGATTGCAGAACAAATGAGCCACATGGCCGGCGACTCCACAGGCGTAGCAAATGGGTCGGTTGTCTTGTGTGCGCCAGGGGTAGGAAGGCTGTGGCTGTGATTGACGGCGGAGAACCGGACGATAAGGGGGGATTGTAGGTTGCTGAGTTTGCTGACGTCCCTGACAGTGGCGTAGCCAGAAATTTTGTTCGAGGGGGGGGCTCACGTTGCAGCGCGTCCTCTACCGTAGGAAACACGGATTTTTGGTCAGCGCATCGTAACGAGGGTGTGTAGATAACAGTGGCGTTGGAAAGAGCAGCACAATAAAGAGGCACAAGCACTGAGGAGAAAGGCGGAACATCGGTGTCCTCTGCGACGTGCACAATAACAGCAGCAGCAGCGGATGCGTCGAAAGAATTGTCACTGAGGGGTGATAACTCAAGTTGAGCACGGGTGCAGTCTATTATGGCGTTATGATTGGAGAGGAAGTCCCAACCAAGGATGACGTCGTGTGATGAGCGGGTGAGGATGAGGAATTCTATTGTGTATTGAACATCGTCGATGACAAGGCAGGTGGTGCAGGCGGCTAATGGTCGAATGTCCTGAGCGGGGGCGGTGCAAAGAGAAACGGCAGGAAGTGGCATCATTACCTTTTTGAGTTTGCGACAGAGGATGTAATTAAGAACTGATACGGCTGCGCCAGTGTCTACAAGTGCTTCGACAGGAACTCCCTCAATGAATACGGTAATAATGTTGGCTGGTACGGAAACAGGTCTTGTGTTAGTCCCTGATGGCGCAGTTCTTGCCTCCGGAACTGCGGCCGTTAGTTTTCCGTGTGAACGGCTGATTGGCGGCGGAGCATCGGAGAACGGGAACGACATCCAGAAGAAGGCGAGCGGTGGGATCGGCGATCGTAACTTGAAGAGGACTGCAGAGGAGGCTCGGGGAACACGGGCGAGGGGGACGGGGGAAGATTGTACATCGGCTCACGTGTATAGTCGTAGGGACGAGGGCCACGATTGCAGAACAAATGAGCCACATGGCCGGCGACTCCACAGGCGTAGCAAATGGGTCGGTTGTCTTGTGTGCGCCAGGGGTAGGAAAGCTGTGGCTGTGATTGACGGCGGAGAACCGGACGATAAGGGGGGATTGTAGGTTGCTGAGTTTGCTGACGTCCCTGACAGGGGCGTAGCCAGAAATTTTGTTCGAGGGGGGGGCTCACGTTGCAGCGCGTCCTCTACCGTAGGAAACACGGATTTTTGGTCAGCGCATCGTAACGAGGGTGTGTAGATAACAGTGGCGTTGGAAAGAGCAGCACAATAAAGAGGCACAAGCACTGAGGAGAAAGGCGGAACATCGGTGTCCTCTGCGACGTGCACAATAACAGCAGCAGCAGCGGATGCGTCGAAAGAATTGTCACTGAGGGGTGATAACTCAAGTTGAGCACGGGTGCAGTCTATTATGGCGTTATG
The DNA here is from genome assembly GCF_055883805.1 of Amblyomma maculatum. NCBI lineage: Eukaryota > Metazoa > Arthropoda > Arachnida > Ixodida > Ixodidae > Amblyomma > Amblyomma maculatum. The sequence continues at coordinate 220,168,869 of NC_139345.1, forward strand.
ATTGGAGAGGAAGTCCCAACCAAGGATGACGTCGTGTGATGAGCGGGTGAGGATGAGGAATTCTATTGTGTATTGAACATCGTCGATGACAAGGCAGGTGGTGCAGGCGGCTAATGGTCGAATGTCCTGAGCGGGGGCGGTGCAAAGAGAAACGGCAGGAAGTGGCGTCATTACCTTTTTGAGTTTGCGACAGAGGATGTAATTAAGAACTGATACGGCTGCGCCAGTGTCTACAAGTGCTTCGACAGGAACTCCCTCAATGAATACGGTAATAATGTTGGCTGGTACGGAAACAGGTCTTGTGTTAGTCCCTGATGGCGCAGTTCTTGCCTCCGGAACTGCGGCCGTTAGTTTTCCGTGTGAACGGCTGATTGGCGGCGGAGCATCGGAGAACGGGAACGACATCCAGAAGAAGGCGAGCGGTGGGATCGGCGATCGTAACTTGAAGAGGACTGCAGAGGAGGCTCGGGGAACACGGGCGAGGGGGACGGGGGAAGATTGTATATCGGCTCACGTGTATAGTCGTAGGGACGAGGGCCACGATTGCAGAACAAATGAGCCACATGGCCGGCGACTCCACAGGCGTAGCAAATGGGTCGGTTGTCTTGTGTGCGCCAGGGGTAGGAAGGCTGTGGCTGTGATTGACGGCGGAGAACCGGACGATAAGGGGGGATTGTAGGTTGCTGAGTTTGCTGACGTCCCTGACAGTGGCGTAGCCAGAAATTTTGTTCGAGGGGGGGGCTCACGTTGCAGCGCGTCCTCCTCCATATAGAATTTGTCGATGGATCAAATATGATTAATTCCAGCCAATAGCCATTGTGTATTAGGTGCTGCAAATGAATTCTTGAATGCCACACAGTACGCACGGCCAAGACAAATGTAAAATATTAACTTTATTATAAAAGAACATATACAGTCGAACCCGATTATATCGAACCCGGATATATCGAATTTTGGTTATGTCGAACTCACGGAATATCCCCTTGAAAATCCCATGTAAAAGTATTGGAAAGCCGCGTCATATATCGAACTCAATTTCACCGGTCGTTCGATATATCGAACTCCGCACCACGCACTGGAAAGTGTGCCTTCCCCAAAGACGATCGCATCACGCTTGGCCGTTTGCCGCGTGACGTTTTCAAGCCACGCACGGAAGGAATGAGAGGAAACAGTTCTGGACAGCGCCGTGCCCATTCCCCAAAGGCACGCGCATCTGCAATTATTGTTTCCCACGCGCCAACACATGATGTTTGCAAGCCATGTGCGTGGGTGTGCCCATTCTTTTGCCGAACTATCTCTCTCCGTCAGCACGCGCTACGCATGCGCCAAGCCAGCTCAGCCCGTTTTCAGACAGACGTCGGACGCTTTCTCCAGCGTGTATTCCGAACCCTCTGCGCGCAGTGTCTGACATGGCTATGGCGCCTGCGGACGTTAAGAAGCGGCAGCTCTCTGTTTTTCTTTCTTTTTTTTTTTTGCGAGAGTCATCCTTTCTTATCGTTGTGCTGTACGCGCGACGTAGCGTAAGATATGGCGGCTGCGGACGTTACGAAGCGGCAGGCTTTTTTTTTTTTTCTTGGCGGGAGCCGTTTATCTTTGCATGTATGAATCAACGGAAGCACGCGGTCTGCTGCTGCGATATGACGCCCGCCCCAAGCGCGGCATGATAAATCGAACCAGGCTTGTGCAATCAAGCCATCACGGGCACTCTGCCAAGTCGCTCCCCGCCACCGGAGGAGCTATAAAAAGATAAACGCGCCGCCGTGTTGTTATCACTGCACAGCATCTTGGCACGCTGCCAAGAAATGAGCTGTGGATGAGAGGACCGAAATGGAGTGACGCGCGCTATCCACATGCAAGCGAAAACGCTCGCGATTTCTGCCGCAGTGACACAGAAACCTTGTATTGAGCTGTTGCGGTGGCTCGAGCGGCAAGGGGGACGCAGTTCCAACAAGTTTGAAATTTTTTGCTCTGTCGCTGCCACTTGTCGCTGAGATCGCTCAATCGCTTGCATATGAGCGAGCTGGCCTTAACGCATTTTTTTTTTTTTTCAAATTCTCGGGTGAAAAAGTGGAGGGTGGGTTCATTATGCGAATGGATTGATTACGCGACACATACGGTATTGTTTTTTGGCATCGTAAGTGCCGTCACAAGCTGATTTTTGTATATCGAATTATCGATATATTGAACTATTTCGCGATCCCCTTCGAGTTTGATATATCCGGGTTCAACTGTATGTATGTGACAAACATTGTGGCAGAAATAACTGGCATCAATGCTTCCCTGATTCTGTCTGTTGAATAAGTACAGAAAATATTAAACGAAATCTAGAACTATGTCAGTTCGAAACCAGCAAAGCAGTGCATACCGCTGATATGAAAACGTAAAGGCCAAGAAATGAACACTTTGACGGGAAATGCTTTACTGAATCTGTCATCCAAGACGCCTGTTTACATTTTTGTACACGGTCACTCCGCCGCCATCAGCGCCGCTTCGATTCCTTTTGGTCGCGGTCGCTCTCCGGCGTCCGCAAGATGCATAGGGCGGCGTAGGGCGGTGTAGGAAAAAAAAACGAGGTGCAATAAAAAAACCAAAACGCTCTTGGGCCAATGTTCAGCTCCTTCTCTTCGGCGTGTAGGAAGAAGCGTGAAAACGGGGGAAAAAAAAAAAAACCACAAACAAAAAGCGCAACCACGGAGAAAGCATAGTGTACGGGGAGAAGGGCGAGGGAGTACCACTAAGAGCTGCTACAGCACGGTGAGGATTCGCAGAAGGCACGAGAAAAAAGAAAGCCCCAAAAGATAGACACTCGAAGGCGAGGGAAATACCGCCTTTGAAACACTGAGCGGGAATGGAAACCTGTCTTGTTTCGTCGTCCACCCCCACCTCCGCGGCTGGCGCAAGTTGACGCGACGAGCCCCGCTCGCTATCTAAACGCCCTTGAAACTTAGTGCTCGGAAATGGTTCCTGGCTTTACGTGACTCCGTCTGCATGGGCGTTGCTACGAAATGTAGCCCCCAAGTTCGTAATGTTCGTGCCGAAATGTATTTTCGAACGAACCGGAAAAAGATATTGTAGACAAACCCCAGAATGCTTTCGAGCGCCGGTGGTTGTTTTGGTCGGCGGTGCATGACAGCACGAAAACATTTCGGGGGGGGGGGGGGGGGGGGGGGCTGGAGCCCCATAAGCCCAAGCCCCCCCCCCCCCCCCCCCCCTGGCTACGCGCCTGGTCCCTGAGGCTCACATAGGAGGGGAGGCCGGCTATATACAGGGACGACAGGGGGTGGTGGCCGCACCAAAACATCAGCGTACATGAGAGGAGCCACCACCAGGGGCTGCTGAGAAGGTGAAGGCAGAACCTCAGCGACCTGCTCTTGTATACACGCTGAAGGGTGGGATTGAGCGACGGCGCAGGCGCAGGTGCTGGCGGGCAGGTAGACAAGGAAAGGTGGCGTGCGACTTCCTCACGAGCAAACTGTTGAATGTGCTGAATGAGCGACTGCTGGTCCAGGGCACCGTCATCGGAGAGAGCCAAGCTGGAAAAGGTGGCCTGCTGAAGGCCAGCACGTTGTGTGAAAGCACAGCTCATCGAAGCTTTGGTAGAAGCTGATAACATCGGACAAGTTTGGGGATTTTTGGCGACGAGCATCAGGAAGGCGTCATCGTCAATGCCTCGCATAATGTGCCCGATCTTCTTGGCGTTGCTCATGGTAGGGTTTACGCACTTGCAGAGGTCGACGACATCTTCTATGAAACTGGTGAAATTCTCGCCGGTTTGTTGTGCCCGACTTTGCAAGCGTTGCTCGGCGCGAAGCTTACGTATAGCGGGACGGCCAAAAACTTTGGTCAGGCTGGTCTTGAGAGCTGTCCAGGTAGAGATGTCACTCTCATAGTTGTGAAACCATAGATTGGCCACGTCGCTCAAATAAAAAATGACGTTTGTGAGCTTCATGGTGTCGTCCTACTTGTTGTATGCGCTTATGCGTTCATACGACGCCAACCAGTCTTCTAGATCCGTGTCATCGGTGCCGCTGAAGATGGCTGGGTTGCACTGACGTGCTGCACCGGGACAGATGACAGGCGATGGGGTTGGCGGTTGGTTGGCGGTCTCAGGCATCGCGGAAGTGGTAGGCAACGCTCGGCTGCGAAGCTCCAAGTTGAGGGGATTGCTGTCACCTCCACCACTTGTAATAGGAGTCCTTGAACAGGGTGCTATGCCGTCAACAGTCAATGGAACGTTCTGCGATCAGTCGTTGCACTTCTGTAAGTGCACGCACGAGCGTCGGAGAGAGAGCTTCGGCGTCGTTTTCTTTCCTGACCGTCATGCGCGTTGAACATGGTTGTCGTTCTCTTCAGAGCATCAGGCGCTGAACATATCAGAGCTGAATACATACCTGTTTTACATCTGTCTTCTTCTCCTTCTTTTTCTTCATTTTCTTCCTCTTTTCTTCTTTTACTTCTTTATTTTTTCTTTGTCTTCCACGGTTCTGCGGTGCCATGCTGACGGCTTGAAAATCTGCAGTAGTGTAGCTTTCACTACAAAAATATGCATATGGGGTTTAAAGCACCAAAGCGACATCAGCTATGATGGATGATGTATTGGTGGGCTTTGTCGTTGACCACGTGGGGTTGTTTAACGTGCAGTCAAATCCCACAGCAGAAGAGCGTTTTTCGAAATGGCCGTGATTGAACCTCCTGTTCTCGGAATCAGCAGTCGAGCGCTCAACCACTGAGATAACGCGACGGAGGTTTAACAGCAAAAGAAAAAAAAGCTACTCAGACAACTCTACTGTGCATACAGAGGGCACAGAGTGATTGGTTCAAACTACATTTGGCTATGTAGCTGTCTGCAGTTGCATATTTCAGTAGCTGAGGTATTCGAAACGAAAGTGGGAATATATGTTTTTTGAGTGTTTGCATTAAGTTATATTGACGGCAGCGACCTGGTTTGCTTTGACACAGTGCCTAGCGACAGCACCACTTCGTTTGATACATCACGTGTCAAAGAATCTCGAGCTCCGAAGACCACAGCTGATGATGTCCTTTATCAGCATGACATGCTTGTTATGGACAAGTATATTTTTTCTTTTGCAAGAGGCAGATAGGTAAGCAAAAGCGCACAGGAACAGTGAAACAAACAAAAAATGCTCTTGTACACGCCACATGCACGCACATAAATCCTTGTGGGCTGGCATGCGACACAAACGCATCTACACCGAGTAGGGTTTGCTGCAAGGTGGTGACTCTGCTCGATCTCGGGGCCCAATAGTTGCAGATGTAGGTTTGTGAAAGTGAACAAATGGTGTGCTTGCTCTTTCCATTGCAAAATACGATAATTTGGTGGCTCTGTTTGACAGCAGTGACTGGCGTGCAGGCCCAGGCGGCCCGTGAGGAAGAGCGTAAACTGCTGGGCCAGGGTCTATGTGCTTGCCGCAGTCAGCTGCTGAGCCTGCGGGGACAGCTCTCCACCCTGCAGGCACAGGTAGCCCAGGGCCTTCTTCTGCAGGCAGACGGCCTCCGGTGAGCCAATCATGGAGTCTAGTGAATGTTTCTGGGTACACATGTCTACAGGGCTTTGAAAATTGAGGCCCGCGTTTTAAAAAAATCCTATGCGAAATCTCCTGCACTATTCAAGCTAAAATAATGTTCACTAAGTAGCAAAATATGTTCTACGTTATTTAATAAGTGATTCAACGTCGGTAGTTGCCTAGATTTTCCGGAATAGACAAAAACTGCTCTCGGCGGCATGCACAATTTTTGCAGAAGAAAGTCGAAAAGCTGCTTTGACATGGTGCGCCATCTGTCAAGCAGCAAGGCAAGCGCAGTTGGTATGGCGCTTGCAAAACAGGACATTGATATGGAACAGAATTTAGATAAGGAAATCTAAACTGCCACACATACGAGTTCATACGAGTCAGCTGTGTTGCATGAGCCCACCTGGGTTTTGTCTCTTCTAAATAGTGAAGAATTTACTCCAGGGACCTGCAAACGTTGTCCTTAGTAACCGAGTGTCTCTTGTAACCATGTCTTTTGCATGTAATGTTGTTAACATGGCAAAATAGGAAAACCAACTAAACCATTTTCAAATATCTCTTATAACCGAGTGTCTCTTGTAACGAGATTCTACGAAACAGAAGTGTCACTAACACAGTTATCGCCTTTTGCCCTAATATGGTATGCTTCTAAAAGCTCACGGCTACTTTGTTATTGCTCCTGCCTAGAATCCCAATGTTTTTGAACTGTGGTTCACAACTGTAATGAGCAGGCAAACTCGCTCCTTCTTTACTAATTGACCGCTGATGCTCCCCTGCGCGTTCATTCACGCAGCGTCCTGTCTGGCCCACATACACACGTCCACACTTAAGCGGGATCTAATACACAACACCCATGGCACATTTGACGAAGATTTCGGTATGTTATATATTGCAAGCGTCGCTCGCCTTCCGCACTGATCCTAGGGCAAAACCTGGCGAGCTTTCGAGGTGCTGAAAACACCACAGGGACGTCGTGCCTGTTTGTCACTTTTTTATGTTGTGGGCAACCTAGTGTATATACAGGATGACCGTAGTCTTTCTTCGGGGCAATTGCTCCTTGTTGTTGGCTCGGTTTTCTTTTTTTTTTTTTTTTTTACCTTCTTAAGGAGGTTCTCGGCCTCAGCTGAGATGACCTCGCAGGGGAAGCCAGCTGAAAGCAGCCTGTTTACATGATTATGAAAGCTGGTCTGCATTGCATGACTTCATGAGAGAAGATTCCAGGCACGAGCTAGCTATGGCTCTCTTATACCTCTGTCACACGGTCACTTTCGATCCTCATAGAACTCGATCTGTATTGAGGTTTGCAAGAAGGATTGAAGCATCCGATGCTACACGGGCGTTTTCAATGAGCATTGAGAAATTTTCCTCATGTGCGCTACGCAGGTGTCGACGACCGCTTTCGAGTGTGCTTGAAATCTCAAGATCGATTGAGGAAGCAGCTTGAAGTCAAGCAGGCTCGAGCTCGACTGCACTTAAAAGTTGCCGTGTGACAACCTCGATCTGCATTGAGTTGAATGCAGATAGAGTTCAATGAGGATCGAAACTGTCCGTGTGACAGGGGTATTAACTGTCTTCGAATGCGTAGAATGGTACGGAAGAAGCCCTTTTTGCACTCTTGTGTGTGTCTTTCTGTGCGCAACTCGTTCCTACAACAGTATGCACCAGCTTGCCCAAGAAGTTCTTCTAAACTACCTTACTTCAGCCTCAGGCACCTATTGTTTACAGGGTAAGCTTGGGATGTTGAGGCAGTAGTGTTCAGTCGATGACTGATGTGAAGGGCTGCAAACAAGAAAGTGGCTTTGCATCTTTTATCGTGGTCGACAAAGTGTCTCTCCAAGGCTGGCTAATTCTAGGTGCAGTGTTTTGGAGGCCTGCATACGTAAAGGAATGCACTTCTAAGGCCTTGCCTGGAATGGAACTCTGAATGCAGTCTTGAGCCCTTTCCTAGAGGTGATGCAAGGCTGTATCTGGAGAAATGGAATTCTGCAGCATTAACCAGAGGCTAGCAATTATAGTTAAAAGCTACAAACGTGTAATCAGCAGTGGGCTGAGTATAAAGGCCAGACTGGGCTCTAAATGCCCCCTATGTACTGCAGGCAGTTCGTGCAGTGGCAGGCTCACATAGGCTCGGAGGTGAAGCTTGCAGGGAAATTAAGAGCCAGCCATATACATTTCTATCGAACCTTGATATAACGAAGTCCTACCTGCAGCCGAAAATTTCGTTAAATCATGAATTTTGTTACATCCAAGTTCCCATGTTCTAGATGCCTAAATAAAGTAACAGGTTAGTGGAACACTGCTAGTAAATGGGAACTTGTAAATTACGAGTTCAGGAAATAAGCTAGAAATTCTAGCAATATTGCACTAACAAGGGTACATCAGGAGGACTATGGGCGACGTGAACGCATCCTTTTTTTTTTTCTTATGTGAGCAAAGAGCGAGTGCATCACCCGCGCTGGCACAGCTACCTTTGTGCAGCAATCTTTTGTTCAGGCCTCATGGATGTGTACCATATGCGTTCTGTGTTTACACGCATAATGAACTTTCCTCCCACTTTTGCTACCGACAAATTAAAAAAAAACCAATGCCAGTTGCTAGCGCGTGCCTATGTTGTGCGCCGTCACAGTCCAGTGTATTTCTTGGCAGAGCGCCAAGATTCTGCACGGCAAGAACTTCACCGTATGCGTTAGTTCCAATGGTGGTGAAGGGGAAAAACTTGGCAGAGTGCTGGCGGCAGCTTGCTTGGGTAGTCCAGTTGCTCAGTGCTTTCCTGTTATCATGCAGCGATTGGGGTGGGTGCTGTCCGCTACCATAAAATGATTGGAACCTGTGCAGCAGTAAATGCCTTTTGAAGCGAACGATGCTAAAAGCCTGCGTCATGGTCTCGGCTGACTGCGTGCTTTCTTTGAGGACTGTAAAGTGCAAGTATGGACAAATGTAAAAAAAAAAAATTAATAATTTCGCATATTGAAATCTCCCTTCAAGCTTGACGTGGGTGTCTGGCAAATGGGAAATACGTTATGTCTCGGCTAAAGTTTTCATGGCGTTGTCAATTAAGGTGGCTGCTAATACATGCACACAATGTGCAAAGACTTCATTAAATCGAAAGTTCGGCATAAAATTTCTTCGTTAAATCGCGAAAAAAAATACATGGTTTTCAGTGGGGCAGAGATTGGAAAATAAAAATGTTTATCGAAGTTCGACTGTAATGCAGCTTCCCAAATAGCTATGGCTATACAAATATTGAAATTCTTGAACACAAATCGAATGCGAAAAGGATTCCTTCTAATATCAATTATCTCAACAGTGAAAACAAAAGAGAGAGATTAAATGATAGCAATTACATTGTTGTTCAATTTACATGGTATTTGCTAATAAAATTGAAGCATAATTGCACAAAACTGTTATAGCCTACTAAAAGTCCAGTATACACTTTATACAGGATTCCGTATACCATAAACTAGGTGGAGCGGTCATATTGCTGCTGCATACAGTAAACTTGTCAGTGCTAGTATGGCCTTCAAGGGACCAGAAAAAGAGGTGAATTAACCAAAGCTCAAATTAGGCCTGAAAAAACTTTTTGCATCACAGTAATTCTATCTGATGACCACCTGAGTTGAAACCAAAGTGAAAATGAAATTTCTTCCCAGTTTGTTTCGTCAAGTTTATTGTGCACACTGTTGAGAAGGCCCTCCTGTCAAAAGACTGTGTCATAAAAAGACCCCGCTGAGTTTTGAGGATGTTCAGCCCACGTGGTGAAACATTGCGGTGAAACTGCGTTGAATTAGAAAAGTTTGTTTATTTGGTGACTTGTGAATATTCAAAACTTCCTCAGGGTTTCAAGTCTGGCTAGTTGGCTCTTGTTCAGCATAATCGAAATTAGTTGACATGGTCCATTTTTCTTTTCTCTCTCCACGTGCAATAGAATGTTAGTTGGTACTGACGCTCATGTTTCCTATTCTCTGCACGAATTTCAAATATGCCAAATTCCTAATGTCGTTTTCTCGAATACAAATTTAATAGCAAACATATTTGACTTGTATTCAAAATTTTTAATATTTACACATCCCTACAAATAACCAGTTTCTTCCTCATTTTCTTGTTCCCATCCTTATCATCTTGTTTTACTTCTTTTTTTCATCAAGTTTTGAACCCTTGCCTAGTGTTATGCTTGTGGTAGCATTATATTTATGCCATTGACGATTGTAGTGTCATACCTGTAAGCAGACTCGCAATGGGGAGATGTTTTATTATTTATTTATTTATTTATCCCTTCAACACAGTCTGTTTCATTGGTTTAGGAGAGAGGGGGGGCTACAGTTATACAAAACACAAGAAAACTAAAAGATGAAAAAGTTACAAAGAAGATGCAAACACTGCATTATTAATAATATTACCAAAATATAAACAGTGTTCAGGAAAAGCAGTTGTTTTTAACAAACCGTTTCTAGCTCTGATTTGACATGCAAATGAACCTCTATGTAACATATCTGCATGTAGTGAATTCAATTTCTCAACGCCACCCTCCATTGAAGTGCATATATTTGAAAACTCCATGTAACGAACATATCGCGGCGGTTGACCTTGACATAACAAACTTTCAGCGCTGACTGTCTCTTAGCTAGTGCTGAGTTACTGGAAATTTGGCAGAACCCCGCAAGTTTCAAGCAACGAATGACCGCAGTTGATAGAGCGCCGACGCCGCATCTCCGTGGCAGACACAGCAGTCTCTGCTGTTTCCGCTGTCGGAACATGGCACTACAAAGTTCATGCTTAAAAGCGGCAAAAAATAACGAAAAAAAACAACACATGGGGCGTGCAGCGTGAGTCTATCGCCGCGCCCTCGTGTGTCGGTAGCGGGAAGAGTGGTGTGCGCTGATGACGCGTGGCAGAGTTGCTTTCCTGGGGCAGTGGTGGTGGACGAGCGCACCCACTTTCCCCCAGACTGATTCCTCCTCCACCCACTTTCTGCGCCTCCTCGTAGAGGCTCCATTCGAGCCGCAGAGGAGGTAGAAGCTGCCGCCGTGGTCGCGCCACACTGTCAGCGCGATCGCGAATCATTTCACTGCTTCTGTGACTTCGAATAATCCTGATTTACTGTAAACACTTTCAGGGTGGTTTCCCTTACACCACTTCTTAATCTGGGTATTGTTCCATATTGTCCTTTTGGGTCTTTGTGCGAAAACTGCGTATAGAGAAAACCTGAATGTAACAAAAAATCGCGGACGTTTTACAATTTCGTTATAAGTGGGTTTAACTGTACTTGTGATCACGGTCAGCACATTTGGATATGTAGTGTGGGATAAAAATGGCTTCTTTCTGAGTGCCACCTCTATTTTAGTTGATACAAAATAATTTTTTCCTTAATTTCTGTTTGTCACTTGTCATTCTAATTCCTGTTTTACGTTACACATAGTGGGCCGCCATGTCCTGGATTTCTTCTAATTTGTGTTTGGAGATCCTGTACAGTACGGACGTAATACAAGCTGTAGTTATGCTCTGGTAACTCACCCCTTACTAATGAAAACATTCAGATAATTCAAACTATGTCTCTGCAGACAGCCATGTAGGCTTTGGCATTCGGTAGAGGAGCTTTGGCCTGCATCCTCAAGCCTGAACTGCATAGACCAGCGATGCCCACACACACGCATGCTACGGCAGGCACCCATTGGTGAAATTTAGCGCAGCGGCATTTTCAATCATCATCATCATCAGCCTGACTACCCACTGCAGGGCGAAGGCCTCTCCTATATTTCTTCACTTAACCTGGTTCTGTGCTTCCAATCAGGCACTTTTCAATCAAGCATTTTCAGTCATGCTTCTCCTAATTTGCCATCGCTCTCATCAGGCCCGTTGCGCTATTTCAGACACTGCTTTGTGCGTTGCTGGTGTTTTGGTTCTAACTCCTACGCATATTTCTCTCGCATGCTTCCTCTGCTTTGTGAACCTGTTGAGGATGTTTCACTTGCTTTGCACTGGGGATAGGGAGGGGCAATTCTTAAACAGTCTGCACCTGAAGGAGTGTTGCTTAGTTTTCATCAATTTATTGTCCACCCTTTTCCATCATCCATGCAAGCTGCTTCATTGAAACCAATTGTTACCCAGTCAGCCAGCTGTGGTTCATTAGTTAAAGTTACTTTCAGGCAATTGTTTATTTGATAACTGAATCATTTTTCCTGGTCCCTCAAAGGCTGAATTAATGAGAATTTACTGTCTTATGGAAACATCCTGATGTTGTGTTGCAAAAAATACCATCAGTTTAAGCAGGCTTTCCTGAGAACCTGATCATGAGCATATTTTGTAGTGACTGACGTGGCTAAATACTTGTATTTGATGACAGTTTGCAAGAAATGTCCAATTACGTTGTAGGGACTGTATGTGAAACACACATGCTCTGTTTGCAGTGAGCTGGTAATGGTTGCTCTTTTTAGGTACGAAGCAGTGAGCTAGGTTAAAATGGGGATGTTGCAGGACTGTGCTTTCGAGTGAGTTGGCCTGCTGGTTTCAGTGGTACCCAATTCTCGGTAACTATTTCTGCATGGCGCTATCTGGCCCCAGTGTAAACGTGAATGCTGTCTGCTCAGCACCATGCCTCACCAAATTATGGTTGTCTGGTGGGAGTGGCATATTGAACAGCAACATAGGAAACATTGCTGGGCTGGCTTAAGTTTCTCTCGTGCATTTGGCAATCGGTGGCTGCACAAGTTGCTCTGCATTGAAGAAAACAAATGAAAAGGGGCCTTGTAGAGTCTCTATCCAGCACAGAGTGCAGCGGTTCATTTTTCTTGGTGCCAGCAAGAGGTGAGTAAAGTCTTTTCTTTTGTAGCGAGAGCTACATTGGCCACAGTCTCGTTATTTCACCGTGCCTGTCCAAAAAGCATAGAAAGAAGTCATGGGAGGCGGTAGCTGGAAGCTGATAAGGCCGAGCACTAACTGGACGTAGGGCTTCCGAACATTACGGTTGCCAGGAGCTGCCAACTCGGGCCTCTCCTTTCATATGGGAGAGCGATACCACAATCAACCTATCAAAACCCTTGCATTCACTTTATTCCTAGGCCACGCAGGCATGTTCATATGGTTTGGTTAAAGTGGGGCTTTATATGTTGGCTGATAGCTTACGCTGTTGTGTCATCGCAAAGGTGGGAGTGTAAACAAAGAAAAAGGTGCCGTAATGGAGGGCTTTGAACCACCGCGTGATAGAGGCTTTCGCCTCATCGTACATTAGTGGTGAGAAGTGCCCCCTATGGCATATATAAAGCTGACACCATAGAGTAAACTATCATGTGCAAAGGCCATGTCTTTACTTTCAAGGCCAACCTAAGCGAGAGCCCCTTAACATTTTGGTTGTCTCTTTAGCAGCTAATCAGACCTTTCCTCTGCCTCCGATACTAGTAATAGTAGTAGTAGTAAAAGCACTTTATTTTAGAGCAGAAATCAACTGCTCAAAATGAAGTTCGCCTGCCACAAAAGGCCGAGCTGGTCTTCTTCGTAAGGAGAAGCCAGCCAGGTATGCCAGGAGAGAACTGGGGATGAGGGAGGGGGTAGAAAGGAGACTGGACGGCGACAGGGCAGTAGAAGAGGCAGTGTGCAAGGTTCGCATAAAGCTCAGGGCAGGTGGGGCACGACGGATCAGAGCGGAAACGGTATAGGTAGAGTCTTGCTGGTGTAATGAGAGTGTTTGTTTGAATTTTGCGAAGGGTATGAGCCTGGGAAACAGAGAGACGGGGGTGTGGGGCAGGGAGAATGGAGAGCTCCTGCCTGAATTCTAGGTAGGATTGCGATATGGCTTTCCCGATCAGAAGATCTCGTCACACAACGATGGGCTGGACCAGAGGATCGCTGGAGCTCGGTTAATAATTTCGCGGGCGAGCTGGTTACACAGCTCATTTCCAGCAATTCCTGAATGCCCAGGTATCCATCTCAATGTGACTGTATGAGGCTTCTGATCAAAAAGCGCCATATCTAGGTCAGCGTGTATATTTGGGGGTATGGTTCTCTTTTAAAAGGCACGGAGGGCGGCCTGGGAATCAGTGTACACAACGTATTGTTGGGTCGGGGGAAGATGAGTGAATTTCTGGACAGCATGCACTGTGACTTTTGTGCGACCAGGGTTTCTGGGTTGCAGCATCACTGAGCCAAGCTTCTCTCAGGACCATGATGTCAGCAGATACAATATCGGTGGATCATACATTTCCCGTTTTCCCCTGATCCTCTCTATTCTACCAATGGTCCATACCTAGACCCGCCAGACAGTACTACCTGGGAGATTCTCTCGATTGTGCATGCCGCCGAAATTGTATCTGCTGACGTCATGGTCCTGAGAGAAGCTTGGCTCAGTGATGCTGCAACTCAGAAATCCTGGTCGCACAAAGGTGACAGTGCAGATTTCACTCTGATTGGGCACAGTGTTCTAATTGTGTAGCCTTCACATTCCTACTAGAGTCTGATCAAGTCCAGACCTGCATGCCCTTTACCAACCACATCCCGTGTTGCAGGGAAGCCGCCCAGAGATTGGCCGAGCAGGAGCACAACTGGCAAGACCGGCACAGGCGGACAGCAGAGCATGCTACACGCCTTCAGCAGCAGCTCGAGCAGGCGAGCATGCAGAGCGCCAAGCGTACGCCTCCATCCTCCATTTCAGAGGGCTTTTGTTTGTTTCTGCTTTCACAAATGGGCCGGTTGGGCTAAATTTTGGCGCACTTAAAGAAGTAGTGCTGTAGCAGGGTTCGGCTCCGACCAAAAGTTTTGACCATGTGAAGTTGTGGAGATGAACCACAGACACACTCGTTGTCGGGTCTCCACAAATATTTTTGGCAGGACCCGCTGAGGCAGATGGGAAAAGGACAATGAACCGCTGGCATTCAGTCCTGCTGCCGCGAAGAATGAACTGCATGTGCTTGGCTGGCGTGCTGAGGCTGTCGTCTTCTTTTGCGACGACACCACGATGGCATGCCACAGGACCCCCACTCTAGCGATGAGGCCATGGGCAATGGGGAATGGTGAAAAGCGGACACTGTGAGTGTGAATCGTATGCGGCGAGAACTGGCATGATCGGGAGGGGTTGCAGTGGCACAGTTTGCGGCGACGTCTCAGTCAAGGTGGGCGGGTCAACGGAGATCGTGTCCTCCCGACCATTGATGCGCAGTAGAAAGTGCTTAGGAGCACCTGGAACGGACCATGTTGGTGGCCGTAAGGGTGGACGTACAGCGTCGTGGCGAACAAAGATGTGTGTGCACCACTGAAGGTTGGGACGTGTATACGACGGGAATACTGATGCTGACGTGGCAGAATGACAGTGCTCATAATGCTACAAAGTCGGCAGGTGTAATCTGTGACGTCAGCAGGTGTGGGTGGCGAGGGCTCGAAGAACTCGCCAGGGACACGGAGAGTAGTGCCAAACATTAACTCTGCTGCAGAGATAGAAGAGTCATTGTGAAGTGCTGTGCGGAAACCAAGCAGGACGAAGGGTTGGCGCTCAATCCATAGTGCAGGGAAAGCGGGACACCATAAGTGAAGCTTTCAACTGCCGGTGAAAACGTTCAATGATACCGTTCGAAACAGGGTGGTAAGAGGTCGTCTTAAGGTGGCGGTCCCACTCCAGTGGTGAAGAGACGACCTTTTTGGTGTTATTCATACGCCTACTGCGCCTCACTCGTTTAGTTTATAAATGTGACTTTAATATACAGTCGAACCCGGTTATATCGAACCCGGATATATCGAATTTTGGTTATACAGTCGAGCCCGCTTATAACGAACCTGAGCGGCACGTGGCGTCCGTTCGTTATATCCCGAAGTTTGTAGTAACTGGACCACAAACTAAAAAAGAGAAAAAAAAAAGTTGGCGGTCAAAACACGAAATTTATTTCTTAGCAAAAAAGTCTGTGATGCTCGTCTGTTTCTGCAGTGCAGATGCGATGAGGGCGGTCTCCAGCTTATTTAAAGCACTAGCGTGCTCTTCGCCGAGTCCCTTGGCATAGACAAGTTGTCTGAGGCCCTCTATATAGCCCATTGCTACAGATGTGCTTACGGGTGCTGGCTCAGACGTTTCATCTTCATCTGATTCTTCGGCGTCGCTCTCGGCCCGCACTTCAGAAACGATGCCTTCGCCCGTGCACGTTTCCGCAATATCCGCGTCTTCATCCGCAGAAATAAAATCCTGCCAACCAATGCCAGGGCCTCCCATGTCGGAGTCGACGACGCGCTGCCACAAATCGCCGCCGGAATCATCGTCGGAGGCATCAGGCCCGACGTCCGGTACTGCGTCGACGAAGCCGGCCTTGCGGAAACAGTTTCGCACGCAAGCGGTCGTCACCTCCGCCCAGGCCGCCTTCACCATCTCAAGGGCTGAATACAATGAAACTCGGAGCGGCAAGTTAGCGGCCGGACGGTCAACGGCGATGAGCAAGCGCTGCACAATGCGGCGCCTATACGATGCCTTAAAGGAGCGTATTATGCCCAAATCAAGAGGCTGAACTTTAGAAGTGGTATTGGGCGGCAGGAAAAGTACAGTCACTGCCGTCAGAGACGTTTGCACGTGGTGCGCTGAGCAATTGTCGAGCAACAGCAGCACGCGCCTGCTTTGCCTCTGCATGTCGCGGTCAAACTCGCCCAGCCACTCTGCGAATAAATCCCGTGTCATCCAGGACTTATTATTGTGCCTGTAGCGCACGGGTACATGGTTCCGAAAGCAACGTGGCTTCTTGAATTTTCCGATTACAAAAGGCATGCGCCGGTCGCTTCCATTCATATTAGTGCACAGAAGAACTGTAATGCGCACTTTACTGTGTTTACCGCCAGCGCATGACTCTCCTTTCATGGAGTGCGTCTTGTCTGGAAGCATCTGATAAAATAATGCAGTTTCATCTGCGTTATACACATCCTGCTCCGCGTAGCTTGCAATAATGGCTCGGTTTGTTGCAAGCCAATTGGCAACGTCCTGGTCACTTAACGAACGCGCCTCACCGACAATCGATTTAAAAACAATCCCATGCCGCACTTTGAACCGATGTAGCCAGCCATTGCCTGGGCAGAAGTCGGGAAAATCTAGTAGGAATGTGAAGTCTTTGGCTTTGCCCAGCATCATTGGTCCACTTATCGGAATGTTGCGAGCCCGTGCGTCGACGAACCACTTCAGCAGCGCATCCTCTACGTCCGCATAGGTGGCCTTCCGCAGGCGCTTTCTGTCCGCTATGTTGGCGTCGGAGCTGGCGATCTTTTCCTTATTCTTCAGAATTGTCGAGATGGTTGATTTCGACACATTGTACTTCTTCACCAGCTCGCAATTTTTAGCACCTTGAGACAGTTCCGTCACAATTGCTCGCTTCGTTGCCATGTCCAGCGCTTTTCGTTTCGTGACCGCTGGAGGCAGGCAATTCCAGTCCGCCATCCGTAATTATACGACTCAGGCCCGACAGACGAAGCGCTCACACCACACACACGAAAATGACAACAAAGCGCCGCAACTGACGGAGCACGTGCGCACGTGCGACAATCACGTGAGGCAAGCGAGGAAGTGCCTAAGGAATGGAACGGAACGGAACGGACACACAGCGGGGCATGGTATGCAGCGGGGAGACCAATGAGAGGCATCCCTGAGTGTCAGTGCTGCCACCTGTTGGCTCCTACCGTAGTTGCTTTCAACCGCCCATGGCCTCCGAGATTACCTCCGCAAATCTCGGAGGCCACGAACCGTCACCGCCGTACTGAATGCAGCGGCGCGCGACCTCCTGTGCTCTGAAAGGTATCCGATCATGTTAGCAGAAGTGACATAGAAGCATGTGAGAATTTCGAAGCATACAAAAAACGTGCTTCCGTTTGACCACATGAAGCAAAACCACTGTACTGCATTGGCATGAAAAAATTCACAAATTATAGCACATGCCAAATCTGACAGAACGCGATCTGATCGATGCGTCTAATCGTTTGGCATTTACAGGAAAACATTTGGTAAGCATTGGCGCTCTTGCATGGAGTAAAAATTGGGCTCTAATTATTATGTTACAAATGTGTGAATGTACAAGTAAGTGCCACATCACGAAATTATTTACTACCAACACATGAAGCCGAAAGGTGGGCTTAACACTAAAGTATACTTGTTGCATACGTGTGTGTGCCCTGTGAAATGAGTACAATAAAGTAGGCTCCAAGCTAATAATGAACAGTAGTCCACCCAATATATTGGTTCAGAGAGCGCATGCATCATCACGGGAAGCTGCAGCAGGACAGGTCAGCGTCTTCCATGCATGCTACTTTTCACATCAGATTTCAGTGTCGAGTGAAATTCTGCAGGAGAAAAATGTTTCTAGGAGACTGATTGTTAAAATTTTATTCTAATTGCCTGAAAATACTGTGTTCCTTTAATTGCACATGCACACACGCACGCGTACAACTGCCAAGTACAACTTGAAAACCTGTACATGCACAAGCATGCCTCTTCAACCTTCCAGTTCCTATATAGCGCAAGCAGTGCAGGCTCCAAAGAAAAGGAGAAAAAATGATATAGTGGGCAGCCAAAGATAATCACCAGCGTTTCAGTCATGGTTTTTTTTTTCCAAATGTTGTGTTCCGGTGATGATAGTAAAGGTAACGTGCCGCAGCAAATAAATAAAATGAGGACTCTGTGGAGCATCCAATTGGGAGTGGGGAAGTGGCCGCCATAAGCGCCTACAAAACTGTCCCCGTTAGGTCCTTTCTTCTGGCAACATTCCTTTACAACCCCCTCTCCCCTTCCCCCATTTCCCACATAGTTTAGTGTGAATGCGCCTCCTCAGTGCCGAAGAGAACATGAATACATGCCGGTCTCCTGCGTGATTCATAGCCTCTTGGTGGATTTCACATCTATTTCGAAATATCGATTCATCTCAAAAGGAAAAAATTGGCAATCATTCACTTATTTGCACATTGTAACTTACCAGCTCTAGTTTCCAATATTGGACAAGCACGAACAAAAAATAAACAAGGGCGACTGTTGACTAAAGTTCAGCTAATTATAGCTACATTATCATATTTGTAATCACGTTCGATAAAGCAAATTTCTGTTTACCGCAAGAGTTGGCAGCTTCCACTCCTGTCAAGGAGTGTTCTGATCCCTACTATATCTATGGCATCAACAATAGGGAGGTTTAGAATATGGTACCCCTACCGCTTAGGGGGACAGGGTAATAGCGCGGGTGACAGTAGGAGCACAATTCTCTATTATAGTGCGCACACTCCGCTATTACTCTATCCCACTTACGGATAGGGTCGCCGCATTCTAAAGCTCGCTAATGATCACTCGATTGCACAGCCCAAAAGACGAGGATCAAAAGAACACAAGACAGGTGCCGAATTCAACTAAGGTTAATTGACGAAGTCTGCAGAAATAATGCCATTCGCTTTTCCTTTTCACTCATACTAAGATTGCACTGTGCAATCATGTTGACACCCTGTTTTGTGCTCAGTCAAGCTAGCCTACTGCAGTCCAGTCCAACCTCCTCACGCTCGGCGGGTAGGAGCAATCGGGTTCTTGGCTCTACAGTGGCAACAATACTTCCTCTCACAAGATATCTGCAGCACTGGGAAAAGCAGAGGAGCCCTTTAATTGTGCTCCTAAGTGCCTCTCCCCCGTGCACACTATAATAGAGAATTGTGCTCCTATGGTCGCCTCTGCCAATTTGGGGGGGCGAGAGGCACGTAGGAGCACAATTGCCTATTGTACGCGCCGGCTGGGGTGCCTCTGCCTTTCGCTGTGCTGCAAACATCTTGTGAGATGAAGTATACGCAAGAGAGGGAAGGCTCTTGTCCCATTGTAGGGGCGCGTATTGTTCGAAGTAGTGGTACGGTGGGGGGGGGGGGGGGGGGGGGGGAAGGGTGAAGAGGGGAGTTCAATGGGGCAGCCCATGCTGCGCAGGACAGGGACAAAAGCCCTCCCCTTCTCTGCCTGGACACTGCTGTGGAGCCACAAAAACCTTTGAAAGTGCAACACAAGAAAAGCATTCAGGCAGCAAGTCCAGAGAGCTGGGTGGCTGGGTACTCAATTCCTCAGTCATGGATTACTGGCGTAGCCTGGTGGCAGAACTACTTCCAAGATGGCGACCGTGGACCCGCCACCTTAAAGGGACACTAAAGAGAGAAAGGAAGTGGGTTTGCATCGATAGAATGCCAGTTCCTGATTACAAAAAGACCACTCTTACTGAAAACAGAGCTGTTATAAGGTAGTAAAGAAGAATAACAGAAATACAGGTATCGCCACCACAGCCAAACGGCCGAGGCTCGCAACTACAAATCACGTGACGCGCTAGGGATCCCGGAGGCTGACAAATGCGAATTACGTTGCATGTTTGAATGCGGTAGTACGTTTTTTCTCAAACATGATAACACGCTTTTATCATACGTAAACGACGGCGAAAAGACAACGTAAACGTTGCAAGGCAAATACAAAAATATATTTGGAGGCGCCACAGGCGCCCACTTCAGTTTTGGTTATGTTTCGGCTCGGGCATTTCGTGCGCACTCGGATAGTTTGTTTGAACCTGCAGCGCCTGAATTACGAGCTTGGAGCAGCAGATGCGCCTTTTTGTTCCCATTTGAGCATTCGGAGGCACGAGCGAGCGAAATCCGCTACCGCCGACACATTCCTTCGTTCACACTTCTGCGCCAACATATCGTCGCCATTGCCGCTTCGACTGCGACCTGACCGCTTGACTGCAGCTACGTACGCCACGAAAAGCATACATATGCTAAGTACCGAAGGAAAAACGCATTATCATTCAATTGTTCACTAAATCGTGGCACATCTGACCAACATATATTGCGTCAACAAGACCTTCAACGTGCTATTTGCAGGCGTCGTAAACAAAAGGGGCATACTTGCCGCTCATACCAAGGAGAGCGTCGATATAGTGTGCTCGTCGCCCGGCGAAAAAAAGGGCCTCGGGTAAAAAGTAAAAACTAAAAATAACGAAGCACCAGAAATACATTACAAAAGGTTAAGAAAAACGATTTGTAAAAAAAACAAAAAAAAACAAAAAACAAACAAACAAACAAACAATAGCCAGACGTGGTGAGACTCGAACTCGCTACTGCTGGCTCCATAACGTTCGGCGCTAACCGCTCAGCTACGGCGCGCCACGAGAACTTTGGAAATATTTTCAGTTTTTATGTCATGGCCCCATTTACAATAAAGTGTTTCTGCTGCCGGTCTAAAAATTACAACTTCTTGAACATCGGCGCATGCTGCCTGCTCTCACGTCTTGCAACTAATGTTCTGGATGCCTATGCGCACTATATTGTGCACTGGATCTATTTTAACACGTGGAATTTCACAGCGCTGGCAAATGTAGTGGCGCCGGCACTTCGGTCATGTTCTGCTACCGTGGACGTAATTTTCGCTGAACACGGAGCTGTAGCACAAACCTTGAAGGAAAAAAGTGCGACGAAGCTTCAAAACTGACAAGCGCAGCAGCGAGGACACTATTTTGCTGGTAACTAAATCTTATTTGTATGTAAACATGTCAGGAAGCGTTGCGATGACCGAGGGCTCGTTTTGTTTGTACACAGTACAATAAGGAGCGCAAAAGCTTGAGAAACATGTAAAAGTATTGTGCATTACAAGCCCTCTATGTTTTTTTTTTCTTCCTTTATGGGCCCATCGCTCGGTAAATTACTCTTCATCGTTTTATTTATTTCGGCTGAGGCCGTCATTGCGAGTACGCTGTTGCCAAGTTGGCCCTTGAGGGATGCGACGCCGCGGGCCGCGCCGGCTCGCTAGCTATCACGGAGTCTCCGCTTACGTCATAGTGTGCGTCACTCAACTCCAACTACGTAGTTGGAGGCCACAGTTTGAATTCGACCGGCGGGAACAAGAAAAAACCTCTACTTCTTATCGCAATATCTCAGCAATTATTCGATTTTTTGCTGCCGGATATGCGGCGACAGTGTCACCAAATGTAGTTTATTAGATTTTCATACCATCTTTGGCTGTCTTTAGTGTCCCTTTAATGTGGTTGACGCCAAGGAGCCGAGATAGGTTAGCAAATAATGCTGAGTCAAACTGACGACCACGATCAGTCGTAATGGTGGAAGGGACACCGTAGCTGCTTATTCAAAATGTGATGAGCGCTCTCGCAATTGACTCTGCCGTTAATATCCAGAAGGGGCTTCGCTTCAGGCCACCTTGTGAACCTGGCAATGCAGGTTAACAGGTAGCGGTGGTTCCCGCAGGGAGGAAGGGGACCGACAATGTGGAGATGGCTGAAGCGGGCTTCCGGGGACGGGAAGGATCCAAGAGGAGTCGCAGTGTGTCGGTGTGCCTTACTTGCTGGCAGCTGAGGCATGTGCGCGACCAGCGGCGAACGTCGACATTGCTGCGAGGCCAAACATAACGAGCCTTGACGAGGTGCTGAGGTGCGTGGATGCCAGGATGGGCTAAAGAATGGACGGTTTCAAAGATGGTTCGGCGGTATGATGGAGGCGCGTAGGGGTGAGGGCGACCGGTCGATATATCACAGACGAGAGGGACGGCTCAGCCAGGTAGCAAGACGTCTTCCAATACCAGAGAGGTGTCACGCATGCGAAGCTGTTGCAGCTCGGCATTGGCTCGTTGAGCAGCAGCCATAGTCATGAAGTCGATGATTGGCCACCCGTTGCCTGTTGCATTGACTTCAGCGTGAGACAGAGCATCAGCAACTTTGTTCAGCTTGCCGCTGACGTGACGAATGTCGCAGGTAAACTCGGAAATATAGGCGAGCTGCCTGATTTCCCGAGGAGGTTTGTGGTCAGTCAAGATATGAAAATTGCGTCCTTCGAGAAAATGGCGGAAATGCTTCACGGCTGAATTACTGTCGAACCCCGATATATCGAATTTTGGTTATATCGAACTCACGGAATATCTCCTTGAAAATCCCATGTAAAAGTATAGAGAAGCCGCGTCATATATCGAACTCAATTTCACCGGTCGTTCGATATATCGAACTCCGCACCACACACTGGAAAGTGTGCCTTCCCCAAAGATGATTGCATCACCCTTAGCCGTTTGCTACGTGACGTTTTCAAGCCACGCGCAGAAGGAATGAGAGGGGACAGTTCGGCGACGGCCGGCATGGGCAGCGCCATGCCCATTCCCCAAAGGCGCTCGCATCAGCAGTTATCGTTTCCCGTGCGCCAACACATGACGTTTGCAAGCCATGTTCGTGGGTGTGCCCAGACTTTTGCCGAGCTATATATTTCCTTCAGCACGCGCTACGCATGCGCTAAGCCAGCTCAGCCCGTTTTCAGACAGACGTCGGACGCTTTCTCCAGCGTTTGTTGCAAACCCTCTGCACACGGCGGCTAACGTGGCTATGGCGCCTGCGGACGTTAAGAAGTGGCAGCTCTCTCTGTATATTCTTTTTTTTTTGTTTTCTGCGAGAGTCATCCTTTCTTATTGTTGTGCTGTACACGCGACGTAGCGTAAGAAATGACGGCTGCGGACGTTAAGAAGCGGCAGGTTTTTTTTTCTTTTCTTTTTTGGCGGGAGTCGTTTATCCTTGCATGTATGAATCAACGAAAGCCATCACGGGCAGTCTGCCAAGTTCGCTCCCCGCCGCAGCAGGAGCTATCAAAAGATAAACACGCCGCGACATTATCGCTGCGCAGCATCTTGGCACGCTGCCAAGAAATCAGCTGTGGATGAGACGACCGAGACGGAGTGCAACATGCAAGCGATAACGCTGGCGATTTCTGCCGCGGTGACACAGAAACTTTGTTTTGAGCTGCCGCGATGGCTCGTACGGCGCAGTTCCAACAAGTTGGAAATTTTTTGCTCTGTGCTGCCGCTCGTCGCTGAGATCGCTTAACGCTTGCATGTGAGCGAGTTGTCCTTAACGCTTTTTTTTTTTTTCAAAAATTCTCGAGTGCAAAAGGGGAGGGTGGGTTCATTATGCGAGTGAGTTGATTACGCGACAAATACAGTATCGTTTTTTCGCATCGTAAGTGCCGTTCCAAGCCGATTTCTGTATATCGAATTATCGATGTATCGAACTATTTCGCGATCCCCTTCGAGTTCGATATATCCGGGTTCGACTGTATTGCAAGCAGCTCTCGGCCGAAGGTGCTGTAGCGGCGCTCAGGGGGTGCCGCGAAGGAGCAGGGGGCAAGCTCCTGGAAAAGAAGGCAATTGGCTGCCAAACATCAGCCATGAACTGTTGCAAGACTGCGCTGAGAGCAGTGTCCGATGTGTCAACATGACGGATGTGGGCGCGTCACATTTGGAACGGACGAGGAGCATGGCACCGGCGATGGCAGCTTTGATGCCACTGAATGCGCGGTTAGTGGTATCACTCCAAGCGACAAGAGCTATCGGCTTGCTGAGGCCTGAGAGAAGGTCGTGAAAAGGCTGCAGTATTGCAGAACAGCGAGGAATGAAGCGCCAATAATATTTGACGAGGCCAAGAAATTCGCGCAGCTGCCGGGTGGGGGTAGGCCAGGGAAACTGAGTGATGGTGGCGACACTGGCCGGTACCGGGTGGATGCCATGGGCATTCACACGATGGCCAAGGAAGTCCTACTCTGCAATGCTAAACTCGCTTTTCGGTCCATTGACCACAAGACCAAAGCGGCTGAGCCTTGCGAGGGCTTAATGCAGATGGAACTGGTGGCCCTCTACCGTAGGGCTGAAGACGAGAATGTCATCAGGATAGGCAAAGTTGCACGTCAAACCACGTAGGACTTGGTCAACGAAGCGCTGAAAAATCTGGGCCACATTGCGAAGACCGAAAGGCATCTTCAGATATTCAAATATGCCAAAAGGCATAATAATATCGGTCTTCGGGATATCCGAGGGCTCTGCAGGAATCTGGTGACATGCCTTCACGAGATCAAGCTTGCTGAAGATTGTGCAGCCATGAAGGGCTGATGTAAAATCCTGGATATGTGGAATTGGGTAGCGGTCAAAGACTGTGGCCTTTTTAAGAGCCTGGTAATCGTCACACGGGCGCCAGTCGCCATTCATTTTGGGCACCAGGTGGAGGGGCGATGCCCAAAAACTGGAGGAGGAACAGATGAAGCCAAGCTCCAGCATATGCTCGAATTCTTTTTCGGCAATAGCGAGGCGAACTGGTACGAGGCGATGAGCGCGAGCAAACACGGGAGGTCCAGTCGTCACAATATGATGAGTCACACTGTGCACCACCGGTGCTTGAAGGAACGGAGGTCGGAAAACGTCCAGGAACTCTGCAAGTACGCTGAACCAAGGGTCAGGAACTATGTTGTACGCCTGGAGGACCCGGAGTGGTGGAACATGGCAAGAGATACCTTGGATGACTAGGCTCGATTTAGAATCCAGTATGCGGTTTTGCCACATGTCAACTAGGGGCCTGTAGCGCCATAAGAAGTCAGCACCGATGATTGGCAAGCGCACATCCGTGATGACAAATACCCAGTGAAAGGTACGGCGGAGTTCGATGTCGAGAGTCACAGACTTCTGGCCGTATGTCCGTATGGTCGATCTGTTGACTGGGGTCAGAGGTGGAAAGTCTGAAGGACGGCGTCGCTCAGCCAACTTAGGTGGAAGAACACAGATCTCGGCACCGGTGTCGATTAGGCAGCGGACTTTCTTTATACGGTCAGTGACATGGAAGAGGCGACTGGATCGTGGGCCGAGAACACCGGTCGCCTTCAGTGTTCGGCCAGATCGTTTCCCGCGAAGGAGCAGGAATGGCGGCATTGGCGTGCGTGAAAGCCGTAGTGGCTGTGGTACCAGCAAAAGGTCCTGGAGGGCGGAGGAAGGTTGCCAAGAGTACTGAGGCTGATATGTCGAGGTGGAGATGAGGAACACGGCCGACGAGCGTGAAGGGCTGTAAGCCGCACTACTTGCTGAGTGAACTCCTCATTAGCATTGGTTAGGCATGCGTAGCAATCGTCAGCAGCTGCGCTGGGCAGCTGAGGGGCAAGAGGACGATGATTTGTTTCCACGGAGGGAAAACCGGCGTTCATGACCTTATCTGCCAGCTCAGCGAGGGATTCCAGTGTCTGAGAGGAGGACACGCTCAGGGTCATGCACACTTGCGGTGGTGCCTCTATGGTGAGGAACCTAAGTTCAGAGCCCGATGACCAGAAGTCAGGGAGCTTCAGAATGAAGATCGCAGACTCATGTGGAAGCACTGTGTGAGACGACGGAGATGGTATTTGAATGGAGGGATCCGTGGCCATGGCTTACGCGAGGAATGGTAGGCAGGGTCTCGAGCTCCGGGCGCTGATAGTCCTAGTGAAGCAGCTGATGCAAGTGCAGGACAGGAGCAGGAACTCTTCCTGCAGGAGCGCGCTGTCATGTGAAGCAGCAAAAAGTCTCCAGCCAAGGCGGTCATGCGATGCAACAGCTCGGTAGGCTTGCAATCTCTGAGCTCTTCTGAGGTAAGGAGCTGCTGCAGATGACACGACTCTATTTCAGAAGTTTGCTGGATGAGCGTCACCCGAAGATGATCATAAGGGCGATCGGCAGGCAGAGAGCGCAGGACATTGCCAACAATCGCAGCAGTAGCAGGCGTGAGTGCGCCAATGACATGGTCGAACATGGTCACCTGCAAAGTGATGCAGTACCAATGGAACAAGGCCTCTATGGTGAGGAACCTAAGTTCAGAGCCCGATGATCAGAAGTCAGGGAGCTTCAGAATGAAGATCGCAGACTCATGTGGGAGCACTGTGTGAGACGACGGAGATGGTATTTGAATGGAGGAATTTGTGGCCATGGCTTACGCGAGGAATGGTAGGCAGGGTCTCGAGCTCCGGGCGCTGATAGGCCTAGTGAAGCAGCTGATGCAAGTGCAGGACAGGAGCAGAGAGCGAAGACGTGAAGTCCGGAGTCATCAAATTTGTCGAGATGAACCACAGACACACTCATATTTTTGGCAGGACTCGCTGAGGCAGGCGGGAACAGGACAGCAAACCGCCGGCATTCAGTCTTGCTGCCACGAAGAATGAACTACGCGTGCTTGGCAGGCGTGCTGAGACTGTCGTCTTCTTTTGCGCCGAGACTACGATGGCATGCCACAATGTGTTTGGGTTCTTCGGGGCGCATCTACCAAAAGTTTTGCGCCATGAATTTGATTACACAAAGGGAGCAGCAAATTGTGGTAAATTTTGAGTGAAATGGACTTCATTAAAAAATGCATGGAAGGTTGCTGCATTCAAAGTGGCAGTTTAGCAAGCCATTTTGGCAATGCCTTGTAGACTTGTATGCACATCTGGCTGTGCATACTAGTACTTCACAACACGATTCTGTTGGGCAGCTGCCTCATGAGCCAAGATGGAATGGGGTGTGTTGCATGCACTGTCATCTGCTTTATAAACTCGCAATTTGTCAGAAACTGCTTTTCATCTTCTGTGACCTGAGGCACTTGTGTTGTAGCACTTAGCATTCCTTGAGATTGACAGTGTTTACAACTACACCCCTAAGCAAACAGTGAGGGAGAACGAGAATGCAGAATTTACATCATGCAGTAAAACGTTTTAAATACAAAAGGCAAGCTATAAAGGTGGCAAAATTAAATCCAGGAATTTTCCGGTGGCAGAAGGAGGGAAGCATCATCCAGAAGTCGCATTCCAGTATGTCAAATTGCTTTATTTCACTGAGCACAGTGACTGTGTTTTGCGAAAGCTTTTTCTTTTTTTGTTTAAGCTGCTGGGTTTTTGTTTACAAGCATTGAAAAATTTTTTATTGGCAACCAAAAGCTCGATGCTTCCAAAACCAAAGGTTCCCACGCCCCAACGCTGAATCACAAATCAGAAGCAAGTGCTTGTTTTTGCATGTCTCGCCTATCATTTTTCTTCAAAATGGTGGAAATGAGAGGCATACTTTGCCTCTCACCTGCTGAAGAGGAGAGGAGGCATTCTACTCATGGCGCCTAATCTTGCATGACATATTTTTTGTGACCAAATTCACTACTTAGTAGTTCATATTGTGTCACGCCGCTACTTGGAGGGCATGTGAGTTTGTTTTAATGTAGATTTGCATTGCTTTGAAGTTGCTGCAAAGTACTGATACTATTGCTGCCCCAAAAAGCATATTCTCCAACTCCCAAGCATTGCTCCCAACCCTGTTTTGGCTTTTCCTTTCCACACCCCTGCTCCAACTGGGGCATTGGCCTGTGCCACAAGTAGTGCAAATATTATGCCACTAAATATAGGACTGGGTGTTACCGTCTCCCAGCCTCACCATTAGAAGTTACTTCACTGGAACTACTGAAATTGTTTTTTGCTTTTTTACACAAAGTGCTTTGGTTGGGCCTTAAAAGCCATCACCTTACCCCTGCTTGAGGGGGAGCTTAAGACAGGCAAAAGCCTTCCCAGGCATAGAGTTTCTTACTCTTACCTAGAGGGAAAGCTGTGCCGCCATCTATGGGAGTTTACATGAAGTTTCCTGAGGACCGGTTCAGCCACCATGGGCGCTCAAAGCATCATGGGCCGGGCAGAGTTGACAGTTGACAGCCGTGTGGTGCGGACGCGTGTTCCATCGCTCCTCCGATTGCACGTGGCTACCGGAAACGGACGGACTGGTGACAGCGGGAGCTTCCGAAGCGTCAAATAGATGAGTTCTTTCTTTTATTAACTTTATTTTGTTTTCAGCTAGTTAGATTAGGTGCAGCCTAAAGAATAGATTTTAGCTCTTGGTCCTAGCGGCCTGGTTTTTCGTGCCGGCAGCTACGTTTTCTTGGCGTTCATTCTTTAACTATCTTGTTTAGATAAATACTTTTTTCTAGGCTATAGGCATTCGCAGAATTGGTTTTAACGTGTGTTTGCTAGTCGTTTCTTGTGTCTTCTTTTGGCAATTTGTATATTCTGAGAATTCGTAATAGATATAGTTCAGTCGACGAGCGCTTAAGATGTGCAATCAAAAGAAGGTAAAGTGTACTAAGTGTGAGGCGCAGGTTAATCTCAAAGAAACGCGTTTTGACTCTGTAGGTGAAGCGGAAGGCAGCGACTTTTTGTGTCGGTGTTGCGTACTGAGTGCGCGTCTAGATAGATTTGATCAAGAAAGGGGCAGTTTAGTGTCTCGTGTGGATGATTTAGAAAATGAAGTATGTTTGTTAAGGGCGGAAAATCAGAAATTGCTTGGACAACTTCCTCAAATTGAAAAAAAAGGGGCCGACTGAAACCAACGAGGACGAACATTCCAATGCGGGCCACGTGGCTGGGGCCAGCACTGGCATGGAAGGCATAAGCAAAGTAGGTCAGGCGGATCCGAACCGTCAGAGTTATTTAGAAGCAGCTAAGAAGCCGGAAAAAAAGGAAGAAGTAGGGAAGAATGAAAATCCGAGAGATAAGGACACAGATAACCGAAAGCAGGAGCCAACAGTTGGGAGAGGGAGAGAGAAGGCCCAGGTGCTTATCGCCGGAGATTCTAACATGAACAGGTGCAAGCGAGATATCTTGGAACGTGTAAAGGGTGATAAGAGAGTGTTGGTTGAAGCCTTCCCAAGGAGAACAATGAGGGCAGTGCTGAAAGAGAGTAAAAATAGGCTGTTGAAGAATTCCGCAGAGCGCAGTATGGTAATAGTAGCCGCGGGGCTAAACGATGTCCTAAATGGTGACGCTGCAGGAGTGGTGGAAAGTTTAGCTAAGGGAGTTGACGAGATCAGGGAGATAGCACAGCAGACGCAGATAGTTGTATGCGCAGTACCAGAGGTGCTAGGATTGAATGGAAAGCTGGAAAAGGACGTGGTGACAGTTAATCAGGACATAAGAAAGTTAAGCCTGGAGAAGTGTTTCGAAGTGGTTGAGGTAAACAGGGAGGTACATAAAGCAGGCTTTGGTAGGGCTTTTCAGCGAGATGGCATTCATTTTAACAGAAGGGTGGGAGCAGAGATCGGCTGGCGCCTGGCAGGCAGGGCTGTAGCTTTTTTAGGGGGTCCGCGAGGACTCCGTGCACAGAGGTAGTTAGAAGTGAAGCAGAAGAAAGTGTAATAATGGAGGCTGAGCCCCCAAAAATGGCAAAGAGTAGGTCGAGAAAGAAAAGTACAGAAAAAAAAATTTAACACTAGGGTCAGCTACATAAACATGCAAGGAGGTAGAAAAAGAGCGAAATGGCTAGAGATAGAACAGCAGTTGAAGGATGACAAAATAGGTGTGTACGCTCTTTGCGAGACTCATCTCAGGGATCTAGAAGATCCGCCTTTTAGAGAAGGCTACGTCTGGGAAGGGTGCAACAGAACGAGAACGGAAAAAAAGGGTGGAGGGGTAGGTATGTTGATACACCAGGGAACAAATTGGCAAAGAATTAAATCATCTTGTAAAGAACATATCTGGGTCTCAGGAACAATTGCCGGCATAAGGACATGGCTAGAGGTAGTTTATTTAGAAACAGGACATCAATGCAGGCAAGAAAACAAGGACCTTGTTGAATGTCTCAGTGACGATATAAACCAATTTGGAAATGGGGCCAATATTATTCTACTGGGGGACATGAACGGCCGCATCGACAATCTGGATGGATACACGGATTGTAACGGCAAGCTAATGCTAGATTTCTGTGAGCGACACGATGTAGTTATAGTAAATAGAGAAACAAAATGGGAAGGCCAAATCACGTGGGAATTCCGCAATAGGCAGACGACCATTGACTATTGTCTAACGTCGCAGGAAATTTATAGCAAGGTCACAAAAATGGAAATAGACGAAGAAGGGGAGTGTAGTCTGGGAAGTGATCATAAACGTATTAGTCTGCAGATGGGGCCCTTGATAAAAAGAGAATTGGAGCTTAGACAAAAAGTAAACGAAAAATTAACCGACGATCAAATAGCGCAGATAGCAGCAGACATAGAGGTAGCAATAGAGAAAAGCCCCATGGAAGACTGCGATTATGAACAGGTAGAACTACTCATAAGGAGGAAAATTAAGGAGGTTAAAGTAGCAAACCGCTGGAATGGAAAGAGGAAGCCACGGAGCTGGTGGAATAAGGAAATCAGGGAAGCTATTGAACAATGACGGGCTGCTTCAAGAGAACACCGAATGGCAAAGAAAGCACAGGTATCTCAGGAGGAAATCAACCAAAAATGGGAATCATATCGACAAAAGAAACTTCAGGTGCAGGCCCTCGTCCAAAGTAAAATAAAGCAGTCCACCGATTGCTGGATGGCTGACATACACGATGCCTCTAGAGGCGGAGCCAGAAAATTCTGGAACCATATAAGCTGGCTAGGGAAGAAGAATCAAAGAAAGCAGGATCGATGCAAGATAACGAGGAAAATTGTTTAAAGGGAGACAACGCAGTGAACTACATTACATCAGTTATAGCAGAGTCATTTAAGAGCGACGATAGGGTAATCTCCGCAAATCAGGAAGCAACACAAGGTAGCAGAATACAAAGCAGCTTAGAACTGACCAATCTAAACTGGAAAAAGGCAGAAAAGAATATTCCTAAAAACACATCTACCGGAATAGATGGAATTCCGATCAAGCTTATTAATGAACTCGGTCCAAAAGGTAAGGAAACATTGTTAAAAGCTCTGGAAACAGTCATAACGAATAAGCAAATTCCGGAGAGCTGGCGGCAGAGTAAAATGAATTTGATTTATAAAGGGAAAGGATGCACATAAAATCCTACAGGCCGATTACCATAACATCTGTTATGTACAGGTTAGCCATGCAGGCGGTGAAATTAAAGGTGCAAGCATGGGTAGAAAGTAACAAGGTACTCAGAGAACTTCAGAACGGCTTTAGAAATGGTAGGCGCTTAGATGATAGCCTGTTCGTGCTTACCCAATGCATCGAAATATCTAGAGTGGAAAATAGACCTTTGTATTTGGCCTTCCTGGACATAAACGGGGCGTACGACAACGTAAGCAGGGAACTCCTGTGGAACATGTTAAAAGAAGAAGGTATCGGTTATGAGATAATAGAGTTCCTACAGGAAATATACCGGAATAACAAAGTAGAAATTACGTGGGAAGGGATAAGAAGTACGGAGGATGTCAAAGTATGCAAAGGATTAAGGCAAGGCTGTCCTCTATCACCGGTGCTGTTCTTGCTTTATATGGTAAACCTGGAACGGAGGATACAAGGCAGTAACCTAGTTTTAACCTGTCATATAGATTAGGTGGAAAGGCGGTAGAGCAGCGCCTCCCCGGTTTGACGTATGCAGACGATATTGTGCTGCTAGCTGAGAGTCTGGAAGAATTGCAAACTCTAGTTAAGTATTGCGGAGACGAAGGGGACGCTCTAGGCTTCAGTTTCAGCGCAGTTAAGTCAGGTCTGATGATTTTCAACGGCTCAACTGTTCAGGGCCTTAAAATACAAGGCCATGAAATACCTAGAGTAGCAGAATATAAATATCTGGGGGTATGGGTAAACGAAGGATTGGCATACATTGGAAAGCATGAGCAATCACTTAAGGCCAAAGGGCGAAGGAATGCCGGGATAATGAAGCATAAGGCATTGTGGGGATACAATAGGTATGAGGTTTTGAGGGGTATTTGGAAAGGAATTATGGTGCCCGGACTTATTTTCGGAAATGCGGTTTTATGCCTAGAATCAGTGGTACAGTCGACATTAGAAATAAATCAGAGATCCGTTGGACGATTAGCACTAGGTGCCCACGGCAAAACTACAAATGAAGCGGTACAGGAAGATATGGGCTGGGGCATCTTTCGAAGTATGGGAAGCTCAGAGTAAAATATTATATGAGGAACACCTGAGGAAATTGGACAGTAACAGATGGGCAGCTAAAGTATTTAAATACCTGTACTTAAACAGCGTTGATTCACAATGGAGGAAAAGAACTAGGAAACTAACTAGTAAGTATGCTAGTCACAAGGACGGAGAAGTAAAGAGCATTAAGCAACAGGTTAAAAACACAGAAGGTAAAAAGTGGATAAATTCGATGGAAAAGAAACAGAGTGTGGAATTATACCGAAAGTGGAAAATGCAGATCACGAAGGAAGATTTCTTTGATAACTCAAGAGGCAGTGCCCTACTTTTTGAAGCTAGATCAGGGTGCCTTAGAACATGCAGCTACAAAAAGAAATTTAACAATGGAGATGACGCATGTGCTGTATGTGGAAACTCCAGTGAAACAATTGACCATATTGTTAAGGTTTATTTACAGAATGGCTCTGCCTTAGCCTGGTGTGCTAGCCAACAGATGGTGAGCTTCCTCTTCTTCCACTTCTATCCCGGCGAGCCTCTTTTTGCACTTTGTTCTCTTCTGTTCGCATGCCTAACATTTCCCCCTTCGCAGACGAAGCCCCTGGGCTGTCAGTCAGAGTCCCGGGCGAGAGTGGCAGCGCTTCATTCTTGCGACATGAACTACCTGTGTTTTCCGAGAGGGGCGACCTTGGGAACATTGGCGAGACACGACGTAGTTCAACTCATTGATGCGTTTGAGCACAATAAATGGGCCTGTGTAGTGCGACAACAGCTTCTGGGACAAACCACGCTTGCGGAGAGGTGTCCAGAGCCACACTAAGTCGCCGGGAAGATAGGAGACATCCTGATGCCGACGATCGTAGCGCTGCTTAGAGCGGTCCTGCGAGGCCAGAGTGCGTAATCGGGCGACCCGACGAGCCTCTTCAGCGCGGCAGAGGGTGCTCGAAACAGACGGCTCGGTGTCGAGCGAGAACGGCAAAATGGTGTCAAGAAAACGTCGAGGCGGACGGGCGTAGAGGAGGAAAAATGGACTATAGGAAGTTGTCTCATGCTTCGAGGTGTTATAGGCGTAAGTAATGAAAGGAAGCACGTCATCCCAGTTCTTGTGCCGCGAGTCAACATACATCGCAAGCATGTTCGTCAGTGTCCGGTTTGTACGTTCGACGAGGCCATTTGTCTGGGGATGGTACGACGTAGAGTGACGCAACTGGCAAGTACAATAGCGCAGAAGCTGTTCCACAACATCTGCCGTAAACTGGCGGCCTCGGTCACTGATAATTACACGAGGAGGCCCATGACGGAGGACGACAGCGTGAAGAAGAAAGAACGAGACGTCAGCGGCGGTGGCGGAAGGGATGGCGGCAGTTTCACAGTAACGCGTCAGATGGTCAACGCACACGATGACCCAGCGATTGCCTTTGGACGAGCGGGGAAACGGGCCTATGAGGTCAACACCCACTTGCTCATATGGTGTGGTCGGTGGTGTCACCGGATGTAAGTGGCCCGGCGGAGAAGTGGTGGGGAGCTTGAACCGCTGGCACTGCACACAGGAGTTCACGTAACGCTGAGTCGTTCGACGCATATTTGGCCAGTAGAAACGTTCCTTAATGCGCGTAAGAGTCCTGGCAAACCCCAAGTGCCCAGCTGTAACGTCATCGTGCATAGAGTGTAGAACAGAGGAGTAGAGGCTAGCCGGAACGACTAGCAGAAAGCGTGCACCGCCAGACGAGTAATTTTTTCGATACAGCAAACCATCGCGAATGCAGAAAGGGTTCGCAGATGCCGGATCACGAGCTTTTTCAAAAAGTGATACCAAGTCTTGATCTTTTCGTTGTTCTCTCTGGAAAGTGGCAAGATCCGGAAATTGTACGGAAACGGCGGCAAGATAGTCGTCAAAGTTGTCATCGCAGAGGGTAGTTGCGAGAGGCAGCCGCGAGAGGCAGTCAGCGTCAGCGTGTTGGCGGCCACTTTTGTAAGACACTGTAAAGTTGAACTCCTGAAGGCGTAATGCCCAGCGGGCCAGCCGACCGCAGGGGTCGCGTAGATTCACCAGCCAGCAAAGCGAATGATGGTCGGTGATGACTGTAAAGGAACGTCCATAAAGGTACGAGCGAAACCGCTGTACGCCAAAAACGACGGCAAGGCACTCTTGCTCCGTCACGGTATAGTTGCGTTCAGACTTGCTAAGGGTGCGACTTGCGTAAGCGACAACGTGTTGGTTTCCGCCATGCCGTTGTATGAGCACAGCACCCACGCCGATGCCACTTGCGTCAGTGTGGAGTTCAGTGGGAGCTGTCGGGCTGAAATGACGCAGTATGGGCCGCGAGGTAAGAAGAAACTTGAGCTGGCGAAACGCAGAATCACATTCAGGAGTCCATTTGAAAGGAATATCCTTCTGCAAGAGGCATGTGAGGGGGTAGGCTACTTCAGCAAACTTAGGGATGAAGCGTCGAAAGTAAGAGCAAAGTCCCAGGAAGCTCCTGAGTTCTTTCACAGACTTGGGCTCTTTGACGCAACTGACAGCTTCAATCTTCTGTGGGTCAGGCCTAACACCGTCTTTGTCAACCAAATGCCCAAGCACAACGATCTGTCGTTCACCAAAGCGGCACTTCTTAGAGTTCAGCACAAGACCCGCTTCCTCCATGCAATTAAGAACCACAGCTAAACGGCTGTTATGCTCGGCGAAGGTCCTCCCGAAGATCACTACGTCATCTAGGTAACACATGCAAACTTGCCACTTCAGTCCACGCAAAAGAGTGTCCATAAATCTTTCAAAGGTAGCCGGAGCGTTGCATAGGCCGAAAGGCATCACCTTAAATTCATACAACCCATCGGGAGTCACGAATGCCGTCTTCTCCTTGTCTTTCGGATGCATCGGTATCTGCCAATATCCGGACCGTAAATCAACAGATGAAAAGTAGGAAGCTGAATGGAGGCAGTCAATGGCATCATCAACACGCGGGAGCGGGTAAACATCCTTCTTGGTGACAGTATTGAGGCGGCGATAGTCGACACAAAATCGCCAGGTGCCATCTTTCTTTTTCACGAGAATCACAGGGGCGGCCCATGGGCTAGATGATTCCTGAATGATTCCTCTTTGCATCATATCACGGACCTGTTCGTCAATTATCTTACGTTCTGAAGGTGATACACGGTATGGTGTCTGTCTAATCGGGTGTGCAGATCCAGTGTCGATCATGTGATGGGTGCGGGAAGGCGGAATCGGTGGTGGCTGATCTCGAGCAAAGTCGAACACGTCCGCATGTTTCATAAGAACCTCCATCAATATTCGGCGATCGTTGGTGGGTAGCGATTGATTTATCATGGACTGAAACTGGGAATCAGCATGATCTGGACGTCTAGTTGAACGAGCAACGCCATCACTGAACGCGGCGATACGCATAGAAAGGCGTTCTTCAAAGTCGGCGAGTTTCAAACCACGCGGCAATACGGCAGGTTCATCGGTATGGTTGACAGTCCAAAGCGTGGCACGGCCCTCGTTGACTCGAACAACGCTGCGGGGTACCAACACACTCTTTTTAGCACCGGAAAGGGAAGCGGGTTCCACCAGAGCGTCGAAGGCATTGGGAACCGTGCCCGAAGACACAACTGGGACGAAGATGGCGGACATCGCCGGAACGACGGTATCCTCGAAGACAGAAAACACTTGGACAGCCCGCGGCGAGTCGTCTATGAGGGCCGATCGAAGGCTGGGGCTTATTGATATCTCGCCACTGTTGAAGTCGAGAGTTGCGCCACACTGCTGTAAAAAGTCAACTCCTAGAATAACATCGTGCGTAGAGCGAGGGAGCACCGTAAATTCAGTTCTAAACTCGTGTCCAGCCATCGCTACATTTACATAACAAATACCAAGTGGAACCAATGATTCTCCCCCTACACCTCGAAATATGACAGTTCTATCCCAACCAAACATAATTTTGCGGCCGAGACGGTTCTTAAAATCTAAGCTCATCACGGAAACTGCAGCACCCGTATCCACTAAGGCCATAACACAAACACCATCCACTAACACTTCCAAGCGGTTCTTCAGCATAACGACCGGTAGAGGAATTGGCAATAGCGATGACCTGGCGACCGCACCTCCATCGGCCGCACACGCTAGTTTCCCGGTGGCGGAGAAGAACGGCGGGGAGAAGGCGATTGTCGGGAGCGGCGGGCAGGAGGTGTCAGGCTGCGATCAGAAACTGGCGAGTCGTTGCGTGGTGGTACGTAACGGTAGGAGCCCGAAGGAGGGGGATAGGTCAGGTCACGGACTTCTGGACTCACGGTAGAACGGCGATTCCACCATTGGCGCTGGTAGCGTGGTGGCGGGTTCCGGCGGCGGCAGAATCTGGATATGTGGCCAAGCATACCACAGCGGTAACAGACGGGTGGTTCACGAGCACGGTCCAAATAATAGTCCTCGGTAACAGGATCGAAGCGATCAACAAAGTCTAGCCACTGGGGTTGTTGCGGAGGAGGTGGCGCCCTGTAGTGGGTACGAGCTGGGGGAGCAGGGCCATATGACTCGTTTGGGTGGTTACGAACGGGAGGAGGAGCGGTAGAACGCCAAGAAGAGCGCTGGATGGGAGCTGCCTGCAGGGAGCAGCTATCACTGGGGATTGCACTGCGGTTCACATTTTGATGGCGGGAGAGCTCATCACGGACAATTTGGCGAATAATGTCGGCCAAATGCGGGGGCTCATGTGAATGCTCGTGAGAATCCACGCTTGCAACAGTGGTCACGTTGGGCAGACGGCCGAATTTCGGGGTTAT
The DNA here is from genome assembly GCF_055883805.1 of Amblyomma maculatum. Classification (NCBI taxonomy): domain Eukaryota; kingdom Metazoa; phylum Arthropoda; class Arachnida; order Ixodida; family Ixodidae; genus Amblyomma; species Amblyomma maculatum. The sequence goes on from NC_139345.1 coordinate 220,205,771, forward strand.
GCGACGCAGCTTTAAAGTTTCGAACGTACGACAGTGCTTGATCACGGCCGTGGGAGAATCCAAGTTTTCTTTTGTAATTAAAAAGTTGTATACGTCCACCGCGATGCCCTTTAAGAGGTGGCCAACTCTGTCTTCGTCGGACATGCTCGGATCCACCGCTTTGCAGAGTTTTAGGACCTCTTCTATGTACATTGTGCATGTTTCACCAGGCCCTTGGGCTCGCTGGAATAAAGTCTGCTCAGCGCACTTCCGTTTTGCCGTGGTGTCCCCGAAACAATTACGAATCTCCTCTTCAAAACGCTCCCAGCTCGTTAAGGACGCTTCATGGTTCTCAAACCATGTCAGGGCTGTGGAGTCCAAGAAAAAAACAACATTTGCCAGCATTACAGTGGCATCCCAGCGATTGTACTTGCTCACCCGCTGGTAATTGGTGAGCCAGTCGTCCACGTCTTCGCCAGCCTTGCCAGAAAAGGTCCGCGGCTCACGGTAATGCTGCCATGCGGGTGCCGCTGGACCTGGCTGCCGTGCATCGCCGTCTTGAATCATTGTGGGTGTCAAAGGGGGGAGCCCAGCGAGTCGTCGGCTCGAACGAGGTAGAGAGGTATCCGTGGTGATCTTTCAGCACCTTCCACCACACTGTTAAGGTTTATTTACAGAATGGCTCTGCCTTAGCCTGGTGTGCTAGCCAACAGATGGTGAGCTTCCTCTTCTTCCACTTCTATCCCGGCGAGCCTCTTTTTGCACTTTATTCTCTTCTGTTCGCATGCCTAACAATATTATACTTGAATGTAATGGTATCCATCCGGAAGTGGATGCAGGCGCAATCACTGTTCCTGAAGGTCTGGGGTTTAGAGATAACAGTGGCCGGTTTAATAAACCGGCGGTGGAAACTAGCAAAAAACGACTGGAAGATTGGTGGCTTAAAAGCAAAGAAGTGACATAATGTTAGTATTCTAGGAACAAAAATTTAATAAATAGAATGATGATTTAGTTAACCATTCTAAATCAATAATTAAGATATAGGGAGAAAAATGAGCATGATAGCTACTGCTACCACCCCGTTTCAAAGGGGACGCTCCTATATTCCATCCTTCCCCCAGCCAGAACTACCGAGTGCAGAACTACATCTTTTGGCTAAAACTAATGCAAAGATAAATGTTCTACCGTAAACAATGTTCTAACATTCAATTTTGTGGCTATAAATTGCAAAAAGAGAGAGAAACAGCATGTCAGTGCGAAATTTATCCAATATAAGCGATGGCTCTTTTTCCTATTGGCTTAGCTTTGAGCAGCACAAATACCAATATTTTGCACTTAATAGGCACACTTTGAAAGGAAAAAACGTTTTGGTAATATTTATAGTTGTGCAATCACTTAAGGAAGTTTTTAGTGGCATTTTGGTAAACAGAAACCTTTTATTGGCGATGTCTGCTTTTGCGCCTTCGCTGCTATGGCTTTTGCGGTCTATGTATGCACTTTGAGATGATGATGATGATAAAAAAGAAACATTATAGTAACACCACTCCGTGCACCTGAGAAAAACCAACTGTCCTGCATCAAGTAGGGCACCGGCCCATGTGCCCATGGTGGCTGAAGTGCAGCGCCCTCAGCTTTCCCTCTAGTTAGTGTAAGAAACTCTATGCTCGCAAGCAAAAATCGTAACTTGTCTAAATGGTTTAAGGAACAATTCCCAGTTGATACCATTTGGATCCCAGTTGAATTCCAGTTGGATCTAACTGGAATTCAACTGGGAATTGTCTCTTAAACCATTTAGACCAGTTACTATTTTCGCCTGGGTTTCGGTGAAAACATTTCGGTGGCGCCGGTGTGCGGTAGCGACCGGAACTCTGAGATGATGCGCCACTCTTTCTAGTCCAACTTAGAAGATGAGACCCTCAAAGTAAAGCTCCAGAGTCCACCTGCTGCTTACGTTGTAGTATTTTACACTTGGCCAACAGAAAGGACAGTTGACAGAAGGCAAGTGTTGAGTTAGGATTTCTGTTTGTCTGTGCAGTAAGGGCAGAGGTGCGGCAACTTTCGGAAGTTCGTCGGGCGCGGGACGAGGAACGGGAGCAGCTGCAGAGTCTCGTGGAGGAACTGCGCAGGGATGTCACGCAAGCGGTCAGCGACAAAGAGGCCGCCCTACGAGATGTCGCAGATAGGTTCCGAGGTAGGTGATGACCACCTGCCTGCAAGTTCTCCCACTGAGTTTATTTGCACTTTGAAGCCACCTTGAAAAATTATCTGGAGGAAAACAAAGCACCATGAACCAGCTATTCCAGTCCCTTGCTGTGCAGTCTTGGCTGATGTGACTACAGATGCAGCAAGTGGTGCGGCCTATGAACAATGCACTCCTGCAGTTTTAAGGTGGCTTGTTGAGCTGTTAAGGTGAGCACTATATCTTCAGCTTGAGTTGAATCATTCCATGCAGTTTCCCTCTGCTTCCAGCGTAGAACTGCTAGTATATTCCGAGTGGGACAAATTAATGTTAAACTGACTAACTATGATTATAGACACAGGGTTCAGCCAAAGTAACCGAAAATGCAATGAGCTTTGTTTTCTGGGTTATGGGAAATGGCCACTTGCAGTTAAATTAACGTGAAAGTACTTGCAGTAGAACATAGGTGATACTAACCTGGTTAGATACAAAATTTGGGATGACAGGAATTTGCAAAATTCCCCAGCTAGTGTGCATTGTGTACAGTGCACACAATTGGTATGGATAAGCTGTATCACTGTCAATAGACCCATGCTGACTTTCAGGGAAGAAACTGTTTCCCTTTAGAATGAACTTATGTGCTTGAAAACAATGTGTTCCACGTGGAAGCACATTGCAAAGAAATTGGCCTGTAAATCTTCGTGCCAAGTTGGCGCCGGATTTGTGGATCATCTAAGTCTGGTAGGTTTAGGCAAGTAGTTTGAAATTGAGAGACTGAGTTAACTCAGGCATGCCGAGAAAAAAGGGTCGCTGAAAGTAGTCTGTCAACAAATGTGTCATTGAGCATTACTGTAAAAACTTGCATGTTAGATTTCCACCTCATATTAAATGCGGATCCGACAGGCCTTGTTCTTAATCAGTGCTATCAGCATCAAGCTTCCAGCAAGAGGAGGCTCTATTAAGTGATGGTGTGGACTGACTGTTTTGATGGTTTCGGTTTCACCATGCTGACCCCGCGACCAGGGTGCCCACGCGACCAGAAGCACACCTCGCACAGGGCCATTCTGCTGTGTCCTACAGCCGAATCGCTAATGCTTGACCCAGGGAGCATGTCGGCTGCACTTTCGAGAAATGCGGGAGATTGAACGCGTTTAGAGGTACCAGAAAAGATTTTATACAGAACGGGATTCTGGGCAGATGATATACGAACCGGACAACGATGATTGCAAAAACTCCGAATCTGAGAGTACTTCTGAGGCACATGCGCCAGTGTGCAGTGCTGGAGGTGAACAGGCGCTGCCGTCCTGCGCCCAAGCTGGAAGCGACCTACTGGTATCACAACAGCCGGAGGACCAATTGGCGGGGTGAATGTGAGGTGCTCCTTTCAGCATGCTGCAGGAAATTCTCCGATCGTGCGTGTCTGTGCAAGAAGGGAAGCGATACAGTAGCGCCACATGAAGGTTCGTAGCACCATAGACACTTAGCGCGGAATTGCACACTTAGTGCGGGATGACATTGGACGAGAAAGCGCGGAACGCGTATGATTGGTGGGGGCAACAGTGAAATGTATTGCAAATAAATATTTCTGCTAATATTTCTTTAAAAATTATGCCTCATAGTATTATATTTCAATCCGTATTATCATCATCAGCAACAGCAGCAGCCGAACTATACCCACTGTAGGGTGAAGGCCTCTCCCATATTCCTCCAATTAACCCGATCCTGTGGTAGCTAGCTGCGCCCACTTGACCTCTACATTTGATCCGCCCACCTATCTGCCACCCCCTGGTACGCTTTCCTTCCATCGGTATCCAATTTGTTACCCTAAGTGACCATTGGTTATCCTCTCTTCACACAACATGCCCTGCCCATAAGATTGTAACCATAAATTGTTTGCATTTGCTTGGCCATGAGTATATAGCAAAAGAGTAGTTCATCCTGGGCAGTTTATTTTCCTGCCTCATCATCTGAAGTTAAAGGGCACCACTTCATGATGAGATATTCCGGGGAAGACGTCTTCTGGACTGCGGGAGACTAAATTTTCCCAACATACCATACCAATGTGGCCAAGTCCTGTTCTGGTCGAGGGAGTGCATTGTTGGCTCTAGCCACCGAGATCAGGCCTGATTATGCAGTTAAGGAGAGACAGGGCTCTTGATGGGCCAAAATCATGAAAAAAAAAGTGGGTTTTTGAACATAGCGATATTACATTGTAGCGCAAAACAGACAAGACACACGAGAAGACCGAACAACACGTGTGTCTTGTCTGTTTTGCGCTACAATATCGCTATGTTCACGCACCAACAAGCCCAAAAAGCTACGCTTTTGGGGTTTTTGAAAATGACATTTTGGAAATAGCCCATTCCCTACATATCAACTATAATTTGTTCACTTCCTGGGTCACTAATTCACCTTCCTAAGGTGCAAAAGAGCTGAATAGATCTTATCTCTGTTCATTTCTTCTCATTTTTTCAAAACACAAATTTTTGATGGTTTTTTAGTTTACAAGGTGGATATCTTCGCATCTAAAGCTGATAAAGGAATAATTTTTATTTCAGCATGCTCCTGAGTGACTAAACTGTACAATATAGGGAACAGATTTCTCATTTTATTCTTGTTAAATTTTTTGCGCACTCTAATTTAAATGGCTCATAAATTACTTTTCTCAACATCAAAAGCCGACAAGCTGTTAAAGGACTAATATGTATATCCTTATTCAAGAAAATAGTTCCTACTTGTCCTTATAGCCACATGTCAATAATATTGTCCTTATAGCCACATGTCAATAATAGTTTTCCAATTAGGGGATATTTCTCTATTGTTTCTGCAAACAGAGCAGTGAAAATGTTGAATATTTTGAAAACTAATGTACGATTGCATATTTCTATATACTGATTACGAATACTGATTACATATTTGAAATCAGCATAAAAATAAACTGATCAAGACAGTCATTTTCATTGCATTTAGTTTAAAGTAAAGAAAAATGCTTCAAGTTCCCTGTTCCCTCGTAAACAAGGCCCAGTCGATTATAGAATTTTATCAGTGCAGAAAATTTTTTTTTTTCTTTTGGAGAATGTGCAGCATTGGTCCTCTAGCTCGTGCGGCAAATGCTACACCTCTTTTCTATCATGCTGACTACATTTGATTCTCATTTTATTCACTCAGTCTCTGTGGATCCACTGAGGCCAGTAAACCATTTTGGGTTGAACAGTGCAAGGAGGGACAAACAGTGAATAAAAAAAAAACACGCAGATGGTCACTGACTTGGAAAGTAACATTTTTGTTCATAAAAAGCACGCATTTATACCCAAGTCTTATGACTTAACAGTGCTTGCTTCCGAAGGTTTGAAGGGCGTTTGATATGGGTCTTGTTCTCATTGTTTTTTAAGCTTTTGTCATGTGGACTTGCACCGGGTTGCTGAGTCACATGACTTTTTGATATTTCTTCTTTGCCCGTCCTTATGCACGCAAAAAAAGAGCAGCTACCCAAGTAGCCTTACTGGGGGACAGGGCATGACACTGAGAGTGCTGCTGCTGCTGCAGAGGCAGAGGCCCTTCGTGCGGAGCTGGCAGCCGAGTGTGGCCGCCTCCGAGCCGAGCACCAGGAGCAGGAGCGCTCTCAGCGGGCTGAGGCTGAGGCCAAGCTGCAGCGAGAGGGCAGCTTCTGGAAAGCCAAGGTATGGCACGCCCCCTTCAACGTGGTTGAACTGCCACCGGAATTCAGTCATGATAGTCAGTACCTGCATGTGTCAACATAGTGCCTTTTGTGTATTTGCAATCCTAAAGTGCTGCTCTTGTGCCTGTTTGTGCTGTCATGTCTTCATCTCACACTGCAATAATGGTAGAATATTTTTTGCCGAAGTGCACACGCATGCATGCCTCTGTTGTGGAAGGTTGACTCTTTACAGAGGGCCATGGCTGGTGAGCCCTGGCTCATGTATTCCAGTTACACCAGATTGGGGCACCCCTGAAGCACCCTACAATTGGTGGTTACCAGGAGCTTTCTATTCTACCGTGCATTCAACAACGCAAGTGGGCTGGGTAGGCGGCATGTGGTTCAAATTTTCATTAGGTGTATTGATTTGGTTACCAATGGACAAAACTTTTAGTTGCACGAGGAGCTCCCTGAATGATGATGGGAGGCACCAACATCAGTGTTACCTGCAACTCGGCCAAAACCATGTTTAGACTGTGCAGATAGGTTGGCTCTCTTTAGTTGGTGGGCATGGCTGGGAAATGACGGCAGTTTTGCTCACTGCAACAAAAATATTTTGCTAGTAATTAGGTAGTCAAATTGATGGCTTGAGTCACTAAACTATATTCTTTGACAGCGATTGAATTATGTTAATTTCTTGACCACTGCTTATCCAATGACACTGGCCGCTTATTCATCCAGACCACTCTGATCATAGCCGAGCCATTTGGCACATTATGCTGTAATGCTTCAGTGGAGAAGGAAGAGTTATTTCATTTGAAACTATGCCCAACGGTCGGGGGATGTTAGCATTATCTCTACCCTCTTTTCTTTAGCTCTGTGGAATGGAATAACAGCAGAATTCATCTCACGCGTTGCTTCTTCCAGGGAGATTTGTTAATGCGAGAGTCCCATAGTTGACGTTGTGAAGATTGGCAGAATGCGTGGCATGTGGATCATTGGCTAGTGCGTCCAAGTCATAGAATGACATACACAAAATACTGATTGAGATTTTATGAAAAACATTATGCCACACAGGATGAGCAGGTACTAATCGAACAAGAGAGCATGCACTTGTGATGCACCATAGCAAATGCAACAAATGTGCAAGCCCAGGAAATCTTCTTTTGAAGTAAAAAGAATACAGGCAGGCTCATTCACAAGGTAACAGGATCTGGTGGGACAGCGCCCACCAGATTGAAGAAGGAAGTGACTTGTGCGGGGGGAGGAAGAAGAGAAAATAGACTCAAGTTACCGTATTTACTCGCATAATGCTTGCACTTTTTTTCGCGTAAAATTGATATTAAGTTGGGAGGTGCGATAATTATGCGGGGAAAATTTTCGAGCGAATGTTTTGGAATGCTAAAAGCAAATTTAAATCGGTGTGAATCGGGATTCTTAGGCCAGCTATTGTAAATATAACCAAAACATTACTTTCAAGCAGAACTTACCCTTGTTATAAAAGTACAGGGTCGTCAAAAGCACAAATTGCTTAAGCAGTTGATTTACCGCACACAGCCTCATCACACCCCGCGTTTCGTGGTATAATGCTCACAGCAGACGATACAGTTCTACTCTTGATCAGAGACTTGACCCGAGTCCATGTCAATCGCCATCTCCAGAGCATACTACGCACAACTCGTTGATGCCAAAGTCCCTGCTGGCAGCGCGGTTGCTATGCTGTAGCATGTACTCGAAAGCTTTCAGCTTAATTAAAAGCAGCTGTATAACTTTCGTACGGCCCCATCGCGGTGCGGCACCAAGAACAGGATAGACGGTGGAACAAACCAAGGAACATGGATGGAATGAAGGAACAATGACAATGAGACGCGGAGAAACCTCGCAAAATGGCGACGACTACGAGCATCATGGAGGTAAAAAAAAAAAGAAAGAAAAAGATGACCATGCAATCGCCGCCTGGTAGTGCGTGCACACAACGAGGCCAGCTAGGTTCAGTAGCGCTCCAAAGATGGCGCTTGTTACTACGAGCAGACGACTCTCGCGGTGGTAATATTGGTGGTGCGATGATTGTGCGAGGAAAAAAAATTACAATTTTTGCGAACATTATGCTAGGAAATACATCCCTCCTTGTTATGGTTGCAGCATGGTTCCTCCTCTGTGGGTCACACCACAGGGACAGGTGGATAAAAGGGGACTCTGTTGTGCTCCACCGGTGACTGCACTGAGCTCAGGGCCCACCAATGGGGCTGCTTTTATTCCTGCCATCTTGGCTGCCCTTTTACCCTTTCGGAGGCCAGTCTTCGTTTATATGTACAGTTAAACCGCGATATACCAAAGTCGTAAAAATTGGCAGTTTGCTTCATTATAATGAAATTTCGTTGTATCGAAATTCTGTGCCTAGCATGCAAAAACATTACCTAAGCACTTGCCAGTTGTAAGGACATCGTTTCTATTTCCTCTGAAAGTAATCTGTGACCTTCTTTTGTGTCAGCTTAGCTTAGCCCACAAGGATTTCATCACTTCTTGCTGGCCTGTTAAACTCACATAGCACCGCAGCACGTCTATTGTGTCAAACACTTCACGGTTACTTGGGGCTTCACCGTCTTCGGCGTCAGTGTCACTGCCTGGGTCCTCCTGCCAAGGACGCAGGCAGTGACGCTGACCCAGGCAGTGACAAGTGAAGGAGAGTTGTAGAGGAGAAGCGACGAATAGAGAGCAGAAAGCAGCGTACAAACAGCTGCTGCGGCAATGCACGTGGGAAGCCAAAGGGAAGGAGAGTTGGAATCTGCTAACCGAGTGGCAAGCAGCGCACAAACGACGCCTGCAGAAGCGGCGGCTGCGCGAGAGCCGTGTGAGAAAGGGATACAGACAGGTGCCCATGCTGACGCATCAGCCTTCGCAGGCACGGGGAAGAGTTTCTTTGGATTGCAGCAAAGGAGTGAGCGGAGCAGGAAAGGGGGAGAGGGATACGGAGCCGCTGCTTTCCTCCATTTGTGACGAAGCAAAAAGACAGAGGGAGAGAGAAAAAAAACCGGAAGGCGGTGGCGCGGATACTCAAGCGGCTTATCGCTTCACTCTTGCTTGTAAGGAGTGAATGCCGTGCGCCCCGGGAGGCCCGTCGCATGAGTTACCCAAGTCTCGCGTGCTGGCAATGCTTTCCCTTTGGCGGCGTCTCCTCTGCGAAATTTTTGTCCTTCCGGGTAGAATTTGTTTGTCTGAAGATTTCGTTGTAATGAAATTGCGGAAACATTTACTTCGTTATATCGAGGTAAAATATACATGGTTTCGAATGGGCATTATGTGATGTATTCCCTGTAACTTCATTAGATTGAGGATTTCCTTATACTGAAGTTTGTTATACCGAGGTTTAACTGTATGTTATTTTTGTGTCTAAATAGTGCATTCAGTTTTCCAGCACGTGGTAATACAAGTGGCTAAATGTTTTCCAGAGACGTGCAGAGTTTCATACAAGGTATCATAATTTGTGGAAACAGCAACACAGAAATGCCCAGTGCACACCCGACGGTCTGTGGAAATAATTTTTATCTTGAATGGGTGCATAACTGCCGAGATTCCAAAAAAAAAAAAGCATCTTTCTTATCACAGGTTGAAAAATATCTATGCACCAAAATGGTGGATGATGTGCTATGTCACTTGCTGCTTTGTGAAGTGGCCTATCATCATCATAAGCCAGACTGTACCCACTGCAAGGCAAAGGCTTCTCCTTATTCCTCCAATTAGCCCGGCCCTGTGCTACCTACATCCATTTGACCCGTGCGGATTTCCTAACTTCATCCACCCACCTAAATTTCTGCTGCCCCCTGGTATTTTTCCTTCCCTTGGAATCCAATTTTTTACCCTTAGCAGCCATCGGTTATCCTCTCTTCGCACTACATGTCCTGCCCATGCTCATTTTTTCTTGATTTCACATCACATCACATCACTTTATTTTCCTTAAAGACCCCTTGCGGGGTGTTACATAAGGGGTGGGTTTTTATGAAGTACAGGTGTTCAAAGCAGTCATGAATGTTCCTGGGCAGGTGATGGCAGCGATATCGTGGGGAAGGCCGTTCCAGTCAGCTGCTACTCGGCAAAAAAATGAATTAGAGAAAACAGTGGTACGGGCACGTGGGCGCAAAACTTGAAGAGGGTGACTGATGCGATGGGATCTGCGCGTTGGGGGTGCGCAGATGTAGGGTTCTTGTCTGAGTGGCGAATAAAAAAACTTGTGAAATAAGACGAGACTGGCAGTGCGACGGCGAGCAGAAAGGTTAGGTAGACCTGATTGCAATTTTAGAGATGATATGCTAACGTCGTATGAATACGAGGAATGAATGAATCTGGTGGCCCTGTTCTGCACAGCTTCGAGGGCGTTTGTTAGATATGCTTGGTGAGGGTTCCAGATGGCCGATGCGAATTCCAGTTTAGTTCTGATGAGTGAAATGTATGCTTGTAGTCTTACATGTTGAGAGGCATCCCGCAGGTGACGTTTCAAGTAGCCAAGTGTTTTATTAGCTGATGATATCAGGTTAGTCACATGCAGACGCCAGGATAAATCGTTAGAAATGGTGATACCTAAGTATTTGTACGACTGGACGAGGTCGACAGAGGAGTTAGAAATTGTGTACTGGAAAACAAAAGGATTTCGGCGGCGGTGAAAAGACATATACTTACATTTGTTAGGGTTGAGTGTCATCAGCTGCTGCAAACACCAGTTTTGCACATGGTTTAGGTCAGCCTGTAGGGATTCTTGGTCAGAAGGGTTAGTGACTGAACGATAAATAACGCAGTCATCAGCAAACAGACGGATATGACAAGATACATGCTGGGGTAGGTCGTTAATGTAAATAAGGAATAACAAAGGACCGAGAACGGAACCCTGCGGGACGCCGGAGGTTACTGGAAGCGGGTGGGAGGGCTGATTATTAATGAAGACAGACTGAGAACGATGCGTGAGGAATTCTTTAATCCACGCGATGATGTTTGGATCTAGGTTCAGCTGAGAGAGTTTGAGAAGCAAGCGTTGATGAGGTACTTTATCGAAAGCCTTAGCGAAGTCTAGGAATATGGCATCAGTTTGTAGGTTAGTGTCAAGGTTGGCGTGAATGTCATGAAGAAAAATGGCTAGCTGAGTTTCGCAGGAAAATCCTTTCCGAAATCCATGCTGGGACGGATGGAAGAAGTGATTGGAATCTAGGAATCGTATGATTTGGCTGTAAATGACATGTTCCATTAATTTGCACGGTACACTTGTTAATGAAATAGGGCGATAATTAAGAGGTGAATCAGTAGTACCAGTTTTGTGGATGGGAACGACCTTCCCCACTTTCCAGTCGTCAGGAATGGCTCCTTCAGACAATGATTGCGTAAACAGTGCACAAAGGATACTGGAGCAAGCTAGTTTAGCGTTCTTTAAAATTTTTGAGTTTATATCATCTATGCCGGTAGCGGATGAGTTCTTTATTTTATCAATTATGCATGAAATTCCGCTGCTGTTGAAAGTTATGGGTTCCATGGCTGTGGTGATAACAAGTGGTAATGTAGAACAGGGCAATTCGGGTTCGTCAGTAAAAACGGACGAAAAAGCAGTGTTAAACGCGTTTGCACATTCGGTATCAGTCATTGTAACACCGGCATTGTTAGTGAGGGTGATAGCGCGCGCTTCTTTTGGGTTTATAACTTTCCAAAATTTTTTGGGGTTATCGACTATCATTTTTGGTAGGTCGACTTCGTAGAAGGAGCGCTTAGCTTTAACAATCGCGGCCAAGTACAAGTGTTCAACTTCATATTTTACCCACGCATTTGGGCTTCCTTGTCGCTTCGCTGTACGAAATGCGCGTTTTTTCTTATTTTCGAGTCTTTTTAGTGTTTTGGTGAACCACGGCTTCTGATTACGCTTCCTAAAACTGCACGTCGGGATATACTTATTGGTTACGTCAGCTATTTTATGTTTGAAGAGTGTCCAGTTTTCATTTACACTTCTGCTGTGAAAGGATGTTTCAAACATTGACAAGAAGTTATTTAATTCATTGCTGATTGCTTCGTAGTTTCCCTTGTCGTAGAGCATAATAGTTTTCCGGGAAGGTTCTTTTAACACAGGTGTAAAGCTGAAAGTGGCATGGATTACTTTATGGTCGCTGATTTCGCGGAGGTACGTAAGGGATTCTAAGCTATCTGGATGAGTGGTCAGAATGAGGTCTAGAGTGTTAGCTGCTTCTCCTGCGAAACGTGTTGGTTCAGATATTAATTGGGTCAAATTAAAATTAAGACAGACATCAAGGAATTCTCTCGACTCTTCCTGACTGACCATGGGCTGAGGTTGACTATTCCAGTCGATATTGGGGTAGTTGAAATCCCCAAATAGGAGGATATGTGCCTTAGGGTGCTTTGAAACCAGTTGATTTAGGATGTTGTGAAGCTTGCGAGGAAAGTCGGGACTACTTCGAGGTGGTCTATAGCACACCCCAATTAGAAGTGTCAGGGGTGAAGTACGGCACATGAGCCATATTATTTCCAAGTCCGAGCAGACATTGATGACGGAGCATGATAACTGTTCGTTGACGGCAATTAGAACTCCCCCTCCGCGGGCTTCTTTCCTATCGGCGCGAAAAAGACGAAAATTTGACAAATCAAACAAGATCTCTGAGTCATTTATATCGCTGTTCAACCACGTTTCGGTTAATTCAAGTAGATCGCTGCCTGATGATGAAATAAGGTTTGACACGATATCGCGTTTCGGCAAGAAGCTGCGGATGTTAGTAAAGATAACCGATAGGGAAAAGTTGGCACGAGGAGTAGGTGGGGAATAATGTGGTGGCCGGCAGGGGTGAGTTGATTGTTAAGATATTTCTTTAACAGATTCAGAACTTTCATCGAAAATGTAACGTTTTGGGCCGATATGCAGAGTTTTAAACCGCAAGGAATAAGACACAGACTTTGCCTTAGCGAAAGCTATAAGCTGTTTTCGGCATTTCTGGACGCGGCGCGAAAAATCTTCACCTACGCTGTAGCCTGTATCTTTGAACTTTGGACCTTTGGAAAGAACTGATTCTTTTGTTTTGAAGGATGTAAATTTGACGATAATCGGGCGTTGCCGATCCTGAGAGTGTCTTCCGAGGCGGTGAGCACGTTCAATTTCGATTGGGCTTAACTGGACATCAAGGTATTGAGAGCAGTGGTGAGTGATTATCTCTTCGGATTGCGAATAGGTTTCAGAGGGGTTGGTATCAGGTAACCCTTATCCCTAACTGCTTCCATTCCAAGTCTCTGAATACTTCCTCTAAGCAAGCTGTGAATAGTACTGGGGAGATAGTGTCTCTTTGCCTAATGCTTTTCTTGATGGGAGTTTTGTTACTTTCTTCATGCAGAACTATGGTTGCTGTGCAGCCACTATATATATTTTCCAGCACTTTCACGTATGGCTCGTCTACCCCTTGATTTCGCAATGCCTGCATCACCGGGGTTGAAATCCCGGTGCCGCGTAATTCTCCACTGGATTAAAAAAAACAAACTTTTTGTCGATGGAATTGCATAAACAAGTTTGGGGTGCGACCTGATGCCGGTGAACACCTCCAGCAGCGCACTCCCTCACCAGAACAGGAGTTGGCCACCCTGGTGCAGTAATTGGCCGCAACCTCCTATGATAAGCTCCATAAAACCCCGGCCCTCAGTCACCAGCGGCTGCGGAACAACTGACCACGGCGGCGGTCAGACCTGTGACGCAGCAGGGGGTGCTAAGAACTTCTGGCTCTGCTGGACAGGGCGCCATTGGAAACTGACCCTGGCAACGTTTAATGCTAGAACCCTAGCTAGTGAAGCTAGTTTAGCAGTGCTGTTAGAAGAACTAGAGGGTATGAAATGGGATGTCATAAGGCTTAGTGATGTTAGGAGGCCGAATGAGGCATATACTGTACTGAAGGATGGGCATGTGCTGTGTTATCGAGGCTTAGCAGAGAGGTGAGAATTAGGAGTAGGTTTTCTTGTCAATAAGTATATAGCGGGTAATATAGATGAATTTATAGTATTAATGAGAGGGTGGCAGGCATCGTAATTAGGCTTAATACGTGGTATAAACTGAAGGTTGTACAGGCCTATGCACCTACATGTAGTTGTGGTGACCAGGCAGTTGAAAGCTTCTATGAAGATGTAGAATTGGCAATGCAAAAATAAAGACGCAGTATACTGTACTAATGGGGGACTTCAATGCCAAGGTAGGGAAAAAGCAGGCGGGAGACCAGGCAGAAGGTGACTATGGCATTGGCTCTAGGAATAGCAGGGGGGAGTTACTAGTTGAGTTTGCAGAGCCTAATAAGTTAAGAATCGTGATTACCTTCTTCAGCAAACGGAAGAACCGGAAATTGACATGGAAAAGTCCTAACGGAGAGACTAAAAATGAAATTGACTTCATACTGTGTTCAACCCCCGCCATACATCTTGCATAAGCAAGATGTAGAGGTAATCGGGACTGTGCGATGCAGTGACCACCGGATGGCGAGGTCCCGAATTAGCCTAAATCTGAAGAAGGAACGCAACAGATTAGTAAGAATGAAACCCATCAACGAATTAGCGGTGAGGGGGAGGGCAGAAGAGTTCAGGATCTCGCTACAGAATAGATATTCAGTTCTAACCGAGGATGGCGACATTACCCAAGAAGCAATGAACAATAACTTCAGAGACATCATTACTGAGTGCGCTGCAGAAGTAGGCGGTAGGATAGTTAGAGAGGATACCGGTAAGCGGTCTAAGGAGACGGAAGATTTGATTAAGAAACGCCAGTGTATGAAAGCTTCCAATCGAACAGACCAGATAGAATTGGTCGAGATATCAAAGCTAATCAATAAGCGCAAGGTGGCCGATATAAGGAAGTATAACATGGAGAAAATTGAGCATGCTATAAAAAACAGCGAAGCCTTAAAATGGTAAAGAAGAAATTGGGCATAGGCAAAAATCAGATGTATGCGCTAAGGGTCAGGGCGGGCAACGTCATTACGAATATGGACAAGATAGTCAAAGTAGCCGAGGAGTTCTATACAGATCTCTACAGTAGCCAAAGTAGTCAGGACCGTAATGATATTGGCGGTAGGGAAAAACAGTCAGACGTTCAGGTAGTCATTGCGAAATTGGGGTGTAGACGAGCTGTATGTGAAAGTACTGGAAGATATAATATAGTGGCTGCACAGCAACCATAGTTCTGCATAAAGAAAGTAACAAAATTCCTATAAAGAAAGGGGTTAGGCAAGGAGACACAATCTCCCCAGTACTATTCACTGCTTGTTTAGAGGAAGTATTCAGAGACTTGGAATGGGAGCAGTTAGGGATAAGGGTAGATGGAGAATACCTCAGTAATCTGCGATTTGCTGATGACATTGCCTTGCTAAGCAACTCGGGGGATGAACTGCAAATAATGATTGATGACCTAGACAGGAAAAGTAGAAAGGTAGGCTTGAAAATCAATATGCAGA
Organism: Amblyomma maculatum; assembly: GCF_055883805.1. Classification (NCBI taxonomy): domain Eukaryota; kingdom Metazoa; phylum Arthropoda; class Arachnida; order Ixodida; family Ixodidae; genus Amblyomma; species Amblyomma maculatum. The sequence goes on from NC_139345.1 coordinate 220,221,048, forward strand.
AGACTAAGGTAATGTTCAACAGCCTTGGGAAAATTGTCTTAGAGAATAATAACCAGCTAAGAGATGAAGACGAAGAAAGACGATGTACACACGAAAATACGAGGCTCGGGAAGGAACAGCAGTTTACGTTAGGTAGCGAAGCACTGGAAGTAGTAGGCGAATATGTCTACTTAGGACAGGTAGTAACCGCAGATCGGGACCATGAAAAAGAAATAACAAGAAGAATAAGATTGGGATGGAGCGCATTTGGAAAGCACTCACAGATTATGACTAGCAGCTTACCGGTATCGCTCAAGAGGAAAGTATACAACAGTTGCATCTTACCTGTACTCACCTATGGGGCTGAAATGTGGAGGCTAACCAAGAGGGTTCTACTTAAGTTGAGGACAACGCAGAGGGCTATGGAACGAAAAATGGTAGGGGTAACATTAAGAGATAGAAAGCGTGCAGAATGGGTCAGAGAAATAACTCAAGTTACCGACATTTGGAAATTAAGGAGAAGAAATGGGCATGGACGGGGCACGTAGTGCGAAGAGAGGATAGCCGATGGTCGCTTAGGGTAACAAGCTGGATTCCAAGGGAAGGAAAACGTAGCAGGGGGTGGCAGAAGGTGGCAGAAGGTTAGGTGGGCGGATGAGGTTAAGAAGTTCGCAGGGGTCAAGTGGATGCAGCTAGCACAGAACCGGGTTAATTGGAGAAATATGGGAGAGGCGTTCGCCCTGCAGTGGGTGTAGTCAGGCTGATGATGATGTTGATTCTGCAGTGCGGTTTAATTTCAAGCTGGCACACAACAAGCATATTATTCATGCAGATTAATAATTTTATTTATTTATTTATTTATTTATTTTTTTTTTGTGCTAACCACCCGCCCCCCCACCACAAGTTGAGGCGCGGTATATAACTTTGACGCCAGCGCATGGCTGAGCTGCCACAATAGAAGAACCAATACTCATGTGAGTTGGGTACTCAATAAAATATACGGAAGCACTATGTGAGAGTAGTATGCGACAAAAAGCTGGAATAATTGCGCTGGCAGCGGCCAGTGCGAAAGCGATCGGCGAGCTGAGCTACAGTTGAGGTCCATTCTGACACTAGAGCGGTTGACCGTTCACGTCTTCGTGATGTCGCTGTAGGTTCTGCGCTTCGTGTGCACGATAAAATTGCTTAACACTGTCATGTCCGCAATTACGAACTCAGTACTGACATCTCATTCTGCGCTGACGCAGAGGTGAAACTCACTTGGGTCGCGCGGACTTTCCTGACAGAACAGCAGTGCGCTGGCTCCGCTGCAGTAGTATGTGGTGGTGGTGTCAACTCAAAGTGTATCGTGATCCGGGATGAAATTCGTGCTGTAATTCGAACCCGCGGTGTCATCATCGGGCAGTGTAGTTGATGCTCCCTGCACATCTACGTCTGGCACCGGCTGTAACTCAGCTCCCGACGATAGACTTGTGGCCGGCGTCTTCTGATTTTTGTTCCGTGCCCGCTTACAGCTTCTAAAGGCTCGTTGCGTGCACGGTTGCAATCTACTGTTTTCTGATCACAAGGAAAAACTGTGCAGAAAGTGGTGTATCGAGAAATACGAGCGCAAACGGAGACGCGCATGAAGCGGCAGCCATGGCGGCGAACGCAAAACAGGAAGGAAAAGAAAATGACGCGCCGATCACGACAACCAATGGGAGATTCGGAACGGCGCGCTAACGCGCCACATGAGAGCTAATCGTAAACGGTCTTCGGAAAACTAACGTGCTCAGCCAGTCCGCTTGAGCGAAGCTAGGCCATTTTGAGATAATGCAAATTGTGCACATAAAAAAAACAGCTTTAAACCAAGCCCAAGATGGTGGTGATCGGTTGGCTGCAACATTGCGGTGCGCGCGGGAATTTCGAACAAAATTTCTCTTTTCGAGGGGCATTTCGTGGCTGCCGTGACGTTCTGAAAGTGATTTTATCGCATTTCCTGATCGAATTTAGCGTTAATAATTTGAGTGCAGGTGCTCGAAAGGATAAGAATTCCGAAAATGTGTTTGTCTCAAAATCAATTTTTCAACATTTTTTACCTTTCTAAGACTCACGGCGCCCTTTGATTAACTCTACGGCTGTTATCTTTTATTTTTTTCGCTACTGCATGTCTTCAACTAATTTTATTTTCCAGCTGATTGCGCATTTATCAACAATCTGAAAGTTTGCAACTTAAACGCAGTTTCCTTTAATGGCCGTGGGCGTTGCCACTATTAGACACTTAGGCACAGCCGGTCTCGAGGGAGAGCGTGCTACCCTTGACACCGGCCGTGACCTAGAGTGCCTCGAATCGAGGCACCCTATCCAATCAAAACCGCCGTTTCTTTATACATGGGGCCTATAAGAAATTTCGCAACTGGTAGTATCAAAGAGTTCTGCTGTGGCTGGCATCAGTGCGCTTTTAATTTTCAGTAAACTTGCAGCGTTCTTAACGGCCATTAACACTAACAACAGCCTTTCACTTTTGTAAACTGCGGAATATGAATAATAAAACAGCTTTTTGTTGGGAATTATTTGCCTATGCTCATTATCATCAGCAGCTACATTTTTGAGCCTCTTCACTCGTCATGAAATTTGACCTGAAGTAATCAGGGAAAACCTGGAAAAGTCAGGGATTTTGAAAAAAGTGGTTTGTTGGACACGTCGTGGTAGAGGGTGGCTGTTATCGAGCTCCTTGGATGCGCCACCTGTTGTGTGCAGGTGTCTCTGTGTGAGTCGGAGCTGCGCTCATGCCGTGCCGAGGTGTCCCAGCTGCAGAGTCAGCTGCAGGAGGCTCGTGTGCAGCTGTCCCAGGAGCAGGCCGCCCACCGGGCCCAGGTGGGGCGGGAGGCCCTGCAACGCAACCAGGACCAGGCCCAGTGGCAGCGGCGCCTGCTGCACGAAGGCCAGGGGCTGCACCAGGCACGATTGGCACTGGGCGCCGCCCAGGGGAAGGCAGCCGCCCTCGAGGCCCACCTCGACGCACTGGCCGGTGAGATTAGCAGAAGTGCCCCTTGCAAGGGCACAACTTGCAGTTGGATATATTGAATGTTCTCCTGAATGGGATTTTACTTTTGCGTGGGATTTTCAAGGGGGTATTCTGAGAATATCCAGGATGAATATATCTGAGATTGACTGTGTGGCCCCTTCAGGCACTGCCATGTAGTATGCACTCTGATTAACCATATGCCGAACCATTTCAAAGCAGGCATGAACAATGACCACAAAAAGAAATCCTCTTTAAAGGATGCCCCTGCGTTCTATGGAGGTCTGGTACGAATGTGCAGTGCCTTTTGTTTGTTTTGCTAGGATGATTGCTTTAATGTATTAAAGTTTAATGACTTTTTATATATATATATATATATATATATATATATATATATATACTGAGCTTATGTGCGAGTCCTTGAATTTACTGTTGAGTCACGAGGTCTCGACAGACGCTGCAAATGGGAATTTTTCCGCTGACATGCTTGTCCATGAAATCTAAAAATTTCCTCCTTTGCGTTTCGCACATGTGTGATGAATTGTGTGTTTTAACCCTGCAAGACAACTCAAACTTTGAGGGGTGATTCTTACCATCTGGGGAATCTGTGCTGACATCACACAGCAGTTGCACTCCAGTTGCCCCAGTAGTCGGAGCATGTGGGTGCCCCCATGATGCACCTCTGGGCTTTGGCAAATGGGTCTTTGGGGGCACCTTGTGCCATGGCACTCTTTGGCCAAAGCTGCCCTCAGTCGTGAGCTCCTGGAAAACGATGGTGCTCTAAAAAATTCCACTGCAGCAGTGTTCTCCTCAGGTGTGTTCAAAGGGAAACTTCGATGGGTTATTATCATTTTGTTTTTTAGTTGAATTACATTCCTCGGCATGTCCTGACTCCAACACAAAAAAAAACGTTTTTCAAAATTTCAATTAGAAGTATTTTTAAGAACGAAAGACAGCAAATAGAAACCGAAACTGCTTTCACAGCCAAAAACGACGTCCCAGTTGACGAAATTGTGTTATCACTCTAAGTATTAGAAAAACACTCGTACGTGCGTTGGATGGTGAAAATAAAGTATGGAAATTATGACGCACTGCATAAAATGTCTGACGTAGTTCAATATAAGCCTCACAATTTCATAATCGTGCAGGAAGTGGACAGTAACGCCGGTATACTGTTTGTGATGTCAGAAACTCAGTGTTGCCCACAGAAATACTCTCAACTTAAGCCATGAAAACGGCATATTTTAAAGCCGTGTTGCGCATGAACGGATTATCGTACGGTGGCCAAATTTTGCAGAATGTGTTAGGACGGAGAGGAGAACCTATGGTAAAATTTTTGCTAAAATATTCGAATGTCCAAAAAACCTCCGGAGTTGCCCTTTAAGGAGGCAGCGCCCTTTTTCAGAGTCACGCCAGAGGGCAGAGGCTGCCCTGAGCTCCCTGCTGAGTGCCCTGCGCTGTGCTCTGGGCGTGGCCCCCTCCGCCAAGGAAGAGGAGGCAGAACAGCTGGTGCTCATCAGTGCGGTCCAGGGCCTGGTCAGCCGAGTCGGATCACTGGCCGGCACCAAGGTGCGTACGTTATGCTAAGTGCCTTGCATTTCCCCACGTCTGGGCTTATTCCGTTGCTGATGGCATTGAAAAAGTGGCATTTTATTGCGAAAGCAATATTACTCGCACTTTCAAGACTTCGCGTGACCCGACCGCAGTTATGTCTTACCCATGTGACGCTGTGACGTCAAACCCCACGTGACACTAGGCGACGTGTGCTGGCAGGAGCTGCCAACTTGGGTCTCTCGTTTCACATGGGACAGTTATGTCAGAATCAGCCTGCTAGGACCCTGGCTTTCACGTTAACCCTGTAGGCCACTAAAGCACTTTCATATCGGTTGGTTAAATCGGGGCTTTATATGTGGGCTGAGGAAGAAGAAAAAGAAAAGAAGAACACTCGGTCACCCACAGCTAATGCTTTCGCTCAATATTTGGTTCAGCAGCGTTGAACCCTTGTAATTTTTTTTTTTCTGAATTTTCACTTAGCACATGACTCAACACTCGACTGGTTGTTTATGGAGTAGTGGATCAGTATACTGGATAAGAATTGCAGGAGAAGCCTCTTGTAAGTTTTATGTTTATCTTTTGGAAATTCTCAATACAAGTCAAGTGTGAATATGGGATATTTCAAACATTTGATCAGTGAAAAAAAAAAAAAGCAAAATTATAAAATAGCGCACACTGGTCACCCTCTTTATTTCTGAATTGCAAATTAAATTAGAATTGTACAGAAGTGTATTCAGTACCGAAAAAAAAATTGCTTTGACTCAACTCAGCTGAGCCCTGCCGGGGCGGCGTAGTGGTTACGGCGCTCGACTACTGTTTTCAAGGCCGCGGGATCGAATCCCGGCCTCGGCGGCAGTCTTTCGTTGGAGGTGAAAAGCAAGGCGCCCGTGTGCTGTGCGACGTCAGTGCACGTTAAAGAACCCCAGGTGGGCGAATTTTCCGGAGTTCTCCACTACGGCGTCTCTCATAGCCTGAGTTGCTTTGGGACGTTAAACCCCACAAACCAAACCAAATCAATCAACTCAGCTGAGCCAGGTTATACGGAGGGAAAGCTCGGTTAAACATTAGAGAGATTTAGCTTACCGTTATCTGCGATCCGCTACCGTGATCCGCCACCACGCGTTTCACTGCGCATGCCCAGATTCCTTTGACGCTGATAGATGGCGCCACATACTGGATGTCGCCACATAGACCTGCCGAGTCGGGACCAATCAGCTTGGTGCCCCGCCCACGCGCGGTAGAGGGTCACAGTGACAGATCGCAGATCACAGTAAGCTAAATCTCTCTATTGACTAGCTGCTAAAGTGGTGAGGAGGCGAGGACGGCATGCACAACAGATACACTCAGTACCAAGAGGACCCCTGCCACAAGCAGCATGGGCCTTTTGGGTTCCTAGCCCCGTAGGGCCAGGTCCCTGTCTGTCTCGGGTTGTCTAGGCCCTTTTATCTAGCAAAGGCACTGTGTGAACCACGTGACACAACTGGCAAGAGCGAACAGGTGGGGCGCACGACTGCGCAGTGCGCAGCTAGGGCAGCTAGTCCCATGATGCATCGCATGCCACATCTGGCGAGAGGGAGCCAGCGATGCAACGGTTGGCGCAGCGCCAGATGTGACTCCGAAGTGCACAACTGTGGGGGTGGTACGCCTCCCGTTCGAGGGTCATTTTCAAGTTTGATTTGACCTTCAGCTGTGCATGCAAGAACAGAAGCTTCGCTCCAAAATCTAGCGTAAATATTTCACATGGTTCCGTATACCAGTTTTTGTACAGGAACGACCTGCGTGAAATGAGTGGAGCTGTCCAAATGAAAAAAAATGTCCAAATGAACCAGAAGCTTGAATTATCGAATTAGCTTGAGAAATAAAGCTGCAAAAATGTATTTGCAACACAGTAATCTTATCTGATAAACACCTAATACACTTTTGTCGTCCTCAACTACAAAGCGGTCAGCATGGTGGTTGTCCAACCAGCCCTAGCCCTAACCCAAGCACATGGAACACAGCACACCAGACACTGCATGAGAAACCGCGTCCAGCATGGCGTCCAGTCTGCCTTCTGCACGCCACCTGGATGGCCACTCAGTGCCACTGGTTATCGACACAACACCTCGGCGGCGCTAGTTACCACCACAGCATCCTTCTGCCCCAAGTTGAAACTACAGTGTATGCCGTTGCACGGAGTGGCGAACTCTGGATGACTGTCGACGCACTGGTGTTTGTAAAGCGGTGGGTCACTAGCAGGTGAGGGGGTAGCAGGACTCATGGCGTTTGGTTCCACTGCGGCCGCCACACGCTGTTATGCCTCACTCCCCAGCGACTGCGATGTGGAGACTGGCATTGGGGTGCTTGGCACCGCAGTCCTTTCTGGCCCTTGCATAATTTGCTCGTTCCCGCGGTTGACGTCCGACCCCTCCTCTGGGCCTCCGAGCCGGCGCCGCAAGTGGTCTCCATGGCGGTGCCACACAGTGCCATCCTCCAGTACTACCTCGGCTGATGACGAACTGGTCGATGCTTGGGCGATTGCTGGTACCCATCGGGGCCTCGGTCTGAAATTCCTGGCCCAAAGTGTGTCCCCAGCCACGGACACTGGCTCCCTCCTGGCTTCAGCATCGCCACGCACGTTTTGCTTTAGATGCTGCAGGCCCACTCTGGTGCGCAAGTCTGGCTTCAGCAGATCTATTGCAGTCTTCAATCGCCGACCCACGAGCAGTTCAGCAGGGGAACGACCAGTGAGGGCATGAGGTGTCGTTCGGTATGTCAGCAAAATCCTCGCCACTCTGCACTCAAAATCCCCTCATTGCACCTTCTTAAGCTTGTTCATTATGGTTTGCACAACCCGCTCTGCGGCCCCGTTTGACGCAGGATGGTATGGTGGAATGAGGATGGGCCGGACACCTTTCCTAGCCGAGAATGCCTTGTACTGTACACTTGCGAATGCTGGATCATTGTCGTTCACCACGACATCAGGCAATCTATGGCTGGCAAAGATAGTGCGTAGGCATGCAATTGTGGCTTCCGCCGATGGCGACGGTACCCGAACCTGTTCTACCCACTTCGAGTATGCATCCACAAGTACCAAGAAGTACACGCCTTGAAAAGGTCCCCCAAAATCTACGTGTAACCGGGACCACGCCCACTCAGGGAATGGCCATGGTGCCAGTTGCATTGCCTTGGGAGTCTTAGGATGCACCTGAAAAACTGTGCACCGGCCCACTTTCATAGTGATGTCCACATCAATCCCTGGCCACCACACGTGACTGCGGGCCACTAACTTCATTTTTTCAACACCCGGATGGCACTCATGCAGCAGATTCAGCACTGCTGCTCATAGCGACTCAGGTACTACGACCCGATTTCCCTGAAGTACACAGCCTTCCATCACCGAGAACTCCTCCATTCGATTTGCAGATGGCCGAAAATCCTGTCTGGGTGGCAAGTGCCCTCCCGACCACAACACACTACGCAGGGGGGCCAACACGGGGTCACGATCAGTTGCTGCCTCCACTACCGAGGCTGACAGGACATGTGGGTATTGTAAGGTCGCGGTGGTCCATTCTCTAATGTTTCGGCACGCGCGCCGCAGAAAGCGGCGATGGAAATTTCTACAAGCTTCGAGAACGTGACGCGACCGATTACGTAATCTCGGCCACCGCGCTGCGCCTTCTCGCTCTCGTCGTCATGGCCGAAGTCACGCGTGCATTCCCCCGCACGGTCCTGGCCCTCCTCCTCGCTTCGCGCGGGAGGGCCGCACGTGCTGACAATGTTCGAGTAAATTCGAGACCTCTGCAGAGGGCCGAGGGGGGGAGGCATAGCTTTGGCAGCGCTAAGCTGTTTTCCGTTCCTCCTCCGCACCTAGAAGCTTCTGCGCTAGCTATTTAAGAGCGCGCCGCGCAGCCATCGACGGTTCTGGTTCTGGTTCTTGTGCTGAGGCTAGTCATCGACGAAGACAGCGTAGCAGGCAGGCCCCGACTGAGAAGTCGTAAAAAGAGCGATGCGCTCAGTTTGCAGTTAGTCTTTCGCCCAGTCTCGTTTGTAAAGTGTGTCGTCTCTGTGCCTCATGTAAATAAGTTTTCTGTATCCTGTGCTTCGTGTTCTTGTTATATAAAGTTAATTTTCGTTTTGTTACTGCAAGTTCGTCGTCCTACGTCTCATTGTGTTTGCATGCGAACTACACGTCGCCTGCCGAATCGAAGAGCACCTTGGAGAGGTGCGGAAGATTTGAAGAACTAGAAGAACCTGACATTTACTGGTATGCACCTTCCAACATGAAGACGTCCTGGATCCTGGGCTCCTCTGGCGGTGCCTTGGCAAGTGGCAGGTGACTCAAAGCATCAGCATTTTCCAAGCTTGCCCCTGGCCTGAAGCACAACCGGTAGTTATATCCACTCAGCATCAGGGCCCAACGCAACACTCTCGGTGAACTTTGAAGTGGAATTCGGTTCTCATGACCAGACAGTCCCAATAATGGCTTGTGGTCGGTGATAATTTCAAATGGCCTTCCCCACACAAACTGATGGAACTTAACACGCCAAAAATAACTGCCAGTGCCTCTTTATCCAACTAACTGTAATTCTTCTCAGCAGCTGTTCGTCTCCGAGAAGCAAAGGCTATTGACTTCTCCTCTCCGGACGGCAGACGATGTGCTAGTACAACTCCAATGCCATACGGCGACGCATCACAACACAGCAACAAGGACAACCTTGGGTCGTAATAAACCAACACTCTTGCTAATACCAGCAACTGCTTGCTTTGTGCAAATGCTGCTTCCTGTTCAGGTCCCCAGTGCCATGGGACTCCGTTCTTAAGCAATTGGTGCAGGGGGTGCAGTACTGTTGACAACTGTGGTAGGAACCTCCTGCAAAAATTAAGCAGACCCAGGAAGCTCTGCAACTCACGCGTTCCAGTCGGTGCCGGTGCTCAAACAATGGCTTCAACTTTCTCTGGTGCTGGGTGCAGACCATCCTTGTCGATGACATATCCCAGGTACGCTACGCTTGCTGCGGCGAATACATATTTCTGGGCTTTCAGCTTTAACCTTGCACCACTCAGTCGTTTCAACACTTCCTCCACATTCTTACGTTGGTCCTCTGCCGACACCCCAGCAACTAGTATGTCATCGAAGTACACACCAGTCTTTCGCCAACCGCGAAGCAAATTCTCCATTTTGCATTGAAAAGTTGCCGGTGCTGATGCCACTGCAAAAGGCGGTCGGTTGTGCTGAAACAGTCCCTGCTGGGTATTAATAGTCACATACTTCTTAGAATCCTCGTCCAGCTCCACTTGCTGGTATGCGTCTTCAAGGTCCAACTTCGAAAACAACACGCCTCCTGCCAGCTGCGCCCAGATTTCCTCGTCGCGTGGCACTGGATATGTCTCAATATCGGCTGCTCGGTTCACTGTGATCTTGAAGTCTCCACACAGCTTAACTTTCCTGTCCTTCTTCAAAACAAGCACCAGCGGTGCCACTCATTCTGATGTCTGCACTGGTTTCATAATATCTTCTCTCTGCAGCCTTTGTAGCTCCTGGATCACCATGTCTTGCAGGGCAAAGGGTACTGGCCATGGCCTGAAAACTGTGGCTGTGCATTCTTGGGTACTCTTATCTTTGCTTTCACTCCTGAAAACTGTAAACACATTAGGGAACCGACCTATCCAGTCCTGTATATTTTCGACTACATTAACATTGAGCAGGTTCTCAAGCGGCATGCCAAAACCTTTTGCCCAGTTTCTGCCTAATAGGGCCCGTGAACCACCTTTGACAATGAACAATGGCGGTTGTGCAACCTTTCCTTCAAACTTTGCAAGCACTGACGCTTTCCCCGCGACCGCTGACTGGTGTCCAAAGTAGCCTCTTGACTTGGAGATCAGACTTCTCCATAGCCATCCTCGGATAACGTCTCGTGAATTCCGCCTCGTCCATCACCGAGTAGACTGCTCCTGTGTCGATTTCCATGCGTATCGACTGACCATTGATGCTAACCATAGCGTAAATAGGTGTGACTCTCGGCTCAAGGATGTTCACGCTGTCTGGCTGTGGCCTGACAGCGGTGTTCGCTGGTCTGCTCTCCAGTAACCACAGATTACCGACGTCCGCTTCTCCGTTCTCATCTTCGGGTGGCGTATCTACCGGGTCTACGGCCATCACCCCGCGGCGAGGTCGATATCTGGCCAGTCCTGCTCCTTGCTGCCTGTTCTGTTCCGCCCCTCGCAGACTTGTCCCAGGTTCCTGTCCGCCCATGCATTTTTTTGCTACGTGACCTTCCTTCTGGCAAGCAAAACACCGTAAATTCCTGAACCTGCACGAATGCTCGTGGTGCCTTCCGCCGCAGCGATGACAATCACTGTTCGCCTTGCCGCCTTTCGACACGTGGTGAATGTTCATCTCCTCAGTCTGCCCGCTCATCATTTTGGCACCTGAAACGGCAGCTTCCATGCTAGTGATGATTTTGACTGTGCGGTCCAGCGTCAGCTCCGACTCTTCCAGCAGCTGTCGTCGCATTGCATCATCCAAAATACCATGCACGATCCGGTCCCTCAAGTTGTTCTCCAGTTCCTCTCCAAAATAACACAAATCCGCCAACTTAAGGCCACTGTACGGTCACTATTTGGGCACTGCGCCCGTCCGCTCGAGGGCGCATCTGCCAGGTCCTAACAATAGGGCGGACGGAGGCATGCGTCCTCCGCCCGGCTGCCGCACAGAGTTCGTCAACTTCAACTTTTGTCGCATGCGTTCTCGGGGGCGCATCGCAAGCTCCTCCTACTTTTTCAAAGATGGCCGCCGACCGAGCGTAGGCGAGACAAGGCCTAGGTGGACGGTGCCTTTCGATGAAAGATATACTTCATGTCGCTATTGCTCGTCTATTACAATTATTCAAAGCGACTTGGAAGTTTGCCTTGCCATGTGCACAAGCATCGAGTGACAGTTCCCCCAGTTGAGTTGGCCTGCACCGAGTTGACGAGTAGCCGACAAACCTACGGAAGATGTACTACTGCTACACAGTTGCGGTGCCTCGGCGTGTTTATTTGGAGCCGTTTGTGATTGCTGCAGGATTTTCACGGACAGCATCAAGAAGCAGCTCCCCACGGTGAATTAATTCCCTGTGCGCGTAGACAGTTTCATAGCAGCGACAATTAGTGGGAGTGTAGCGAAAGTGATACGTTCGGAACGACTGTTGTTTTGCCAAGTTGGTGAAATCGCCTGCAAGTATATCTGTTACGAGTGAAAAGATCACTTTGCACGCTTTGTTTTCCGAATGTTGATATGAATTTTGAGCTGTGCTAGTCGCATTCATTTGTCTGCGTGCAGCGATCGCAAGCATACGATGTTGTTCGTGTTACGTGCCGATCACTGATATCAATCGTGTTTCGTGTATGTGCTGTGCTTCAGAACTGCTGTTGGTGTAAAGTGCCCTTTCTGAAAACTGTGTTTTACGTGCGCAAAACGATTTTGGCTGTACGGAGAAGCCTCGGGAAGTCGGCACCTATCTGCTGCTTGATGCTTCGTGAAGTATGTTTGCGATGGTTGCTGGTTGTCGTTGCTTCGTGTGATGTCTGGACTGATGTGTTTATTGGGATTAATCGTTTTACTCCGAATGCTCTCATTACAACCGTGCGCGGACGGCATTGTTGTTAGTGTTCTTGGCCCCTTTAGGTATGAGTTGTGGGCGCACAACCACGGCGGACTTGTAACCAAGTTTTTGTGCCGAAAAAAAAAAAAAAAAAAAGCATTCTTGTTCTGTGAATGGAACGATTACCGTAGAAATGGCTGAGAAAGCTAAGAAGGTGTGTAAGTTTTTTTAGGACAAGTGTAATAGATTGGGCAGTGTTATATGGTACAGGAAGAAAAGTACGGACACAATCTGAAATGAAATGCTATCTTATGTGTTATTCAGTTTCCCCATTGGAGCAGTATAAGGGTAGAAGGATGGAAGTTTTCTGCACATTGTGCAGGACAGTCCTCATGATATTCTCATAAAAAAAAAATAAAACTCGCACTATGAGTCATAATAATAAAGAGTAAGAGTACCTGCAAGCAAGATCTCAGTAGAAAACCACCTGCACAAAAGTGTATAGGGCTCCATGGATTCAGCTTTATCATGTGGCTCGCAGAGCATAGTGTGAACCTTGGGGTGCAAATACATGGCACAAGGCAAATGTTTACATCTGGCATGCCTTAAGCTGCATGCAGTAACACTTCATGAGAGTGATGAATGCTGGTACTCTCAAGTATGACTCAAGGAGCAAAGATTTTAGGCATATACATAGCAGAAATTAATGAGTAGAAGGTATGTAACACGGTCACACAAACACTTTCGATCCTCATTGAACTCGATCTGCATTCAACTCGTGCAATCGTGCCCGAGCCTGCTTGGATTGAAGCTGTTTCTGAGCGCTCTTGAGTTTTGAAGCACATCCGAGAGCGGGCGTTGCCACCCTTGATGTCACCTAACGCACACGAAGGAAGCTTATCAGTGGTCATTCAAAACGGCCGTGCAGCACCGGATGCTTCAATGCTTCCTGAAAACCTCAATGAGGATCACAAGTGTTCGTGTCGCAGAGGTATAAGAAGGAGCAGGTAATTTCAGACTGAGTTTGCTAAGAAATGGGCTGCTACCACAGTTCTTTCAAGTGCATTACAATGAAAAACCAAAGTTATATGCAGAAAATAGCATCTCATAAGCTTTTGTACTCTCGACAGGCAGTTTGCACATGTAAGCACTTCAGACGTCACGTGAAATCCTGTGAACAGCTGACCAGTGGCATTGTTTTGCAACATACATTTCCCTCATTTTCTTATGAACAGCCAAATAAAAATGCTTTTCATAATGGCAATAACATGCACCTATTATTTGCTGCAGATTTCCTTCTCTCATTGATTCATTTTTTTTAAATTTTTACTTAGTTTTTTCGTGGTTGAAACTGCCTACAAGTATTTGATTCGTTTGAAAAGCTCACTACACATATCTTGCATTCTGAATGCTGAAATAAAGTTCAATCTGTGCAGGTAGTCGCGTTTGTTCTTCCCCCTGTAGTGACCATGCATGCACGGCTTTTTTCCTGCAACGTGTCCATCATAAATATTGATTGTGGCTCGTGTGTACTGTGCCTGAAAACAGCCTTGAGTGCGATGTGACCTTTCTGGAAACTATTTTGTATTAATGAAATGATCTCCACTCTCTGCTTTCTGATGTGACTACAGAAGCATCGGCACCACTCAGTGGCTTGATTCTTCATGAAGCATAATTATTGCAATTATAGCCAGATTATGAGCAAGCCTGTCTTGTCTGTGCCACGTTTTGTTCTGATTAATCGTTATGTTGTGGGTGCTGGACATCATGATGGTGTGCAGACAAAACTGTTAATCTTTTTGTCTCTCTTAAAAGGGTACATATCTATGATGGGTACCGAGCGTTTGGTGCTGAGCCAAAAACAAGAGGAGAGATTCATGTCCCAATAGAGCACATGCCGTGTAATCAACTTCTGTCGTTTTATCCTTGGCCCAACAGAGGAAGATGCCACCAAATGAATGGCTAAGAAAGATGGTAAGGCCCATTATTAGACTGAAATGAATTGGGCAATATTATGGTACAGAATGAAAAAAAAAAATGTACAATCTGAAAGGAATTTTCAACCTGGCTAAACATTCTTCCAGTTGCAATGATACAACAATATACAGGCACTTGCACACTTTTACCAGGGCAAGGCCCTTGATCACACTGAGGGGAAGACGAATTCAAATAACGAGTTGCAACTGAGCAAGATGAATTTTCAAACAAGTTTCCTTGAGACTAAACCGTGAAGGTTTGATAGTATCAACCCTCTACAGCATGATAATTCGGATAGAATCTCGTCGCACAACCACATTACCTTGCATTGCCTTGAGCTGCATAAAGTGATCCTTCTTGAGAATGTTAAATGCTGCTGCTTAGTGTAGCAAAAAATGGAAATTACTTGGCAAGAACCTAATGTTGAGGAGAACCAGAATGGGGGGAGGATTAACATTTATTTTCTGGCTTCAAAGACCACTATACTGGTAACAGATGCGAGATGCTACAACTGGGGATATGCATATAACAGCTTAAGCTTGCTGCTACAGACAGGCAACATTCATTTTTTGTTCATGGTATAGCATGCAGAAATCTGGATAAAATATCCTTTGCTTTGTTGAATTTCCTGGCTTCAACCAGAGCAGTGCAGCATTACTATCAGGCAACACAAGCAGCCTGAAATCTCAAAAAAGCCATGTTACACACACCTAAAATCACTGGAGTGCTTCTAAGTACTCCACAGATATGGTTGTCAAGTGAAAATTCATGCAGTTGCATCAGCATGTACCTAATTACAGTAGAATCTCGGTGATACGAACTCGGCTGATACGAAATTCGCTGTGATACCAATTCATAAAATTCCCCGGCCGAATTGCATTGTGTTCAGTGGGCAAAAAATCGGACGTTCCGAACACTTTTTCTTTTCGCTACGGGTGATACGAACTTCGGTATCACAACTGGTCGAGGCCCACGCACACACGCACAACGAGAAAAGCGTGCACAGCGGTGCAGCACTGATAGCACGGATCACGAACGCGCGAAAGAAGAAAAAAAAAATACAGCGGGAAAAAAACCGGCTTGGCAACCCGCGGCAGCAGCGAAGTTGGCGAAGGAAGGCGGCGATATCTTGCCCCCCCTCCCGCTCTCTCTCTTCCCGCTTTTTTTTTTTTTAGTTGTGCGCACGGCCTTGCGGCCCTCTCCACATTTCTCCGCCGCCCCGCAGGCCATGCTCTTCCGCTTTCCGGAGTCTCCGCTGCAGCGGCAACACGTTGCTACACGTTGCTTCATTTTCTCGTTTGTTGAGGCTGACAACGCGTTGATAGCGCGTCGTTTTGTGATCATCTCGGCAACGCGAAAAGGTACATCATACTGCAATGTCACGGAAGAGAAAGGCGCTGACCTTTAAAGACAAATTGGAAATTTTAAATAAGGTGGACAAAGAGCCCAAGAAAAGGCGCACTGACATGGCCAAGGAGCTAGGCCTGCCGCTGTCAACGATCGTTGGTCAGCGCGACCAAATTATGCAGAATGTGCAGCACTTTGCGATGAATTCTAAAGAAGCCAAAACTGCCCACCATGTGAAGTTGGAAGAGGTTCTTCTAACGTGGTTCAGAGAGGTCACGGCGGCCGGCGTCAACATCGACAGAAAAGTGCTTCGTGAGAAGGCAGCGGACATCGCACTCACAATTGGAATTGATGACTTTCAGGCCTCCGGTGGATGGATTCACCGGTTCAAGGTGCATCATAATCTTTCCTACAAGACCGTTTGTGGCGAAGGAAAAAAAGTCGACGCCTCCGCCATGGAAGACTGGATGACAACCACACTGCCGTCTTACATAGCGGGATATGAGGCATGTGATATTTTTAATGTAGATGAAGCAGGGCTGTTTTACAATCTCCAGCCCGAAAAAAGTTTGTGCTTTAAAGGCGATGCCTGCCGGGGCGGACAAAAGAGCAAACAACGTATCACAGTTTTGTTTTGTTTCAACGCCGACGGATCGGAAAAGATGCCGCTGACAGTCATTGGCAAATATCAAAAGCCCCGATGCTTTAAGGCAGTCGGTCGATTGCCCTGCGTCTACAAGGCGAACAAAGAAGCATGGATGACGTCTTCTTTGTTTATGGAATTCGTCACGTACCTCGACCGCAAGATGTCTTGCCACAAGAGAAAAATAGTTTTGCTGCTGGACCAGTGCACCGCCCATCCAAAACAAATGACACTACAGAGTGTTAAGGTGGTGTTCCTGCCCCCGAACGCAACAAGTCATTTGCAACCACTGGATGCTGATATTATAAGGAATGTTAAGCACCATTTCAAAGCTTTGTTGGTGCGCCGCCTCCTCGCGAAGATTGAAAGGAAGGACGCGAATCTCCAGATCACTACGACCATCGCCAATTGTTTCGCGAAGTCTGGGGTTTTCAAATCCGCCGTGGCTACTGCCTCGCAAGTGCCAGACCCGATTCCCATCCATGTCTGGAATCAACTTGACGTTGACTGTTGCGTCGACGATTTCGTCACCGCGGACGACGACCTCGCCACCTGTGGTCTCCGCACGGTTGAAGATATTGCGGAGGAAGCGTCATCACAGCCTGGCATTCCATGCAGTGACGAAGAGGACGACGACCAAAGTGTTGATGACCCACCGCCGACGGCAGCAGAAACGATGCACGCCATCGATGTTCTGCGGCGCGTCGTGACCTCCGAGTCTGTGCGGGAGAAGACAGCGGCCCAATTTTTCAGTTTTCAAAACTCTCTGTTATCAGATCTCGCGGAAAAGAAGGTGCAGAAGGATATACGCGATTTCTTTCAACGAAAATAAATATTTCGTACCTGTTGGAAGGCTTACAAACGGATTTTGCTCGTTTTTTGGTGATACGAAAATTTTCGTCTCCCTTTGAATTTCGTATCACCGAGATTCTACTGTAGCAATCTCGGACTGACCGAAAGCGTAGTGCGCTTCACGACTCTGGAACACAGCACCTTACAGCGTGTTATGTGTCCTCTCAGAGTAATGCACTTCTCTTTCCCTGTTGAGCTCACTGGCTATTTTTATAATGTCCCCCTAAATGAAGCTTTCACTATATACACCCATTGCAAGGACCCCTTTGTATGGAAAGTTCCACAGAGCCTGTCTCCACATACAACACTGCACAAGTGTGAAGAAGTGAGACTACAGTACAAGGCTGCATGCGTGAAGAAAACAAAATTGCAATGAATGAGCAAGAGTAGTGCTTTGCCAACTTGTCTATTTATTCAATTTGTGATAGAAAAGAACACAGCAATATGGTCATCCACACTGCTCAAAGGCGAAACAGCATTGTCTGCTAGTTTACAAGGTGCGATCATCACTATTATATGTTGTGCATATCACTGTGTATCACTGCTGCATTACAACAGTACCCCCCCCCCCCCCCCCTTCTCGTCTACTTGGGGACTTCGCATTAAAGCAGGCAGGTTCTCCCAAGTGTGAAACTGCATGGACTAGTTTCTATCCAGCTTTAAGGGGAACAAAGTGGAAACGAAAAGCACAAAAACAAGGCGCACAAGAAGCAGTAGTGCTGGAAAATGTTATTCGACGCAGCCCAAAGGCCTGGAGAGTGAATGAAGGGAAATGACAATGGCAGAGAAGGAAATGAACACACTACAGCGTAGGTAGGAATGCATCCACAAAGCTTCACAGGAATTTGGGCATGATCCTGGAAACATCTAAAAAGCAACATTGAAACACAGGAAAAAAAAAAAAAAAATAGAATCAGGAATGCATATAGAAACCTACACGCATCTAACACGGGACAGGATGACGTATCATGCAGCATGAGCTCTTCAGGTGAACAGAATCTGGGAGGGTGATCTAAACCCAGGGCTATTGAACGAGGCATAGACTAGACCCTTCCAGTGGCAGTGAAGCGAGGGCGCTGTTACGCATTCAAGAAATAGTAACCCAGCATAACATGATCAATAAAACGGCACAAGAACACGATCACAGGAAAAGAAGGGGGATTGAAAAGCGCTCTTTCTTTCCACCTTCTTTTCCTGTGATCATGTCCTTGCACCGCTCCAATGGTCAGTGTGTACCAACTAGCATTACAGCAAGTACTACAAGCATAAAATGGTCAGCACGTGTAGCATCCTAGTGGCATGTTTCCATTACAAGGCAGATGCTGTTTGAGTTACTAAATGGCACATATGGATGAGTTGCAAATGACTATTACATATGCATGCATCCTCTGGTAGGTATGTAAAGTCTCACTGGTCCATACATTTACATTCAATGCTTTTGTAGAGACAGACTCCCTGACGAAGGATCCTCCAGCGGTTGGCCATAGCATGAAATGTGTTCTTTACGGTACACCTGCAGTTTGGTGATATTGTAAAATGACCCAGAAGCCTCCATGTGCGCCCGTAAATACACAAAATTCAGTGAGATGAGCAATCCAAAACACAAAGCTACATTAGATGGGTTTTTAAGCATAGGTAGCATTGAGGAAAAAAAGCACTGCCAGTTTCAGTTGATTAAGGGAATAAGTAAGTATACAAAATGCAACCATAATTTCAAACGGTTTGATGGTGCATTTTTTTAATCAGTCTCAAACAGGCCAGGTGATTGTAAACAGTCAATAAAAGCATTTTTTTTTTTTGATTGAATATTGACCTAGTAAACATCTTGCAGTTCAGTGCTGCTTTCCTTGCCTCTCTGTTTTAGCATTCGTTACTTATTAAACAAGCCACCTAGTATAAAACATCTGGGTTTGCAAGGCATTTAGTCTCCCGTGGCAAGGACTCCTAACATCCACACACACTCGCTTTCTTCCATTTTTCTTTTATTTGACAGTTCAGAGTTCCAAGCACAGTTTTCTTTCTCAGAAGAGTATTAAATTCTCAGAGGAGATATTTTATTTGATATCACAAGGTGCAGTTTTGCCATGACTCTTTTGGAGAACTGCACTTTGTTTACATGCCACTACAATTGGTTTCTGTTCTTTGAATTATACTGAGGGTCTGCGTATTCACTCCACGATGAACTTGATGTATGGGCTTGCAGGATATTTATGTAAACAAAGCAAAGGACTCGGGTAGGTAAGTACACTAGACATAGAAGTATAGTATTTCATGTTCACTGACAAGTCAAAATTCCATCAAGTCTGCATGCTGTCCTGGCAACTAAGTGACATGCCATTACACTTGGTCACTGTTTTACAATTAGCCCCTAGACAGTTTTTCTCTACAAGTGGGGACCCTTAGCTGATGCAAGGCAGTGGGCGCTTAGTATTTCCTGATCCCAACTAACCGCTCCGGCCATGCACTACTACTCTGTCGTACAGTGACGCGACTTTTCAGTGCTTACTCTTAGGTGTATTCTTTTTAAGTATGAGAAACAGTGAAATAAAAATACAACAGAAGAATAAAACACTCATTTCACATAAAACATCCAATATATACATATTTGTACTTAGAATAGTCCTTTCATATCATGCAATGTTTCGAAAACTTTATGGACTTTTCCTCAGCAGCAGCACAATTGTGCCATAATTCTTGTTTATTTGTGCTCCACACTAACTGTACAAATATTTCACTTGAAATTTGACTGGTAGAGGCTGTCTCAATTGGTAACAATTCTTTTCAGTACATGCCGCAGTAGCTTGAGCTGTGTTGCATGTTAACACTCAATCGCCAGATTTCATTTGCTACTTTCAGTGTCTGAAATGACAAAAGCAGTGCACACATGAAACCTAGGAAGACCAAATGGCATAGGTCAAGAAAAGGAAGTGTATGCTGCACTTGACATGAGGGCACTCATTAATATAAGCAGCACTGAGCACAGAGATGGAGAAACTGGTATTACGTACTGGGGGGAATGCGAATTGTAGTTTTACCAACCAAACTGATTATGAATAGCATGCTGAATCAAATATGAATAGTGCTGAAAACCAAACTGAATACAAATAAACTAGTTGAGCAGCTATTTTAAATGTCTTTGAAGAAGTGAGCACATTGAATTTTAGAGATAATTTGAACATGCACTGTTTGAATCATTTGCTATGGCATGGATACCATAGCAAATGATTCCATGCACTTTTAAAGATTTGTTACTGTCATGAACCTCGACACAGTTTCTGCGTGCAAATGCATCTCATATGCAACACCACAGCTGTACGTTGCAGCCAGAAATGAGGATTACGTGGCGAATTGTACGCCACTAAGAGATTGCTACCACCGGGAAAAACCGCGCGGAAAATAGTGCTTCTGTACATGTTACAAATGATGTGCATGTTTGCTTATGTTTTGCAGTCTATTTTCTCACGGTAAAACAGGCTTGTTGTCATATATGCGTTTAGGTTGTAATTTCGGATGAAAACATTAAATGACCAACTCTTGCATCTTTGCCGCGAGTGCTGTATTGAAGTGAACGCGCGAACACAGGCAGGGGAGATATGAATATATACACTTTACCTTTCAATGTATATGCCCGGGAGTACTTGAAAAAATTTGTGCCGTCTTCTCCTCATACTAACATAAACACACCATGTAGACAGCGAAAGCAGGCGCCGCTGGGGCATGCGTGCATCTACGCTGTTGCTGGATGAGTGCATCGCCGGCGACTTAATCGCTCTACTAATGGTCAGTTCATACTATTTGTGTTGTATATGCAGGGGCTCAATAACTTTACAGCTAGTGTGCAAAGTAATTTGATAGCCGACGATCGAGAGCCACCGTGAAGAGGAAAAGTTTCCCCAAACCAGCGCCGCAGCCGCCATATGCAGTTTCGACATTCGAAGCAGCGCGCGCCGGGCGCGCCAATTAGAGCGCTGGAGAAATCTGCCACCCAAAAGATGCCCAAAAGTGACCGTATAGCAGCCTATGCGCCTCCCGTGCCGAACGCATCCTCCAGCTGGCGGAAGGCGGACGGGCGCAGCGCCTCTAAAAACGACCGTACGGGGGCCTTTACGCAGTTCGGCAACAAACTCCTTGACTGGTTCTCCATCCCGTTGAGCTCGGCAGTGAAAGCGATAGCGTTGTACGATCACTAATGGTTGGTCAGTAACTGGATGCTCTCGGTGAGGGGAACGTCACTTGGCCGTCGTGGTGCCAGTAAGCAACGAAGCAGTGAATACGTCGGCTTTCCGCATGAGCTGAGAAACACAGCATGCTTCTTGTCCTCCGGGACGCTGTTGGCGATGAAGTGCTGTTCTAGAATCTCCACATACTCCTTCCATTCCGGTCCTTCACCCGCAAACGGCTCCAACTTCAACATCATGGTCGACATTACTCTGGTTACTCCTCGTCGCCAGTTGTTACAGGTGTTAATACACTAGTCCCATGAAATGTCGCATGCTACATCTGGCGAGAGGGAGCCAGCGATGGAACGGTTGGCGCAGCGCCAGATGTGACTCCGAAGTGCACAACTGTGGTGGTGGCTTGCGTCCCGTTCGAGGGTCATTTCCAAGTTTGATGCAAGAACTGAAGCTTCGCTCCAAAATCCAGCGTAAATATTTTACAGGGTTCTGTATACCAGTTTTTGTACAGGAACGACCTGCATGAAACGAGTGGAGCTGTCCAAGTTAAAAAAAATGTCCAAATGAACCAAAAGCTTGAATTATCGAATTGGCCTGAGAAAAAAAGCTTCAAAAATCCATTTGCAACACAGTAATCTTATCTGATAAACACCTGCACCATACCTGTCTGCATATGACATGAAATCAAAGTCAGAACGATGCTTTCCTGGTTTCAAGTGCTCCGCTTTGCGCGCACTGTTGAGAAGGCCATCTTCACATAATGACCCCATTGCGTTTTCAGGATGTTTTACTGCACAGTCTATGCGATCAAGCATTACTGCGTGGAGAAACTCGGGTGAATTTAAGCAGTTTCGGTGTATTCGGTAATATTTGAAAATGCGAAATATCAATTTCTCGAATATGAATCGAATAGCAAACATATTTCATTTGTATCCACACTTTTTAATATTTGCGCACTCCTACTTGTCACCCATTGATTATGAGTTTCGCAAAAGGACTCTGCAGCTTGTCATGCAAGCTTGTTAGCAAAAAAAGAAAGAAAGGTAAAAGTAATATTTTGTTTTCACCTGACATATCATGGCACCACATGCATTGCATCCACAGCTCTTTGCAAGCTTGTTTTACACTCAGCCCAGGGTGACTGGAAGTCACAGAAACAGGCAACATTTTTAAACATAAATGGTGTTCCGAGGCAGCCACAGTACCGAATTGTGAATTGTAAAATGAATGTAAGCCTTACATTGTGGAGGAAACTCTTTCATGCAATTCGGGTACTTAGATATAATAAAAGGAGGAACCCCTTGTATTAGCAGCCACAGTTCTGTGAGAGGGAAGGTGGCTTGGAGGCACATTTCCGTAGGTTGTCATGGCCTGGGGAAATTGAGTCACATCTTGCTGGTAGTTCTCCTAGGTCTGAGCCATAAATTTGCCAAGCTTTGAAAAGCAGATGCTGCGTGCACCAGCTATCAGCGCAGCACCGAAATCGCATGGTACAGGTGGACGTATGCTTCTTGCGTATAGCGTGAACGGCTGACTGATGATCTCTGCTTTGCATTTCAAGCTTCTTGTCGGGGGAAGGAGGTGGGGGGTGGTTGGGTGATTCTTCACATAGCACTCACAGATAACGTGCCTTCATCGATGTTCTCCCTCTAGTCAGTCTATTTTGTTTTGGTCCTATGCCTTTCTAATCATGCCTGTTAAAAAATATCTGTTATAAGTGGTGTTCTTGATCGAATTTCAAGGATAGGTTATTCTTTATAACTAGATCCTCTGTGCCTGATCTCAGTCACAAAAGAGGTTCATTTAACAGAAGAGATGATGGAGCAGCCAACCTGGTGAGTCGAATATGCCCCTTATCCCCCGATTATCAGTTACATCCATGTCTCTGTTCGGGTTTCAGCACTCTCAGCAGGAGCATTGTTTCGGTGTTAGAACAGCCTGAAATTTTCTAGGTGCTGCATTCCCGTCTCTTTCGGCCTCTTTAGAAACAAAATTGGCAGTGGTTTAGCTCCAGTTAAACCTAGTTGAGTTGCGAAAGCAACATCTTTATGGCTACGCTTAGGATAGCTTAGGCTACGCGCTGAGCAGCAGCCGGGCTCTCCTTCTGGCCGCGCACTCCTAGCTATATATGCACCACACTTACCTCTTCTCTGTACTACCAACGAAGAGAGCGATGCACAGCTGGCACTGGCTGCGCTTATGAAGTCATCTTTCTGGCACTGACGGAGCGCGCGGCTGAGCACGACTGCGACGGCAGCTCCGACACGCCAGCAGCTGCCTCTGACGTCACGCGGCTCCTCGCGCATGCGCAGCTTGGCCCATGCTGTGCCACGCGAAATGGCTCGACAACTAGCGTAGTGTTGCTTTCACAACAATAAGGTTTAATTTGATTTGATTTTTTGTCTATATAACACCGCGTGGAAAATATTTCTGGCTGCTTAAGTTTTGACAAACTCTTGTCTGGTTGGGTAGTAAATTTGCTTCAACAGAAACTAGGTGATGGTAGGCTTTGGTTGAAAGATAGCGGCTTCATATGAAAACTTTGTTCACTGAATGCCAAGCTTGTGAAGCATGCTTGACATTCAGTGAACAGGCCTTCTTATTGTATGGAAGCTGAAACGTCGTCAAAAAACAACTGCTCTATTGCCATCACCTTTATTTTGTTGAAATGGGGTTCATTCACCCTCGGGACCCACAGACATCACTGAAGAGCCAGTTGCAATCCACATATTGTAGGAGAACAAATAGGAGCAAATAAAAACAGGTAGGAACAATAGCAAATAGAAACAAATAGGAGCAATAGGACAACACGTGTACAGTGTACAGAAAAGCATTGCTTTGAGAAAAGCAGCTGATTTGTGCGATGTTATGGGTAAACTGATGGAAGTTTCGAATGTTGCATTGAAGGTCAGCAGTGCAGTAACGACTCAAATGCAGTTGCTCCCCCCAACTCCATTCATTCCCTGGCTCATGAGCATGCTGGATAGGGCTCTCGATCACATTGGCACATTACCTTCTGCCGTGCGCCAGCAGTTGCTTCTTTGATGAAAATCAAGCTAGCAGGTTGAAGATTAGATTGTAAATGTGATCACATTTCGCTGCCACTTTCAACTAGAAACTTGTAGTTCTGGAACGTTTCACTATTCAAACCATATTTGTGAATGGCTCACATAGTGAAGGGTTGGTATGAATCGAATCGAATACAAAATATTACTTGAAATTTTGGACATTTCTGCATCTCTAGTAACTTCATGTGGATGGAGAAGTGTACCGAGGAATGCTGCCGTTGGCAAGCAGGAATGATCGCAGTTATTTTGCTATGTTGCTGGAGGTTGGTGCAGATTTATCACAGCCGTACCTTGCCGCCTTGCAGGAGCAACTGGAGGCTGAGACGGAGCGCTCTCGCCGGCAACAGCAGGAGCTGCAGGCGCAGCTGGAAACCAGTGCCAGTGAAATGAGCCGGCTGGAGGCCGCCCGAGGCCGGCTCAGCGCAGGTGAAGTAGGACATGTGCAGACAAATAATGCATCACTTGAACGAAGGGACCTTAGGAAAAAGTTTGTTAAAGTGAAAGTTTGCTGAACTGAGGCTTGTTTCCATTAACTCGGAGGAACATAGAGTATTCAAGTGATATTCACTCATCTGCAAGTGAAGAAATCTTTTGCAGCACTTTTGACCTTAGGCATGCAGTGTTCTTGAACTCAGTCACTGTGTGCCCCAG
Source organism: Amblyomma maculatum (assembly GCF_055883805.1). Taxonomy (NCBI): domain Eukaryota; kingdom Metazoa; phylum Arthropoda; class Arachnida; order Ixodida; family Ixodidae; genus Amblyomma; species Amblyomma maculatum. The sequence continues at coordinate 220,245,863 of NC_139345.1, forward strand.
TGAACCTTGTCCGGCACAAGGTGGCGGAGGCCTTCATTTTCTCGAGTTAACCAGCGCGCATAAGTACTCCTTTTTTAGCTAAAAGGCCTAGAAAGGCTCAAACTCTGGCTAGGGAGCGCGTGCAAAACCGCTATGAATTCGGCTGGCTAGTTTAGATGGCTGACTTAATTTAAAACTAAATAACAGCCATCATGCTGTAGTGAAACGTGGTTCTCAACATACAAATATTCAACAAAAAAACGGGTTTTGCTTGTTGAAGTGCTCAGTATGATGCGGGGGACACAGGATGACGCCGCTGAAAACGTTCGTAGAACTGAAATGAAGAATAGTGAAATTCGTTAAAATGAAGGGCGTAGCGTTCAGTGCAGCTTCAGTAGGGGGATCTAATAAAGTTCGTACAACAGAATACTTCATTTAAATGAGATTTATTCAACTGGTATTGTACTGTACAAGCGGACTGTTCCCACCACTTGGAAGTGCTTCTGTGCGGCGCCCAAGATGTTTGGCCTACTTTTGTCATTGCTGTCCAAGGGCCAGATGTGTTGCCAAGTTGATGCCATGCTCTGAGTAATGCAGATGGGGACTGAATTATGTCAAGTCTCAGAAAGGAAGTTTGCACACCCTGCTATGTGCAGTTCCATAACATTCAATTTGGTTCGAATACCGTATACAGTCGAACTCCACTTATAACGATACCGGTTTTAACAATATATCGGTTACAACAATGAAAACCTGCTGTACTGTCCACTTTTGTATGTTTTCTATGGTAAAATAACCCGCTTACTACAATGCCCTCTCGCCACATTATCGGTTATAACAATGAAGTCTCGCTCCTGAGTTCTCGTGCCAAAAGGTAGTTGAATGCGAAATCCTTGAAAAGAAAAAAAAAAAGAAAAATTCCAGCTGCCGCACCCTCCTTGCCGCGCGCTCATACAATAGAACCTGCTTTCTGGCCTTCTCCGCATTGTAAGCCTGTGCGCCTTTCTCCCGTTGCCCTTCCACCCCTCGGAACGCAAATGGACTGTGCCCATAGCTCTGCGCTGCACCACCCTCCGAAACACAAATGGACTTCCCCAACGCGCCGACAGCTATGCCGACAGCGCTGATCCGCTGATCTGCTCACTCATCCGCTCGCCCCTCATTTTGCGCAGTTCTGCAAGCGGATTTGGTTGTTTGTGCAAGTTGATTGCGTCGAAGTCGTTCCTGGACACGCGGTTTCTTCGTCTCGTTTGAATCGCCGCCGAAACGTAAGATGGCTGATCCATCCGCTGATTATTGGACAACGTTGCCGGTGAAAAGAAAGCGCACGGCTGTCGATTTGAAGACGACAAGTGCACTATCGCGAAGGAGTACGCACTATCGCAACCGATGGTGTCGACGATCATCCGCTCCTCTGAGAAGTACGACAAAACGTCCTCGCTTGACAGTGGGCGCAAACGCATTTAACAAGCCGTCTGACGACGACAGCTACGATGACGCGGTAGGGCAGGCTGCCTCAACGTTGTTCTCGCAAGAGGCCCTGCAGTTGATTCAGTCCCTCTGGGGCTTTGTTCTCGCGAGGGACCTTCCGTTGCACTACGTGGTGTACCTAGATGCCATGGAGAAGGATGTTGACACGCTTCGCGTGAGGCAAGCAAGGTTAACGGACATGGGGTTTTCTCATGCAAGCCAGTGAGATGTACGTGGTCAGATGCTTGCAGCAATTTCACCCCAGGGGCCTGCATGCTCCAATCTCCTCTGCTTTTAAATAAAAGTTTAGTCTTTCTCTCTCTCTCTTCACCCCAGCGTTACTTCGGGATTTCTCAAGCTGAGGGGCAGCCGCGGCAACCTTCTCGTATTTTTTACAAGACCCCTTTCAGGGTCACCAAAACGATGTCTTGGCGGAGCTCGCATGTCACTTGCCGTCCGTGACCCCTCTTTGCAGTTGTTTTGCTTTTTTTCGTGCAAACCGTTTATAACAATTATCGGTTATAACAATGGAAATTTTGTGACACTTGAATATTGTTATAAGTGGACTCGACTGTATTGCCACGTATAAGTCGACCTTTTTTTTTTAAATGTCCTTCCAAAATTTAGGGAGCCGACTTATAATCGGGGTCGACGTATATGCGGAGTCTTGAAGTTGGCTTATATGCGGGGTCAAAAGTAATTTCGACCGAGTCACGGATAATATCATGCCCCGTGCGGTCGTAAATCCATAAACGTTGTCAGACACAATGCGAAAGTGGGTCTGCTTGCTATAAAAAAAAACGAATTTTAATCAGGATTTGCACCAAAGGTTGTTTTAATGCCATAACAACTTGTTACCGACAAACTGTGGACGTTCCACGGAAAAACGGCCAAAGCCGGGCGTGCTGGCAATGTTTGATAGAAATAAGACAACTACAAATCCAATCCAATTCAAAACGACCACACGCGACCAGTCACATGAGCCGAGAAGCATTTTCGTGTGTTGTGCAACGTTGTGTGCATTTCGCCATTTCTTCTCGTTGCACCACCTGGACTCTAGCCGACGTGACAGCTAACAGCAGTGTATGTGGTTTGTGTCACTCAACGGACGCCTTGGAAGATGCCTCCGCAACCTCGGCAACAGTACAGCGCTGCTTTCAAGCGGCAAGTCATCCTCTACGCCGAGTCGGAAAACGTCGAAGCAGGGCGGAAGTTCGACATCTCAGAAAAGTGCCTGAGAGGCTGGAGAAAACAAAGAAGTAAGCTTTTTGTGTGTGTTGCTACACGCCATTCCTTTCGCGGGCCGAAGTCCGGACAATACCCTGCCGTTGAGGAGGCGGTTCGAGATTGGGTTCACGCCAGAGAAGCAAGAGCCTGAGTGTTTGCTACAATGACATTGAAACAAAGGCAGGCGCTGTCGCGGAGGAGATGTGCATCCTGCGTACCAAGTTTAAAGTGTCTAATGGCGATTTCCACTGGTCGCTACGGAGCACGTTTTCTTGCTCCGGGACAACGATCTCGAATTCCACTGGTCGACCAAGATAGGTTGCGCGTATTCTGCTGGTCGTTTGGGGCAGCTCGGGACGCGCCAGCTCGGTCCGCCGACCGAAGTCGGATCTCGCCGGAAGTCCTAGTCGCTGACGCGGTCACTTCCGGATGCTGCTGGATTCTTTTGGCTGTTTTTGACCGTTTCAGTGACATCGGCAGAGGACACTGGGCATCACCGTTTTTTGCGCAAATATGTCGAAGTGCGTCTATCAAAAAACGTCTGCAGCGTTAAGAAATGAGAAAGCAAGTTGTTGAGGGCCGCACTCGTGGCTATTTATCAACCGCAAACATTTTGGCGCTGGGATGCGGCTACAACTTTCGAAACCGGCTCAGCTTTACTTCCGCCGCGCGCTCTACACGTTCCGCTGGTCGACCAAGGCTGATTCGCTCTGTAGCGCTTTAGGTCGGCTCGGGCGCTCAGCTCCGATCGACCAGTGGAAATCGCCATAAGAAATGGGTGGCGAATTTCATGAAGAGGAACGGCCTAAGCCTAAAGTGACGAATAACCGTATGCCAATGGTCGCCCGAAGTCTGCGAAGAAAAACGGAGCACCTTTCTGCGCTATGTGAGTGACCTGCGGGCAACACATTCATTCCTGCTTGGTCAATTGGCAAAGGTGACCAGACTCCAGTCTGGTTTGATATGCCTAGCAATAGGACCGTGTCCGCAAAAGGGGAGCGCCAGGTCCGCCTGCTGACAACGAGCAACAAGCACAACCGTTTCACGGTCATGTTATGCTTTATGGCAGATGGGAACAAGTTACCGCCATTCCTTCTGTTCAAGAGGAAAACGATTCCGACGAAGGAAAAGTTCCCGCCAAAAGTCATCGTGCTGGTGAATGAGAAGGGATTTTTTAATAATGAAATGGTCCTCGAATGGTTTCCTCTCGTGTGGTGCGGACGTCCGGGGGCACTGCTGAAGCCCCGCAGCCTTCCTGGACATAAACGGGGCGTACGACAACGTAAGCAGGGAACTCCTGTGGAACATATTAAAAGAAGAAGGTATCGATTATGAGATAATAGAGTTCCTACAGGAAATATACCAGGATAACAAAGTAGAAATTACGTGGGAAGGGATAAGAAGTACGGAGGATGTCAAAGTATGCAAAGGATTAAGGCAAGGCTGTCCTCTATCACCGGTGCTGTTCATGCTTTATATGATAAACCTGGAACGGGGGATACAAGGCAGTAACCTAGCTTTAACCTGTCATATAGATTAGGTGGAAAGGCGGTAGAGCAGCGCCTCCCCGGTTTGATGTATGCATACGATATTGTGCTGCTAGCTGAGAGTCTGGAAGAATTGCAAACTCTAGTTAAGTATTGCGGAGACGAAGGGGACGCTCTAGGCTTCAGTTTCAGCGCAGTTAAGTCGGGTCTTATGATTTTCAACGGCTCAACTGATCAGGGTCTTAAAATACAAGGCCTTGAAATACCTAGAGTAGCAGAATATAAATATCTGGGGGTATGGGTAAACGAAGGATTGGCATACATTGGAAAGCATAAGCAATCACTTAAGGCCAAAGGGCGAAGGAATGCCGGGATAATGAAGCATAAGGCATTGTGGGGATACAATAGGTATGAGGTTTTGAGGGGTATTTGGCAAGGAATTATGGTGCCCGGACTTACTTTTGGAAATGCGGTTTTGTGCCTAAAATCAGAGGTACAGTCGACATTAGAAATAAATCAGAGATCCGTTGGACGATTAGCACTAGGTGCCCACGGCAAAACTACAAATGAGGCGGTACAGGGAGATATGGGCTGGGCATCTTTCGAAGTACGGGAAGCTCAGAGTAAAATATTATATGAGGAACGCCTGAGGAAATTGGACAGTAACAGATTGGCAGCTAAAGTAGTTAAATACCTGTACTTAAAAAGCGTTGACTCACAATGGAGGAAAAGAACTAGGAAACTAACTAGTAAGTGTGCTAGTCACAAGGACGGAGAAGTAAAGAGCATTAAGCAACAGGTGAAAAACACAGAAGGTAAAAATTGGATAAATTCGATGGAAAAGAAACAGAGTGTGGAATTATACCGAAAGTGGGAAATGCAGATCAGGAAGGAAGATTTCTTTGATAACTCAAGAGGCAGTGCCCTACTTTTTGAAGCTAGATCAGGGTGCCTTAGAACACGCAGCTACAAAAAGAAATTTAACAATGGAGATGACGCATGTGCTATATGTGGAAACTCCAGTGAAACAATTGACCATATTATACTCGAATGTAATGGTATCCATCCGGAAGATGATGCAGGCGCAATCACTGTTCCTGAAGCTCTGAGGTTTAGAGATACCAGTGGCCGGGTGAATAAACCGGCGGTGGAAACTAGCAAAAAACGACTGGAAGATTGGTGGCTTAAAAGCAGAGAAGTGACATAATGTTAGTAATGTAGGAACAAAAATTTAATAAATAGAATGATGGTTTAGTTAACCATTCTAAATCAATAATTAAGATATGGGGAGAAAAATGAGCATGATAGCTACTGCTACCACCCCGTTTCAAAGGGGACGCTCCTATATTCCATCCTTCCATCCATCCAGCATGCTCATCCTGGACTCTTTCCGCGGCCACATAACCAACCGTGTGAAAAAAGCGGTAGCGGATGCGGGATGCGACCTGGTCATTATTCCGGGTGGATTGACACCTATTCTTCAGCCACTGGATGTGACGCTGAACAAGCTATTCAAAGACCTCATCGGTGCATTCTACAACGAGTGGCTCCAGCAAGAAAACCCAATGACACCAACAGGGCGGCTGAAGCGAGCTTTTTTGGGCGAAGTGGCTCAATGGGTCAACGATGCTTGGTATGGACTACCAATAGACATGGTCCCTGCGGCGTTCTCTACTTGCGGCATCTCGGCACCGCTTCTGACGACCAGCAGCAGCAGTGGCTCATAAGATGATGATCGCGACTGTGTCCTCACAAGCTATGACAGATGTCTCGTGAACGAATAAATGTTTCTTTATGACTCGGCCTTCTGAAATACTTTTTGGGCGAGTTAGGACCGCAGGGTGCGGCAGCGTCGACCTAAATTCGGAGTATAACTTTTTTTTGCCCAAAGGGGTCGCGAGTTGGGGGTCAACTTATAATCGGAGTCGACTTATAATCGGCAATATACGATAATTCTCAAATAACACTGATTGATTTGCCAGGCTGACTAGATGTGATGATATTCGATTTACTTTTCAACTATTTGCGCATCCCTAGTGTGCAGTAATATAGATGCAAATGAAATGAAGAATAGTAAAACACAATTTGTGGACTGGAAACAGATTGTGGACCCTATTTAATTTTACCAATACAGTAAAACTTCATTAATTCAAACTTCACTGGACCGAGGAATAAGTTCAAATTATCGAATGGCCTCAAAAAAAACAAACTAACAAGAACCATTTGCATTATGGTAAACACACTGTAAACCGTCACATAATGAACCCACCTCGACTTTTGCCGCTGAGAATTTGAAAAAAGGTGTTGGTGTGTCCCTCTGCTTCGCTCCGTTGCACTCAACAGTGCATTCCCCCCCATCCTTAACTGAATCACGGTACGACGCCGTAGCGACAGTGCGGATGTCCTTTGCAAGAGTAGCTTATGTCACGTGTGAGGCTTCACCGCGCAACGCGCTGAACGGCACTTGACGAGCATACATTTTGGTAGCAGCAGAAGAACCACGATGAAAGCGCCACTACTACCGCTATCCGAAATGCCCTGCAACTGGAATCAGTTAGCTGCCTGATGTGTGGCCAATGGCCGCCGTTGCCGCGAGCTGGTGCGGACGGTGCGAAGCTCATAAAAGTGAAACTGAAATTACGTAGTCCATTTTAGATGATGTTTCTGCATAGTCATACTTGATGTTGCACGGATGTCAGAGGCATTTGGTTGGCTGCACAACATGTAGTTCAGGTTTGAGGAATGCTATTTTAACAACCACATTACGACGTCTCCTACCTAAACTTAATTGCCTTGGTCAAAGCCGCTTGGGCTTGAGAAGTTGCTCAGGAGTTCGTATCACTCTTTAAAGAAAATGAGTGGGTGGATACAGTTGGTGTAAATTAATGAGCCCAGGCAAGTCATAAGATGAGATAATTAAGTGAGCCCAAATGAGTCGTGAGTCGCATGAGTGAATCGAGATAAGTTTTGAGTCGAATGAGTCCGAGATGAGTCACGAACGATGTGAGTCGCAAGTCGCAATGAGTCGTTGACTCTGGATGTGCCACGAGTAGGCTGAATCCAAGTGAGTTGAGAGTCTAAATGAGTTTGAATTCACAAGTTCAGTGAGCCCCTGAGTGAGCTTGCAGGTTTACGAAAATTGTGTGAGTGAGCACTCATGATTTTGGGGAGGTATGGCCATGGCTTCTTTTTTCCTTATAATGTCTTTTTAAAAGATTTAATTTTTTTTCGCACTGCAATTTGACAGTCTATTTCCAGAAGATTTTGGTTCTTAACTACTTTTCAGAAAATTCTGCTCATTTTCTGTAACCACTTTCATTACTTCGAGTAACTCAGTGCTTCCCCACGTAGCATTTTCTAAAGTGTCCCTCTAAGTACCAAAGTGCATTCCTCGTACGTTACGTGATTTTACTGGCACTTAACACCTTGTTGACTGTGGAGCTGATGGTTTGCGAGGCTACCTTGTTGAAGCTATTACACCGTAGCGCATGCATGATGTGGCCTTTGGTGGTTCATTCTTCTGCTCCTATAGCTGTTGTGACAGCTGTCAGGGCTCAGCTGTCATCGGTCAAGGGTTGCATATCTGGGGTTTTTGACATGGGAACCATTAGAGGAAAGGTAACTTAATTTTCCTCCTTTGCAGAGGTGGGTTGGGTTGGAGGAGGAACCACCGCTCGGGAGAAGGCCTAAGTTTGGCTTCCAAGGGTGGAAGAATGGGCTAGTTGGTATTTCATATTGGAGGAAAGCTGTCTAAGGCGACGCAAGAGAAACACCAAAGTATGAAAGCTTCCAATCCAACAGACCAGATAGAATTGGCAGAGATATCAAAGCTAATCAATAAGCGCAAAGTGGCCGATATAAGGAAGTATAACATGAAGAAAATAGAGCATGCTTTACAGCATGCTCAATCCGCCTTTTGTGGGAGGATGTGGCGCCATCATGCGAGAAATGGCGGGAAACACATTGGATGGCAGTGTAGCAGGCGACACGAAAGAGCACCATGCGAAATGGCCACGCCAACGCAGGTAGAAAGCGAAAGCTCCCCCTTTTTTTTTTGCCTTCGGAGCGGAAAGTACAGTAATTGCAGTTTCATGTTCACGCAGTACGGGGGAATGTTTCTGTGTTTTCACAATCCACTCATAACGCATGCTTATACTGTCTTCATATTGTTAGAGCGAATAGCGCGGGCTGTGTTCGACGTGACAGAACGAGACTCTCTCAGCGTGCAGATTCACGACAGACTTAAATTTATTGTAAAAAAAAAAAGTCAAAAGGAGAGTGCGGAGACAGAGAGGGAGATTTCAAAGGGAAAATCAGCCAGAGCTTTGTTGATGCTGCAGAGCTAGGTGGAATCGTCTCCTGTGACTTACGAGCGGCGCATATGCGCGGGGCATCTTGAGTTACCGAGCACAATGCAGTCACCGCGGAGCCGGCATGGTGCAATGGGCGTCACTTTCTCCTCGCGTCATCTACAAGCGTGCAGCTATAGGATTTCATCTACAAAGCTCGGCAGAGAGGCACTTATCCACACCCTCTGAACAGGGCATTGTCCCGGCCGGAATGCACACCTGCAGGAAACGCGAGGCATTTTTCTGGCAATGGATGATTCAGCGCTGTAGAGCGGAAGTGGTTGCAGTGGTGAAAAGGTCCTCGATGCACAGAGAATGGTCATTCTGTTGTGAAAGGATCCACAACCGTTCTGCCTCCGCAGCGATTTCTGCCGAATCAACGACTTGGTGACACATGTGCATCTCCTACATATCGGATGCGCATCTTGGTCAGGAACCAACGCTCTTCTACGTCCAGAACGATCCACTCCACAAGTGAACGAACATGAACCCTCCAGGAGACTCATTTGTGCCAGGCGGTTTCCTTGCCATTGGAAACGGTTAAACGAAGACGACGATTATCAAGCTCCCTAACGAAGTGCATCTGATTGCGAAGGAACAAAATTCGGATGCTTTGGCGTGCCTTTAAGGTAAAAAAAACATACTGTGCGTCGTGCAAAAGTGTCAAGTGTGTCATATGCTCCAAGCGGCAAAAACACATACTACAGGTATGTATGTATCTAAAGGAAATATGTATAATGAAAAGTACCTACTGGAGTTTGCACCCAGCCTGTAACGCGCCAGTGATAGCTGCAATGAGGATTTCTTCGGTGCGTGTTTGCTTTATGTGCCACGGGGCCTGATGGTGATGTATTTTGTAGTTAGTTTTTTTTATGTGTGAAAGGGCCAGATAGCGCAGATATCACAGGCGGGTGTGTGCGCTAGACCGTAATATGCGTTGCGGGGCTAGTTGGTTCATGCTCGTAAACTTATGTAAAGCGCAACAGAGACACCACAATCAGACAAAAGAGACAGGACAGCACCCTGTCCTGTCTCTCTTGTCTGATTGTGGTGTCTCTGTTGCGCTTTACATAAGTTTTCTAGACCGTAATATTTAGCATATTTTATCATGACTGCCGCCTGACTAACAAGAAGAAAATACGGCGTTTGTTGTGATGCACCGCCGTTCGCGAGCCTTATGACCAGCTCAACCACATCGGCTCACGAACGGCGGTGCATCTTAAAAAACACCGTATTTTTTTTCTTGTTAGCCAGGCGGCAGTCGCGATAAAACATGCCAAATGTTACGATCCAGCACACATAGCTGCCTTGCGCTACCCGGCCCCTTTGCACATAAAGAAAACAAACGACAAAATACATCGCGATCAGGCCCCGTCACTCATAAACCAAACACGCATCTAACAAATCCTCATTGCGGCTATCAATGTTGGGTTACAGGCTTGGTGCTGACTCCAGTAGGTACTTTTCATCATGCCCATTTCCTTTGGAGGCATGCATACCTGTAACAAATTGTTTTTCGCACAGTCGAGAGTACGCAGTCGGTTGCTGAGGTCGCCCATTCACATCTTGACGCTTGTTAGCCTTAATTCAAGCTTCACTTCGTTGTTGGTCGCGGCTCGCCGAGGGGAACTGGAAAAATCGCGTCTTGCACCCTGGTACGCCTCGAGAGTTGCAACCGTACGTGGCAGATGTGGTTGGTATCGCTTTGCCAAGCCTGCGACGGCCACCATGCCGCCAGCCCCCGTGCACTGGCGGCGACGAGGAATGCCATCGACGCCGTACAATATGTTTCCATCAGTTATAGAACTTATAGAACTCGCGCAAAAGGCGGATTTTCAAGGAGCAAGCCTGAAAGCATTGAAAAAGAAATTGGGCATAGGCAAAGATCACATGTATGCGCTAAGAGACAAGGCAGGCAATGTCATCACGAATATGGACAAGATAGTCAAAGTAGCTGAGGAGTTCTATACTGATCTCTACAGCAGCCAAAGAAATCACTACAATAATGAGATTGGCGGTAGGGAAAAACAGTCAGACGTTCTGCCTGTGACGAAGGACGAATTTAAGAAAGCATTAGAAACTATGAAAAGGCGGAAAGCAGCTGGAGAGGCTAACTGCAGATTTGTTAAAAGACGGGGAGAATATTGTGCTAGGAAAACTGCCACCCTGTATATGCAGTGCCTGGTCTCCTCGACGGTACCGGAACCATGGAAGAATGCAAACATTATCCTCATTCATAAGAAAGGGGATGCTAAGGACTTGAAAAATTACAGACCAATCAGCTTACTGTCTGTTACATATAAGGTATTTACCAAGGTAATTGCTAATAGAATCAGGACGACTTTAGACTGCAACCAAGCAAAAGATCAAGCAGGTTTTCGGAAAGGGTACTGTACTATTGATCATATCCATACCATCAACCAGTCCTTATACATAGCATTCATTGATTATGAAAATGTATTTGACTCGGTAGAAACCTCGGTGGTCATGCAGGCATTGCGAAATCAGGGTGTAGACAAGCCGTACGTGAAAGTGCTGTAAGATATATATAGTGGCTGCACAGCAACCATAGTTCTGCATAAAGAAAGTAACAAAATTTCTATAAAGAAGAGTGTTAGGTAAGGAGACACGATCTCCCCAGCACTATTCACAGCTTGCTTAGAAGAAGTATTCAGAGACTTGGAATGAGAGCAGTTAGGGATAAGTGTAGATAGAGAACACCTCAGTAATTTGCAATTTGCTGATGACATTGCCTTTCTAACTAACTCGGGATGCAGTGCAAATAATGATTGATGACAGGAAGAGTAGACAGGAAGAGTAGAAAGGTAGGCTTGAAAATCAATATGCAGAGGACTAAGGTAATGTTCAACAGCGTCAAGAAGAAACAGCAGTTTACATTAGGTAGCAAAGTACTGGAAGTATTAGGCAAATATGTCTACTTAGGACAGGTATAGTAACCGCAGATCCGGACCATGAAAAGGAAATAACAAGGAGATTAAGATTGGGATGGAGCGCGTTTAGCAAGCACTCGCAGATTATGACTAGCAGCTTACCAGTACAGTCGAACCCGGATATATCGAACTCGAAGGGGATCGCGAAATAGTTATATCGAACTCGAAGGGGATCGCGAAATAGTTCGATATATCGATAATTCGATATACAGAAATCGGCTTGTGACGGCACTTACGATGCGAAAAAACGATACCGCATTTGTCGCGTAATCAACCCACTCGCATAATATACCCACCCTTATCTTTTGCACCCGAGAATTCGAAAAAAAAAAAAAAAGCGTAAAGGCCAGCTCGCTCACATGCGCATCTCAGTGACGATGTGGCAGCGACATTGCGAAAATTTTCAAACTTGGAACTGCGTCCCTCTCGCCGCTCGAGCCACCGCGGCAGCTCAAAACAAGGTTTCTGTGTCGCCGCGGCAGAAATCAGAAATCGCGAGCGTTTTCGCTTGCATGTCGATGGCGCGCGTCACTGCGTCACTCCGTTTCGGTCCTCTCATCCACAGCTCATTTCTTGACAGCGTGCCAAGATGCTGCGCAGCGATAACGTCAGGGCGCGTTTATCTTTTGATAGCTCCTGCTGGTGACAGGGAGCGAACTTGGCCGAGTGCCCGTGATGGCTTGGTTGCGCAAGCCTGGTTCGATTTATCACGCCGCGCTTGGAGCGGGCATCATGATCGCAGCAGCTAACAGTGTGCTTTCGTTGATTCATACATGCAAGGATAAACGACTCCCGCAAAAACAAAAAGAAAAATCCCTGCCACTTCTCAACGTCCACAGCCACCATATCTTACGCTACGCTGCGCTTACAGCACACCATGACTCTCGCAGAAAAAAAAAGAGAGATCCACGTCAGCCGCCGCGTGCAGGGGGTTCGCAACACACGCTAAAGCGTCCGACGTCTGTCTGAAAACGGGCTGAGCTGGCTTGGCGCATGCGTAGCGCGTGCTGAAGGAAAGAGATAGCTCGGCAAAAGAATGGGCACACCCACGCACATGGCTTGCAAACGTCATGTGCTGATAACTGCAGATGCGCGCGCCATTGGGGAATGGGCGCGGCGCTGCCCAGAGCAGCCGTCGCTGAACTGTCCCCTCATTCCTTCCGCGCGTGGCTTGAAAACGTCACGTGGCAAATGGCCAAGGGTGATGCGATCGTCTTTGGGGAAGGCCCACTTTCCAGTGCGTGGTGCGGAGTTCGATATATCGAACGACCGGTGAAATTAAGTTCGATATATGACGCGGCTTTCCTATAATTTTGCATGGGATTTTCAAGGGGATATTCCGCGAGTTTGATATAACCAAAATTCGATATATCCGGGTTCGATATAGCCGGGTTCGACTGTATCGCTCAAGAGGAAAGTATACAACAGTTGCATGTTAACTGTACTTACCTAAGGGCTGAAACGTGAAGCTAACAGAGAGGGTTCTACTTAAGTTGAGGACAACGCAGAGGGCTATGGATAGAAAAATGGTAGGGGTAACATTAAGAGATAGGAAACATGCAGAGTGGGTCAGAGAAATAACTGATGTAAGTGACATTCTAGTAGAAATCAAGGAGAAGAAATGGGCATGGGTAGGACCTGTAGTGCGAAGAGGATAGCTAATGGTCGTTTAGGGTAACAAACTGGATTCCACGGGAAGGAAAGCGTAGCAGGGGACGGCAGAAAATTAGATGGGTGCATGAGCTTAAGGAGCTGGTAGGGGTCAAGGGGGTGTAGCTAGCACAGGACTGGGTTAATTGGAGGAATATGGGAGAGGCCTTCACCCTGCAGTGGGTATATTGAGGCGGATCATGATGATGATGATTGGAGGAAAAAAACAGCACACTCTTGAGACATGGACAAAGAAAGAAACTACAACACAGCACTGTGTTGTCATTACTTTCTTTGTTCGTGTCTCAAGTGTGCGCTGTATTTTTTCCCACTGAGATGAACTTAGCTTGGCTGTGATGGAAGAAGACTGTTCTCTGTGTGCAGAGAATGAGGAGCTGCGTGCCCAGGCATTGGAGCAGCTGGAAGAAGCGTCGCGCCTGCGGCTGGAACTGCAGACGGTACGGTGGGAGCACTCCTCCTTACAGGAGCAGCTGCAGGAGACCCAGCGCCGCCTGGAGCTCCTGCTGCACCCCAAGCCACAGGTGCGTCGGAAGCAGTACTGCGCCATACTGCGCATAGGGAACATTGCCTTTACGCGATAGTGTGCACAGGTTGTTCAGTCGGAAAGGTGTTGCCATCATCGTGGGCTGGAATAAGGTGTCGGGAAAAAATGTGTTTGTGATTTCATATAAAAGTTATGACCATCCTTTGTACAGCACTCAGGATTTTATCTTCAGCTATAAACAGGTTGGAGGGTAGTTTCCAATAGGGACATTGTAATTGTAGGTGTTCACCAAAAAGGCAGGCATCTTCATTCTTTCCCAAAATAACACTGCCAAATTTTGTGCCAGTCTAAAAAATTTGTGGAATGAAAAGGTGGGGCTAAAGGCGCTATCACATCTACTGATAAGGTGAAGTTTGAGCATCCTCCTCCTTCTTTTCTTTGCAAGGGCGTGCAATTATTCAGCATATTAAATCGAATGTGTAAAATCTATATAATGGACATTTGTGAATTTCCGAGTATTGTGACAGCAGACTAGTAAATCCGACCGTGGTCAAAGCGCAGAATCTAGGCAAATTGTGCGGAAAACCAGTCACATTTGGATGTGCTTTATCATACTTAGTGAAAACAAGGAGGCCAATCACCTGCCTGGAACAGTCGCAATGTGAAAATGCGCAGTTTTTTGTGCATAAGAGCTTCATTGTGGGAGAAGGCTGGTGTAGGCACGTGGTCAGGGAAGATAGTTGGGCTAGTTGGTATGTTTTTGTAAATGACTGCTACAACATTGCAACTAGCGTGGAAAAAGGCAAATAACAGTGACAGTAAGGCACCAACGAGACATCACGCTAGTTTGCTGTACCGTTGCTACCTTATTGTCCCTGTCCTTTGCCTTTTTTTATGCAAGTTGCAATGTTGTAGGCATCTGGTGTCCAGCAAGCGTTTGATGGATTCTTTAGGCTTGCATTTTCAGTTTTTATTTTTTCTATCTACAGCAAAATCTCAGTGATATGAATCCAGTTGATATGAATTTGCGAAATTCCCTGGTCGAAGTGCATTGTGTACAATGTGCAAAATTTCGGATGTTCCAAACACTCTCCCATGTCGCTACAGATTACACGAACGCGTGGACCACAACCTTGAGCACTACGAACTGGCTGCACATCATTGGCTCCGCAATCACCAGCCACGCTGTGTGTACGCATCGCGAGCAGTTTGTGGTGACGCGTGGTTCGCACCTCGCTGACGTCGCGATTTTCTGTCAGCCTCACGCCGTGAAAACTTTTAGCGGCGCATGACCCGCAGACATCGTAACCACCGCAGCTGGCGGCGTCGTATGCGGCAAGCATGCACGGACCGCACATCGCTGCCTCTGCTATCGTGATCCACAAACAGTTCGTAGTGCCGCGCGGCCCGCACGTCGCCATCTTCTGTTGTGCTGTATGCGCCACAAAAAGTATGTGGAGGCTAGCAGACAGCACATCGTCTCCATGCAATTATTTTTCATACTGCAAAAAGTTTGCAGCGGCGTGCTGCCGTGAGTAGTAGTCAGCAGCGCACACGGCAGGCACGCATAGTTTGCACTTCGTAGACTTCTCAACTGCTAGTCACATTGTATGCATCGCGAGCGGTCTGCGGCACCGCTTGGCTGTCATGTCACCATCTTTTGTCGAGTTAACAAGCGTTGAAGTGCAGGCTAGTTTGGAATAGATTTGGAATAACAGCGCGAAGGACGAAGACGAAGATCAGAAGGACACAAACACAGCGCTTACTGACAACTGATTTTATTTCCAGAAGTTGGCAAGTATATATACATGGCTTGAAGCGTGACAGAAAAAAAGAGATGCAATGCGCATGCCGAAATCAAAGCCAATTATCTCTTTTTACGCATTGCCAAGAACACAATCTCTTTGTCCGATAACGCAAGGGAAGGAGTGCTAATGCAACAATCCCCAAGCTTCAAAATTCTTTTGGCTTCAATAATTTCTCTTGTAATGCGGTCTTTATTTTTCCTGTAAGATTTGCCTTTATCGAAAAGGGGTTTGCATTTTGTTTTACGTTCTTTAGTGCATGTGAGGCAGTGAAGAGGCAGGTTATTGTCCTTGGAATTTTCCACGTCCTTTTTATGTTCTCTTAATCTTTCAATAAGGCATCACCCTGTTTGCCCTACATAAACTTTCCCACGACAGAGGAATCTCGTAGACTAGTTCTTCAGTACAGTCAACAAATCTGTTCTTATGTTTAGTTTTGCAAGCACCAGTTGGCTCAGTCACGGGATGACTGACGCGACTAGCATTGACAGCATACTCGTGAGAAGGCTACTCGTACCTGAGAACGTTGTGTGATCTTTTTTAGATTATGCGACAGGGTATGAGTGTACGAGATTACAACTGTCTTTTTCTGCTTGTTTGAGTTATCAGGTTGTTGGTTATTTTTGTTTTTCCGTTCCTGGCTTAGCAAGCCTTCAGCAACGAAAACCAACATATGGATTGGGTAGTTATACGTACTGCAAAAAGTCTGTGGAGGCACGCGGCCCGCACGTCACGATCGCCTGTCGCACTGTGTATGCCGCGAGCAGGGTTGCTATTGGTGGCTACTTTACAAATCTGGCGGTGAAATTTTCACTGGCTCCTTGGCTACTTTATGGCTACATTGAAGTTCTATTTTGGCGCATTTACTAGCCGCATTTTTGAAGCCAAAGCTACGCTAGTTAGAGCTGATCTTAGCCTGGGTTTCAGTTTGGCCTTCAAGCAGCAAGAGGGCAAACTATTGCTATGCAGCTCACATTTCCAGAAAAATGTGACAGATGCTGTGCCTTTCCTCTTCTATAACAAACACAAAATGTCAGCGTGGGCTAGCCGTTGGCCTTCAAGGAGCCACATGACAAAGTGTACCTATTAAGGGGGGACGTGGCACTTAAAGCTATTTTTCTTAATTTTTGACCAACCTAATAAAACTTGGTATTATGATTCAATTTGTTGCATTGATTTCAGATATGTAATTATTTTTCCAATTGGTCAATTAGTTCAAAAGATAAATGAAATTAATTGTTCACAATTTGCAGAAACAATGAAAAAATAACCACACTACAAAAATTCACATGGACACTTTGCTAGGTGCTAGAAAGCATAAGAAATACAATGTTAGGAGCACTTTTTGATATAATAAATCTTAGTGATGTTATAGCAGTTCAAAGTTAACTGTTTCAAATGTGGGTGCCCTACTGTCTGATGTAGAGCAAAACTGAAAAACTTTTGAAAGGTAAATTGCGAAATCTGTTCCTAACATTGTGCGCTTTGCACTTTAGCTACATGCCACAACAAAAATTATGGTTCTACCTCCATTAAAGGCAGAGATACCATTTCCGCAAATGAGCAAGAAGTCAAGAATGGGTGTTTTGAGAAAACATAAAAAAAAAGATTTTGTTTTTATTTATGGGCAGATTTGTGCCAGATTTGCACCATTTGTGCATTTTCTCGTGCTCATTGCAAAACTGCAAACTTTTTACCTAATGCAGGTAGTTTTACATATAGTAATATGGAAAACTGTTTTTTTGTTATGGTTAGTAAACATTCGATGTTGAGAAGATTTCGATCCTTAAATGGTCTCAAATCATCAACGAACAGCAATAATGCGCATGAGCCTTCTAGGATAATTTTGAAGAGAGTTAAAAGCGGAGATATCCCTGCTCTAAAACGGTGACTGTGTCTAAAATTCAATTTTGAGAAATCGGCAAAAATATGTTTTTTGCACATGAATTACCAAGGCTAACAGCAAGTCAATAAAATGAGTTATGGCTGGTTTTTGGTGTGAAATCACCGTTTCCCGCTGAGATAATTGCCCCTGCAACTCAGAAGTAAATTTATTTCGACAAGGTTTGCGATTCCGCATGCCGCACCTTATCAAGTTCGGCAATTATAGGATAGCAGATAGTTGAGCTCTTTCTCTGATATGATGATGAAAAAAAATATATATATATCTGCATGCCAGAGTGATACGCATTGACTGTGCTGTCCCATGTTTCCATTTCATGTTATTTCTGCGGCGCCAGGGTATATATATAGCATTGGCACCCTGAATAAGCTTATGTTGCCAGTTCAGCGCTGTGTCTGTCCCATTCTCTTGTCTAGGCTTCGTGCCGTTGCGCTGCACCACTTGAAGATGTCAGGCCAACTAGCCCTCCAGTTCATGTTGCCCCCTTAATATACTCTGCCTTCCTTTTCCAAAACGTCTGATAGGTAACCTTGGCGGTGCAGTGGTTAAGATTCCCGACTACTGTTCCGGAGTACCTGGGTTCACACCCAGTATCGAATCCAGCAAAACATGCATTTACGTTTAACGTTCCGGCAGAGTTGTACAGTGTTCTGCAACTTTATCGAACCCCCGTGAAAAATTCTCCCACCTCAACCGGAGGCTCATTTGGGCTGAAACTGCGCACAAAGCTTGAGAGTTGTTGTCCCCTTCTTTACGAGGTAAGGTGGATCATGGTGCTTACTTGGTTTGGCCGCACATGATGAGAAACCAGAGTTATCTGCGACGAGACTGAGGAGCAAAAAACGCCAGCGCAGAGTTTCTAGCAAAAGACAGCTATGGCGCCATTTGGCATTGTTGGAGGAAAGCGCTGTGGTTCAAAAGCGCCGAGGCAAGCATGGCACGTTCCTGCAATGTTGCTAGATGGCACTACTGCTGCCCTTCGGGGGAAAATTTACGTTTGCGTGTTTTGCTCTTCAAACAGACAGTTCTGTTTTCTCATCATGCACGGCCAAACCAAGTAAGCACCATGGTCAAACTTACCTCATAAAGAAGGGGACAACAACACGCAAGCATACTGCGCAGTTTCAGCGCAAATGAGCCTCCGGTTGAGGCTGGAGAATTTTTCAAACGGAGGCTCGATAAAGTTGCAGAACACTGTATATGCCCCGCGCATCGTGGAGGTTGCGCCGCCTGGTGACAGCATCACAAAACGTAGGCGGGGCTTCCCGGCGGCCTTTCTCATTGAATTTTTATGCAGTCAGAGGTTTTGATGCACAATAATTGTCATCGTTCGTTTCTTATGCTTCAACTGAAACTTGGGTCATGTCTAGAAAAAACTTGTGTTATGGGGTGCTCTA
Organism: Amblyomma maculatum; assembly: GCF_055883805.1. Classification (NCBI taxonomy): domain Eukaryota; kingdom Metazoa; phylum Arthropoda; class Arachnida; order Ixodida; family Ixodidae; genus Amblyomma; species Amblyomma maculatum. The sequence continues at coordinate 220,264,586 of NC_139345.1, forward strand.
ACAGCTATAAAAGTTCCATGGAAGTGGAACATTGGATTGTCTCCGGGCGGAGAAAAAAAGTTCTACCCACGCATTGTTGCTTTTGTAATTATTTACTACATTGCTTTTATGGTGCTGCTGTATTAATTGCCCCATTATGTGTACCCCCACAAGCAGCACCAGTTCGTTTTAGCTGCTTTTTTTTCTTTAGTTCTATGCGAAAAACAGTTGCACGCTTCTTACCACAACAGAGACCGCGTCATGTGCATGACAATTTTTTTGTTTGTTTCAAAGTGAATGCAGCACGGATTGGATCATGTCTCATGCGTGGCTTTGGATCGTGTCTCAGCTCTTTATGCATGTGCCTGTGTGTTTAACTGCTGGCGAGCTGGGAAGTGTTGTGACTGTACGCACGCTACTTGGTCGAGATTTGGCACAGCTCCCGCAATTTCTCTCCTAGCTGCGGAGCGTCGTTCGCTGCGTGTATTTTCGGAATGGCGTGGTGCAGGTTTTTTATTTTCACAGATATTTCTGTCTCTGGCTGGCATGAGGTCGGCACATTCGTGCATGTTTAACAGTGTTGTGATTGTTTGATTATGACACATAAAATGGGTCATGATTGTAACACATACTGAATGTCCCCTTGCGTTAGCCCCCCTTTGTAATTGGAAGGATATATTTGCCTGGATTCCTTCCTAACACATCTTGTCGATTTCTGTTGACACATATTTGCTTTCTTGTGAGTTTATTAATGATAATATCCTCTGGGAGCCTGCAAAAAACAGAATCTACAGCCAGCAGTTTGTGAATGGCGGAATATCAAATGACCAGAAGAGCCTGTCGTACCTACCTACATTATTTCCGACTGTTCACAGATGCTTGACGCCAAGGACATCTGAGAGGTACCAACGGTAATTCTAATTATTTTTAGTGGCAACATGAATCGCAGCATGAATCGCACCACGTTTCACGCATGAAATTCAATTGTTTAGGAACTCTTTGTACATATCTGTATTTGCACAGACAATGCGCGAGCCGTGAAGCGTTGCTAGAGTGTGCTTGCAACTCATTTTAGATTTTGCACAGCTGGCTCGTCAGTTTTCAGTTCTAGAATATCTTTCGGTTCGTGCACTTGCTGAACGGGTATGCTTCAGCTCTTTTATTTGCGCAAGTAATGCTGTTTCTAACGGGCATGAAGTTTGAACGTTGCCACACGTGTAACAAATTTGCGATGGTGAGGGGCTAACTCTGTCTCCCGACTAGGACTTTTACTTAGCTTCACTTTAACTTTGTGTCTAAATGGGAAGCTTTTGGCTAGAAAGTTATCTGTCAGTTCTGACACTTCATTCACGGGACTCATTTCGTAATTAATAGCTCCTGAAGCTTGCTCGACGCACGTTTGCACTGCTTTAAAATTTTGTAAAAATGAGAGTTCGTGGGAGCCAACAGACATCAGCCTGCAGCCAGAATTTCGTTAATGATGGCGAGTAAAATGACCCGAAGCACCCAGCATACGTGCCCACAATATTTCAACAGCTTTCAGATGGTCTACAGGAGGAACATCTAAGGAGTAACAAGTGCATATTTAGTTTTGGTGGTTTTCCAGCATTTAATTTCAACCTGGGTAATGCAAGTTAGGTAATTGCATAGCACAAAATTTTCATATGAGGCTTTTCACCTGTCACAGATGAGGCAAAAATGCTGTGATGCCAGCCATAAAAAAAAAAAAGGAACGTGCGTTTGAAACGCAAACTTTAGCATGAAAGTTGAGGAGGTCAAACAATCACTGAATGCCTTACAGCTGTTTCATACCAAACGCAACTTGCGATATGTACAAGCTACGTGCACAGGCATCACTAAAAATAGGGGTAAACATGTAGTGTTGGGTGATAGGACATGAAAACGCAAGAAGGTACTTCTGAGCAGCCGGGGTTGCCACACTAGCTTCTTATGTTTACATTCAAAAGCAGTAATAGATAATGCCACAAACGAGATGTGTAATTTCATCTGCTGTGGTGGAGGTCCAGTTAAGCAGAGCTCTCCACTACAGTATCTAAGGGAGCTCGAGAGGGGACTGCATGCGGGGAGGTAGTCGCACCAAAAACTAATGCTACTTATAATAGTCGTGGTTTGACCTACAAACAAAGTGCTCTCGCTATTTCAGCGATATGTTACAGTCGTGTCGAAGTCAATAAAGATTTAAATTATTTCCAATTAGTCCAGCACGTTTTTCTGTACATAAGTGTGCCGCCGAAGGCCTTTTCTGCTCACCTCTCAACAATTGCGTGATTGGGCGTGCAAAGCGCCACCATGTTGCACTACAAACACAGTGATAGCGTGGGTATTGATTTTAAAGCGCAAAAAGAGGGATGGTGCTCATAAGCTTTACGACGTAGCTGGTCTTGGTGACTCTTGTTTGCGGTAAACATTTCGCATGAACGCGGGTCAGATTGTCCCGCTTCGGGTGAAAGTCTGACTGAGACTTTGGGCAGACGTCCACATTGGAGGCAGTGGGTGACTATGGCATTGGTTCTAGGAATAGCAGGGGGGAGTCGCAAGTTGAGTTTGCAGAGCACAACAACTTAAGAATTATAAACACTCTCTTCAGCAAACGGAAGAACCGGAAATGGGCATGGAAAAGTCCTATCGAGGAGACTAACAATTTAGTTTATACTGTGTTCTGACCTTGCAATTATGCAGGATGTAGAGGTAATCGGGAAAGCGCGATGCAGTGATGGTAATGTCTTGAATAAGTCTAAATCTGAAGAGGGAACAAAACAGATTAGTAAGAAAGGAATCTATCAACGAATTAGGAGTGAGGGGGAGGGCAGAAGAGTTGAGGATCTTGCTACAGAATAGGTATTCAGCTATAACCGAGGTTAACGACATTAGCCTAGAAGCAATGAACAGTAATTTCAGAGGTATCATTACTGAGTGCACTGTAGAAGTAGGTGGTAGGGTAGTTAAAGAGGATACCAGTAAGCTGTGTAAGGAGACGAAAGATTTGATTAAGGAGTACCAAAGTATGAAAGCTTCGAATCCAGCAGACCAGACAGAATTGGCAGAGATATCAAAGCTAATCAATAAGTGCAAAGTGGCTGATATTAGGAACTATAACAAGGAGAAAATTAAGCATGCTGTAAAAAACGGGGGAAGCCTTAAAGCGATGAAGAAGAAATTGGGCAGGATAGTTAAGCGGGCGAGTTGGTGATACATCATTAAAAAAACAGCGCAAACAAACGGGGACGACAGGAAGAAACAACAGGAACAGGCGCTGACTCTCAACTAAAATTTAATCGCAGAAAACACAATTATATAAGGTACAGAAAACAATAAAACACCAAAACCAGACCGCACGTGTTACTATGTGATGTCCAGATATGCAACTTCGCAGTCACGCAGGAGCAGGGAAGGTTTGCTGACACACAATCTTTCTTTCTTGGCCATATTATACGCCTCGATGATTTCCCTGGTCAACTGGTAGAAAGAAAGATTGTGTGTCAGCAAACCTTCCCTGCTCCTGCGTGACTGCGAAGTTGCATATCTGGACATCACATAGTAACACGTGCGGTCTGGTTTTGGTGTTTTATTGTTTTCTGTACCTTATATAATTGTGTTTTCTGCGATTAAATTTTAGTTGAGAGTCAGCGCCTGTTCCTGTTGTTTCTTCCTGTCGTCCCCGTTTGTTTGCGCTGTTTTTTTAATGAAGAAATTGGGCGTAGGCAAAAAAATGTATGCGGTAAGGGACAAGGTGGGCAATGTCATCACGAATATGGACAAGATAGTCAAAGTAGCCGATGAGTTCTATACTAATCTCTACAGCAGCCAAAGTAGTCACGATGGTAATGAGATTGGCAGTAGGGAAATGCAGACAGATGTTCCACCATTGACGAAGAACGAAGTTAAGAAAGCATTACAAACTAACAGTCAGATGTTCCACCAGTGAGAAAGGATGAGGTCAAGAAAGCATTAGAAACAATGAAAAGGGGGAAATCAGCTGGAGAGGATCAGGTAACTATAGATGTGTTGAAGGATGGAGGGGATATCATGCTAGAAAAACTGGCCACCCTGTATACGCAATGCCTGGTGTCATTGACAGCACTGCAACCATGGAAGAACGCAAATATTATCTTCATTCATAAGAAGGGGGATGCTAAGGACTTGAAAAATTACAGACCAATCAGCTTACTGTCTGTTACGTATAAGGTATTTACTAAGGTAATCGCTAATAGGATCAGGACAACTTTAGACTGCAACCAAGCAAAAGATCAAGCAGGTTTTCGAAAAAGGTACTCTACTATTGATTCGGGCAGAGCTGGGCGGCGATCTCCACAGGCTTTCGGCTGACGGTCCCGGTGTACAGTTGGCGTCGACGGTCAAATGCAAGGATGGGGATGGCCCGTACCTCCACCAGAATGTTACGTGATGGCATGACAAGCAATCTAACACGACGACACAACAGAAACAGAACGACGTGATGACATGACGATGAAATATGGTCTAATGGCCAGCGGGCCTAGCGCGAGCACTCCGCCTCGCGCCACTGCCCGCTTCGTCGTCTTCGTAGCAATATTGTCACAGAAGCCAGTGTAACTGGGTAGGCAGGTTTACTTACACCTACGCAAAAGCACTGGCAAAAAAAGGCACAGCTGGATAACCGACTGGTGAGCGAGCACCACGAGTGAAGAAGACGAGCGCATGCCTGTCTCCCGAGCTCACCACATGGCGGCGCCAGTGGTAACATTGTGGCTTTGCCCCTCCTGGTGGAAAAGGCATCGTCCCAATGCCAAGTGGCGAGGTCGAGCAGGACCGTAGTCGGCAAGTATGTCGCGCTAACATAAAGCAACCACACGATGCAAAAAGACAAAAAAGACACATGTAGCTTAACCTAGCGGGAGTGGAAGGGCTTCATCCTGGTGACGTGTACAACTTCTGATTGTGCTTGCCATCGGGAGGAGCGAACAGTTACTTGCACTTCATAGGTGACATCGCTGAGTTTACGCAGTACTTCGTACGGGCCAAAGTAGTGGTGCAGAAGCTTCTCACCACTACTTTGGCAGAAGAAGAAACATCGGTACGGAGCGGCGTTGGGACCATCAGCAGATACTGAATGTCTGTGGAAGCGTAGTTTTTCTTGTAGAGGACGCCGTCACGCAAGCAGAGCGACGACAGGCCACTCGTTGAAAGGCGAGGCGGTGATGAGGCAGTTCTCTCTAGATATTCGATGAGGGGCCGCAGAGTGTCGTCTCGCTGCTGTTGAGCGAGATCTGACGTTGTGAGAGCGCCAAGAAAAACAGAGTCATCTGTTTCAATTGAAGAACACGGGATAGGCTTTCGGGATAGACAGTGAGCATCAGTGTTTCTTGCTGGACTTGTGCACAATGGTGACGTCGAACTGCTGTAAGTGGAGACTCCAGCGGGCTAACCGGCCTGAACGGTCTTTAAGGTTCGCTAACCAACAGAGTGAGTGGTGGTCGCTTACCACTCTAAACGGCTGACCATACCATACAAACACGGCCAAAATTTTGTTACCGTTCACACAATTGCTAGGCACTCCTTTTTTCTAGTAGATTAATTCGCTTCGGAACGAGACAGGGTGTGGCTGGTGTAAGCAATCACCCGCTCAACGCCATCTTGCCACTGAACAAGAACTGCACAGAGGCCAACGTTACTGGCATCGGCATGCAATTCTGTGTCGGCCGCCTTGTCGAAGTGGCCAAGTACGGCCGTAGTTTGGAGGCGTTTGTGAATCTTCTCGAAGGCCCTTTGCTGCTCACAATGTGCAACCTGTTTTTGGTGTGTCACGCAAAGCGGTGCCAACAACCCGAGCTTTTAGGTAAAAATCTTGAATGGTTGACCGGGCATGTATAATATACAGGAGGCTATGCTCAAGCATACCAACTAACCCAACTGTCTTCTTTGAAGTCACTTTGGAACGAGTAGACTTTGTTGGTCTATAGTTGGTTCATAATTCAAAACAAGGAAATAGCTGTCAACCAGGTGACTGCGAACCAGTATAGAACAGCTGCATCTTACCTGTACTCACCTATGGGGCTGAAACGTGGAGGCTAACCAAGAGGGTTCTACTTAAGTTGAGGACAACGCAGAGGGCTATAGAACGAAAAATGGTGGGGGTAACATTAAGAGATAGGAAGCGTGCAGAGTGGGTCAGAGAAATAAGTTACCAACATTCTAGTGGGAATCAAAAAGAATGAATGGGCATGGGCAGGACATGTAGTGCGAAGAGAGGATAACCGATGGTCGCTTTGGGTAACAGACTGAATTCCAAAAGAAGGAAAGCCTAGCAGGAGGCGGCAGAAAGTTATGTGGGCGGATGAGGTTAAGAAGTTCACTGGGGTCAAGTGGATGCAGCTAGCACAGAACCGTGTTAATTGGAGAAATATGGGAGAGGCCTTCGCCCTGCGGTGGGTATAGTCAGGTTGATAATGATGATGATGAGGTGACTTCAGGTTTCGTGCTGGCCAAATTTATGTTGTATGCAAAGTGGGACTTTCAAGCAGGTAATTTGTATTTTTCTTATAGCCACTGGTTCTAAATATTGCCTCACTCCTGGAGTCACAGTGTGCATGAGCGACTCTGTCGCATTGCAGGCATCGCTGAATAGTATAGGACAACGTGCATCATGACGGTGATGATGGCACACTGGCTTGTGAATGTGGCACACTTTTACGCCACACAACTGGGAACGTGTGTCTGCAGACCTCTGAGGACCCCCTGCTGGATGCCCAGGTGTCTGAGAAGGAGGCTGAGCTACAGTTGGCAGAGGCCCGGCTGGGACGGCTGCAGCGCTGCCTGGCACTTGGCCAGCATCGCCAGGTGACCTTGTCAGATTTATCGTGGGAAACAGAACACTTCCGAGCATAATATTGGATATCAGCACACTTATTTCAGGCTGAAGGCAAATGTTTTCAACAAAACACAGCATTGTATACCAACAGAGCTGAAAAATTTTGTTTGCTGGCATAATGTGTATGCTATGCCAATGAAGGCGTCAGTTCGCTTTATAGCGGGCTTTATTTTGCATACTAATACTTCTCTCACTGTTTTTTGGCCAGCATTTAGCAAAAAAGAAAGACCATTGTTTTTCTAAATGCCTGTTATCTTATGGAGCATTGCAAATAGGGGTGTACAAATGGCTTCTCTTCAATAATTTCAAAGCAAATATTTTTCATTTGTATTTTTAACTTATTACACAGCGTTTTTTTTTTTTTTTTTCACGAACTGTAAAGTAGTATTGCATAAAAGCTTGCATCACTATTGTAGATTCAAGTGGCTCAACTTTTGAAGCGAAAGTTTCACTTTGCGAGGTAGTTCGTGCGATCAGGTATGCACGGTTTTCACCTTATGGTAGACTTAAAGGTCAAATTTTTGTGTTAAGCCTAGTGGTCACTATGTGACTTTGGGGCATAGTCACATAGGCCACCAAGTGGTCCGTGACCACTGTCAAGGGCAAGGTCACATGAGCTGACGTCAAAGTCACGTGACCTGGTAGTCACCATGTGACTTTGGGGCATAATCAAATATGCCACCAATTGGCCCGTGACCTGGTGGTCGCCGTGTGATGGGAATAGCCACGTAAGCCACCAAGTGGCCCATGATCACTGTCAAGCAGTTACGCTTTGGATGCCATCGCCCGCGCTGATGCCGCCCGCCACATTGCTCGAGAGCGGCTTGGTGCGTCTCAGCGGTCTCAAAAGCGTCGTTATGACCTTCATCACTGTGACGTCCAATATCCTCCTGGTTCCCTCGTACTTCTTTGGCTTCCGGCCCGCCGTGTGGGGATGTGCGAAAAATTCCTGCCTCGTTACGTGGGTCCTTACTGCGTCTTGTGGCAAGTCACCGATGTGACTTATGAGATTGCCCCTCTACAGCCCAAGTATCTTTCCACAACCCCTCATCCAGATCTCGTACATGTTGCCCGTCTGAAACCGTATCATTCAAGTTGTCCTCTGTAGGGCGCCGGTACGGTGCTTCTCGAGCGCGGGGAATACTGTTATGGAGCGCAGTATCAAGACGACAACGACGTGCTGATGTGGGGTAATGAAGAAGACGACGCTCAGGCTAAGCTGGGTTTGTTCTGGTGGTGTGTGCGTCTAACAGTGAACTAGCATTTACCGCTGTGTACTTTTCCTTAACAATATATAATGTGCTCGAGTAATTTGCAGGTTGCTGATGTCAGTGATATCGGGCGGTAATTGCTAATGCGGTCTCTCTTTCCTTTTTATGTAACGGTTTGATTCGGACCGTAACCCAGTCATTTGTTAGTTCACCGTTACGTAATGATTTAGTAAATAAAACATGCAAATACTACTTGGAAATCCATTTGCAATTGGAATGTTGTTGGGGCCCTGAGACGTTTTTTACATTTAGTTTTAAAAACATATTGAAAATACCCTGTTCTGAAATTGTTCAGTTCAGTTCAGTCGTGTCCGGCTCTTCGTGACCCTACGAAATTGTAACTGAAACTGAAATTCTGAAATTGTAAGGTCTTGCATATATGACAACGAGACATCAAAAGAGGGTAGGATGCCATTATCTTCCGTAAAAATAGGTTTAAAATGGTCATTAAAAGCATTGGCTATTTTTTCTGAATCAGTTACCTGTTCGCTATCAATGTCAGAGGTATTGCAATCTAAGCATTTAGGTGAAATAGCCCTCCAGAATTTTTCTGGGGATACCTTAATAAAGTTGGGTAGGAATTCTCCGTAATAGCATTTTTTGTCTGTAGCTACCTCACTCTTAATTTTAGAGAACAAATCAGAAATTATAGATTCATTGGCGGAAGCCTTTTTCTTTTTAAGCCTTTTTAGCCGCCTACGCAATCTTAATGTCTCCCTAGAAATCCACGAGTTCTTATTCTTTGGTTTCTTAGAAGTTCTGGACACAAAACACATACTGTTCACAATTTCAGCCCCAGCGCTCGCAATGCCGGGGCTCACCGAACACCAGTGCTGCATTTTTGGTGAACGAGGCCTTTAACGAAAACAGCACAGGCACTAACTCTAATTTGTTTTATTTTCAGCCACATCAGCAAATATACAGGAAAGAAAAGACATCTGCAATAACAGAAACGACGTCAAACCAACCAGTGATTTACTGAACGCATTCAAGATTCTCGATTGCTGCGGTCAAAAACTTTCCCAACGTGTCGCTAACACCCTCTTGCCCCCTCTTCTAAAATATGAAAAGCTTCTAACAGTTCATGTGGTGTCTTGCCCCTGCCCGGCATCCTTATCTCATTCAGCCATGGCTTACACGCTCTGCAGTTTGTACAATGTACAGTTCATGAGATGGAGGGACGAATCTAGTTCATGGTGGGGCTCCACTTTTATTGAAGCTCACGAATGACGCATGCATCTGCAATGAGATTTCTGCAGCCAACCATCATCTGTGTATGCAAGCCTTGAACGCATGTAGTTGCACTCGATATATGGCATATAGTTAGCTGCATCTGCCTCGACTAGTAAGTACTGTTTTGCTTTCCCTCCAGCCAGAGTGTGATAGATTCTCGTCGCAGCGAAGCGACACGAGTCTAAAGATGCGGTACACTAAAACACATTGCTGACCGTGATAAAACAATAAAACACGCAATCAGCATCTGTGGATTTCTCTCAGCTGTAGTATATAGACAAATATGGTATTCGTAAACAAAAGTAATTAGCACTGAAGCAAGGGCATGCCTACACACCGAGCATCACTGGCTTTGAAACCAACTGGCACATGCGATTTATGTGTGCGGCTTATGCTAAAAAAATATATATTTTTGTTTGTATACTTGCAGAATAGTTCTGCCTCTTTCAGCCCATTACTTGGCTGGGATTACCAGACAGTTTCCTTCTTCTCTCTGGCAACAACGTATAGCATTAATGGGCTATTTGATTCAATTAAATGAAACCGAAAAAGCGCAAGGTATTAGAAAATACTAATTGTCTACACTGATGAGTATCTGGACTGCTAGCACAATTGCGGAGGAGGATAACGCAAAGTTTTTTTTTCATGTGATGAAACTTTTGATGTGCTTTGTGCTCTCTGTAAGCATCTTCACACTAGAGAATGTGGAAGATTACTGAAAACTGAAGTAATTGATTTACTTGGACTAAGAAAATAGGGATCTCTTTTCTCCTGCCATTTTAATTGCTTGATGAAGTGGGCGTTGGCGGCAGATGTCCACTTGTGAGACATACATAGAAGTCCTCAGGAATGATCTCATTTTGGGAAAGCAGCACAACTGTGCACATTTTCCTCGAGCTTCTAGCAGAAATTTGCTTACTCTGCTGAGCTAGAGGTTTAGTTGTACTTTACAGCTTTCATTAAAGTGTGGTCTGCTTGACCTTATTCTGCCTATTTTCCATCCCTCATAGCTGATTTCGTATCACACTTATTCTACTTGGGTCACAGTGGCCTTGTTGTGGTGGGATAATCTTGGAAAAAACTTGTCAACATCCTAGGTACCTTCTAGGACTGATGTTGAAAGAGTTGTTGTTGAAACTCGCAAAAGTACTAGAGTTTTTTTTTACTGGTGCACATTTGTAACTAATTGGGGGACACTTTTGTTTATGCTGCTGATTTAATGACTTTGAGCTGTGTATGTAAGCAGGCTGTGCTGTCTTTGTGAGCTGAGTGTGTCCTTCTCCTCCCATTGTGCAGGCAGCAGCGAGGGAGGAGGACGGGGAGCAAGCCAAAACAGCAGCAATGCAAAAGGTGACCCTCCTCCTTACCATTAGGGGGCTCTGGTCGCGCCCACCTGATGGCGCTGCTACGCATGTGTGAATGTGTTTCCAAGCTAGCCTGCAGTGTAGCCCACGGATAGCAGCTCTCTGAAATCTTACTGGGGGACCCTAATTAGCAGGACAGACAATTATCCCGTCATGGCCATGGCAGCAGAGTCTCATGCAATGGACTCCTCTCAAACAGAACTTGAGGGGGATTTTAAATAAGGGTCCCTTTGTCAGAAATTTCATCAAGTTCAATTGTACTTAAATTGTGCCAGCCCATTAGTCACACCTAATCTCCGCTTCACATTCTTCAATGGAAGGTAAGCTTGCATGTGCAAGGCTGCAAAAGTACAGTACTGCATTTTTCATCTGCGTAGGCTTCGCCTTTGTAGGAGAGGGTCTTCGATGGAAATGTCTTATGAAAAGGCCTACTCAACACTGAAGTTGTCTCACGGCTAATAGCAGCTCAAGATCTCCTGCAGCCACCCCCGTTTCCAGTCGGTGCTAATGTCTCCACTCACTAAAGAACTTTCAATGAAATGGTCTCGAAGACTGTGCCCTAGGTACTTTTTGAACTGACCCAGCCATTCACCACTGACACTGAGATCTCCCTTTCTTTTGTTTTTGATCCTGTTAACCCTTGCTTGAGGGTCGATACAGGGAGGGTAGACAATACAGTACATAACAAATTAATAAACATTAAGTTGAACGCACTCAACGCAAAATATCAATAGATCGTTCTAATTTTTGTTCATCCGTTTGCTCAACAACATCAGCTGGCAAAGCATTTCAAGATTGTATAACAGCAGGGAAAAAAAGAGTTGCGAAAAACATCAACACGTGTGTTATACGGCTTGATTGCTATAATATGATTTGTTCTGGTGCTCTGTTTTCCCGGGGAGTGAATATATCTATCTTTTCTCAACTTTAAATGCCCTTGGAGTATCTGAAATAAAAACTTTCATCTGGATTTTTGCCTTCGAATTTCAAGTAACTCAAGTTCACACGTGTTTAGTATTTCCGTCACTGAGTCCATTCTGCTGTATCGTGACAGAATAAAACGAGCGGCCATTCTTTAATTACGTCCCAGGTTATCCTTCAAAACTTTTTTGTGGGTTCCCATACAACAAAGGCGTACTCCAAGGATGGGAGTATGAACGTTTTGTAGGTGATCAATTTGACATCTTTTGTTGCATATTATAATTTCTTTCTCAGAAAGTAAAGTTTTTGATAAGCTGTTGAGCACACGTTAATATTATGTTTATGCCACTGGAGGTTATGTGTAATTGTTACTCCTAAAATATTTGAAGGTATCAACTTTTTTTAGTTTCTTTTTTCCAAAGTTGTAACTAAATAACCTAACACTCTTTTTATTTGTAATACAGTCGAACCTGTATATATCGAACTCGAAGGGGATCGCAAAAAAGTTCGATATATCGATAATTCGATATACAGAAATTGGCTTGTGACGGCACTTACGATGCGAAAAAATGATACCGTATTTGTCGCGTAATCAACTCACTCGCATAATGAACTCACCCTGCACTTTTGCACGGAGAATTTTAAAAAGAAAAAAAGCGTTAAGGCCAGCTCGCTCACATGCAAGCGATTGAGCGATCTCAGCGACGAGCGAAAAATTTCAAACTTGTTGGAACTGCGTCCCTCTCGCTGCTCGAGCCAAAGCGGCAGCTCAAAACAAGGTTTCTATGTTGCCGTGGCAGAAATCGCGAGCGTTTTCGCTTGCATGTCGATGGCGCGTATCACTCCATTTCGGTCGTCTCATCCACAGCTGATTTCTTGGCAGCGTGCCAAGATGCTGCGCAGCGATAACGTCGGGGCGCATTTATCTTTTGATAGCTCCTGCGGTGGCGGGGAGCGAACTTGGCAGAGTGCCCGTGATGGCTTGATTTGCACATGCCTGGTTTGATTTATCACGCTGCGCTCGAGGCGGACGTCATGATCGCAGCAGCTGACCACGTGCTTTCGTTGATTCATACATGCAAGAATAAACGACTCCCGCCAAAAAAAAAGAAAAAAAAGACCTGCCACTTTCTAACGTCCGAACAGCACAACGATAAGAAAGGATGACTGGCAAAAAAAGAAAAAAAAAAAAAAAAGAGCTGCCGCTTTTTAGCGTCCGCAGGAGCCATAGCCACGTCAGCCGCTGCGCGCAGAGGGTCGCAGAGGGTTCGCAACACGCTGAAGAAAGCGTCCGATGCCTGTCTGAAAACGGGCTGAGCTGGCTTGGCGCATGTGTAGCGTGTGCTAAAGGAGAAAGATAGCTCGGCAAAAGGATGGGCACACCCACGCACATGGTTTGCAAACGTCATTTGTTGGCGCGCGGGAAACAATAACTGCAGATGCGCGCCTTTGGGGAATGGGCGCGGCGCTGCCCATACCAGCCGTCGCCGAACTGTCCCCTCTCATTCCTTCCGCGCCTGGCTTGAAAACATCAAGCGGCAAACGGCCGAGGGTGATGCGGATGATGAGGGTCTTTGGGGAAGGCACACTTTCCAGTGCGTGGTGCGGAGTTCGATATATTGAACGACCGGTGAAATTAAGTTCGATATATGACGTGGCTTTCCTATACTTTTACATGGGAGTTTCAAGGGGATATTCCTTGAGTTCGATATAACCAAAATTCGATATATCCGGGTTTGATATAACCGGGTTCGACTGTAGTACCCCCAAACTACCAGATGTTCAGATGGGTAGGAACACTGAGATCGCTCAATCGCTTGCATGTGAGCAAGCTGGCCTTTACGCATTTTTGTTTTTCAAATTCTCGGGTGCAAAAGTGGAGGGTGGGTTCATTATGCGAGTGGGTTGATTACGCGACAAATACGGTATCGTTTTTTCTCATCATAAGTGCCGTCACAAGCCGATTTCTGTATATCGAATTATCGATATATCGAACTATTTCGCGATTCCCGTCGAGTTCGATATATCCGGGTTCAACTGTATGCAGTGACTAGGCACACCGTTGTTTAGCCAGGTTTCACTTACGACTAGCACATGTTGACTTTCTGTCAGCAATACATATTCTAACTAATCACATTATTTATGACGCTACGAGCATTCAGTGATGAGATTCATAGCTATGAGAGAGTGGATTCAAGCGGGGTTTCGTCAGTACTATATGAGGAGCCAGAACAGTCATGCGTGTTGCCTCTACTACGAGTGCATGTACTGTACTTATCTTGGGGGTTTAGAAGCGAGCGTGCATTCTTCTTGTCCCATTTGTATAACTTGTCATTTTAGTTTGTTGTTGATCAAAAAGACCTTATCACCCTGCGCCCTTTCAGCAGAAGCACTTTCCCACAGTTTGCTTCGCACCGCTACCGTTTCCTTTGCATAGTCATTACTTGCGATAACAGATTTTCCTTTCAGCTTGCTGCAGTTCTCCAGCACTTGCCGCTTTTCTCTGCTGTCATAAAATTTTATAATAATTAGCCTCGTTGTTGTTCGTTCTTTTTGCCTATGCGATGAATGTTTTCGGCGGTTTTTTTACTTCAACTCCAAGCGTTTCATGAAAAAGCTTATCAATGACAGCTTCTTTTAAATCTTTCTCTGAGTCACTGATTTTTTCAGAAACGCCATAAACGAGCAGATTGTTACGATGGCTATAGTTTTCATATTCAACCAGTTTTATGGCTTGTTGCCGAACTGTTGCCTCAAGAGATTCAATTCTTTTGTTCAATTCCTGTTTCACTGCAAGAGACTCAGTCAATCATTCACTCTTTTTATTTAATTGACTAATATCCTTGCTGATATTATTTAACCAGCAATCAGACGCCGCTCGATTGTCTATAATTGTCTGTAGCAGCTCGGCAGTTTTAGGCCCGGGGTTTTCTTCTATGTCTCCCGACATAAGTAACACCAACATAGACCAACAGTCAACAACAATGCAATGAAGCCTACCAGGGCACGGCAGGATGACTAAGAATCTATTATCACTCCGGTAGCAATAGTCTGTGGACGGGGAACCAGCCTGCACCAACAGCAGTAGCGGGTGAGCTATGCCCTCTGAATTGGTCGCAGTCTCGTCGCTGCTTAAGTACTAGATCGGCTGCTGGTGACGTCACGACTTGCTGCCAGTATCTCTCAAAGGGGTTGTTGCTTGTGACGGGGTCCGAGCAAGACGCCGGGGATGGTATCAGGCTGATGTTCATCGTTGATATCGCCGTGGGCGTAATATGCAAAATAGACGGCAGTACCTGCACAAACAGCAGTAGCGGCTGAGCCATGCTGTCCGAAGGCCAGGTGCCATGCTCTCTGGGCTATCTCCCATGACTTCTGCTTCAAAATGGGACTGCTTCTCAGAAAGTTGGCACTGTGCGTATGCTTAAACCACCAAAAAAAGAATCTCCTCTAGTTCTTCACATGACCTCTTCAGCAGCAGATAGTTCAAAGCAAAGGAGTTATTCTTGACAGCCTCTTGGTTGGTGGTTTTGTTTTTCATGTTCCATGACAATGTTGACATCAAAATTGTGGACTACTTTGCAATGTCGATTTTGGACAGACCACCCAAAGTGCCAGCCAAATTCTGAATGTTTAGCATTTGTGCCATTAGGGTAAGTGGCGTTTCTGTTACAGCGGCAGACATCAGGAACCAATCAAACAACCTTACTTAATTCCATTTATTTGTAATTTACTTTTCATTGAGTCTTATTTATTGGGCTTCCACTGCAGTTCACTTAGCTGAATGTTTACTAGAATATGGAACAGCAAAGGGCAATGAGTCAGCATTGTGAAATGCAGTTCGTGGAGTTATACAGTCGAACCCAGATATATTGAACTTGAAGGAAATCTCGAAATAGTTCGATATATCGATAATTCGATATACATAAATCGGCTTGGGACGGCACTTACGATGCGAAAAAATGATACCGTATTTCTCGCGTAATCAACTCACTCGCATAATGAACCCACCCTCCACTTTAGCAACCGAGAATTTGGAAAAAAAAAAAAAAACATTAAGGCCAGCTTGCTCACATGCAAGCGATTAAGCGATCTCAGCGACGAGCAGCAGTGACAGAGCAAAAAATTTCCAACTTGGAACTGCGTCCCTCTGCCATTCGAGCCACCGCGGCAGCTCAAAACAAGGTTGCTGTGTCGCCGCGGCAGAAATCTCTAGCGTTTCCCCTTGCATGTCGCACTCCGTTTCGGTCGTCTCATCCACAGCTCATTTCTTGGCAGCGTGCCAAGATGCTGCGCAGCGATAGCGTCGCGGAGTGTTTATCTTTTGATAGCTCCTGCAGCGGGGGGGAGCGAACTTGGCAGACTGCCCGTGATGGCTTGATTGCACAAGTCTGGTTCGATTTATCACGCCGCGCTTGGGGCGGGCATAGTCCACTGCCACAAAAATCATTGGAAAGCGTGATACAGCAGCTGCAAATGGTGATTGAAGCGAAAAATGCTAAAAGCTGGTGTCATGATTGCAGCTGACCGCGTGCTTTCGTTGATTCATACATGCAAAGATTAACGACTCCCGCAAAAACAAAAAAAAAATGCCGCTTCGTAACGCCATATCTTATGCTACATCGCGCTTACAACACAACGATAAAAATAGACGACTCTCGCAAAAAAAAAAAAAGATAGATCTGCCGCTTCTTGACTTCCGAAGGCGCCGTAGCCACGTCAGCCGCCGCGCGGAGAGGGTTCGCAACACACGCTGGAGAAAGCGTCCGACGTTGTCTGAAAACGGGCTAAGCTGGCTTGGCACATGCGTAGCGCGTGCTACTGCGAACGAAGGCCGGGAAAGAGGAAGGAGAGAGATAGCTCAGCAAAAGAATGGGCACACCCTTGCGCTTCGCTCTGTCGTGTTTTTCCCTTCTCATTCCCACCGGTTCTCTCTGGTTCATTCACACACATGGCTTGCAAACGTCACGTGCTGGCGCGAGGGAAACGACAACCGCAAATGCACACGCCTTTAGGGAATGGGTGCGGCGCTTCCCTAGCCGAACTGTCCCCTCTCATTACTTCCGCGCCTGGCTTGAAAACGTCACGCGGCAAACGGCCAAGGGTGATGCGATTGTCTTTGGGAATGGCACACTTTCCAGTGTGTGGTGCGGAGTTCGATATATCGAACGACCGATGGAATTGAGTTCGATATATGACGCGGCTTTCCTATACTTTTGCATGGGATTTTCAAGGGGATATTCCGCGAGTTCGATGTAACAAAAATTCGATATATCCGGGTTCGAGTGTACATACATTGATATTTCATATCATTTATTGATTCCTTAATGGCCCGAAGGCATTACATGAGGGGGGGGGGACACATACAGTTTTGGAAATGGCGTAAACAAAGAAAATAAAGCACACAGTGAAAAGTAAAAAAAAAGGAACTACAGAGTGCAGAACACGTGAGAACTATGTTATTCATGTAAGAGTTTAGCAAATGATTATGCAGTGCTATAGCATAAGACTAAAATAAGAACAAAAATGTAGTACAAAAAACCTAGTAAAGAGCAGAGACATTAGTCTACCAACCAAGATCCGTATAACTCGTGCTATGGTCTTTCCAGTTGTGATGTATGGATGCGAGAGTTGGACTGTGAAAAAGGCTGACCGCCGAAGAATTGACGCGTTTGAATTGTGGTGCTGGCGAAGACTCTTGAGAGTTCCTTGGACTGCCAGAAGATCAAATCAGTCGATATTGTCGGCCATAAACCCTGACTGCTCATTGGAGGGTCAAATTCTAAAGTTAAAACTCAGCTACTTTGGTCATCTGATGAGAAGAGAGGAGTCGCTGGAGAAAGATTTGATGTTGGGAAAGGTTGACGGTCGCCGGAGAAGGGGTAGGCAGCGATTGCGATGGTTAGATGGCATCCTCGAGGCACTGCAGATGAAGTTATGTGATGTTAGGAAGATAGTGAGAGACCGGAAAGTGTGGCGTGAAATGGTCCATAGGGTCACGAAGAGTCGGACACGACTGAACTGAACTGACAAAAAACAGTCGCTATTAAGTGAAATGAGCTTTTCATTTTTCGTGGAATATTTTACTATCAGTGCATTAAGCGATGTCCTTAGGCAGCGAATTGCAGAGTACTATTGCATTAGGGAAGAATGAGCTGTTATAAGCAGACGTGTGGCCGCTTATAGTACATGCTATCGGTTTATTGTGGTTATATATATATGTGTAAAGTCCATAACAGTGATGTGGTTCTCATTTTGACAAAAACAAAATTACTTTTAGCGTGCGCTGGCACTCGAGAAATAACCAAGCTGTCCGCAGATCCTGTTTTTGGGCATCTCCTTTGGCACAGCTTGTTGCTGAGATACGAAATTCTGTTGCTGTTGGTTGTGCTTTTTGGCAACAAGAGGTTTAATTCACATGGATGATGGGTTACGAAGACCGGCGTCGGGCCATACACATTATCGTTCTCGGAGAGTCCTCGCTCGCACAACATACAATAACACACACATGACAGTTGGCTGCTGAGGTGGTGTCTCCTCCTGTCGTAATGCACACGCACCACACATGTATACACAGCACCCCTCCTTCCTTAAGAACGTAAAGAACAGTTCTAGTTGAATGTCTCGCAGATAGCTTCGCAACAGCCTCCAAGGCGCTGGCTACATCTTCCTCGGTGTTTCTGCTGCACTTGACGCTGGAGTGGCCAACACTTGGTTGTTGTGATGGCGAACTTTCTCTTGGGAGTTGGAATGGTTACCATGTAAATCCCGTTTGTTTCATCAACTTCGCCCAAACCACCCCTCAACCAAAATTGCGAAATGCAGCCATGTTACCTATCTTGTATTTTGGTCCCTCTTTTGTCTCTCCGCAATGGTTTTTGGAATCTGTCAACAACTGCTCTCTCTTCCCCCCTTCTAGGTCCTTCTAGGAGTGCTGAGGTCTAGCTTCGCTTTCATTGGGTATGCTAACATCCTGATGGTGACATTCCACTTGGGCAGGGTGCTCTGCGGCACATAAGCAACCATCTCGCTAGCCAGAGCTCGAGATATCCACGTGTGGTTTTTTGGAGGCCATCCTTTACAGTTAAAACAGATTGTTCAGCCAAAACATTCGATGCTGGATGGAAAGGAGCTGCTCGCAGGTGCTTAACGTCATTTTTCCAAAGGAATTCTTGAAAAGCTTGGCCAGTAAATGGGGTTCCATTGTTTGTTACAATGCACCTTGGCAGACCAAACCATGCAAAAGTATCCCTCAAGTTCTCTATAGTCTGTTCAGCTGTCGCATTTGGCATGATGATAACTTCCAGCCACTTTTATTTGGCATCTACAAGTATAAGGAGCACTTTGCCTTCAAATGGTCCGGCATAGTCCAGGTGCACACGTTCTCAGCATTCACTTGGCTCAGGTCATGACAGTTCAGTTTTTGCTGGCATTGGAGAATTCTGCAGACACCGTGTACATTGTCAAGCACACCAAACCAAAGGCCTTGCCATGCCTTTCATGACGGCCATTCTCTGGTGCATTTCATATAGCAGACCCAAGATGTGCTTCTGGGCAGGAGGTGGTGCCACGATTCGGTTTCCCCGGTACAAGAGATTTCTTTGCATGTTCACGTCGTCACATCTTTGCCAGAGTGGCTGTAAAGCTTTGTCTAGGGTGCTTTGTGGCCATCTGTCGTTTACCCACTGCAGCACTTGGCTAAGGGATTGATCACTGCTAGTGTAGTGCTGGAGCAGCTTCACTGACACTGTTAGCTTTTCCAGGCTTGAGATTGAATTCACCAGCTCTGGTGGTTCGGACTGTCAGTGGCAGCCTGCTCACGGCATCTGCATTTCCATTGAGGCGTCCTGGTCGGTGCTCTATAGCATATATGTAGGCACCAAGCGTGAGTGCCCAATGCAGAATACGTGAAGCAGTCATAGCTGGAATTACTTTATGCCAACAAGTGGCTTGTGATGAGGACAAAGCTGCGACATAGCAAGTAGTCTCTGACACCAAAATTAATGGCTAGTGCCTCCTTTCCAGATGTGAGTAGTTTTGCTCTGCAAGTGTGAGAGTTTGAGATGCAAATGCTAATGGGAATTCGACCCCTTTTTCACAGTGTGTGGCAGGAGTCCAATGAAGTATCTTAGCTTGCTTGGGCTCGGGAGCTTCAGTGGTGGCTTCTGTGCTTTTTCTTGATGGTTGAAGACCAGTGGCATATTGGTCTCGTGGCCCAGGTAAACAAGAGATGGTTTGATAAACTCACACTTGTCCTGTTTGAGCTTCAACCGTGACTCTCTGATCCATTGCAGAACTTTGCACAGGTTCTAAAGGTGTCCTGCATCAGTTCTTTCTGTCACCAAAATGTCATCTAAGGAGACAACGTGCCTGGGATGTCATGAAGGGTTTCCTCCATTCTTCTCTGGAATAGGGCAGGGGTTGATGAAACACCGAATGCCGGGCAGTTGTGTGCAAAGAGACCTTTATGAGTGTTGACAACCGGTAGCTTGCCGGATCATCCATCAACAGGCACCTGATTGTAAGCCTCACGGAAATCCAACTTGCAAAACAATACTAGGCCTTGCAAGGATGGAAATATGTCTTCTACTTTAGGCAATGGGTGCTGTGTCGTGATTCACACCAATTTATAATCTCCGCAAATCCTGACACTTTGGCCAAGCCCACTCGGAACGGTCCACTGGTGTGATGATATTTTCACTTTCTAGACGCTGAAGATCATTTTCAACCGTGGTCCGAAGCGTATATTGTACCGTGCGAGGTCGGTAGTATTATGGCTGGGCGTCAGGTCAAGCATTGATATGCACTGATGGTCCTTTCAGTGTCCCGCAGCGTAGTCTGAAGATCTCTTCAAACTCCTGCAGCATTTCTTTTACTTTCCCTTTGGGGGTACCTTCAATCTGTGTCGCATTTACTTGGCGTGGTAGCAGGTCGAATCCTGTAAGCCGGTCCCTGCCCCACAGACTAGGGCTTTTGCAGGCTACTACAAGCAGTGTCTGCAGACATGCAGTCTTGCCAAGACATACGTCAACACCCACTTTCCCTGCACAGGTATTGTTCTACTTGTGTAGTTAAGATTGATGTCTATCCATGAAAGCTGTTGCAAAAGCCTTTGGTGCTGCTGATAAGTGTCTTTTGATATTATCGAAACGGGAGAACCTGAATCCAACTCCCTTTCCAGTGGCTATGTATGTCACTGTGATTGGCTTCAGGGGTGACTGCGCATGCAAAGAATGCAGGTAGTACTTGGGTTTCTTCTCAGTCGACTGTGCTTTGTTCACTTTAGCTGTGCTCTGCTTCTTCCCTTTCTCAGCACCAGACAAACAGCAACTCGCCAGGTGACTTACTTTGTCGCACTTGTAACACCTTGTGTGCTTGCGTTCCAAAGGATCCGCAGTGTACACACAGCCTGGACTTCACCTGGTGTCCGGTTTTATTGCAGAAGCAATAGTACGCCAGGTTTCGAGCCTTCAGCGTAGCATGGTCCGGTAGTTACGCTTTACACCACGTGACTACTGACGTCACACCAGCGCGACAGCTGGGCTACCAAGTCGGCTCTGCAGCGTAGCGTGGCTCGTAGCCACGCCGGGCATTTCGCGCTTCTCCCACTAGGTGCGCTGTCGTCTAACAGGTGGTGTGACGTCATGAGCGAGGCGAAGATGGGCTACCAAGTCGGGTCTTCAGCGTAGCATGGCTCGTAGCCACGCTGGGCGTTTCGCGCTTCTCCCACTAGGTGCGCTGTGGTCTAACAGATGGTGTCGTCTTCTATTGGAGACACCTCGCCTCTCTTGCTTTCGCAATCTCCTAGGCTTAACTACAGCTAAGCCACTGTGAATTTTTTTTATTTTGCCTTAAGCTTCGTGTCTTGCTCTTTTTTGCCGCTGAGGTGCTTTTTCTTGTCTTTGACATAATTTACTGAGCCTTCTTGAACTGGGGAAGTGGGTATGTCCGAGTGGCCCTTTTACAGCTCCATTGCGTTCCTCTGCCGTTCTAGCAATCTCAAGAGCTTTATCCAGGGTGAGGTTTTTCTCAACTAACAACCATTGCTGCATGGCTCTGTCATGCATTCCACACACAAACCTGTCTCTCAGCTTACAGTTCAGTGCTGTACCGAAGTTGCAGTGTTCAGCCACTTCCTGGAGCTCGGTGATTGGCGCAAACCCCCGCCTTTATGGTCAACAGAGGCGTGGGGTCCCCTTTATGGTTAACCCGTCGTCCCTCTATGAGGTTTGAGAACACAGTTAAAAGTTAGGCCGGTCAACCTGCAAAGTACATGTGTCAGTGTGTGATTGTGAAATAAGTTCAAGAAAGTCACTTTTTTATTTTACAAATAATGGGATATTTATAGCTAGTAGCTCAGTTACACTGCATAATAATGAAAAAAGAAAACACCGCGACACGAAAAAGACGACCCGGTAACTAACAAGAGGGAAGACCGGCACTGAACAAACACTGCGATAAAAGAAGACTATAAAGATAACAAAGCAAGTATTCCAGATATAGTAATTAGGGGCAAGAGTTACACAGAAAACACAGTGTAAAATACTAAGCCAGATCAAGGTTTAAACAAAGGCGAAAACAATATTCAATTAACCGGCAGTCTGTGGCAAAAAGGAATTCTTGTTCGATGAAGCGTTGTAATCGCAGGGTTGATCGCTAGCGGCGATCGTACAAGAGGAGGAGGACTGATGAGTTGGTTGCAGGCTTGGTGAAAAATCAAAAGAAACTTTCCAAGAGCGAGCGGCCACGATAGGGGCCCGGAAGAATGCATCTCTCCAGAGCGCACTGCCATGGGCGTGCTGCAGTCTGCCTTTTTATACTTTGGGCTGGTTGCGCTGCAGCCCATCATCAGAGACGCACACTAGCTGGTCGCTGCCCCAAAGAGTCATGTCGAAGCATGCTCGGAGGAGCGGGGAGATCCCGTAACTTCAGCTGTATATGTAAGGCAGCTTGTTACAGCGACAGACACCATGGCACTTTCATTCTTGAGCTGTACTCTGGTATGGAAGCAAAAATTTTCGGCTATCTGCGAAGGAGCGGGGCTGAAGTAGCTGTTAAGAGTAGCCATGAGTTCAGTAAACTTTTTCTCCTCTGGCTTCGTGGACGCTAGCAAACTACGGAACGTCACGTACGTGCTTGTGCCAACTGTCGACAAAAATATCCACTTCTTTTCTTCGTCGTCTTTGATGCCGTTTGCATTGAAGAATGCATCTAGCCGTTTCGTGCATGCCGACCATGGCTCTTTTTTTCTTTTTTTCCTCGAAAAGTTTGCCACAAGGCATAAGTTGAGAAAGGGGGAATGGGATGCAGGAGATAGAAAGTTGAAAGAAGGAGTGGAGTCCAGTTGCGCTTAGGTATTCGCAGAGGTTGGCGGTGTAGCGATTGTTCAATGTCCACTTCTCGTAATCACAATCGCGATTCCACTGCAGGCCCACTTTCATGAGTATCCGTTGTCTAATTGGAGTCGTTGCTGGACACATCCACAACAAGTGACGCACATCACAGATCTCAGGTGCAGTGTCACAGTGAGGGCACCTGTCAGTCACTGGCAGATCTTTATCACGCCAACTGATGTCGCACAGATGGGGTCAGAGCCGCCCCTGCCCGAATCCGGCGCACTGATGCCTCCTCCTGCTGAGTAAGATTACGGGGGAGAGGGTGCGAACACGGAGGAATGAGAGAGCGCGTGTTCGCTGGCGCAGAACTTGAGAATCGGAAACGTGGGACAGGAACGGATCTGGGGGAAGAGGGGAAGGTGGTGGATCGCCTGATGTGTTTATGTGCGTCATAGCATCCGCTCTTTATTGTCATACTCCTCGACTCGGCCAAACGTCACCATTTTTGTATGGGAATGAAGCGGGCTTCACTTCACTGGTGTTAAGTTCACTTACCTGCATGCATCACTTTGCCATGTCTTCACTTGCGTCTGGGGTTCCTGCAATCCATGTTCATCGCCAGCTGTTGTGTTTTTGGTAGCAAGAGGTTTAATTCACATGGATGATGGGCTACATAGACCGGCGTCGGGCCGTAGGCAGCATTGTTCTTGGAGCATCCTCGCTCGCACAGCATACAATAACACACACACGTGACAGTTGGTTGCTGAGGTTGTGGCTCCACCTGTCATAATGCACACGCACCACACATGCATGCACAGCACTATCCAAGGCATCCAGCAGCCTCAGCTAGAGTTGCACGATTTGAATCTGGCCTCCTCTTCATCAGACTCTTCTTCTTCAACTTCCAGATCCGTTTGTTCAGCGCAGGTGATAAGCTCACTGTCACACTGCACATGGTCTTCGAAAGTGTTGCTGGCCACATGCAACAGATCTCTATCTGCATCCCAGGGCCGGTCGCTCGTTGCACTCTTACCCGCTTTGACTGTTAACCTTGAAGTTCTGGATTGTGTTAGCAGTTCTTGATTGTAGCTGGTCATCTCTGCAGAGCGCAAAACTGTTAAACTGATAGGAGAAACGAGCCTGGGTCCACGTATCTAGTGTTCAACAGGCAAATTGCTAGGGGTCACTTTGGACCACTAAAGTGCGAGGAGGTCTTTAGAGTGCGGTGGTCCGTAGCCCTCCACTGCAGCACTTCTCTTTCTCTTTATTTTTTAACTCCCACTTTTCTCCTTTTCCTTACGGCTCTGTTAAGGTGTCCAGGAATATTGGGACATATACTGTGCCTTTTCCTGTAAACCAATTTGAAATGCCGCTGATGCCTGCTGTACTGTGTCTGCTTCTATATGCTGTGTGGTGCGGCGTTCGAGGAAGCGCCAAATGAAAGGCGCCACACTGATGCCTGGATCAGACGCCTGGCAGGATCAGCTTCGTATATGTGTGAATTGTCTGGTGGCATCAAGACCAGTCGTGATGTCATAACCGGATGTGCCGCCACTATGAT
Source organism: Amblyomma maculatum (assembly GCF_055883805.1). NCBI lineage: Eukaryota > Metazoa > Arthropoda > Arachnida > Ixodida > Ixodidae > Amblyomma > Amblyomma maculatum. The sequence goes on from NC_139345.1 coordinate 220,289,119, forward strand.
GCCAATTCTGGTTATTAGACAATAGCCTGATGACGTCACCATGTGATAACATCATAGTTGCAGTCATCTTTGTCATTACCCATGACTAATGATGACTAGTTAGTCATTAGTACTGGTTAGTGACTATTTAGTCATTAGTCATAACTATTACTAGTACTATTTAAGGGTAACATGGTCGTGGCCGGACAGACAGGGTCATTGCCGCGAGTACCTTAAAATTCCGAGCAAGCGCCCCCTTTCTCGCACGCCGAAATTACCGGAAAAGTAGATAGGGGCGCTTTCCCGGAAGGGGCCCGAAGTTTAAGATAACAAAATTTCCCACCAAAGCATTGAGCACGGTGCGCATGGATTCAAAATGTTATCTCTGATCGGGGCAATCGGGATGAGAAGTGTGCACGGAGGCATCGGTGAGCCGCAGCCAATGCAAACGTTTTCATTCGGCGTGCTGTTTAAACATACGTTAGCAATTGTCTTTTTTCTTTTCATCACTAGCTCCCTCCTAGACAGTGACCATCTGCTCTTTGCATCGTGCACATCGGATGTCTCATTCGTGCCTGTTATCCGACACCTGTACAGATCCCCTTTACACATCCCCTTGTTTTGCTTAAGGCACCCACTTAATTTATAACAAATTTTGAAATTGGAATGGATTCTAAAACTGGGTGGGGTCGGCAGTGCTGTCTGGGTGAGGTGCATGCCAAATGTAGAGAGCGGGGAGGTGTGGCGCGCAAAAGAGGGGGTGCTTTCCCAGAACGGAGCGGAAATGCGAAATTAGCAGTTAAGTTAAGGAGGGCGCTTGTACGGATGGAAGCCTTTGCTTGGAATTTTACGGTATTAGCCATTAAAGGCACAATCCTGCGGAATTTCGCGAAGTGTAATACTTCTCTGGCTGGACAAACAGGGTCGTGGTCACAAGTATGAGCCATTACAGGCTTTCGCCTTAATATTTGCGATAGGCAACCTGCAGTGGCTAGGCGGCGCTACTGCGCACTGCGTTCAGTGCCGCCAACGCCGGCACTGAGTAATTTGAGGCGGCCAGTGCTGTTGGATTGCATTTGCGTTGTGCGGCAGGAAGCATGTCGGTTGTCATGTTTTGTGGTTTTAAGGCCATCAAATGCTTTGAGAGCAACTTCTAATTATCGATATTGACAAAAGGATGCCTGTTGGTCACGTTTAGAATGGGAAAGTTGTCGACAGTCGGGACTTACCGCGTATTGCCGATGAGTGTTCATATACGATATTTAGCTTCAAAAGGAGTAAATGGGGCTTTTAATTTATTACATGCACACCTTATGCCCAAACATTGAAAGTGCAGCACAAAGCTGAGAAGGGATTGATCAAGCGATAGACCACCCGTCTCTTCTTTTTTTTGCTTGCTGCAGCATGATACTGTCCTCGCAGTTTCGCTTTACGGTTTTATCCCATGCCCAACACTTTTGTTCGCCACGCGCAGCTTTCGACAGGGTCACGGAGATTGCAGGAAGGCAGGTGCGGTAACCTGTATGGATGCCTTAGTAATTTCAAGCACTGAGTGGCTCTAGCGTGCTTCATAAAAGACAATGAGCATGCATCTTGTACATCCGTACCACAAGTGTGAAGAAAATCTACTGATAACACTGCATCAACGACAGAGCGTCAGTAAGTGAGGTCATTAGCGGTATGATTTTTTACTCTTGTTACTAATGGTGGAACACTACTCTATCGCCCGAAATAGAAACTCTTGAGCAGCTGGAGCAGTTGGTCCTAGAGGTTTTTGGCGTGAAACGAGGTTCAAGGTTCCTGCGCAAGGTTTCACATAAGGGCCTCCAGACACTGCAGTTCAACTTGTTTGGCACATTATGAAATTTATTTACCGAGACTTATGCTAGTCCATATCTCTATTTCGAAGTTTGGCGCGTATGTTGTGTTTTATGTCTCATATAGACACCGCAGTAGAAGTTTGGTTCGGCAAGCACAATGGCGTCTTTTTTTTTTCTTTTTTTTTTCTTTTTTTTTTTACTGCACCTCTCGTATGAAATGCGGCTCGAATTCGATACTGTGACCTTGCAACTTTGCTGCTTGGGTGGACGTTCTGTACTTTAAAAGACGAATAGTACCACTCAGTTTTGTGTAGCACATGCCAGTAGCCGCCAAATTTTACACCGCGAAGTGTGTACAGCAAAGACTGCTCCAACTGGCGTGCGGCGGCCCGAGTCAAAAGTTTAACTCGTTTTCTCCAATCAACCAGCAATCGTTTTATTCGCCCCTTAGCTTCTGTATGCCATTGATACCATTAGCCAAGGAAATTTAATTTTCTTTTATTGCGTAAGCAATACTACTTCAGGTCTCAGCCCCTTCGCGTAGTCGCTGCTGGTAGCCACGGTGACCTTTAGAGCAGCTGCAGATGGGCTCTCAGCTTAAGCCGTCAGGTGGCCACGGCCGGTAGCCACGGTGTGCCTTAGATGGAGCATTGCCACTGCTGTTGCCATGGCAACAGGAACGGCTACCGCTGGGCTCCCAGCTCAAGTCGTCGCGTGGCCACGGTCGGTAGCCACGATGCACCGCAGATGGAGCGGTGCCGCTGCCGAGTGGGGGCGCTGCCGTCGCCTTAAGTGGCGCAGAAAAAGAATGAAAAGAAACGGAAGAAAAAGAAACAAGAGAAGAAAAATAAACCAAAGAGGAAGAAGAAAAAGAAGAAAAAGGGAAAGAAAAAAAGAAAGAAGAAAACAGAAAGAGGAGCTACGTCGGCTTTGTTTACGCAACCTACCGTGTTTAACTAAAGCTAAACCCCAGCAATTTTTATTTTTCACAGCCACTATCCGCTTCTGTAATCATTTTTTCCGTAAAGGTCTTCCCGGCAAGCAGTACGCTTAGGTGTCCTTCGCGATTGTGGCAATCTTTAACACGGCAGTACCTGCGCATATTATTATTCTTGTTCACATCCGTATCAGTCGAAGCATCGCACAAGCTTAGTGAAGACATTAAATGAGTAAATCACGCTCAATGGCATAAAAAAATGTGAACACAAAAGCAACACAGCGGCCACAAGATACACGGCAGCCTGCTTGTCGGCCGCCCCATTGCTTGCTCTCATCAGCCGCTAGGTGGTGCCCCATGTCTCGGCAAACTCATTGCAGGGTGCCTATTGAGCACGAATACATACCGTGGTGCCACCTTTCGGAAGCGCCCGCGAGACGAACTAAGGATGGCGCGCTTTGAACTGGGGCTGTGGGATATTTTCCGAGGCAATTTAGTCGCGCCTTCATACTACGTTCATTTATTTATTGAATATACACCTCGGTGTGGGTCTATATAAGGTTATTTGAAGGTATTAGACCTGCTCATACGGCAAGAAAGCACTTCACCAAATCATAGTTGTCGAAGTTGGCAAGTTTTACATACTGCTGTTGCTGTTATGGAAAAAAAAATGAAACTGCCACACAACCAGTCAGGGGTAAGCAGTTACTTAACCCTGGTAATGAGGTTTCTCTGCAAAAGCACCGAAGCCTGACAGCTCGATGCTAAGCGCCTTCGAATAGTGCCGGTGGAAGCGGCACCGTTTCACGGCTCTCTCGAACCTGATAGAGCAGGCAAGTTGGATTGTGGGGAAGGCATGGATTTATTTTTATAGCAAGTGTGAAGCAGTACACTCCACACAGCAAATTCTTGCCCACTGACTGCCGTCATTGGCATTTTTGGTAGGGGCGGATATTTGTTTTCCCTGCGCAGAGTAGCTCAGCACATCACAGCGCATAATGTTCTATCTCTCATCTATTCACTTGCTCTTTCATTTGAAATTATTACAGTACTGCAGCCTGCCTGAGATGACTCATCATGCATACCACTGCCCATGGCGGCAGGATCTTCCACTTCACTTCAGTGACACTTCCATGTCAGTGCCTACATTCAGAAGAATTTGAGACCTTTCTGGGAAGGTACTGCTCTGTGAAGAAGCCCGCATCTTTTTTATCCTACCAGCAAGGTCTTCATTCGCTGACGAGTGATACTGACAAGTGAAGTACTGCACCAACTAGGCTGACAACACATCTTACTGAAGTTAAAAGGCATGCACAATTCCTGCTGCCACTGGTCACTGAACTGTTTAATGCCGTGGATCCGTGGATGCTGTGGATGCCACTCACTTCTTTGCCCATTGAAATCTTGATTAAGGAGGTTTCTGTGAGCTTTTTTTCAGTTAGCAATGAGAGCTTGCGTCAGATTCCGTCTCATACGTCCGGGTACAGAGCAGTAACAGACCGTGGCAAGAGCTTAAATAAAACTTAGTAACAATGCAAGATCAAAGAGTACAATGCTGGCATTCGTTTTCAAGCTAAACTACAGATATAAACGCGTAAAGGGGGCAGCCAGTGAGCGGCAAGGTGTTTCTTCATTGTGCATACTGTTGAGTGGTGGCATACTTTGTCATCCTCCTCCTATCATCTAAGCGATCCTATGTGTTTTAACTTTAACTAGAACTCTGCATTGTTCCAAACCTTATGGAGCCAGACAGGTTTGAGCGGCAGTTGTGGCAGAGCGTGGCATTTGACAGCTTTCATGTGAAACTGGGAATGCAAAGCCTAGTAATAAGAGGGTTGGTCTGCGCAGGTGCAGCGATTGCAGCAGCAGCTGGCGTCGGAGCGGCAGCGGTCAGAGAAGCTGGGACAGCGGGAGCGCTTGCTTGAGTCACAGCTGCGGGACGCCCAGGCACAGGTGGCCACCTTGCACGAGGAAAGGCAGCGGGTCTGGTCAGTGGTGCCTCCTTCACTCAGCCCATAATGTCAGTTGGCTGTGCCGCTCATCACAAACGCTTGAAGACCATCAAATTATGGAGTTTGCTTGCCTCACTTGCAATCCTGCCTGTGGATGGATGGAAACAACTTTATTTAATAAAAAAAAGAAAAGTCTTCCAGGGTGGTCTCCTACTAGTCCAGGAGTCCACGGGCTTTGGCTTCACATAGAGCCCGATCGACCAGCCATTTCTGACCGGCGGGTTGAGCTGTCCGCAAAGCAGCCTCCCAGGAAGAAAAGGTGGGATGGGGGATGGGGGGCACTGCCTGGGGGGAAGGACATTCCCACAGGTAGTGGAAAAGTGAGGATTTTGGCTCGCCACAGGTGTCGCAGTGAGGTGGCAAGCCAGGGTGAAGGCATGAGAGACGGTAGGGGGAAATGAAACAATTCGTCTGCAATTGTCGCCATGTAGCACTGGATAAGGGTGACAAGGTGCTGTGGGGTGGTGGCAGTGTCATGCGCTTGTGTTTGTAGAATGTGGTGATTTGGTGGTATGTAGAAAGGACCGATGCGGCCTCCTGCGCGGAGTTGGGTGCCTGATCATCCGGGGCTCGGGTAGAGAGTTCTCGAGCCAGCGCATGAACGCGCTCATTACCGGGGATCGAGGCATGCCCTGGGATCCACGTTAGATTAACCGTTCGGTCGAGAGAGGTGGCGGTGGTAAGAATATGATGCGCGGCCGGTGTCGCCACGCCGTTTAGGTAGTGGCGGTATGCCGCCTGAGAATCTGTACAAATTTCGGTAATAGCTTCGTCAATGGCTGAATGGGCAAGCGCGAGTGCGATGGCGGCTCCTTCCGCTTCTGCAGGCGAATTAGTTCGAATAGTGGCGGCGGCCCCCACTCTGCCATCTTCGTAGGCAGCGACTGCAGTGAAAAATCCAACTTTAGAATTCCCTGCCGCGTCGACATAGAGGATATCAGAGCGGTTGCGGTATCTTTTGGTGTAATAGCTGGCTCTAACTTTCCGTCTTCCCTGATAAAGGCAAGCGCCCATGTTGCGTGGTAGGGGCTTCTGGTATATGTGATCCTGCATGCTCGGAGAGATCATGAAAGGTGTAGCACTTGCTGGGGTGGCGATGGGTGGATTGAGACGGAGTTGTCGCAGTAGGCATCGTCCTGTTTCCGTGCGACTCAGGCGGACTAATTGGTTGGTGCGTTGAGCTTCTATTAATTCGTTCACTGTATTGTGAGTACCAATGGCCAGCAGGCGTTCTGTGCTAACCGTCCGTGGAAGACGTAGGGCGGAGGTTACGGCCATGCGTATTAGGATGTCCGCCTGCTCTGTTTGGCGCTGAGTGAGTATATGATATGGGAGGTGGTATGTGATTCGGCTAATGATTAACGCATTGGTCATATTGAGGGTTTCGCGTTCCGACAGCCCATGGTTGCGCGCAGCCACACGCCTGATTAGTCCAGCAACCTGCTTAGTCTGTCTTTGCAAGAGTTGAAGGGTGGCGGTTGCATCAAGTGCGTTGTTAATGAGAAGGCCGAGAATCTTCATCTGAGACACAATGGGCACTGGGTTTCCGTACATGTGAAGTTCAATGGGGGGATCACCGGGTAAGGGTTTAAGCTGCATTAGTTCCGATTTAGTTGGGGAGCATCGGAGGCCTGTGTTTTCTAGATAGGTGGTGGTGATGTCTATGGCAGACTGCAAGATATCCTGGGCTGTTCCAAGGGATCCGCTTGTTGTCCAGAGGGTTATATCATCTGCATATAAGGCTGTGTGGAGCTCTGGGATGGCAGCAAGGGCCTTTGCTAATGGCGCTAGGGCAACGTTAAAAAGTAGCGGTGATAGGACCGCCCCTTGAGGTGTTCCGCGGTTAGGCAGGGGGAAAGGCTGGGAGGCAATATCCCCAAGGTAAAGTTGTGCCGTGCGGCCCTGAAGGAAGGCCCGAACATACTGCCATATGCGCGTGCCGCAGCCCGTGGTGGCTAATGTCGTCAGGATATGGTCATGGCTTATCGTGTCGAATGCCTTGTGAATATCCAGGGCCAGTATGGCGCGCGTAAAGGCTGTACGGCGCTTAGTGTGTAAGAGAGACTCTTTAAGGGCGAGAAGTACGTCTTGTGCCGAGAGGTTTGGGCGGAATCCAAATTGAACATGGGAGAGAAAGCCTGTTGCTTCTAGGAACGGTTGCAGACGATTGAGAATGACATGCTCGAAGAGCTTGCCGACACAACTCGTTAAGGATATAGGGCGCAGGTTTTGAAGAGTGAGGGATTTGCCCGGTTTGGGTATAAATCGCATGCTGGCGTGGGTCCAAGTTGATGGGAGCGTCCCAGCGTGCCAGTGGTTATTAAAGAGTTCCGTGAGTTTCTGGAGAGAGACTTCGTCCAGATTGAGTAATGCCTTGTACGTTATGCCGTCCGGTCCTGGCGCCGTGGAGCGGCGAATCTTAAGGAGTGCTCGGCGAACTTCACTTAAGGTGATGTTGGCATCAAGTTCGGAGTTAGGCGGAGGTGGATTTAGTGGATCTGCTGACTGAAGGGATATGGGTATATAGGTGTCCCGTAGTTGACCAATTACGTCGGTGCCTTTTTGGAGTTCTAGCTGTATCAGACGTTGTGTGTTTACTTGTGTCTGTGCTTTAGTAGTTGTTGGATCTAAAAGAGCGCGTAGGAGGGCCCACGTGCGTTTAGTGCTTAATGTACCCTTGAGGTCGTTACAAAAGGTTGCCCAGTTTGCACGGGCTAAGGCGTTGGCGTATTCTTCTGCCTCACGAGTGAGAGCGGCTATGCGGATTCTCAATTTACGATTGTGTCGGTGGTGACGCCAGCGTTTGAGAAGTCCCTGTCGGGCCTCCCATAGATGAGCCAGGTGCGGATCAACCTGCGGTGCAGTAGGAGTATTTTTAATGCGTTTGCTGTTCACCCGGATGGCCTCCACCAGGCGGTCTGTCCAGTCGGTGACAGTAGGGACTTCGATAGAGTCAGCTGCCAAGTATGAGCGCAATTTATCCCAGTCGGTGAGAAGGTGTGTGCGAGGGCTGAAAATCTTGGAATCGTAAGCGATAGTAGTGGACACTGGGAAGTGGTCACTCCCAAGGCTGTCTTGTAGCACCATATGAGATTTAACAATTAAATTTGGTGAGGCCCATGTGAGGTCCGGCGTGGTATCACGAGTGACACTTGTGCCGATGCGAGTAGGTACAGTGGGGTTTGTGATCAGGCCGAGGTTATGATCAGCCATTGCGGTAGATATTAGGTTACCTTTGGGTGCGTCTGAGGTGTATCCCCATTGCGTGTGGCGTGCATTAAAGTCCCCCACCACAAGGAGTTGTGAGGTGCAAAAGGAGCCCAGGATTCCCGGAATAGATCTGCCTTTATCTTTAGGGTTGCTGTATATGTTAATAATTGTGAGGCTGCTTGTTTGCCCGCGTGAGCTGAGCTCTATCGCGGTATATTGAGTGTCTTTACTGTCAGGCGTGCTTGTCGGTGTGCGGTCTAGCACCGGCATTGATGCGAGTGTGAGGATTGCCGTACGTGACGTAAGGGCTGCTGTCCGATAACCACGGATATGAATGCGATTTGTTTCCGTCTCTTGCAGAGCGATGACATGCGGGGGATTAGGGGACTTTGCGATGTATGCTGCTAGTTGCGCTTGTTTTCTGCGTATGCTGCGGCAGTTCCATTGCCAAATTATTGTTTCTGTTTGCGTAGTGGATTGGCGTCGCTGCCGACGTTTTCGCGTGCTATTGTTCTGTGCCATGTTTCTGAGCTGCAGACGCTGAATGAGAGCAGGCTTCGGGTTGAACTACGCGCTGCTTGCGAGGCAATTCCTGATGGGGTACAAGTTCGAAAAGCTTGTTGATGCCGGCTTCATGTTTGTCCAAGCGTGTGTTGATCGTGGCTTCTATCCTCTCGGTCATGGATTGTATGAGCTGTGCCTGGGCTTGTATGAGCTGTTTCTGCATCGCTCCGATTTGTTCGGCAGCTATGGTGTTGATTATACTAGTAACTTCTGACCGAAATTCGGCGGAACGTATATATTGTTTCACTGCCTCTTGAGGTGTAATGGGAAGAATGGGAGGGTTAGGGGTTGGATTGGGTGAAGTAGCGGAGGCTGCTTGGACGGACAACTACTAACCCCGAGGGTCAGCAGCAGCACTGTATTCGTGGAAGCCGAGAATGGGCTGTGGTGTGTGAAAGCGAGGAGGATGCCACATAGCTTGGCTACTGTGTGTTGCTCATAATGTGCACAGCATGTCAATTGTGACCTGCATGTGAACGCAAGCACGGGCCCAGATACGCTTGCTTGCATGCATGTACTGAGTGTACCACACAAGTTTTTGTCAACTTTTGTCATGGATTTGAGCTGTTCTGGATGCTGTGTCAGGCTTTGCATCAATAATTCCATCATTCTTTGTGCACATATTTCTGTGAATGAAATTGGCTTTCACTTGTTTTGATGCTTCTGCACATCTGAGTGCGATTCAATTTAGAATCAATGCTCTTGCTGCTATTGTGCCCTATAGAAGCTCAGCTCCATTTGACGGCCTGAACTTTGCCTATTTCTAGTTCAAAGGAAATTCATGTAATGAGGTAGCATAGAGCAAGTCCTCAAGTCCTGCATTCAGTTATACAGTAAGAGCTTGTTAATTTGAACTTCACAGGACCAGGGAAAAAGTTCATATTATCCGATGTTCGAATTATCAAGTGGCCACGAAAAAACTGACAAGAACCATTTGCATTATGGTAAATATACCGCGTATTGACTCGCATAACAAACTCACTCGCATAATGAACCCACCCACCCAATTTTGGCTAAGGATTTGAAAAAAAAAAAAAAAGGCGTGAGTCGTTAGCGCTTCCCTTCGTTTCACACCATCATGGTCCATAACACATTTCTTGGCAGTGCGCCAAGATGCTGCCAGTGTTATGCCGGTGCCAGTGACGTTATGTTAGCTCTAGAAGGGGGGGGGGGGGGGGGCAGCGAACTTGGCAGCGTGCTAGCGCTTGTCCAGTTGTGCAAGCCTCATTTTTTTTTAGTATGTTCGCCTTATTATATGCCATGGGCAATTCGGGTGGGGGCCATCTACTGCCACTCACTCAATGGAGCGTGCGATAACACCAAATGCCTTTTGAAGCAAACGATGCTAAAAAGTCTGCCTCATGATCACGGCTGACCGCGTGCTTCCGTTGACGACTCTCGTGAAAAAGAAGTTTTTCCTGAGTAGTTCATAGCTCCTGTCTAAAGTCATACCTTTCATGAGCGTTGGCTGGGACCGCGTCGACAGTAGTTATCCTCATTTGTGATTTAACAAAATTTTAATTAACGAGTATTTAGATGCGAGTCTCGGAGGTTTTGCGGAAGAGGAAGAGAGAGTAGGCCACTGCGGCCACCAACCTCTGGCACTTCAAACTTATCCCAGTTGCCCTATGGTGTCAATGAGTCTACAAGTAAATATGGTATATGGTTGAAAGTAGTTTTTTATTTCTCTTTTGAGAAGAAACAAAGCTCGCATTTGATTTGAGCAAGTACGGTAGTTGAGCTGACTCTGGCAGAGAAGAGTGTTTCCACACCCTGTTTGTGCACTGGGAGAGAACTTTTGATGGTACCAGCCTGCCTTTTCTAGGCTGAATGCTCCTTCTCGAACATTGCCCAGCATGGGACACATTGTGAATGAGGCACCCTTCGCTCTGTGTGCTGCAAGAGGCGTGCCCTTCCTTGGCTGCGCAGTGCGGAGTTGGAGATGCTGCGGCGAGACAAGAGCAGCCTGGAGACCAAGTTTTCCACTTTGGCTGTGCAGCTGGCCGAATCGGAAGCTGCCAAACAGCGGCTGCACCAACAGGTAATTCCTGCATCCACGTCACCCATCCATACCACCAGAATCTCCATCTCAATGTGGTACATGTTTGCACTTGGGCTGGGAACCTTTTGCTGAGTAGCACTTTGCACGATAATTAATAGGAAGGAGTAATTTTTTTAGAGAAAGTGATGTAAAACCTCGTTACAAGAGACACTCAAGGGACCCAAAAAACAAGTCTCTTGTAAGCAAGGTCTCTTGTAACCAAAAATTCTAAAATCACTGTGTTGATCAGTTTACTGCGCATCAGTATACAAATGCACTCACATGCATTAACAGGAAATTGTTCAGGAAAGCTTAAAGAAGTTATTCTTACTGGTATGTATTTCTGTGAGTGTAGAGTGTATTCCTTCCCAAATTCTGGAGGTAAAGCACTTCACTTTGCAAGCCTTCCTGTTGCTCTAATACCTTTGAGGCACTCTTACAGGTTCGTCACCCTCAGATTCTTACAGGCTCGTCATCCTCAGATGGTTCAGAAGAGAAAGACATCAGGATTCTAAGCTTTCATCTTGTGATCAATTTTTAACAGTGAGGAGTTAAAAATGCTGGATGTCATTCATGCATTTTAATTTGCTTTGTAGGTAACAGTAATGCAATGCCGTTTTGACTTTCCAATCATGGGGAAGCACTCCTCAGTTCCTGACATACACAACAAAAAGGACACTGATATGGAACAGAATTTAGCTAAGGGAATTTGAAGTGCATCATGTACGAGTTGGTACGTTCCAAATGCATTGCATTAGCACACCTGGGTTGTGTCTCTTGTAAATAGTGAAAAATTTACTCCAGGGACCTGAAAAAGTTGTCCTTAGTAACCGAGTGTCTCTTGTAACCATGTCTCTTGTATGCAATGTTGTTAACCTGGCAGACATAGGAAAACCAACCAAACCATTTTCAAATGTCTCTTATAACCGAGTGCCTCTTGTAACAGTGTCTCTTGTAACGAAATTTAACTGTATTTCTTGATGTTTTAAAAGAACTTTTAAACGGGCTAGATTGTTTTCAGCTTCAGACGGCAGTCTTAGCGCAAAAAAACACACACGTACACGATAGAAAAGGAGGGACACAGGACACACGCTACTACATCTGGTTTATTGCACTGAAAAGACCTGCAATATTGCAAGTCCTGCAAGTCGCTCTGTTGGGGGCAGAAATGCGATTTCTTGAGCAGTTTCAGTGAAGGGGGGTGTGTTGGTTGATCTACGCATGGGTGGTCTTTGCTATATATTGCAGGTCTTTTCAGTGCAATAAACCAGATAAAGTAGCGCTTGTCCTGTGTCCCTCCTTTTCTCTCGTGTGTGTGTGTGTTTTTTTGCTCTAAGAATGCCGTCTGATTCTTGATGTTTCTGCACTTTAAAGAGGTAGGTAATGAAGGTGATGAACTGTTGTCAGTACTTTACATAGTGACCATTTTCATTACCTAAAGATTATCCACAATCACCAGCATCATATACACAAGTTCGACATCAACTAAAGTAAAAGAATCCAGCCTTCACTGGTGAGTTTTGGAGTATGAATCTATGAAATTTAGTCTGTTGTTTTACTAGGTAAGATGGAGATGAGCGCAGCTGTTCAGCTTACAATCTCATCATCTCACTTGGATGCTGGCTCGTCAATGATGGCCTCTGCCAATCAGCACACTGCCTTCTAATGTTGTGCTGTTCATAGTATCTGCTGTGATGTCGCTAGTACTACTGTGCAGAAGTTAACATGTTGGTAGATGTAGTGAGTGCTAGCAGTGGACCTCTGTTGTGAGAAAAATAAATTATGGATAATGAAATGCCTTTGTGTCTCATGCTTGGCCATCTGTAGCTTCATAACTGGGTGTCTCTCTAAAAGAGAAGATGCGTTTCCCTCTGCAGAGCACTCCGACAAGCAGCACGGGCGAAGGGCAGCGTCTTCATGAAGAGAACCGCTGGCTGGAGCAGGAGCTGGCACGCCTGCGCAGCCAGCTTTCCCGCAGTGTGGATGCCATCTTTGCAGCACCACAGCCACGCACAAGCACCCCGGTGGGTTGGCTGCTGCATCCGTAATGTCAAACCGGGACCAAACCGAAAACCAGAACTGAACCTGAATTTTTGCCGGGAACTGAACCAAACCCACATTTTTTACACCATCCTTGAACTGAACCGGAACTAATTGGAGGAACCGTTCTGAACTGGTTCACGGTATGCTTCTGACCCGTATTTTGCTGGGAACTTAATTATTTTTTCTTTTATCGCTGCTTCTAAAGCGCTGCTCTCACTTATTTCCTAAGCACCACTGCACACTGAAAATATCACAACCATACTGAAAAATCGTCCCTTGCAAAGAGACGACAAGAACAAAGGAAAATCGCACTAATAGTATCTGGTGTCAAGCTATTGTTTCATCCCAAACAAAGGTGGTCGCTGCACTGCGCAGTGGCGCCGCTCATGGAGAAAGCTACGCCCATTCAAGAGCCTTCCTAGGCAATGAAATACAGTCACTGACCGTTTTTTCGAGCTTGGTGGGACCTGGAAAATGGTCCGAATAATCAGACAGTCCAAACAATTTGTGAACTTGAATAAAGTAACTCTCCTGCGAAAAATTACCTTCACAATCACAAATTTTGCCGCTCCCCATGTCTTTTTAATATGTTGATAATAAAGAGTTATAGTGAAATGAACGGCAGCGCAACAAGGACACAAGAAAGAGACACCACATGCGCACATGCAGGCTGTTATTCTGAAGTACCTTTCTTGTACAGTGGGCCCTTTTATGTGTCCTTCATATGTGTGCGCATGTGGTGTTTCTATCTTGTTTGTGTCCTTGTTGCACTGCCGTTTGTTTAGTCATGTACCAACTCGCCCCTCAGGCTGTTACTCGAGAGTTTTAGCATAGTGCAATCTGCTACTGTGATCGGCTTCGGCACGCCGCCCATGCGCACGCACTCGCGACTTGATACAGCGGGCACAGACGGTGCAGACGTGGCAGGTGTGCTTGCCTCAAAGAAGCATGCAGCTCGCTCAAGACTGGTCACCGCATGCGCAGCAGTGCCCCGCAAAAGCGGATCATGCTTGAGCTGTTACCACTGTAGCGCTCCAGTTAGAATATCTCGGCCAGTCATGCTTTCGTCACATCTGTGCCACTTCACGGCGTACTGCGACGCAGCTCATGCTGCAAACGAATGAGACCGCGAGATGAAACTCAGAGCATGGCCTCCGAGATCACCTCCGCGCGCACGTTTCTCTCCGGCCGATTGGAACGGCCGGAGAGAGCGTAAGTTGGAAAAGGAGCGTGGCAGCGTCTTTCGCCGCACCGCGGCGCTCGCCACCTATGCGTCAAGTGTTCCGCCGCAGCGCAAACTATAAAACATGAGTTTCCTCAGCTTGTGCTCGTACCACAGTCGAGCTGTCAGCTTTGAAATGCCATGGGCAAGGCGGCAGCCAACAATTTCGCTATCGTTAAAGTGCTAATAATATAAGGCCCACATGCGCAAAGTTAGGCAGCGACTATCCGAAACTGCATGCCTGCCCAAAGCATGCATACGTGCTCTGGAGCTCCTTGCTGTGGTTCCGCGTCTTTTTTTTTGTCGCCGTAATTTGCGAGTTCCTTAACTCGCTAAATACAGTATTTACGAGTGCGGCGACTTACATAAACATCCATCGCACGAATGCAATTCTCTAAATGGTTCCGCCACAGCCACCTGATTATTGCTTACTTAGATGCATCTCACGATAGCTATTTTTTTTCTCGCACGGTTTTAAAGCAGCCTTGGAAGATCGCAAGCACGCAAGTTCGATAGAGTCCTTACAGAAAACAATTTACATGGGTTTTTATAATATGCCTTATGGCAAGTTTGCGTAATAAAAAGAATGTTCGATAAAGGTTAAGCGTAATCGGAACACGTTCAGGCACCTCTGCCGTCATATGAGTACAGTCGAACCCGGATATATCGAACTCGAAGGGGATCGCGAAATAGTTCGATATATCGATAATTCGATATACAGAAATCGGCTTGCGACAACACTTACGATGCGAAAAAACGATACCGTATTTGTCACATAATCAACCCACTCGCATAATGAACCCACCCTCCACTTTTGCACCCGAGAATTTAAAAAAAAAAAAATGCGTTAAGGCTAGCTCACTCACATGCAAGCGACGAGCGGCAGCGACAGAGCGAAAATTTTCAAACTTGTTGGTCACCGCTCGAGCCACCGCAGCAGCTCAAAACAAGGTTTCTGTGTCGCCGCGGCGGCAGGAAATCGCGAGCATTTTCGCTTGCATGTCGATGGGGCGCGTCAGTCCGTTTCGGCCGTCTCACCCACAGCTCATTGGCAGCGTGCCAAGATGCTGTGCAGCAATAACGTCGGGGCGCGTTTGTCTTTTTATAGCTCCTGTGGTGGCGGGGAGCGAACTTGGCAGAGTGCCCGTGATGGCTTGATTGCACAAGCCTGGTTCGATTTATCATGCCGCGCTTGGGGCGGGCGTCATGATCGCAGCAGCTGACCGCATGCTTTCGCTGATTCATCATGCAAGGATAAACGATAAAAAAAATATAAAATAAACATCCCCGCAAACAAAAAAAAAAAAAGAAAAAATCCCCGCCGCTTTTTAACGTCCGCAGCCGCCATATCTTACGCTACGCCGCGCGTACAGCCCAACAATAGGAAAGAATGACTCTCGCAAAAAAAAAAAGAAAACAGAGCTGGCGCTTCTTAACATCCGCAGGCGCCATAGCCACGTCCGCCGCGCCGCTGCCGCACGTAGAGGGTTCGCAACACACGCTGGAGAAAGCGTCCGACGTCTGTCTGAAAAAGGGCTGAGCTGGCTTGGCGCGTGCGTTGCGCGTGCTGAAGGAGAGAGATAGCTCAGCAAAAGAATGGGCACACTCACGCACATGGCTTGCAAACGTCATGTGTTGGCGCGCCGGAAACGACAACTGCAGATGCGCGCGCCTTTGGGGAATGGGTGCGGCGCTGCCCAGACCTGCTGTCGCCGAACTGTTCCTTCTCATTCCTTCCGCGTGTGGCTTGAAAATGTCACGCGGCAAACGGCCAAGGGTGATGCGATCGTCTTTGGGGAAGGCACACTTTCCAGTGCGTGGTGCGGAGTTCGATATATCGAACGACCGGTGAAATTAAGTTCGATATATGACGCGGCTTTCCTATACTTTTACATGGGATTTTCAAGCGGATATTCCATAAGTTCGATATAACCAAAATTCTATATATCCGGGTTCGACTGTACTTTCGAAAGTACAGAAAGTGTGCAGCACCCTCGGCCGTTTGCCACGTGAAGTTTTCAAGCCACGCGCAGAAGGAATGAGAGGGGACAGTTCAGCTAGGGCAGCACCGCGCCCATTCCCCAAAGGTGCGCGCATCTGCGGTTATCGTTTCCCACGTGCCAGCACGTGGCATTTGCAAGCCATGTGCGTGAATGAACCAGAGAGAACCGGTGGGAACGAGAGGGGAAAAGCGCGATAGAGTGAAGCGCTAGGGTGTGCCCATTCTTTTGCCGAGCTATCTCTCTCTTTCCTCTTTCTCGGCCTTTGTTCGCCGTAACACGTGCTACGCATGCGCCAATCCAGCTCAGCCCGTTTTCAGACATCGGACGCTTTCTCCAGCGTGTGTTGCGAACCCTCTGCGCGCGGCGGCTGACGTGGCTATGGCGCCTGTGGAAGTTAAGAAGCGGCAGATCTATTTTTTTTTTTTCCGAGAGTCTTTAGTTCTTATCGTTGTGCTGGTTGTGCTGTACGCGCGGCGTAGCATAAGATATGGCGTTACGAAGCGGCGTTTTATTTATTTATTTATTTTTTGCGGGAACCGTTTAATTTTGCATGTATGAATCAATGAAAGCACGCGGTCAGCTGCGATCATGACACCGGCTTTTAGCATTTTTCGCTTCAAACAGCATTTGCAGCTACTGTATCACGCTTTTCAATGATTTTGGGGCAGTGGAATACGCCCGCCCCAAGCGCGGCGTGATAAATTGAACCAGGCTTGTGCAATCAAGCCATCACAGGCACTCTACCAAGTTCGCTCCCCGCCACCGCAGGAGCTATCAAAAGATAAATGCGCCCCGACGTTATCGCTGCGCAGCATCTTGGCACGCTGCCAAGAAATCAGCTGTGGATGAGACGACCGAAATGGAGTGATACGCGCCATCGACATGCAAGCGAAAACGCTCGCGATTTCTGCTGCGGCGACACAGAAACCTTGTTTTGAGCTGCCGCTGTGGCTCGAGCAGCGAGAGGGACGCAGTTCCAACAAGTTTGAAATTTTTTGCTCTGTCGCTGCCGCTCGTCGCTGAGATCGCTTAATCGCTTGCATGTGAGCGAGCTGGCCTTAACACTTTTTTTTTCCAAATTTAAAGTGCAAAAGTGGACGGTGGGTTCATTATGCGAGTGAGTTGATTACGTGGCAAATACAGTATCGTTTTTTCGTATCGTAATTGCCGTCTCAAGCCGATTTTTGTATATCGATATATTGAACTATTTCGCAATCCCCTTCGAGTTTGATATATCCGGGTTCGACTGTACTTGCAGAAGGCTTCGCTCACTCGAAGAAGTGATGTAAATCATCGGAAGCAGAAGAGGACGCCTGTTGGAAGGCTGCGGATTATCTAAGCTCAAAATCGCCGCATGAAAATGAAGTTACTTGGACTGTAGGAGCAGCTCGAAGAAATGAGAGCAAAAAATGCCACAGTTGAAGATGAGGCACTGGGAAAAAAGCATAATGCGCCTTCCTCTAAAGCAGCATTCTAGTGTGCGACAGTGCTTCAGGGCCTGAAAGAGAGCGAGCAGGAAGGGTATGAAGTATGCACAGGATTGGCTTCTCAAATGTATTTTAATGAAGCTCAAGAGCCCACGCTTGTATGATCACATTCACAAACATGAGATCTTGGTATTGCCAAGCAAGACAACACTTAAGAAGTATATGAAGTCATATAGGTAGGCATTTGGCTTTAATATATGACAGCAATGAACATTCTGAAAATGAAGACCTCAACTATGTCAGAATATCAGAAACATGGAGGGCTCCTCGTAGATGAGATTAAGCTGTCCGAGCACTTCAGTGTTTCCTCCTCAGGTCAAATTCAAGGCTTTGTTGACCTTGGTGACTCCACAAAACTGGAAGACAGGTATCAACAATGTGACCACGGAATGTTAATTATGTTCATGCCTCTTGGGGGGGGAGTGGAGTCAGATTATCGGCATCTTTGCAACTAAAGGAAATGTCAAAGGAGACATTTTGTTAAAAATAATGATTGAGGCCGTCATCATTGTGAAGAAAGCTGACCTGCTGACTATATCACTTGTGATGGAGCCACGTGGAATAGGAGGATGTGGAAGCTAGATGGGGTATCTGCATCATCAAAGGATATTACCTGCAAAGTGGACCACCCTGTTGATACCAAGAGAAAGCTACACTTCGTATCTGATTTTCGTAACCTCATTAAATGCCTGAGGAATGGCCTCCTGAAGACTGGATTCATCTCTCCCGAAGGAAGGGTAGGTGGATGATACTGCGCTTTAAACAAAGTTTATCGTAACTTGCTGTAATTACCTAAACTATTGGACAAACAGGACGTGAACACACTGCTACTGTCTTTCCTTTAATGTCATGCATATTTTCTTTATCACTATCAGCAACCAGTTAGGCCAATCATCAGGTTTAAATCTCACAATGTTTACATTCATGCCTCTCTATTGCTTACACTTAGGTGACGGTGCGGCCTATTCGAGAGGCATTTCTTCAGGACTCCCCTGACTGCACACTGAATGTCATGCGAAGGTTACAGAAGCACATCTGAGCCCCAACTCATTTGAAAAGATGAGGGTATCATATGCCTTTCAACTTCTCGGAACGAATATCCCGAGTACCATGTCTTCCTACAAGAAAGAAGTTGAAAGAAAATGCAGCAGAATAGGGGCCACCGAAAAGTTCTTCGAGTAAGTGCTATTTATGATATGTGATTGTACATCAATGAGCCAATTTATTCAGCCAACTTGAAAAGTATTTTTGTTTTTGGTTCTTTCTTTCTCCAGGAAGATCAACAAGTTGATCACGACAATGACATCAAGGTTTCCTGCAGAAGCTTTGAAGCCCGCTTCTACTACTTCTGCAGCTTTAGAGGAATTTCTTGTTTATCTGAAGAAATGGGAAGCGGGTATTATAATTAACAAGGGTGGGTTTCTGGCTACAGGACTGAGAGTCACTATTGCCTTTACATTCTCCTTTTTGAAGTACCTGACAGAGAATGTGGGGTTCAAGTACTTGATGACCTCTTGCCTCAGCACCAACCCCGTAGAGCACATGTTTGGCATTATCCACCAGTCCAGCGCCTGTAATGCCCACCCCTCACCAGATCAGTTTCTTATTAGAATAAACTGTTTGTCACTTTATAACATGGCAATAAGTGTGGATGGTGCAAATGGTGCCCCTGATATCATAAATGCAGTCATCAGCATGGACGACAAGACTTCCAACATTACTCCGAATAGTGTTAATGAGCTGGTCTCTCAAGGGAGGTTAGAAGAAGCCAAAGAGTCTCCAGCCACAATTGAAACTCCTCGTGTTAGCCACTCATCGTTAGTAATAGAGAGGAGTGACTCGCGGCTGATATATTAAGTAGCAGGCTACGTAGCAAGAAAGTTCGTCCTGAAACTTAAGTGTTTTTCATGTGAGCATGCCCTCCTTGTCAGGCGAGCAGAAGCCAGAGCACACTTGCTACCCTCAAGGTACGGACACACTGGCAGGAGAAAGCGCGCGGCGTGCCGCCAGTGGCAGGATGCCCTTGTGGCACAGAGGCCACATCGGTTTTGCACGGCGGTCGCTGCGGAGGTCACGTGACAGCGCTGATCTCTCCTTGTGTCCAACTGCATGAGCAGATCTGCGATTCTTTTTTCCGCCAGCAGACCGCATTCCAGCTTCTCATTGTGTCTCGTCATTACCGCAATGATCGTGCTTTCTCCGCAGCACACCGCTCGAGCACTCTAAACAAGTTTACTGTTCTGTTCACATTTTCCCCAACGTGAATGTTCAGCGGGCGCTCAAGTATGAAAATAACTCGCCTGTGAGATTGAATTCTTTGCCGATAATTGCTCATCGGTTGATTTTCACGTAAAAGGCGAATAACCAAGCAGTCTCAAGAAATTGTTCCATTATATTCTCTCACTGAGGCTAAGCTTTCAACGCAGAGGCACAAAAGGAGAATAATCGCTTTGTCGTTGATGGCACAGAGCGCTTGATCACGGTCTTGCCGCTTCAGCCGCGGGAAGTTAACTTCGGTAGTAGCCACGAGATGGCGACACTGACGCACATGCCGCTGAGCCGGACGTCTCTCATTGGCTCTTCCGATTCGCGGTACACGGCAAGCCTCCAAAAATGGCTCCTCGACCCACTCGGCGCGTGGCAGATCTACCCACCACCGCAGCAGGTTTTGCGGCAAGCTGCTTGCCACAAAACCAAGGCCATGCACTGCTCTAGCCTAGCCTCAAAGTGGTTCTAGAAGAAGGTATATAGCGTGCCTATGTAGGCAACCATGACACGCAGCAAGGCGATGGTCGCGACAGGAGCAGGACAGTCCAGTTCTCCGGCATACATGATGACTTCAACCCTATACGTGGCAAAGAGGATTTTGTCGGCACCTTTTGGACCACTACACATGGGTGCCTTTGCACTTCACCTCTATAGAAACACAAAATACAAAGGCATTCGCATGCTGTGTGAGATAGTCTCCTTATAGTACACGCATTGTTAGTCTTGGGTTGTGAATTGATTTCAAAGTCCTCTAGTGGGAGCTGGACAAAATGTTGTGCGTGTATTAAGAGAGATTTCACTCTAAACTAAAATTCATGTGAAATTTTGTGTACCTGAAAGGTGCAGCAAGAAAAATTCCTTTCGGCACAATTGACAGCTTGCTGTAATCGTCGGTGATTCATTATAAACATTTTGCTGAAGTCTTTACAACCAAGTGGAGCCCGTCACATTTGATGACGAAAACAATAGACAGACTACTATATGAAGTTTCAGCTTTTATTATATACTCGAACCAGACAGAACACTCGGCATTAAAAAAGTGGAGTAAAAAATATGCAACTGAAGTTTTTTTTTTCTAAACCCTTTGAACTGGTTTGGTCATGATCAAATTGGTTCAGACCAGAAAAGAATGTGTCTCCTGTCTCCAGAGGCGAACCCGAAAGGTGTGAACCCGAACCTGAAGCGAATAAATTGCAGTTTGACACTCTGGCTGTGTCACTGCATTGCCGTCTGTCTTTCTCTATTGGAGAGTGTGTCATCAATGGGTGTCCTCCAATCCCACCACAATGAACTCTGCTACGTCAAAATTTCCACCACAGTGAACTATTTTCGATTCCCTACCAACAAACCATTTGAAACGGTGCAATTATTTCCCTTCACAATAAACAATTTTCAATTCGCAATTCTGCTGCAATGAAATTTTTTGGAAGAAGCTGTGGACTTTATTTTTCTTTTGTGCGTGCCCTCAAAAACGTCACAGAGTTCAATATTTCATATGCCTTCTCCAAAACCACCCATCAAAGTCATTTTAAAGATCACTCATTGGCATTGCTAACATTTTCAGCATAATTGATTAAAGGTGCACACACACACACACACACACGGATTGCACTGATAAAAATCAATTTTTCAAGGCTACTTCATTTTGACATCGATGCAAAAAGTGCTGCCCTCAACTGGTTGATTTGCGCCACAAGATTTAAGCACGTGACACTTTTGATAGCCATTCAGACAGGCAATATGGTACCAACAGGCTCATTACGAAGATGGGGCCTCTGATGTAAGAAATAAGGCATGCCGCTTTTAACCTGTGGCAGCGTGGTAGTCATTTCTTATAGGCGGTAGCAAATCTGGCCGATTTGGCCCTAGTAGGTGCAGAAGCTTTGCCTTTTGTATTTGCTAAAAACCAGCCTCTCAGTGCGCTTGGCATTGAAGGTTCGTTGCCATGGCTGTGCCCAGGGGTCGAATAATATAGCGATTCCAAAATCTATTCCATTCCCTGACATCAAAATTTCGTATATGAGGTGACGACTATGTGAACTTACTTCAGACGTCCTGCAACGTAACCTTATTATGCACAGATTCAAATTTTAACCAGCCAGTGGCAGAGAAGGCGATGGAATGGAATAGTTTTCGGATGTCCGCCCCAAATGTCACTCCATCTGCTCCTCTTATATCGCATTCAGCCACATGCCTCATGCTACCGAGCTGCACTATGCCCGACAACGGCATGATAACTTACCTTTCGGAATCGGCCAACAACAGTTGCGGACGGAATTGCATGTAAAGGGGATAGTAACAGTCTTGCATTAAAAACGGCGCTCTGATGGCACCGAGGAAAAGCAGGTGCAGTGGCTAGATGTCTCTGCACTCACCTCTAGGATTCTCAATTCATGCTGGTTGTTGCTGCTCGTGTGTTTATGCTTAGTATATTTAGATTAAACATCATTAGACAATGGGTTAAAGTGCCTCCCCCTTTCTTATTGGTTCGAATAAAAAAAATTGATCTCTTCTGATTGGCAGGTATAGCATAAAACAGTGTAAAACCCCACTTTTCATAGTTTCTAAAGCTTTCTTAACCTTGTCCTTCGTCACTGGGGCACATCTGACTGCTCTTCACTACTACCTATCTCATTATTGTCCTGACTACTTCGGCTACTGTAGAGATCAGTATAGAACTCTTCGGCTACTTTGACTCATCATCATCATCGTCAGCCTGACTAAACCCACTGCAGAACGAAGGCCTCTCCCATATTTCTCCAATTAACCCGGTTCTGTGCTAGCTGCATCCACTTGACCCCTGCGAAATTCTTAACCTCATCCGCCCACCTAACTTTCTGCCGCCTCCTGTCACGCTTTCCTTCCCTTGGAATCCGGTTTGTTACCCTAAGCGACCATCGGTTATCCTCTCTTAGCACTACATGTCCTGCCCATGCCCATTTCTTCTTCTTAATTTCCACTAGAATGTCGGTAACTGGAGTTATTTTTCTTACCCACTCTGCACGCTTCCTATCTCTTAATGTTACCCCTACAATTTTCGTTCCATAGCCCTCTGGGTTGTCCTCAACTTAAGTAGAACCCTCTTGGTTTGCCTCCACGTTTCAGCCCCATAGGCGAGTGCAGGTAAGATGCAACTGTTATATACTTTCCTCTTGGGCGATACCGGTAAGCTGCTAGTCATAATTTGCGAGTGCTTGCCAAATGCGCTCCATCCCAATCCTATTCTTCTTGTTATTTCCTTTTCATGGTCCGGATCTGCGGTTACTACCTGTCCTAAGTAGACATATTCGCCTACTACTTCCAGTACTTCGCTACCTAATGTAAACTACTGCTCCTTCCCGAGGCTGTTGAACATTACCTTAGTCTTCTGCATATTGATTTTCAAGCCTACCTTTCTACTTTTCCTGTCTAGGTCAGTCAGTTCAGTTTAGTCGTTCAGTCGTGTCCGACTCTTCGTGACCCTATCGACCATGTCACGCCACGCTTTCCGGTCTCTCACTATCTTCCTAACATCACATAACTTCATCTGCAGTGCCTCGAGGATGCCATCTAACCAACGCGTTCGCTGCCTACCCCTTCTCCGGCGGCCCTCAACCTTTCCCAACATCAAATCTTTCTCCAGCGACTCCTCTCTTCTCATCAGATGACCAAAGTAGCTGAGCTTTAACTTTAAAATTTGACCCTCCAATGAGCAGTCAGGGTTTATGGTCGACAATATCGACTGATTTGATCTTCTGGCAGTCCAAGGAACTCTCAAGAGTCTTCGCCAGCACCACAATTCAAACGCGTCAATTCTTCGGCGGTCAGCCTTTTTCACAGTCCAACTCTCGCATCCATACATCACAACTGGAAAGACCATAGCACAAGTTATACGGATCTTGGTTGGCAGACTAATGTCTCTGCTCTTTACTAGGCGGTCAAGGCTAACCATTGCTCTCTTTCCCAGAAGCAGGCGTCTCCTAATTTCATGGCTGCAGTCTCCTTCCGAGGTAATCTTGGAGCCCAAGAACAGAAAATGTCACAGCTTCCACTTCTTGTCCATTGATGCTCCAGGACTTGATAGGGCAAGACGCCATGATCTTTGTCTTTTTAATGTTCAGTACTTCCACATCCCGATCGACATACTGCTGCAGCCTACTTTGGAGGATTTTCAACATCACCTTGCTAGCATGCGAAATAAGCGCGATCGTGCGGTAGTTGGAACAATCTTTGGCACTGCCTTTCTTTGGAATGGGGATATAAACTGACCTCCTCCAATCCTGTGGCCACTGCAGGGTTGTCCAAATCTTCTGACATAATGTATGCAGAATGTTAACAGCGTCATGGTTGAGGTTTTGAAGCAACTTAGCTGGAATACCATCAATTCCGCTAGCTTTGTTCTTAGCAAGGCTGGCTAAGGCCCATTCAACTTCACTCTGCGTATTCCACAGCATATTCTAAGGGAATTTGATCCAGATCATACCTGAAAGTCCTTCTAGTTTTCTGCGTTTTCCTCAATCGAAGCTTAATTTTGGCAACAAGAAGCTGATGATCGGTGCCACAATCGGCCCCAGGCCTTGTTTTTGCTGCTTGTATAGCGCTTCTCCATCTCTGCCGGCAAAGAATATAATCGATCTGATTCCTGTACAGACCATCCGGTGAAGTCCATGTGTACAGGCGCCTCTTGGGCTGTTGAAAATGAGTATTCGCTATGGCCAGGTTGTTTTCTTGGCAAAACTCTACTAGCCTCTGCCCAGCTTCATTTGGCTCGCCAAGACCGAACTTGCCTATAATTCCGGATATTTCTTCACTCCCGACCTTAGCATTCTAGTCTCCTATGAGAAAAACGACGTCTGATGATGGGGTGCGGTCTAAAAGGCATTGTAGGTCCGCATAAAATCTCTCAACGTCAGCTTCTTCAGCAGCAGTGGTCGGTGCATAGACTTGGATAACTGTTATATTGAAAGGCTGACCTTGGATCCGAAGTGAAATCATTCGGTCGTTTTTGGGGTTGTACCCTAGCACTGCTTTGCCCATTCTTCTGTTTACTATGAGAGCGACCCCATTCCTTCTCTTGGATTCGTGCCCACAAAAAAAGACATAATGGTCGCCGGAGTTAAATTCTCCCATTCCGATCCACTTGAGCTCGCTGATACCCAAGATATCAATGTTCAATCTGTCCATTTCTCGCTTGACGACATCCAGTTTACCTTGCGTCATAGATCTTACATTCCATGTTGCTATGTGATATATCTCCTTGCAACATCGGACTTTCCGGTCGCTTCCCGACACATCCACAACTGAGCGTCCTTTTGGCTTTAGCCCAGCCGCTTCATTCGTCCTGGAGCTACTAGGAATCGCCCTTTGTTCATCCCCAGTAACATGTGGGACGCCTTCCAACCTGGGGGGCTCATCTTCCGGCGCCATATCTTTAATGGTATTGTGACTGGCCATAGGGTTTTTTGGGAAGGAAATACTGGAGTGGGTTGCCATTACCTTCTCCAGTGAATCACGTTTTGTCAGAACTCTCTGCCGTGACCTGTCTATCTTGGATGGCCCTACACAGCAGAGCTCACGACTTCATCGAGTTTCGCAAGCCCCTCCGCCACGACAAGGCAGTGATCCATGAAGGGGCTGTCTAGGTCATCAATCATTATTTGCAGTTCATCCTCCGAGTTGCTTAGCAAGGCAATGTCATCAGCAAATCGCAGATTACTGAGGTATTCTCCATCTACCCTTATCCCTAACTGCTCCCATTCCAAGTCTCTGAATACTTCCTCTAAGCAAGCTGTGAATAGTACTGGGGAGTTTGTGTCTCCTTGCCTAACACCTTTCTTTATGGGAATTTTGTTACCTTCTTTATGCAGAATTATGGTTGCTGTGCAGCCACTATATATATCTTCCAGCATTTTCACGTATGGCTCGTCTACCCCCTGATTTTGCAATGCCTGCATCACCGCCGAGGTTTCAACTGAGTCAGATGCTTTTTCGTAATCAATGAATGCTATGTATAAGGGCTGGTTATATTCCGAGCATTTTTCTATCACCTGATTGATGGTATGGATATGATTGATAGTAGAGTACCTCTTCTGAAAACCTGCTTGATCCTTTGCTTGATTGCAATCTAAGGTTGTCCTGATTCTATTAGCGATTACCTTAGTAAATACCTTATACATAACAGACAGTAATCTGATTGGTCTAATTTTTAAGGTCCTTATAGCGTCCCATTTCTTATGAATGAGGATAATGTTAGCGTTCTTCCATGGTTCCGGTACCGTCGATAGCACGAGGCACTGCGTATAAAGGTTGCCAGTTTTTATAGGATGATATCCCCCCCATCCTTCAACAAATCTATAGTTATCTGATCTTCTCTAGCAGCTTTCCCTCTTTTCATAGTTTCTAATGCTTTCTTGTTTTTTGGTGGAACGTCTGACTGTTTTTCCCTACCGCCAATCTTGTTACGGTCCTGACTACTTTGGCTACTGTAGAGATCTGTATAGAACTCCTCGGCTACTTTGACTATCTTGTCCATATTCGTGATGACGTTGCCCGCTTTGTTCCTTATCGCATACATCTGATTTTTGCCTATGCCCAATTTCTTCTTCATCGTTTTAAGGCTTCCCCCGTTCTTTACAGCATGCTCAAATTTCTCCATGTTATAGTTCCTTATATCGGCCACTTTGCGCTTATTGATTAGCTTTGATATCTCTGCCAATTCTGTCTGGTCTGCTGGATTGGAAGCTTTCATACTCTGTCATTTCTTGATCAAATCTTTCGTCTCCATAAACAGCTTACCAGTATCCTCTCTAACTATCCTACCACCTACTTTACAGCGCACTAAGTAATGATATCTCTGAAATTATTGTTCATTGCTTCTAGGGTAATGTTGCCATCCTCGGTTAGAGCTGAATATCTATTCTGTAGCGAGATCCTGAACTCTCCTGCCCTCCCCCTCACTGCTAATTCGTTGATGGGTTTCTTTCTTACTAATCTGTTGCGTGCCTTCTTCAGATTTAGAATAATTCGGGACCTCACCATTATTTGGCCACTGCATCGCACTTTCCCAATTACCTCTACATCCTGCATAATGCCGGTGTTACAACACAGCATGAAGTCAATCTCATTTTTAGTCTCCCCGTTAGGGCTTTTCCATGTCCACTTCCGGTTCTTCTGTTTGTTATTCCATGATTGTTCTTCTATATGTTTTCCATGATTGTTAAGTTATTGCACTCTGCAAACTCAACTTGTGACTCCCCCCTGCTATTCCTAGAACCAATGTCATAGTCACCTACTGCCTGGTTTCCTGCCTGGTTTCCTGCCTGCTTTCCTGCCTGCTTTTTCCCTACCTTGGCATTGAAGTCATCCGTTAGTACAGTATACTACTTCCCAAAATGTACAGTACAGTGCCGCGAAATGGCATTATCTAAAATGCTGGAGCATACTTCCACTTGTGCTAATTCTAGTGTAATAACACACCATTGCTTGCAGTGCTTGCAGTGATGGCCATTTGAGTTTTCTGACACTTTGCAGTGTGACCGCATTAAAGCTCCATTCTGCAGAAAATCCTGTGTTGACATTGTCAATGTTGTTGTTGTGGGAGAAACATCACAAGCATGCCTCTGGGTAGGTGGGTGCCGGGTACCACTTGGTCTGTGGGTGTCACAAAACCGCTTGATATGACCGAGTTGAACGCAGGTGCTGTCAGCTCACATTTCAGTTGGGACTTCTAGGCCACAAGCACATTTTGCTTATTTTAATGAAAATCTGAGAGCGAATTAAAGGATTAGTGATTAAAGTGCATGTATGTGAACAAGGAGCCGCAAAGGTGGATTTTGAAAAGATTGGATAAGTTTTTAGATCAAAAAGGTTGTTTCTTTTGTGGTCATTACCTTGGAGGAGTATTCACTGTCAGTGGTTTAATTGTGGCAGCACACTTGAGTCATGATTCTTGTGTGGAGCAGGGGCCCATAGCCATGGTCGATGTTAGCTGTACTGACTGTTTGTGATGCATGTCTCATGCAGAAAAGGCGCCAAGTACCCGAAGGAAACGGCCTTCGGCATAGCCAAGAACACACCACGCGGCTGCACCAACTGGAGGCTCGCCTGCGCACTACTCTTCAGGTGAGGGGAGACCTTGCTCCCCAAGGAGTCTCCATCTTGGGTCAGAGTAGAATTTCAGGGACGTTTCTCATAGTATACGATTTCCCATCAAATATGCTCAAACTTGAGAGCTAGTGATGTTCCCCTGAGTGTATTTCTTACTATTCTTTTTTTTTTGCTAATAAATTTTGTTATAACACTATTTCCTGTGAAGCATGTTCATAATCTTGTGAAATGCTAATCATAAATGCACGACACACCAAGTTGTATGTTTGTGTCAGTGAAGGGGACATGCAGGTCGTGTATGTGTTCACAAAGCACAGTTTTTGGGGAGGACAATGATACAGTGCTAGGTCTTTTGAGAGCCTGTTGGCATTGGGGACTGCTACCAGAGAGGAGACATTGAAAAATATCAAGTGTGTGCAATGTGCAGTTTATTTGCATGCAGCTCGACGTGAGTCGCAGCAGCCACCCGGAGGGAGACCACTCGACTCAGGTAAGCATCTATCACAACAGCCTTTTAAGCTGGGTGCTCTAATCTTGCCTGCACCAGGCTGTCCTTAGGGGCCGAGTTGTGCAACTGTACTGCCTCTTAACTCCTTCGAGACCGCCCTCTAAGCCACAAATGATGCCCAACTTCCGCACATTGGGCATCTTTTAAGAGCCCCTTTTTAAGAGGTCATTTGGCATTGGTCTCTCTTATTGGTCTGAGTGCTCCATTGCAAATGCATCATAAAACGAGTGTAACAGTACCAACTTTTTGCCCACAACTTGATTGCTGAAGGGATTTGGGAACTTGCTCATTTTTTATTAACACAACGACTTGTCCACAAAGAAAAGACGTTTGCATTGTTCCCGAGGATAAGTCTGTCTGTCTTGCTCATTTTCCTTCAGTGTAGCTTTAAAGGGATGGCAATGCATAAATTTTTGCTAGTGTGCTTTCTCTTGGAAATGAGGTGTTTAACATTAGTAAACTTGGATGACCCCATGTGATTCGCCAGTGCTGAATAAATAATTTCCAGTGTCATTTTTTTAAAGCGAATTTTAGGTTGCCAAACAACAGTTGCAATTATTTATTTACAGTCGAACCCAGATATATCGAACTAGAAGGGGATCGCAAAATAGTTCAGTATATCGATAATTCGATATACAGAAATTGACTTGAAACGCCGCTTGCGATCGTAAAAAATGATACTGTATTTGTCGCGTAATCAACCCACTTGCATAATGAACCCACCCACTCCACTTTTGCCCACGAGAATTTGTAAAAGAAAAAAAAAAGCATTTTGAGGCGCATCCCTGCGTTTCGACCCTCGCATTCACAGCTCATTTATTGGCAGCACGCCAAGAGGCTACGCAGCGATAACGCCATGGCGTGCTTATCTTTTGACTGTACTTTTGATAGATCATGCGGTGGCAGGGAGTGAACTTGGCAGAGTGCCCGTGATGGCTTGATTACACAAGCCTGGTTTGATTTATCACACCGCGCTTAATTGGGGCGGGCGTAGTCCACTGCCACAAAATCATTGGAAGCGTGATAGTTGCAAATGCTGTTTGAAGTGAGCAGTGCTAAAAGTCAGTGTCATGATCACAACTGACCGCTTGCTTTCATTGATACATAGGACGACTCCCACAAAAAAAAAAAATCCTGCCGCTTCTTAACGTCTGCAGCCGCCATGGCTTAAGCTGCGCCTCGCACGTTCAGCGCAAGTAAGGATGACTCTCGCAAAAGAAAAAAAAAAGATTGTAGCTTCTTAACATTCGCAGCCATCATAGCATATGCTACGCCACACGTTAATCCTTGGACAAACGACTCCCCGTCTTCCCCAGCACGCGTGCCAGAGGCGGGGAAGAGGACGCCCATTTCCAAAAGAAATAAAAAGTTGTGCAACCAACCAATCAGCACGACGGCAAGGATGCACAACTCCTGCAAAAAAAAAAGAAAAAAAAAAATCTGCCGCTTCTTAGCGTCGGCAGCCGCCGTAGCTTACGCTTGTGCAGCATGACGAAACGAGACGCGCATCGCAGGTCATCCGCCGCTTGCCGAGCGTTCACAGCACACACACTGGACGAAGAGTGCCACGGGCTGAGCTAGCTTGTCCGCGCATGCGTAGTTAGTGCTGCTGCGAATTAAGGACCAGGAAAGAGAGAGGAAGGGGAGAGATAAAGCTCAGCAGAAGAGTGGGCACATCCTTGTGCTTCACTCTATTGCGTTTTTCCCCTCTCCTGAACACCACGGCCGCATTGGTTCCCTCTCGTTCCTTCACGCATATGGCTTCTCGTCACGTGCTGACGCGATAGCCACAGATGTGGCCGCCTTTGGGTTCCCTAGACCAGCAGTCACTGAACTGCTCTCTCATTCCTTCCGCGCATGGCTTGAAAACATCGCGCGGCAAATGGCCGAGGGTGATGCAATTTTCTTTGGGGAAAGCGCACCGTCCAATGTCTTCATTGTTTCATGTTACAATTACTTCCCCTGGCATCAATTCTGTAGTCGGCTTGTTTTTTAAATGTGATTAATGCTTGGGTATGCTTTGTGCACGCACACGGACACACACACAGATCGGACTCGAAAAGAGGAAGCACATAATTTACTCATTTCATCTGCGCCGCACTCGTGCAACTTGAACCTGGTGTACATTAAGCCTGCCTGCTGCACTCGGGTCCCAAGAGCATGCCTGAACAAGTGCACACCTTTCGGCAACAATGCCACCCGCTGGCGCGGCAGGACACAAACTGTGCCACCGCTCCCCACCTGCCCTAGACGTCGCTAGGCCTAGCTGGTTTCACATCGAAGCGGCAGCGGACGGCGCTTCGAAATGGACTACCGCTGTAATAAGCGTTCGCCTTTCGCATCGCTTTACTAGGAAGCCCATTTCATAATAAAGTACATCCTTGATTCGCACCACGCCTTCAGCAGCGCGGAGCTAGCAGACGCCAGGCAAGTCGTACTGAGCAGTCACAGCAAAGTGGCTGTGGGAAAAAAAGCTCGCTTGTATCGGTGTAATCTCTTTTTTATTATTATTATTCGAGACTCTACTAGCACCTCAGTATTGGCCAAACAATCTTATCCTCCCAATTTATTCGTTATTTGTGGTCCTTTGTACAGAGTTGTTATGCACGCGAATAAGCAGTGATCCGCGATAGATTACTGATAGCGGAGGCTATGGGAGCCATCCTGGCAGCCACGGCTTTGCATGCCCAAATTGCCTTAACAGTGCTAGATGGCGCCACTTACCTGGATGGTGATACTCGGGCCTACCGCTTCGGGACCAATCAGCACGTGAGATGGGAGCCACGCTGTGACTGTGCAGTAGCAGGTCACGGTGGCTGACGTTGGCCGATCGGACCCTGCTTATTTTTTTTTATTACTGCTAAAACGATTTTTTTTTTGGACGCCAGCTTGGAGCTTACAGCACTGGCAAACCGGGCTGAGAGAGCAGCATCTTCATAGTAATCAGTACCTTTGTTCAACATGTCCTACCAGCAGATACTTCCTGCATGCCAATCGCCAAGCTTTCATGGCTGCTGCTGATTTGCTTTTTCACTTGAGTCGCTGGCGAGCGGGTTGAAATCAAAGTGCTCGGAAATGTCAATATCATCCGCGCCGTCGGGCAAAACAGCATTGGATAATTATGCTACGATGAAGCACTGCTCGATGACAATATTTTCTTGCAAGTACGATCGCAAACAGACGAAAAATGCTACCCGTATGCGTCATTAGCTTGTGTGAGTACTGTACGTGTCGCCAGTCTTGCCAGAGAGGAGGCGCTCATGTGGCACACTCGCATCTTTGACATTATCGCGCTCGCGTTCTCGAAGAGTTTTTGAAACCAAAGCTGGTCCTGATAAATGCCCTAATGATTAATTAATTCAGCTGGGTTGGGGTTTTTTGTGTCGCAGTCCCTCTTTTTTGGACTATCGTGGATAGATTAAAGCAATAATCCTGAAACAGAAAATGTATGTGTCTATACTCCTTCAACATTCTACCCCCTCCAAAGCATTGAGGAATGAGGCTTAGAGATGGTACCGGCATCTGCTGGCAAACTGTTCCATTGTGAAATGGCAAGTAACAGTGGTGAATATTTAAACATGCAAATTTGTGCACACATATATGTGGTTCATTTTAAAAGGATGGCCTACTGGAAAAGATATGTGGGTGGCAGGGCAAAGCAACGTTTATCGAAAGTCAGATGAACCATGATATAGTTTGTGTATGAAAGATAGGTGGGCATTTCGTAGCCTAGTTTCAAGTGGCAATAAGTTATATTATTTTTTAAGGCTGCTTACGCTAGTTAGGTAGGAATAATCGTTAGCAATAAACCTGGCTGCTTTACTCCATAGTGTCATTCAATGGAGTTTGCTAAGTAAGCTTGATGAGGGTGCTAAATAATGAAAGCATATTTAAGCTGAGACCTGACAAATAGGCTAGGAGTTTCGTTTGCTCATTAGCTTGATACAGGGTGCGCTTCAGAAAACCTAATGTTTTAGTGGCCTTTTTAATAATTTGCTCATTAAGAGTATTCAAAGTAAGGTCAGAAGGCAAATCTACCGCTAGCTATTTAATAGATGATACATGTTCAATAGCACCGTCTTTAATGAAATAGGTATGAAGTACAACGTGTCGCCTTTTAGTAAACATTTGAGCTTTAGTTTTGTGAGTATTTATTTGCATTTGCCATGTTTTACACCAGTCAGAAATCGTGTTTGTCATCTTGTAAGGTAATGTGGTCTCGAGGGCTTTTAATGGGACTGTAAATCACACAGTCGTCTGCAAACAAACAAATACTAGAGGCGATGTTATAATGCAAGTCATTTATGTATATGAGGAAAAGAATCGGTCCTAAGACAGAGCTTCATGACATGAGAGTGCAGCGTAAAACGATAAAAGACACAGAAAGGGTGCACAACACAGGCGCTTTCGTCCTTTTGTGCTACACTCTCATGTCACGGATAACTGTTACCGATTAGCCCAAGTATTTCCATCCTTGTGTACTCCCAATTTCACTGCGACAGGAGCGGAAGCATTTTTGTTAATGATAACCGATTGAAAATGATCAGTTAAGAAATTCCTGATCCAATTAACGACCCCATGGGATAAATTCATTGCATTAAGCTTGTAGATTGAGTGAAAGTGAGGAACGTGATCGAAGGCTTTAGCGAAATCAATAAAGATGGCATTGATGGGATGAGTTGAATGAAAAAAATTGGTGAAAATGAGTGACCAACTCAAACAGCTGCGATTTGCAGGAACGCCCATGTTGAAATTCGTGCTGATTAGAAAAGATGAGTTTAGGATTCAAAAGGTACTGCAAGATTTGCGATGCTATAATGTGCTCAAGGAGTTTACATGAAACGCAAGCGAGCGAGATGGGCCTGTAATTGTGAAGGGAATTTTGTCTCTAGACTTAAAGACAGGGATGACTTGAGCAAATTTTCAATCCTTAGGCAATTTGCCAGTCTCAAAGGAGTGCTGGAACAGCCTGCACCGCAGTGGTCCGGATATGTGCTTGGTTAGCTTTAATAGTTTTGTGGAAATTGGTGGTGTGGGACTATAGGGTTCAAAGGCAAAAGGTCAATGGCACACTCTACCCCATGACAAGAACAGTGATATCATTCTTGGAGTAACCAACAGATTCCAGAATGCCCATGTAGGAAAAAGTCTTCATCAGTAAAAAAGTACTGAAATGCATATTGGAATGATTCACCAAAAGAATTTCATCAATTCGGGAGAGCATTGGAAGAACTGGGTTTTACAACCTTCCAAATTTTTTTCGGATCATTCCGCATCATGTTAAAAATTTTAGTGTTAAAGAAAGCACCTTTAGCTTGTTTGATCTGTTTTTTCAAGAGAAGAGATTGTGCATGATAAGCTTCCCAGCGCTCCCCCAAGTCTGAGCCAGCTGCCTGCCAGTATAGGCGTTTCTTTTCATGTATACTGCGCCCAATACTTGTCATGAACGAGGGGTTGCGGTTACAAGGGGCTATTTCTAACACTGGTACACATGTGTTTTTACATACGTGTTTGAGCAATACCCAGTTGTCGTTGATCGGCTGATCCTCGCCATCACAATAAAAGGCTGAGAAATCTACCGGCATAGATGTCAAATTTTCAACGTCTGCCCTTCTGTAATCATATATTTATTTCTTTGCACGGTCACATTTCTCGACTTCAAAGGAGAGATAGACGTGGACAGCAAAATGGCCACTTATTTTATCAGTGACCGTTGTTGTGGAGTGCACAGAGTGGGTCGTGGAAAACAGGTCTAAAACAAAGTCACAACTTGTAAACAAAAAAAGTGAGCTACATCAAGCTTTTTTATACATTCACCCTTATTTGTACACTCGCTGAGAACAGTGTTTGTATCCGATGGGTATTTGAGGGTGCTATTTTGGCCTCAGGCAGAGAAGAATATCTCCAACAAGACATATTTTCACCAGACTTTGGGAAATACTTCTCTTACTGTTTATTTTCACAATCGCTCAATGAATCTGCCATCTGCAGCAGTGATCAATTCAGTTCGGCTTTGGAAACTGCTGCATGCACAGATCATGTGGTCCATAGAGATGCTGGCCATTGAATCAGCAGTGGCGGCCTTCAGAGAGTTTTTTGGTGGGCTTTTGTTGGCCTCTCTCTCAACAGCACCCCAGACATAATAGGCAAGTGGATTCAAATCTGGAAAACTAGGACTCCTGAGTGATGCAGGCGGTGTGGGTGGAGCTGAATCTTGCTGAAAGACATGAGGTCTTCCTTTTGAAACAGTATCAATCCAGGGCTTTACAACGGTGGCAAGCACCTTCACGTACGCAGAAGCATTAACGCGGAGTCCTTCTGCAAAAAAGTGTGGCGGCATGACGTCACCCTCGTTGCTGACGACTGCACCATCACAGACCTACGGTACCTGTGGCAATAAGGTATAGTGACCTCAAATACCTTTTGCACCCGGTAGTCCAGTTGATGTTTAGATAATTAAAATCACCCGCTAGAATGAACACAGCATTTGGGAACAATGACTGAACTTCAGCAATGGTATCATGAAGACTATCCGTGAAGTTAGGACGGGAGTTAGGCGGCCTGTAACAGGCACCAACGAAGATTTCTTTAAAGCCCAAGCCGATATTCACCCATAAATTTTCCAGCTCTGAATCTACATCGACCATTGTAAATGGAACCGAATGCGAAACAGCTGTGAAGGCTGTGGAAATTTACAAGAAGAAAAGACAACGGACTAAGTTTGCTAACCTAGTTGGTTTTGAAATGACTGTTCTTGATGAACATTTGGACAACATTGGTATTATTTAAGTCCTATGACACGGTCACTGGATGCATCATATCTGCAGATGCTGCTTTGTAGTTTTAATCTATTGTAAGGAAAACTGTACTTTCTTTCACTTTTATTTGCCTTCGCGAAACCTCTCAAACTTCTTCCGTGCTAGTTGAACTTTCGGTGAGAAATCCTTCTCTATCTATACTTTTGGAGCAGGTACATCTTTCAATTTGTGGGCATGTCCTAAAATAGCGTTCTTGCGTTTGTAGTTCAGAAACTTAACAATGATAGGGTGGCGAGATGCAGGATTAACTTCCCGATACGGTGGGCCCATTTGATTTCGCCAGCATCGACCTTCAAGTGGGTACAAAAAAAGTTACAACATATATTTTCTGTCCCTCCCCAGGTTTCTGATGCAGACTCAGGCAAACCTTTGATTATTAAAGTGTTACCGTTATTGTTGTTCAGATCAACAACACAGATCAAACCCCCACTAGCTTGTTCTACGTTAATTTCTGATCTCAGGACACGGATAATTCGAATTTTGGGTATATCGAACTCATGTAATATCCCCTTGAAAATCCCATGTAAAAGTACAGAAAAACTGCATCATATATCGAACTCTTTCACCGGTCACTCGATATATCGAACTCTGCCCCACACCCTGGAAGGTGCACCTTTCCCAAAGTCGATCACATCACCCTCGGCCATTTGCTGCATGACCTTCTCAAGCCATGTGTGGAAGGAATAAGAAGGAACAGTTTGGCAACGGGTGGTCTAGGGAAGCGCCCATTCCTCAAAGGCGCCTGCATCTGTGGTGATCATTTGCCGCACGCCAGCACGTGATGTTTACAAGCCATGTGCGTGAAGGAACGAGAGGGAACCGGTTCGGCATCAGCCGGTACGGAGCATGCAGACGCAGCCAATGTAGTCATAGTGTTCGGGAAAGGGGAAAAACACGATAGAGCCAAGCGCAAGGGTGTGCCCATTTTTCCGCCGAGCTTTCTCTCTTTCCGATCTTCATTCGCAGCAGCATCACTTCGCATGCTCTGACAAGCCAGCTCAGCCCGTGGGAGAGAGAACGTCGGACGCTTTCCGCGCTTTCTCCAGTGCGTGCGGCAACTGGCGTGCGATGCACGTCTCGCATCGTCAGGTTGAATGTGTGTAAGCTAGGCAGCTGCGGATATTAAGAAGCGGCAGATTTTTTATTTTTTTAGTTTGCAAGAGTCGACTATCCTTGTCATGCTGAACATGCGATGTACTGTAAGCTATGCTGGCTGTGGACATTAAGAAGCGACGCTTTTTTTTTTTTTTTGCGAGAGTCATTTATTCTTGCATTTATGAATCAACGAAAGCATGCGGTCAGCTGCTATCATGACATCGGCTTTTAGTATTGTTTCAAACAGCATTTGTAACTATCACGCTTTCCAATGATTTTGTGGCATTGGACCACGCCCGCCCAAACCACACCGTGATAAATTGAACCAGGCTTGTGCAATCAAACCATCACTGGCACCCTGCCAAGCTCGCTCCCTGCCACCACAGGACCTATCAGAGATAAACATGCCGAGACGTTATTGCTGCGCAGCATCTTGGCGCGCTGCCATTAAAGGTCCACAGAAACGGTCACCAAGAAGTCACTGATCAACGTGTTAAGTGTGTAGAATGAATCCTTTTGAGCATTAACCCATAGTATAATGCCTTGGAACAAAGCCAGCAATTTATTATTAATTTTTAAAAACAGCGTTTTTTGAAATTCGCGGGCAGAGAGGTTGTCGCTTGGCGGTGTCGCATGTAACTATTTCCTTAAACCATGACGTCACGGATGAGTTGACTGGCAAGGCTTGCTAGAAGCTGCCATTCGCTGCGGCCACTGCAGCCATGACGTCACGGACACACTTCCGGTAGCTTCGAAAGTCGTCTGCTCATGCGCTGTACGAGCTCCTCAGGTGCCTCCTCAGGCTCAGGCGGTCAAGCACCACATGATGGTAGCACCTTCTCGACCGTTGTAAACACTGCCGCTGTGGCTCCTCCTCTCGCATACCGTACGTGAACAACACGGGGGATCGTTAGCACCGATGTCTGAAATAAAGCGTGCTAAAATTTGTTGGCGTCTGGAATACTGAGCCAAATATTGTCACGTAGTGGTGACGAGGTCGACGACACAAATGAAGGGTCGATGATTGCACTAAAGAAACTCTTTATTTGGGCTGACTTGCGCCCGCAAAAGAACTAAGCAACTCGGCGGCGGCGATAGAAACAAACGTGCTCGTCGATCGTCGAACAAAGAATGCTCGTCACGCTCGGCAACGCTCAATTTAAAGGCTGCACAGAACAATCTAGATAACGTCGCAAACAGCTACCAGCACGGGCTCGAACATTGTGGAAAGACACCCGAGTGGCCGGAACCTTCGAGACAGATCTCGGTGCATCTTTCGCTACAACAAAACTGATAAAGGTGTGACTTGCGACATCGAGCATTAACAAACAAATATTACAGAACTGATACGCGGTCCAGAATCAGAGTGATAAGCCTGTATGCCGGCGGCTGTTAAAAAACAACAAATACTGTTTGAAGGTTTCGCGGCATTACTCCCCCCTTAAAAAAAAACATCGCCTCGATGTTCCAAAACAAAGAAACTTAAACATAAACACTGCAAAGTTTAAACACCACAGATTCTTTAACGCGCGTAATATGGCTTCAGTCGTACAACATGTACAATTTCTCTGCGTGCGCGTCGCCGTTGTGATGCTGACGTTCCGTCGGGAATGGCTTCATAGTCCAGTGGTCCGACGCGGCGAATGATTTTGTATGTCCCAAAGTATCGACGCAACAGCTTTTCACTTAGTCCGCGACGGCGAATTGGTATCCAAATTCACACTTGGTCTCCTGGGTTGTACTCTGCGTGGCCTCGTCGTAAGTTGTATCGTCGGCTTTGGTGTCCGATCTCGGCTCCGTCGTTTCTTCAGATCATGGTCGGGGCATACCATTATTTTTCGCTGGGTGGCGGTGTCGGCTTGCACTCTGGTCGTGTTGTCGTCGATGTCGTCGTGTGGAGCGGCGATGAAATGGTTGCGTCGTCGTTAGTGGTCGTCGGCGGCGGAGGATCTTCGTCTTTTCGCTGTTGAGCAACCTCACCTCCAAAGGTTGCTGCTTTTAGTTTCCCCTGCGCGGGCTTGGGGACCTTCCGCGCACACTATCATCATAGTTACGTCCTGGCGACGCAAAGCGGGCCCTGTACGGCGATGGAGACCTGAATCGACGGCTTGGTGGCGCAATCTCACCGCTACGCAGATAGTTGTCGATTTCTTGCGGTCGTTCACCTGGGCGTGGTGGTGGATCGTCGACTGCAAATCCGCGGAGACCGATTCGTCGGTACGGGCAGTGTTGCAGAATGTGGCCGGCCTCACCGCAGTGGAAGCATAATGGCCGGTTGTTTGCAGTCCTCCAGGCGTCGCACTTCCTGGGGCTTGGGGGTCGTTCGTAGGCTTGACGGGCGGGGGCCAAGGGGCGGTTTTCAGGAACAGGACAGTAGTGGCGAGGGCTCGGAAAGTCATCACGTCAGGGTGCAGGGCGACGTAATGCACAAGCGTAGTTCATTGCTGTTGCTTCTTGAGCTGGAACAGTCGCAGCCGTCGCTTGAGGAACGCCCAGCGCCTGCTGAACTTCTTCACGGACGACGTCCGCGAGCGTCGCCACCTGGGGTTGTTGCGATGACGGCAGCATTCGGCGGAGCTCCTCTCGTACGATCTCCCGGATTATGTCCCGAAGGTTCTCTCCGCTTGCAGATGCGCTGGGGTAGTGGCATGAGTAGTCTGGTTGAAGTGGTCGCTCGAAGTGGCGCATCCGGGTGTCCAACGTCTTCTCGATGGTCGGTGCTTCACTTTCAAATTCTTCCACAGTTTTCGGCGGGTTCCGGACAAGCCCCGCAAAAAGCGACTCTTTAACTCCTCGCATTAGGAATTTCACTCTCTCACCTTCGGTCATGTTAGGTTCGGCGCGGCGAAACAGGCGTTTCATCTCCTCTACGTAGACCAGGACAGGCTCGTTTGTTAGTTGAATTCTTGATTGGAGAAGGGCCTGAGCTCTTTCTTTTCGGACAGAACTTGTAAAGGCCATCAGGAACTGTGCTTTGAATGTCTCCCAATCCTTGAAAGAAGTCTCGTGATTTTCAAACCAGATTCGGGCATGTCCTTGAAGAACAAAGTAGACCTGCCCGAGTTTCGCAGCGTTGTTCCAGCCGTTGAAATCTGCTACATGGTCGAAAAGGTCCATCCAATCTCCCGCATCTTCATCCGGTCGTCCATGGAAGCAGGGGGGCTCGCGGGGTTGGACGAAAACAACCGGTGCTGTAGGCTGGGCCATTGTCAGCGTCGATGCCTTCCGAGATCGAATGGGGTCAGGCAGCAGACCGTGTTCGGGTTGTAGGCCTTGGAGTCGGCGGCTGGCTCGGTGACCTGTAGGCTGGTCTTCCAGGGTGACAGGAACACGGCTTGAGTCTTCGCTTGAAGGATCAAAGACAGCACCTCCACCAGATGTCACGTAGTGGTGACGAGGTCGACGACACAAATGAAGGGTCGATGATTGCACTAAAGAAACTCTTTATTTGGGCTGACTTGCGCCCGCAAAAGAACTAAGCAACTCGGCGGTGGCGATAGAAACAAACGTGCTCGTCGATCGTCGAACAAAGAATGCTCGTCACGCTCGGCAACGCTCAATTTAAAGGCTGCACAGAACAATCTAGATAACGTCGCAAACAGCTACCAGCACGGGCTCGAACATTGTGGAAAGACACCCGAGTGGCCGGAACCTTCGAGACAGATCTCGGTGCATCTTTCGCTACAACAAAACTGATAAAGGTGTGACTTGCGACATCGAGCATTAACAAACAAATATTACAGAACTGATACGCGGTCCAGAATCAGAGTGATAAGCCTGTATGCCGGCGGCTGTTAAAAAACAACAAATACTGTTTGAAGGTTTCGCGGCATTATTAAGTATGAAGCCCTCGTGAGAATCGCTGACCAGCAGCAAATTGCTGGTAAGAGCGATAGCACAAGCAAGTTTTTCTCAAGCCAGCTGCCTCTGGTACGTTTCGGCTTATCCGACTGCTCATACTAGCTCTGCGAATAATGCGTCGCCAGAGTTAATCCTATGATTCTTTTACTATGGTAGGATAGGATTCACAATAAGGCAGTTTCATAAGTACACGATTTACGACAGCTTCGATCAGTTCCAAAGCGCCGACCGCCGCGGCTTCGAAGCGAAACAATTTAGGCCTAGCGACGACTTGGGACGGTCACGCACGGTGCCATTGTTCGCCGCGCTCACGTGCCCCACCCCCGCGGTAAAGTGTAACGTATCTCAGCCTACTTGCGGCATCCCGTGCTGCAGGTGTTGCAAACTCGTGTAGTTTCATTACAGCTAAGGCCGCGCAGTTTTTGACGTTCTGCTCAGCAACAAGTCGTTCAAACGATACTGCAGGCAGGACAAGGCTTCAGTATGCAGTCGCTGCGCTGTCGGCCGTAATCGAAGACGTCGGGCGGCACAGTAGACACCACATATTCTATACATCGATTTTTAAATGGGATACAGTAGGCAAATGAATGACTTTGTGAAGCAGACCCGCTCGTACGGCACTCTGGTGTTGACGAGTAGCCTCCGTCAACAGACGCCGCCATAACCTCGGCTAACGACACAAACCGATGTCGCCAAGCTCGGTTTGCGATAACCGCGGTTAGTGGTGTAACAATGGTTTGGTCTGCCGTGTAACACGGGCTAACCACGGTTTTGCGTAACCGCGGTTACGCTGCACGAACTGGCAAACTCCTCAGGTGCATCAGGCATGTGCGAGCAAGGACGGGTTGACCAGAGTACGCCAGCGAGCGAGCGAGCACACGGCAATCGGAAGTTCGTCGAAGTGACGTATTTCTGGGCACATCTTTGAACTCTTGCTTGTGTTTTTTTTAATAGCTCCCTTCGGCATACAAGTTGAGAGGAAAATTGGATGGGTCATTTTTAATCGCCGATATCTCTGGTGTTGCAGAAGCTAGATCGAAAATTTTTGTGGGAGAATGATGGGTGGTTCAATATCCATCAGTGTTATGGCGTTGTTTACCTTTCTTGGCGACCGTGTTTGTGGACCTTTAAGTGAGCTGTGGATGCAGCAGCTGAAATGGAAGGATGTACCACCGACTGGCTGTTTCACATTCAAGCGAAAACGTTTGTGATTACTGCCGTGGCGACGCAAAAACCTGTTTTAAGCTTTCGCGGCAGCTTGAGCGACGCAGTTCCAACAAGTTGGAAATTTTTCGCTCTGTTGCTGCCGCTCGTCGCTGAGTTCACTCATTCACTTGCATGTGAACCGCCCCTAACGATTTTTTTGTTTTTTCAAATTCTTAGGGGAAAAAGTGGCCAGTGGATTCGTTATGTGTGTGAGTTGATTACACGACAAATACGGTATCATTTTTAACGATTGCAAGTGGCGTCTCAAGCCAGTTTTTGTATATTCAATTATCGATATCTCAAACTATTTCATGATCCTCTTCGAGTTCGATATATCCGGGTTCGGCTGTATGACATTTAATTGCATTGACTTCCTCAGTTACTCCAGTAAATTCACTACTTTTCCCTTCAAGTCTTGATACTCGGTTGGTAACGTCAAGTACATCCCCGAAACGGTCGTTTCAATTGGCAATTCAATTTTCTTCCGATGATGATCATTAGAACTGATAGTGTTTTCAAGGTTGCTGATTGTTACCGCAATTTTCTTCCGATCAGTCAGGACGGGTTTAGTTCTACCTGACCGGATCAAAGCAATAGTTGCTCTCATGCCGGGGCACCAACACCCAGCCTTCAGCCACATCAAACTATCCACATCAAGCCACATCAACCACATCAAAAGAGCCAATGCGAACGCGGTACATGTTCACACACAACAGCAATGCACAACAGCAAGTTTCTCCTCGATCTGCAGCCAATTACAACAAAGCTCAAGCTTGTATCAGGGCAAAGGTTACTCACCTAGAAGAGAGCACAATCAAACTTAGTGCATGAAACACCTGGCCGCAGAATCCCACATCCGCTGGTTTTGGCAGCCTTTAAAAGGGTCATGTCATTTAACAATTGAGCATAAACTGATTATTGCATTTCACTTCACACGTCAAATTATAAATCCTCGAAATTTGAGCTCATTCGGTACAGTGATATCTTTAAAATGAATCTTTATTATTAATACTGAAATCAGCTTTCTGGTCTGGCAACTGTTGGCCGATGACATCATGAGATATCCCCATGTCATGTTGTCTGCTATTCGTAGTGTCAGCTGCACTCTTGCAAGCAGGCCGTGGATGATGGTTACTGAGATCTTTTTTTTCTTCAGCAAAAATATTTTATTCACATATTTTTTTTTCTTTGAGAAGCCTTCATTATAATATGTGACCTTAGTGATTCTTGGACTTGTTTTGGGCTTCATCTAGACATTATTGAGGAGGCCGAAATCAACGGGCTCTTGCTGTGTTATTAAAGCATGCAATTAGAAGCATATTATACTTACATTATGAGAGTTACCTTGTTTTAGCAACAAGCGCTCCCGCATATAAAAAGGCACATGTCCAACGTTTCCTTCTGCCATGTACGTGTGCCGCGAAAGGGGGAGGGGTTAGCATTGTGTTGCTGATTACTGAGCTATTGCCCATCGCTCTTTTGGTCCAAAACTAAAAGGAACGCCCAAATAAACATACATTGGTGCAAGAGCATACCTTGCGACATTAGAGGAACAGACACATTTTTTTGAACGAAGCGGTACACCTCTTGACTTGCTGTTATATGCGCATGTTAGTCAAACTTAGTTCTTTTCAGCTGGTGAAGTTTCTCCAAATCCATGTTCAGTCTGCCCATGGCCAGCACACAAAAGTATGCGCCGCTGCCACCCCTTCAGTCCTGTCATCGCAAAACCCGTGATTCGAATGCGTTTCACTGCCCGCACTGAACACCCAATCAACCACCGGATGTACATTGGACGTTCGGTGTACGTCTAGTTCTGAACATACGGATATCCATCGGAGATCTGCGGACATTCGAAGGACCTCTCACAGATCTCCGACAAAATGGGCAAAAATAATTGTTTGAAACTCCCACGGAGATCCACGCCAGATATCCATTGGCGTATCTGCTGGAGACATTAGAAAGTGATGCCTCCTCTACTTAGAAAGCAATCTATGATTACTGCAGGCAATTGATAAATCTGGCTGACTCCATGCACTTATACGAGCCCATGAAATACTTGAAATTGGGCATGTGCCCCAAGTATGTGGGATGCATGCCTCTATAAAGCAACTAATGGCTACAAAGTACAATGCATCACATTGATGGCAATTTTATTGATGAAACTAATGCTGCTTCCAGTATTCAAGACGTTTTCAATCTGGTCCTACTGGCACAGCCTCGGGGCAAGCAGTATTCTTAAGGCAAGAGTTGCAGCCAAAATTGGGATGATTTTCTGAAAATCAAAACAAAAGTATGCCAAAGCAAAGCACTGTTATCGAAAGGCTAAACATTTTTCATGTTCTTTATTACAAACAATATTGGAGATACGCAACTGATTATTTCTGCAAACCTGTCTCCACTTATCAATGCATCTCTATGGCTGTCAGGCTTGGACAATTTCCAGTGCATGTAGTTATTATCACCATCAGCCTGAATGCAAAGCGCAGAAGGCAAAATTGAGCACTATGATTTGCAGCCAAGGATAATAAGGCTGAACACTTTCAAGATGGCAGTTTTATTCTGTAGCAGGTATTAAGCAAAATGTTTAATTCACAAACTGATACTCCCTTTCAGAAGCTGTTAGCAGCTCTGTGAAAAGCAAGGGTGACCTGCACCATTTAGAATACTATGCACTATAGTAGGAAATAGTGCTCATACATGCCTCCCCCCCCCCCCCCCAATTAGTGGGGTCAACAGTAGGAGCACACATATCTGTTATAGCGTGCTGAGGTGAGAGGTGCCAGAATTGGGCCAGGTCACCTTGCCTTTGCAGAGTGCATCATGAGGAAGGCCGGTCTGGACGAGTGTTCAGCTGGAGTGAAGATTGCTGGAAAACGTATCAACAACCTTAGATATGCGGATGATACCACTTTAATGGCAGAAAGTGAAGTGGAACTCAAGAGACTTCTGATGCGCATACAAGAAGAGAGTGAGAAGTTTGGGCTTAAACTGAACATTAAAAAGACAAAGATCATGGCGTCTTGCCCTATCAAGTCCTGGAGCATCAATGGACAGGAAGTGGAAGCTGTGACAGATTTTCTCTTCTTGGGCTCCAAGATTACCTCGGAAGGAGACTGCAGCCATGAAATTAGGAGACGCCTGCTTCTGGGAAAGAGAGCAATGGTTAGCCCTGACCGCCTAGTAAAGAGCAGAGACATTAGTCTGCCAACCAAGATCCGTATTACTCGTTCTATGGTCTTTCCAGTTGTGATGTATGGATGCAAGAGTTGGACTGTGAAAAAGGCTGACCACCAAAGAATTGACGCGTTTGAATTGTGGTGTTGGCGAAGACTCTTGAGAGTTCCTTGACTGCCAGAAGATCAAATCAGTCAATATTGTCGACCATAAACCCTGACTGCTCATTGGAGGGTCAAATTCTTAAGTTAAAGCTCAGCTACTTTGGTCATCTGATGAGAAGAGAGGAGTCGCTGGAGAAAGATTTGATGTTGGGAAAGGTTGAGGGTCGCCGGAGAAGGGGTAGGCAGCGAACGCGATGGTTAGATGGCATCCTCGAGGCACTGCAGATGAAGTTATGTGATGTTAGGAAGATAGTGAGAGACCGGAAAGCGTGGCGTGACATGGTTCATAGGGTCACGAAGAGTTGGAACGACTGAACTGAACTGAACCTT
Organism: Amblyomma maculatum; assembly: GCF_055883805.1. Lineage (NCBI taxonomy): Eukaryota > Metazoa > Arthropoda > Arachnida > Ixodida > Ixodidae > Amblyomma > Amblyomma maculatum. Next base: position 220,333,949 of record NC_139345.1, read on the forward strand.
ACCTTTGGCAATGCTGCAAACGACTTTGGGGGTATAGGAATTGATGGAGCATAAAGGAACAGTGCACACTGTTCATGTATCCAGATGTGACAGGCAGGTATGTAAAGAGCGCAGAATTCTTTTCATACTTATTCATACATATATTATCAATGGCTGCCAGAAAGAATAGTACAAAGTTAAAGACATGAAAAAAGCCAGCAGTTACTAAAACCAAGGAAAGAATAAGGGAGTATTTATACTTTCTAATTTGTAGCATTGATCAACGAGGAAACAATATTAATTATTTTATGGCTGAAACTTGATTGATTAGAAAGCAAAAAAAAAAGAAAAACCCAGATGCTGCCAGTAGGATCCAAACCCACAACCTCATAAAGTTTAGCATATGTAGCTGGAAGAGCAAGTGTATATATTTTGCACAATTCATAACCCATAAGTAACAAAATATTATTTCTTGAAGTAAAATATAGGTTTGGTCTGGTTTATGGGGTTTAACATCTCAAAGTTACTCAGGCTATCATCATAGTGGAGATCTCCGGAAATTTCGACCTCCTGGGGATCTTTACCATGCACTGTCCATGTTTTTACCGCTAACAAAATGATTCCAACAAGAATATGGACAAGATAGTGAAGTAGCCGAGGAGTTATATACTGATCTTTACAGTAGCCGAAATAGTCAGGACAATAATGAGATTGGCAGTAGTGAAAAGCAGTTGCGCGTTCTGTCAGTGACGAAAGAGACGAGGTTAAGAAAGCATTAAAAACTATGAAAAGGTAGAAAACAGAAGCAGGAAATGAGCCCAATACTCTCGCGCATAAAAAGTACTATTTGAGAACCAATTGAAAATTCCTTCTGTAAACAGGAGGAGGCACATTTCCAGGAATCCTGAGGTGTAGCTGGCAAGCATCCGCTCTTACAGTAAGCAGTGGTGCTTGTTTTGGTGAACATTTCTGCACATGTCATGGGAACGCTGATTGCTGCCTGATGAGTGTAGGCTGTGCAGTAGCTCTTGTAATGACCAAGATCACTCGGCGCAGAAAACAGCGTGTCTTGTTGATGCACCCATGAATCCTATAGCCAGCACCCGCTTTTACGGGAAGCGGTCGCACTGGCTTCGGTCTTTGCAGAAACAAACACTCACCAAAATGTTTTTGAAAAAGGAAATACAACGTTTCGGGGCCCGTACGAGTCCCTTGATCACCTAGAGCGCTGCATGGAATGACGGCAGCTTAAGTATGGTTAAAATTGCATATTGTCCAATTGTAGATCTCTTCGATCTTATATTTTGTTGTTGCTGTTTGTCATATGCATGATGATCGCTTTCCAATAGACGAGGGCCACGCATATTGCTCATTTAACGACCAGGGTTAATCACCACAGAAAAAAGCATGTTTTATGGATGCGTTCACGAATCCTGAGGTGTCTATGTAAAGCACCTGATTTTACTATGAGCCGTGGCGCTGGCTTCAATTTTATGCTTATCTTATGCTTCGCTCTGTCATGCTCACGATGATTGCTGCCTGATAGGCGAGGGTCGCGCAGTTGCTCACATAACAGCTAGAATTAATCATGACAGAAAAAAGCACATCTTATTGATGTGTTGATGGAAAGCACCCGCTTTTATAGTGAGCCGTCTTCTGTTTTGCCGTTTATCTTGCGCACAGTGGGTGCTGCCTGATAGATGTGGGCTACGCAGTTGCTCATGTCAAAGCCAGGGTCAGTCACCGTAGAAAAAAGCTTGTCTAATTGATGCGTCCATGAATCCTGAGGTCTCTATATAATATGTGTTTATATATACAAAATACCTAAAAGCACCTGTATTTAAAGTGTTGGACAGACACTGTGTGTACAGTAAGTGGCCCACCTGGTAGACAGAATCACCCGGACATCTGCCGGGTGCCGCGTAGGCTGCCTTCCCTGTGGTGTTACGGCTGTGCACACTGGAGACGGTGCTGTTGCTCGCCCTGCTGGCGATTGCCCTGGCGCGAGCACTGTGTGGTGACGTGCCCATTGTCCAGCCGGGATACGCCGGGGTGCCTGCCTCCTGCCGCTGCTGACTGGCTCGCCCGCCTCCAGATGGAAGAAGCATCTGCATCATGCCCGCAAACCACCCAGATCTTTGCAAATCTATTGGCAGGGCGAAATTGCAGGTATCCAAGGGGTAGGCATTTCACTGTCTGCCATCGAACTTGCAAGCAAACATGTTTCGAACAGCAAAGCTAAAGCTTAACATGTATACGCACGCTATTATTAACATAGTTGCAAACGTCTTCGAAGACAGAGAATCGTTTTGTGTGTTTTTGCTGTTCGCCTGCTTGGGATGAACGGGAAAAGGCACGTGAATAGGAGTAACCTTTGGATAGATAGAACAGTAAAATGGTCACCAGTTTAGGCTAGAACATGGAGTAGTTAAAAAATAGCACAGGTCATCCTGATAAGGCACATTTAGGCACTAAGCACAGCTTGAAAAGTCGCAGGAAATGAAAATGGATCAAGGTAATGATAAGCCAGCTCAGAAATCATTCTTCTAATTAACGTCAAGACTTTGTAATGTGTCTTTTACACTGGTACCGTGTTTAGCCTTGGATAGTATGGTGATTTCACTCACTGTGGTATTCATGCACACAGCCTTATTTGAGACTGAAATTGCAATACACACTTATGTCAACCTTGGAAATTGTTGTGGCAACTTGCTCAATTTCTTCTCGCCGCTTGTAATTTTCTTTTATTCTAATTAAAAACTTAGCTGGAAGCCATTTTGATCTGCATATTAAAATCACAAAGGTCGTGTTCTGCAGAACATCGAGCCTTGTGAGCGAAAAGCCACGGACATAGCTCTGGCAGGTGACAGTCGCATGCTGACTGGTCAGCGGGTAATGCGACAGCACAAGACATTGTAAACGCTGCCAGCTTGAGCTTCTACTTTTAAATAGTTGGATGAGAGGACAATCAAACCTTCTAGCACCCTTTAGTGATAAGACATGCTATACTCGGAAGCCATGCAGTCACGTCCATATGGCTTGGTTAAAATGGGGCTTTAGAGATATCTGTGTTCGGTGGCCTTTCACATATCTATTTTGAAGAGAAGCATGGGTATTTATAGAATTGTGCTACTTCCACTTTCACACTTCTTATGCCTGTGACATTGCATTACCACGAAAAGTCAAACTCTGCCAAGGTGCTCAGTGCACACAGGAGTGCACACAGGATGCCTTTTTCTTGTTCTTACTTAGAATCTTTATTCTCTCCAGTGGAGATGTGCACTTGCTAACTTGCATGATGAATTTGGCATACTTATCTTGACTAATTTCTGCCTTTATCCGTGCGGGGCTTGAACGCCACAAATCCCTAAAGTTTGGAGCTGAAAAAAAAAAGCAAATACCTTGTATCTATCAGCCACACTCTTCAGATTGTGTGATATTTTAGGCATGCAAAGCATAACTGCAGATTTGACCACGGAGCTCCTGTCTTCAGACCTTTGATTGAGTGCCACATTTTGTTTCCGGAAGGAGGGATTCAGTGATGGCAGTCAACCCTACCAAAGGGAAGCCAGCAGCCAATAGGCGGCTGGTATGATTATCTGAGCTAGCGTGCATTTTATGCGGACAGGACTTCTAGAGTGAACATTCAGTGTATAACGAGGTGATAGCTTGCCTCACATTTTTTTATTGTGCCGACTTGAAGGGCAACAGTTCCTTGCCACTATTGAGGAGAATATCCCTAGTAGAAATAGCTGACCTGAAATACTTGGAAGCTCGTGTGTAATAGGCCACGACCTTTGAGGTTAAAAACATAAAATCCTAGAGCCATTCTGCACAATGAAATAGCCAATTGGAGCCAACTGTGGATTCTGGCATTTGTCCAAGTTCAGCGGCCTGTCGGTGTAAGCGGTGGATACACAGGGCAACAGGAGGAGAGGTAAACAAGTGGAAATAAAATTGCAGGAGTTCAGCGCTGCTGAACCGAATGTGGAGTGGAAGCTTCGGCTACAGATGACTGAGTATTGTGTCGAACACAACCGACATTCTGTTGAACACATCAGAGTTCAGCAGCGTTCTAGGCAGAATCCCCTTTCATGCCTTGCACTTGCAATGCCGGCAGACGCTTTCCTGCTCCACTCTATCAGCTCTCCACAGCAGCGTGCGCATGAGCAGGGGGGCTCTACTTTTCTCCTCCTCTCCACACGGCATGCGCATCTGCTGAAATGTCGCTACCCTCCTTCCCCTTGTAGCGAACACAGCAGCAGAATGCTGGTTTCCATGGTTACAGCCCATGATCGCCATGGTTACGCAGTAGCAGCTCCAGCTCCGCATGGCGACCTTGGCTTTACATGGCTTAGTGAAAATTTTGCTTCAAAAGCATCCGCTATCCCATCTCTGCTGGTGACTACCCCCTCCCACTCTGCTCGTTGACCCCGCCGGGGTGGTGCAATGGTTACGGCACTCGATTACTGTTCCTAAGGACGCAGGATTGAATCCCGGCCTCGGCGAACGCTTTTAAATGGAGGCAAAAAGCAAGACGCCCTTGTGCTGTGTGATGTCAGTGCACGTTAAAGAACCCTAGGTGGTCGAAATTTCCGGAGTCCTCCACTACGGCGTGTCTCATAGCCTGAGTTTCTTTGGGACGTTAAATCCCACAAACCAACCACTCTGCTTGTTAATGTCCCTTTTCAGCGCCTTCTGTCTACATTCCATGAACAACACTATGTGTAGTCACAGGAGCAGCGCAAAAAAGACGACGGACAAGAAAAGGACACACAAAGCACTACGCCTTTCTTTTAAAAAATGTCACTGTGCTAAAATTCACATGCTTAAACAACATATGCCTGTGGTCAATCAACTATCAACATGAGCAGTCAATAAACATGAATTCTTCTTCATGCAAAGTCAATATGGTGCTGCTAACGCATGAGTCCCCCGCTTTTTGTATTTGATATGCCTCTGCCAGCTCTCGAGTAATTTTATCTTTGTGCCTGAATAGCACTACTGCCCTATCAAGTAAAAGCGAACACCCTTGGCATGAATTGCAGTGCTTGGCAGGGTTTTTGAAGAGCTGACATGAGAGGGAATGATAATGCTCCCATAATTTCTTATTAAGGTACCTGCCAATTTGGCCTATGTATGCTGTTCTGTACTTCAGTGGAATGCTGTAAACAACACCTATGGCGCATTCGATATACTTGAACTTGGGCTGAATGCCGCAGCCTGCCTTGCCGTGTGACTCATAACTTTTATTTGCCCATGCGCAGATGTGGCCAAGCTTCTTTGGAACTGTAGACACAACTTGTACACCGTATCTCAGTCCCACCTTCTTCAAACTGAGTCATTTTGGGGACGTATGGCACTGTTGCATAATTTTGTTTCTCTTTTGGTTTAGGATCTGCAGTGCCTGCCTGATCTTTCCTGAAACGCTTGAGCAAACCTTTGCTTACTGACACGAAGACAGAAGGCGGAAAGCCAGCGGTTATCAGTCTCGCCACCTGGTTGTGAAAGCTACTTTCGATGGTGTGAAAGCAAGACTTCGAAATGGCCAATCCTAAGCATGTGGTCGCAATACCTCATTTTACAATTCTCGAGTGAGCAGACCAGTAGTTGAGCAAGGGCTTTGCTGTCCGGGTATCATGTCCAACACACGTGGTTCCTTAGAGGCCTCAACCTCAAGTCCAAAAAGCACAGTTCATTGCCCTGCGGGAGTTCCAATGTGAAGAAAAGACCCATTGCACAACCCTCAAAAACTTTTCGTACATTATCGTGAATATGATGATGTACTAATAGAGGAGCCACACTTTCTTTGACAATGACAAGGTAATCATCCACAAAATGGAACACGTGCGCAGTTAGCTTTCTGAGTTGGGCTTGTATATGGCGGCCAACTTTTTTGAGAAAAATGTCACTCAAGCAGGGTGCCACATAGGACCCGATACAGACACCAGCTTTGTGTACAAATGTGCCACCACATCAGTAAGCAAAGGTCGATTTCAGGTAGAATCCTAGTAACTGAAGAAAGGACTCAACTGATATGCCACACTGGCTTCTAAACACTCATTCATCACTGTCATCAATGATGCACTCCTACAGATTGAAGCAAAGCGGCTTGCGGAAGCGACCACATTGATGCTAAATGTGCTATACCCGATTTGGCTTTCGCCTACAAAAGTCTGTGCTTCTGGCGATGAATTCTTGATTCTGAACGGGTCTTGAATGTGTAACTTGTTAAGATGTTGCTGCAAATACAAGGAAATTTAATGCTGCCAAGTTTCTTTTACTGGTACTATTGTACGAAAGGACATGCATTGTTTGTGAGATTTGATGGTAAAAAAATACATCAAGCTCGAGCAGCTGAGCCTTTTCTATCCTAGCAGAAAGGCGTTCAAGGTTCAAATTCTGTGCGAGGAGCCTCACCTTCTCTTTCTCCTTCGAGGGTCCAACAGAAAGAGTACAAAATTTTTCTGGATGGCTTCCAGACTCTTCTCTGAGAACATACCTTCCAAAATTGTAAAATAACCTTTCTTGTCAGCAACAACCGGTCTCAGGCCTTCAGTTGATAGGAAACGTAAGACAGGTCCCAATTACATACAGGCAGATTTCTTGCCTTCAGGCCAGCCAGCGAATTCACACACTGAGAGACACATCGTGAGCATTCGTCCTCTTCTGCCTTGCTTGACACTGATCTTCCAGCGGCCACTTTTTCAACCGGATTCGGAGAGGGCTCGACGCCGAACTTCGGTCCCAACAACAGAATCGATTGATAAGGCTCAAGGTTGATATATATTTAACTTTAAATCTCACAAACAATGCATGCCCTTTTGTACAATAGTGTCAGAAAAAGGAACTTGGAAGCTTGAAATTTGCTTGTAAGTCGAACCCGGATATATCGAATTTTGGTTATATCGAACTCACGGAATATCCCCTTGAAAATCCCATGTAAAACTATAGGAAAGCCGCATCATATATCGAACTCAATTTCACCGGTCGTTCGATATATCGAACTCCGCACCACGCACTGGAAAGAGTGCCGTTCCCAAAGACGATCGCATCACCCTCGGCCGTTTTCCGCTTGACGTTTTCAAGCCACACGCAGAAGTAATGAGAGGGGACAGTTCGGCTAGGGCAGCGGCGCACCCATTCCCCAATGGCGCTCATTTGCGGTTATCGTTTCCCTCGCGCCAGCACGTGACGTTTGCAAGCCATGTGCGTGAATGAACCAGAGAGAACCTGTGGGAACGAGAAGGAAAAAACGCGACAGAGCGAAGCGCAAGGGTGTGCGCATTCTTTTGCGGAGCTATCTCTCTCCTTCCTCTTTCCCGGCCTTCATTCGCATTAGCACGCGCTACGCATGCGCCAAGCCAGCTCAGCCCGTTTTCAGACAGAACGTCGGACGCTTTCTCCAGCGTGTGTTGTGAACCCTCTGCGCGCGGCGGCGGCACGAAGCGGCATTTTATTTTTTTTTTTGCGGGAGTCGTTTAACCTTCCATGTATGAATCAACGAACGCACGCGCTCAGCTGTGATTATGACACCGGCTTTTAGCATTTTTCGCTTCAAACAGCATTTCCAGCTACTGTATCACGCTTTCCAATGATTTTGTGGCAGTGGACTACGCCCGCCCCGAGCGCGGCGTGATAAATCGAACCAGGCTTGTGCAGTCAAGCCATCACGGGCAGTCTGCCAAGTTCGCTCCCCACGGCCGCAGGAGCTATCAAAATATAAACACGCCGTGACGTTATCGCTGCGCAGCATCTTGGCACGCTGCCAAGAAATGAGCTGTGGATGAGACGACCGAAACGGAGTGACGTGTGCCATGGACATGCAAGCGAAAACGCTCGCGATTTCTGCTGCGGCGACGCAAAAACCTGTTTTGATGAGCGTCGCGGCGGCTCGAGCGATGCTAGTTGGAAATTTTTTGCTCTGTCGCTGAGATCGTGAGCGAGCTGGCCCTAATGCTCCTCCCCCAAATTATCGAGTGAAAAAGTGGAGGGTGGGTTCATTATGCAAGTGAGTTGATTACGCGACAAATATGGTATCGTTTTTTGCATCGTAAGTGTTGTCCGAAGCCAATTTTTGTATATCGAATTATCGATATATCAAACTATTTCGCGATCCCCTTCGAGTTCGATATATCTGGGTTCAACTGTATTTGCAGCAACATCTTAACAAGTTACACGTTCAAGAGCCGTTCAGAATCAAGAATTCATCGACAGTAGCATAGTTTTTTGTAGGCGAAAGCCAAATCGGGTATAGCGCAATTAGCATCGATGTGGTTGATCTCTATTACTCGCTTCCGCAGGCCACTTTGCTTAAATCTGTCGGAGTGCATCATTGATGAGAGTGATGAATGTATGTTTTGACGCCAGTGTGGCATATCACTTGAGTCCTTTCTTCAGTTACTGGGCTTCTACCTCCCACAGGGCAATGAACTGGGCTTTTTGGACTTGACGTTGAGGCCCCTAAGGGACCACGTGTGTTGGACATGATACCCGGACAGCAAAGCCCTTGCTCAACTACGGGTCTGCTCACTCGAGAATTGTAAAATGAGATATTGCGACCACATGCTTAAGATTGGCCATTTCGAAGCCTGGCTTTCACACCATCAAAAGTTGCTTTCACAACCAGGTGGCGAGATAGATAAGCACCGGCTTTCTACTTTCTGTCTGGTGTCAGTAAGCGAAGGTTTGCTCAAGCGTTTCAGAAAGATCAGGCAGGCACCGCTGACCCTAAACCAAAAGAGAAACAAAATTATGCAACAGTGCCATACGTCCCTAAAATGACTCAAAGTTTGACGAAAGCGGGACTGAGATACAGTGTGCAAGTTGTGTCTTCAGTTCCAAAGAAGCTTGGCCACATCTCCGCATGGTTCCATGGAAGGGCTGAGTCACACGGCAAGGCAGCCTTCTTGTTATTCGTGTTAAGTCTGTGGAGGCCTGTAAATGCAGCACCAGGTTTTTTCTTTCATGTAATAATCCAAAACGAACTAGCCCAGCAACATACGTCACTTTCACATATTTGGGCTGCTTGCAGCTGTGTTAAAGAGGATAGTAAAGGTACGAATTTAAGGAGCAGAGATTAAGCAGGTAGCAAAGTAGATATAGGCGAATCCATTAACATCATCATACCTTTAGGGGCAGAGTTTTATCGCCACAATTTTTTTTTATTTATGTGTAACAGCTAACTATTCAGTTATTTTTTGGTTTGTCTTTTTTTTAGCCGCTTTGTCTGCTGAAATGTCTGCTCCATGTGCTCCTTTTACCTACTAAGAGTTACACGCTACACTGGCTGCAGAGGAGCGCAGTTTTGCTTGGGGGCACTGCAGACAGGCATCACTAAAAGGCACCCTCTCCTCCCATTGTATGGCTATGAGAAATAGCACGCCTGATCTTGAAAGATGCAAGTAAGTTTTGCACTTGCAATCATTCTTACTTTGCTTGCATCGCAAGGTATCCCAATGGTTGGTGGGTCTGCAGCATGGTGGCCTTCTTAGCAATCACAGAAATACCATCATCGGTCCTTGTCTTGTTTGCACAGTTTCAAAGACAGAGGCTGAGAGGGTATCTTGGCGGGGATTCAGCTTGTGGCTGACTGTGCACGCAGGGCCGAGGCGACGGCCTGAGCGCTGAGCTGGAGCGATCACTGCACGCTGTTGCTGAGCGACCCGACCGGCTGCGTTCTGAGGCACGGCGCCTGGAGCGGGCGCTGGACAACGAGACAACTGCCAAGCCTCCAACCACTGCACCCTCACCGTAGCCATCTCTATTGCTTTGGAGAGGAAACACTCGGCAGAGGCGCTGTGCTGTGAAGAAGATATTGCGCTCTGTGCACAAGTCTTGGTGCTTGCCTGATTCAGGCTCCTTGGGAAACGGACACAGGTTTAACTAAAGTTTCTCAAAACAGCTAGTTACATGTGCCTCCTTTTTTATAAAAAATAATTTGATCAAGCAGTGTTTTGTGATGCAAGCATATGAATAGCAGCCGCAATTGCTTGAGCTCTCATTTTGTCCGGCAAGCAGGGCTGAGATCATTATACAGCTTTTTGTTTAGGTCATTTTAATATGTTTAATAAAAATTATTCCAAATCACTGAGACAATTGTGGCAGTGCTCCATTGTATTCGCATGCATGTGTTATCGTCGCTAGAGACAATAACACATGCATGCTAGACACCATTGCTAGAGACGGCATTAGATGCAGTTTTCCCAAACTCTGTTTATATACCACTTTGCTCACGACTGTACACATCCCACTGCAGCAGATTATGGCCTTACTGGATAAAATGACGGCTGTCTTCTCAAGTAAAGTGCAAGAAGTGCATGGTTACTGAACAATTTTCTTCAGCCGATGCTCTAAAAATTGCCTTTAATTGAAATAGTATCAGAGTACTACACAGCGAACGCATCAGCAATGTGTGCACCCATCATGCTGTGCAGTATTTATAGCATGTAGTACTGCATCGTTTTCTGCCACCAAAGCACATTGTGAATACATGCAGCATGAACAAAAAATGTGCTGTTTTGTGATTGCAATGCTTCAGTCTTGTTTTTTACACAAATGCATCTCATTGACAAATCAAGTTCTATCACAATTAGCTAATTACCAGCAAATAATTATGACACATAATTATTAAAACAATCAGTTAGTTACGTGATCATGAACTAGTTTATAGCACACTATATACTATGCAAGACTTGTCAATATGCAGGTTAAGTCCCAGTTTGACCTTTCCTGAGCTTGGGGGTCATCCGGAGATATTAAAAAGGTCCCCGGTATTGTACATAGAGCTATCACTCTAAAGACAATAAGGAATAGAAAAGAGAACAGTTGTACAATTGCACTGGACTGAATGCAGGTCTTGATTACCATTAGTTAATTGTGGTTAAAAATTGAACACACTACAGCACCATCATATATCGATGGATGGGTAATGTCTAGTATAACTGCACTCGGCTAAGTTTAGTTAATAATCACTGTTAACTGTCACTGAAATTCAGCTTTGTGCTGCAGCATCAACTTATATCATTGGACAGATTGTCATGTATGATTACCCAGCACTAATTGTAACTTTTTGTCACAGTTATTTGGGTAATTGTGATTAAAAATGAATGTTTTCGCTGCATCGTTGTATGTCGTTGCATAGGCTATATTGAATACATTTGCACTACACTAATTGTAGGTGCTAGTAAAATGTGATTTTTATCACCTGCCAATGAGCGTCGATTATTCACCTTGCCATATATATAACCACCATTCAATTTTTTGCACTGGCTGGAACTCGGAGGCAACACAAGAGTGGTTATCTTTATGGCCCCAGTTCACAAGGAGTGCTTATATCAAGTTTGCTGGTTTTTCTTTGGGGTGGCCTGTAAATCACCCTTTATTGTTATGTTCTTTGGGTAACATACTTAATAAGTTTCTTTGTTCAAATAACCAAATAAGGGTTATGACATCAAAGGTGAGCTGAGGTCGCTTGAGGCTTAAAAATTGCACATGATATAATCGCTGCTTCATGATATTGATTCATTCCTCACCCAACTTCTGTCAGAATCAAAATGGCTAAAAATTAACAAGCAGCTGCTATTTGGAAACATTAGTATACCTGACTGGACTCAACCCACATAATTACAACGTTACATTGTTGAAACTGAGAACAAAGTCTTTCTTGTCAATGAAGGGAGGGCTGAAGCTGTCATTCTGCCAAATAGTTTAGACGCACGGCATTTCACATGGAATGCTGCTTTTTTTGTGGTGCATTCATTTCATCACTTAGAAGCCATCCACAGAGACTTCTATCTGTATTTGCTGTAATCGAGAGAGGCTTATCTTTCTGGGCTTCAGATGTCTGATTTTGACAGTTGTAATAAAAATAGTAACTTGTACTAAGAAGTAAAATATCTCAGGAGGACATTATGAACTGCAAGTAGGGGCTATGGTCAGGTGTGTAGAAAGAAAGGCATAGGCTCCATACCTTCTGCTCCATGGCCAGAAAAAGTTGTCCCGCTGTTTATGAATCATTTGCTGCATGGGGCTAAATATTGTGTACCAATCCATATTCACTATCATCCTTGTTAAAAACACAAGACCAAAGTTTGTTATCCCTACATTTTTATTGCCCATAGCATACTGCTATGGAACTCTGTACAGTACGATTTCAACATTGATGCAGCCATGCAAACTGCCATGTTTTTATTCTCTTAAGCATATTCTGCACTCTCTTACATGCAAAACATTCCTGCACCGAGCAATGTGCACGCACTGCAACGCTATCACTTTTAACTCATTTGTTAAAGCGATTCGTCATCATCAGCCAGGCTATATATACCCACTGCAAGGCGAAGGCCTTTCCCGTACTCCTCCACTTAAACCAATCCTGTGCGAGCTGCATCCCCTTGACCCCTGCGAACTTATTAACCTCATCTGCCCACCTAACTTTTTGCCGCCCCTTGCTACATTTTCCTTTCCTTAGAATCCAGTTTGGTACCCTAAGCGACCATCAGTTATCCTTTCTTCACACTACATGTCCTGCCCATGCCCATTTCTTCTTCTTGATTTCCACTAGAATGTCATTAACTCAAGTTATTTCTCAACAAGTCTGCACGCTCTCTATCTCTTAACGTTACCCCTACTATTTTTCGATCCATAGTCCTCTGCGTTGTCCTCAACTTAAGTAGAACCATAGGTGAGTACACGTAAAATGCAACTGTTGTATACTTTCCTCTTGAGCGATACCGATAAGCTCCTAGTCATAATCTGTGAGTGTTCACCAAGTGCACTCCATCCGAATCTTATTCCTGTTATTTCCCTTTCATGGTCCGGATCTGCGGTCACTACCTGTCCTAAGCAAACATATTCGCCTACCACTTCCAGTGCTTCGCTACCTGTTGTGAACTGCTGTACCATCCCAATGTTCTTCAACATTAGCTGGCCATATTGATTTTCAAGCCTACCTTTCTGCTACTGTATTGTATCTAGGTCATCAATCATTTTTTGCAGTTCATCCCGAGCAATGTCATCAGCAAATCGCAGCTTAATGAGGTATTCTCCATCAACCTTTATTCCTAATTGTTCCCATTCCAAGTCTCTGAATACTTCCTCTAAGCAAGCTGTGAATAGTACTGGGTAGATCGTGTCTCCTTGCCTAACACATTTCTTTATGTGAATTTTGTTACTTTCTTTATGCAGAACTATGGTTGCTGTGCAGCCACTATAGGTATATCTTCAAGTACTTTGACATACGGCTCGTCTACACCCTGATTTCGCAATGACTACATGACCACTGAGGTTTCGAGTAAGTCAAATGCTTTTTTCTAATCCATGAATGCTATGTATAAGGGCTGGTTATATTCTGAGCATTTTTGTATCACCTGGTTGATGGTATGGATATGATCGATAGTAGAGTACCCTTTCCGAAAACCCGCTTGATCTTTTGCTTGATTGCAGTCTAAGGTTATCCTGATACTATTAGCGATTACCTTAGTAAATACCTTATACGTAACAGACAGTAAGCTGATTGGTCTGTAATTTTTCAAGTCCTTAGTGTCTTCTTTCTTATGAATTAAGACAACGTTTGAGTTCTTTCATGACTCCGGTACTATAGATGACACCAGGCATTGCGTATACAAGGTGGACAGTTTTTTTAGCACGATATCCCCCCGTCCTTCAACAATTAAATCGGTAGTTGCCTGATCCTCTCCAGCTGCTTTACCCTTTTCATAGTTTCTAAAGCTTCCTAACCTAGTCTTTCATCACTGACAGAATGTCTGACTGCTTTTCACTTCTGCCTACCTCATTATTGTCCTGACCAGACATGGGCATCCTCACGAGGGTGAACCCTCATGAGGGCGTCCTCACCCTCACCTCGTGAGGATTTGATTCAGTGAGGTGAGGGCGAGGAAGGATCGGGGCGGAAAAATTCGTGAGGACGAGGGTGAGGGAGGGCAGAGGCGGTGAGGTGTGGGTGAGGGAGGGAAAGGTACAGAGTTTGAGGGGAGAGGGCAAACCTTCCACGAAAGGCATAATTTCTGTATAGTAAGAAAAAGCATGCGGCAACACGAAAGGCCCGAGTGACCACGCACTTTCTCCTCCACTAGGGTTGTGTTGTATAGAAAACAGATGGAACGGGGCACAGGCGCTGCAGCAAAAAGAAGCAGGAATGAAAGCCACAAAGTTGCCCCGGTGCTCGTGGTGAAGAAAAGTCTAAAAACGACACTAGCGAGCTGCAGGGAGTCACCGAAAGCGATGTCGCTGTTTCCAGCCTCACGGAACACGACAGGACCAGGGAAATACACAGGACAGACATTTCTAACTGCTAACTTTTCTTTTCCATTCAGGTAAAAGCAGGTCCAGAGAAAAAAAAAGTGCGTCCAAAAGAGCTGGAGCACGCAGTAGAATTGTTGAACACAAAAGACCGAGCTGGGGTGATCTTATCTGCTGCGACCCTGCCATGCGTTTTTAGTTGTTTTTTTTCCCCTCCTTCAGAGTGGCTTGCATGAGTAGTCGACGTATGAGAAGTATTTCTTGACAACGTTTCGTGACTGTTTAGTTAACAAGACTTTACATAAAACTTTCATAAGAAGTGTAAATTACAATTTGCAACAAAACCAACGGAAAATAAACAACAGTGAATTTGTGCTGATAAGAGCTCCAATAAAATAAACCGCAGTTCAATATCCGATGCAATCTTTGTCATGTGTTTGCAGAAACAAGCAGAATTTTCTTATTTCTTTAACCATTTTTTGCATTGTTGGGAATTAGCAAAATCATCATATCGTGCAATAATATGCGCGGCACGCAATTACAATGCATTGTTTTTTCGGTGATTTCTATAACATTAAGTTTTAGTTTATCTATGTTCTTGAGATAGTTTTCTTCAGATGGGTTTTAGTATTGTTAGTGAAGTAATAGCCTGTGAACATTGAGCACAATTTCACGAAAGAGTTGTTTCATTTCCAGTGTCTAAAGAGTGTGTTCGCATTTTGTGTTCGCCTGTTGAAGTCCTGTACAGGAGTAAGGTTCTCCTACTCTTTATTTAATTTAAACATCCGTTCTGTAGTCAGAATAAGTTTAATGCATCGAAATACTCGACGATCGTAAGGCATTATGTTATGACAAACTTGCGCATCACAGGAGTATGACAATGCCGAACCGGGTTCTATGAATCTTTGCCAAATGCGCTTTCAGGTTGGCTTCAGCTATGAGGTGCCAGCGCAAGAGTTCTTGCAGTTCTTAGATACATTTGTTGCTGTTTGCAAAATCAAAGCGTGCTGGTGGTATGAGCCTTGCTAAAAAAGGAGATATTTTAAACCACCAGTAGCTCATTTTAAGTTTCCAAGGGTATTGCTAAAGAACTAACCTGCATGCCACTCTTGAGAAATCATGCCTACATGAAATGACAGCATAGATGTTTGGCTGCAAACACTGATCTGTGCAGCATTTTCCTGTGAGGTGGTTACCCTGTTTTAAAGGGCCTTGCTAATGATGCTAGGGATGTAGAGGAGCACCGCTGAGCTGAAGAAGCGCAAAGTACAAGACTCGTTGCCATTCCATATTACTGTCAAATCTCCCACCGCTTAGGTAAAAAACGTGGCTCAGAAAAGTGACGTCCTTGTAGTCATCACTGCACCAAATCACGTAGGCAGGTTCATCTCGAGGAAGAGTGCGTTCGTTTACCGTACACGGCTGCCATATTGAGCGCAGCGGACATTTCAGCGAGCAAGATTTCATCCATGGAATTGGCGCTAAACAGTTCGGTGAGTGGCAGAAGAAACGGCGCAATCGTTTTAATTTGCGCTTGTCACTTGTGAAGCTAACAATGTTATTGCTGGAAGGATGGAAAGGATGGGAAAGATGGCGGCTTCTTCATGGAGCAGCGCATTTCCAAAGAAAGGAAGGATCATGCGAAAGCCAGAAGGTCTCAAATTATTCTAAACGACCGCGTTAACACTGAAGTTTCACTGAAGTGAACTAGAAGATTCTGCCGCCTCGGGCAGCGGTATAAATGGCAAGATGTCTCAGGCAGCGCCTCCAGTGCTGTAGTAGTTTCAAATGACAGAGTCCGTGAACAAACAAAATATAGAGCATTACATGCATGTTGTGATGTGCTGATCAAGTCGAGTTGTGCGTGAAAAAAAAAAAAAGAAAAGCTACTGTGTGCGGGGAAAACAAATATCCGCTCTAACCAAGAGTTCCAATGACGGTATTCACTGTGCAAGAGTTCGCTGCGTGGAATGCACATCTTCACACTTGTTAAAAAATTAATCCATGTCATCCTCACAGTCAAATTTGTTTCAAGGGAGCAGGCAAACGGTGCCGCTTCCGCTGGCACTATGCGAAGGTGCTCAGCCTGTCAGGCTCTTGACAGTCCTCTGATCTTGCAGAGGAATTCTATTACCTGTTCAGTGACCGTTTAAATCTGACTGGTTGTATGGCAGCTTCAGTTTTTTTTTTTTTTTCATAACAGGAGCAACCGGTGCACGTCGTCGCATGCAAATCTCGCCAACTTCGATAACTCTGATTCGGTGGAGTGCTTTTTTGCCGAATGAGTGGGTCTCATACTTCAAAATAAGCTTGTACAGGCCTAGAACGTGGTGTGTGATAAATAAATAAATTAATGTAATGTTAATGCGCTACTAAACTGCCTAGGAGAGCATCCTACAGCAGCTGTTCAATGCGCATTACCCACTTAGTTCATCACACGGGTGCTTCCGAGAGGTGGCGCCACGGTATGTCCTCGCGCCCAATAGATAAGCATAGAACTCCTCAGCTGCTTTGACTATCATGCCCATATTTGTGATAACTTTGCCCATCTTGTCCCTTAACGCATACATCTGATTTTTGCCTATGCCTAATTTTCTCTTCACTGCTTTAAGGCTGCCCCCGTTCTTTAGAGCATAGGTGCTGGCTGGCCAAAACTGGGAAGTGCATCGGCAACCTCCTGTGTGATGGTGTGTGAGATAGTAGGGGTAAGCAGCTCAGCTGTAGACGACGGGTGTGGGCCAGACAAAAACCCAAGCTTCGTTCGAGATGAGGTCTCGAACGAATTCTTTGATGTGAGCCAAAAAGTCGCTGCTCACAGCCAGGCCAGAGGTAGACGCAGCATGTGCGTGAAGACGACGAGTGCAGAGGCGTTGCTTGAGCAACTCGTCGAAACTTTGACAAAGGTTGTATACTGAGGCCACTGTGGTGGGGCTCTTTGCCCACAGCATGTGAAATGCATCAGCGTCAATGCCCTTCATTATGTGCTTTATCTTTTTAGCCTCATCCATAGACGAGTCGACATGATTGCATAAATCCACGATGTGTTCAATGTAGTTTGTGAAGGTTTCACCTTCATGAACTCGTACGCGCAAGGCTTCTTCAGCTCGTAGTTTCCGCACTGTGGGAGGACCGAAAGCGTCCGTGAACTTTGCCTTGAAGTTAGCCCAAGTTGGTATGTCGGCCTCATGATTTCGATACCAGAGGTTAGCAACGTCACTCAGGTAGAAGATGACGTTGTTGATCTTCTGCGATCATCCCAGTTATGACGACTCGCCCGCTCGTACGAGGCCAACGGATCTTCAACGTCCTGGTCGCCCTGCCCGCTGAAAACTGCGGGGTCTCGCTGCCAAATGGGGACCAGAGCATGAGATGGACTGCGAAGAGGCTGCTACTGGCTGTTGGCCGACCTCGTTTGGGGCCATAGGTATCTTACGGCTGCGGAGCTCCACGGTGATCATGTAAGAGTTACCCCGGCACGTTCCACCAAATGAAGAGGGGTTTATTGGGGGTTGTTCGGAGAACTGGAGACGGCGACCAGTGACACAAGACGATCATGGAACGGAGCACAATCTCATCCGAACAAGACAGTCCGAGCTTTCAGTGCGCGCGCCAGCTGATCGGCCAGGAACCCAGCAGTCTGCATCGTCGTTTGTGTCGGCACTGTATCATCTTCTTCCTTACAATATATATTGTTACGCCAATTACGGTGCGCCACGCGGTGTTGCGCATGTGAAAGAAAAGACAAAGTGGATGGTTGTGCATGTGAAGGAGATGGACGAAGTGTAAGTGGTTGCGCATAGACTCGTTTGAGGACAAGCTTTACTGAGACTGTGCTTTAGACTTACAGTGCGTAGCTTTGATGCATTCCCCATATATTTTGTAAATATTAAACACATTTCCCCGTAACAGGTTATCGGAGTGTGCAGGATAGTCCTGGAACCTTTCGAACAACATCGACGAAGCAGACGCTTGGCCGGGCTCCCTCCTGACCTCACAGCCATGGCAAGCCACGACCACGACAGAGAAGGTCACTCTTCACGCTCAACTGGAGCGGCTTCTAATTCAGGCCAGGAGCACCAAGTACCGTCCAGCTCGTGGCCGCATCAGCGGCAGCCCAGAAGAGTCTCTGATCTAGCCGATGAGGATGTCGAGGACTGGCTGACGCACTACAAACGTGTCAGCAAATACAATTGCTGGGACTCTGCCATGCAACTCGCGAACGTGGTATTCTTTCTGACCGGCACGGCGCTGCTGTGGTTTGAGAATTATGAAAACAATCTTTCTACCTGGGAGAAGTTTGTGGAAGAGATAATCAACTGCTTTGGAGACTCCACATCAAAGAGACGCAAAGCTGAGCAAACCCTTTCCCAAAGAGCACAGTTACCTGGAGAGATTTGCACAACATACATAGAGGAAGTCCTGAAGCTCTGCCGCATTGTTAATAGACGCATGCCCGAAGAAGACAAGGTTGGCCATCTCTTAAAAGGATTTGCCGTAAACGTTTATAATTTCCTTATCACAAAAGAAACCCTAGCCAGTGGGCGTTATCCAGTACTGCCGTACATTTGAAGCTCTAAAAATGTGGCGTATTGTACCCAAATTTGAGTGCCTCTCCAACGTCCCAACAGTTGCCAGCGTTGACTACACTGTCCACGATGATCTCGCCTCACTAGTCCGCAGAGTTGTGAGTGAAGAGCTGGCCAAGCACCTGCAAGGCACTGACATGTGACCTGTGTACTCGGAATGCGCAGTTTAGTCACACCAGGCTGAACATCCAGCCTCGTGGGGGTGTCAACCAGAACTTCCGCGCTACTCCTACGGCAATGAACATGCCTATTCGCCTCTGACCAGCCGCTTTCCTCCACATTCAAATGGGCGCCATGCAGCTCACATTACCTCTCAACCACCGTCGAATTCCTCCAGATCCAGCACCTATGCTTTTCGTGAGTCGCCCGTTTGTTACAACAGTGGCCGCCGCGGGCACATAGCACGGTATTGTCAATGCCGGCGACAGCAGGCCTCACGTTCTTGGACTCGCCCTTGGGCAGACTTGCGTGACCACAACAACATTCCCTAGCAAAAAAAGACCAATAGGGAGCGTTATTGGTTCTGTAGGTTATTGGTTCTATCTGTTTTATCTGCATTTCTATCTTATAGGCTGATACATGCTTGTCTTGTAGACTACTACATATTGGTTCATGTGTCTGATACAGCAGTATGCGTTTGTTTATTGGTCTTGCATGCAGGATCGGTACGTTGGAGATTTTGGGTCTTTGTCATTGTTTCCTTTTCCACCTCGAACACATCCCCAAAACTCACGCATTCATCCTGTTTATTGAGCGTTGCCGTAACGTACAATATTAGCCGCAATAACAATTGAGAACGCCGCGACACAAAATATTCGCGCCTAATTCTGCGCGCGGTCTCAACAAACTACGTACGGTTGGAGCCGCAAGACGCGCGACGCTGTTGCTACTGGATCACTGAATGGAGATGGGAAAGCACGCGGATATAGCACGGTTCTGTCGGGACCCAGCTCAGTCACAATCACCTACATGTGCAGAGCAGGGCGGTGAAATGGATTGAGAGGCGCGCGTCCAAGCAACTGCAACCGCCGCCGAAGCGAGAGGAGTCGACATATCGAGCACGCGACGAGTACGGCTCGAGCTGCCGACGCGGTAGCGCGATGCCGGCGGTGTTGTTGTTGGGAACTTTGAGATATTCACGGGGGGGGGGGGGGGGGGGGGGGGGGGGACCGGACAAATGTCGCGGCGGCATTCTTGGGGGATGGGGACGTGGGGAGGGGGTGGGGGAGATCGTCTTGGCCCGCACCAAGCAAACAGCTCGGTGAACGTCGGCAGGTCGGTAGTCCGGTGTGCAGCCTCCGGTGCAACAGCGCTTATGGGTGTTCCAGGCGAAGCCTGGTACAGGAAGGACTGCTGGTGACAGTATAGGACGCCACGGCGATTGGGGCAACCGCCGCAGCAGGCTGCTGCCAAGGCGGGTGGCGCTCAGGAGACCGTCCGTAGACAGCGCGCCGAGGCCCGCGAGCAGGGAGCCCACGGGAAGCTGTCCCGGAGTATCCGGGTAGCAGCAGGAGGGGGCGCCAGGATTCACGGACACATGGTCCATGGCGGCGAGGTGGAGCGCCGCCTCGGCGCACACCACTGGTGCTGCGAGGACGGCGGATGGCTTGCGCGTGGCAAGCGTGCTGGCTTGGCAAGAGGCACGCGAGCGCAGCGAGGACTGCGGCATCACAAAGATGTCAGCAGGGAGTCACCGCGACGACGAAGTCGGGCGGCAACTGGGGAGGCCGCCGGGAACTGCTGCTGCAGCAGCAGCGCGGCGGGTAGGTCGCCAGGATCCACAGCAACACGTGGTCCATGGCGATGGGGGAGGCACGGTTCTCGTGCCACCAGGGTGTGTCCCAGGTCCGAGGAGCTGCAGGAAGCCGCGGGCGGTTCTGCAGGGCTGCTGTCCATGAAGCAGAGGGAGGGGCCGCCGCCGCCGCAGCAAACGACGGCGGCCCCGGGGAAATCCTTTTTCGAGGAGTAGGGCGCCGCGGCCGCCGAAGCGGCCCGCCGAGCTAGGCCTCTAGGAGAGGTAGCGGGTGGCCGCTGACGCGGCCGACGGCTGGGAAGACCTCCTAGTAGTAGGAAGGTAGGAACTCGCCGGCGCTGGGTAGCGCTACGAGCGAGGACGTACACCTGCCGCTACGGACGGTAGCGGGCGCTGGCGAAGGTGCCGTTGTCAGATGGGAGGAGGTTTGGCTCCAGAAAGGCGCCGCACCTCAAGGTCTCACATAACCTATCTGCCCGTAATCATTCATACATCATCCCCGGTACCTCCTCCTCCTCCCGGATGTCCGGGGGGAGGAGGATTTTGATTCGGGATGACGGCCGTACCCTGGCAAGGGGGCAGTCGTGTGGTGACACGCACACAGCAGTCACCGAACACGTGCTATGCCAACTGTATTTAAGGTCCCCGCTGTGCTAGCAGGCCAAACACAGGGAGACCGGACCTTCTTTGGACCTCGGATGTCCTGAAGGACAACTGTAACTTTAAAGGGCTTCATATCGACACTGTTATGGTACGCCCAGAAACCTCGCAAATAATCGGTGGCCTGCTCCACGTGTCTATGAACTCTTGCTCGCTGAGGTGACGCTGCTCACGGCTTAAGTGAAACCAGACCTCCCTGCGGACTCGTGCGAGCACCTCATGAAGGCCTGGAACACTGCGCGAAAATGCAGCGACGCACCTGGCAGACCAGACTTGGTACATGCACTCAACGAGCAAGAGCACAAACTGTTTCACAGCATGCCTGGGTAACGGGTTGAGTGCCATATCAAACTTGACAGTTTGATATGGCACTCCTGGAATGCTAAACAAGGTAGCCACTCGTCGAAGGAGGGCTGCTGGGAGAAGACATAGTGTAAAGATGTGCACAATGTCTTCACGACCACCACAGAACGGGCAAACTGGATGCAAGCTCGCTCGTGTGAATGCCTTGCTGCGGATGGGGAGCCGTCCGCGTGCAAAGCGATACATGAACGTCGCTCTGCTTGCATCCAAAAAGTCTGCCAGTATCAGATTCCAGCTTGGACGCATATTGGACAGATCTGTTTGAATATACCTAGGGGGGAGCTTCGGCGTCAAAAGATTGGCTAGATCTTTTAACGGTACTGCCAGAATGTCTATGTCGGCCTGGAGGCCTCTGAGTCGCTCCAAGCAGTTAGCTGCTTGGGCGTAAAAGGGCGAAGGAGAGCCAGAACGGGGAACACAGTGGGAGAACGTGCTTTGCGAAAAAAGACGAAGGCGGGTGCTCAGGAAGAACGATGTCAAGCTTCGAGTCAGGGACATGTCTGAATTCAGGGCTGTCTGGGTCCATCTGACGTGTAGCACTGCGGTTACTATGCCCAGGTCGGGGAGGCCAAGGCCTCCCTTGTCCCGAGGCTGTTTCACCACAGGCCTCCCGATTTGATCTATCATTCCGTTCCACAGGAAACGGAAGAGGATTCTCTCAAGCTGCAGCTTGGTACGTGTCGGCAGAGGTGTTATGCAGGCAACATACGTCAGGAACGAAAACAGCTATTGACCGAACGACAGTAGCCCGTGCCGTGAGAGGGCACGCCAACGTCCCATATTCTCTAACTCTCTTCTCAAGCTTCTCTTTAGCAAGAGGCCAGTCGGTCTCGGATAACCCGTCAGAACGGAAGTGGAAACCTAGTATACGAACTTCATCCCTCACAGGAAGGCCATGAGAGGGGTTTGGACTGGACGGTGCTTGCCTGATGTACAGGGTGGCACTCTTGGATTTATTCCCTAGCCCCACTAGCCCTGCAGTACTCTTCTATGACGTTAAGGACGAAGCACACAGATGCCTCGTTCGGAACGACGATAGTCAGGTCGTCTGCATAGGCAAACATGGGGACAGGCGGAGAGCCTGGCGGTAAAGGAAATCTGCCTATCTGGGAGCCTTTTGCTAATCTTTGGAGGAGAGGTTCGATTGCAAGCACATAGAGAGCAGGTGATAAGGGACATCCCTGTCTAACTCCACGGCCTACATCGAAAGCCTGCGAAACCATACCTTGAACTGTTACCGCAGAGGTAGGCGCTCGGCGGCAGCGAAGCTGGCGTAACGGAGCGAGGCGCGACGATATCGCGGGAGGCAAGCGAGGACACATCCCTACACCTCGGAGGTGAAATTCCCAGCGGTGCTTCGCAGCGGAGAGGTAGGTTTCCTTTCTCTCACTCCCACTCCCGCGCAAGCGTTCCCGTGCTGGCCTCTCTCATCCTCCTTTCCACCTCTTCTCTGTGCGCGCATGCGCAGCTCCGTAGAGGCATTGGTGCTGGCGCGATCGGTGATCAGGCTGGCGGCAGCTCGGTCGGTGCCCTGTGTTTATGTTTTCGCCGTTTTTCGGGGTGCTTCTCGAGGATATCAACATTCCAGCGCACGTTCAGCTTTTGATCAGGTGCGTGTGCATCACTTGCAACTTCGGGCTGACGGTTATAGACCAACACCGATCTGTGACGTAAGCCTCTTCTATCGCCAGCGTGGTCCGACTGGGGGTGAAAAATAGGCTTAGCGCCCATAGGAATACATGGAAGCGAAATATCCCAAAGCAGTTTTCTAATTTCATGGGTCATCTGTGATGTCGTTATTCGGTACAGAGCAACCATGAACATCCTAGAACAGATCACAAAAGTATCAAAACTCATTAACGAGGCGAAGTATTTTTAAAACACCGCGAAACGTATGCGGGTGCGAATTGGGAGGGCGACCCATAGAAACACGTGCATGTAAACACAACTTACCGCAACATTTTGCTCGGTTCAGCAGCGTTGAACCCTTCTCATTTTTTGGTGAACGTCTTGTATCACGTCCTGACATCATGTTGCATGACACACTACATTCCCTTGCAAGTCTGACGACTTGCGGGACAGCTCTCAGCACGATAAACTGACCGCGCACAGTTGCAGACGGCAATGCGCCTCCGGCGCTGTCGCTAGCAGACGCTCCGAGCTGGAGGCGGCCGCGGAGGGTACCGCCAGAAGCTCTCGTCTGCTGCAATGCGCGAATCTCGTTCGGTTCATATTGTCGTATGGCGTTTGAAAACTGCTTTTTAAATGTAATTCTGTCTAGCACGTATTACTGGAGCGATAGATTATCAAGCTTATTTACCCTAAGCGGCAGCATATCAGACTGTAAGCAAAACTGCGCGATTCGCTACACCCAGCTTGCCTTTTGGCGGTGTCTGGATTCATAACACAGGTTATTCGGGGAGTTTTAAAAGTGGACTGCCTCCGTAATGATGCACCCTACTTTATCACACACTTCTTCAAAGCGCTGGTCAACGTTTAACGACCGGCCACCACTTCTGATGCTCTGTGAAATGAGAAAAATGTTCCGGTAAGTTGTGTTTACATGCATTTCTACGGGTCGCCCTCCCAACTTGCACTCCCATATGTTTCGCGGTATTTTAAAAATACTCGGTAATGAGATTTCATACTTTCGTGATCTTTTCTAGGATGTTCATAGTTGCTTTGTACTGAATAACGACATCACAGGTGCCCTGTGAAATGAGAAAACTGCTTAGAAATATTTCGGTTCCATGTATTCCTATGGACGCTAACCCTATTTTTCACCCCCAGTCGGCTGCGACGCCGCGAGCGCCCCCTTTGTTTGTAAACACGGTGTTGGTCTATACTTTAGGTCTCTTCGATTTGCCTGCACCAGCTGCACTAGTTCAAGTAGTGCAGCACCGCCGTCCTCGTTTTGCCAGCACCGCGCGCGCCGTTTGCACTTCTCTCCTCGTTTTGTCAAGGTGCAAGTCTAGTTCTGCGCGAGTTCTCGCTCACTCTGCACTCGCTCCAGAAGAGGTGCAGAAAAAAGTGCAGCATGGCGTACGCTCCGCTAGGCCAAGAGCAGACGACGCTGCGCATCGTTCTGCATAGCTTTTGTAAAGTCCGTCTCCTTCAGAACCCGGATGGTTCGCTGCTAACGGATCCGCAAATGGTTGCGTATACAAGGTAGTTGGGCTGCATGCTGGTGATTGGCATTTTGTTGATGGAGGAGCGTTATTATATGTAGTTGTGGCCACATATGTAGTGGTACGTGGCCGCGATACGGCACCTTCGCGCGCGTTGTCCTATGTAGTATTTTTTTTTTATCGCGTTGTGACCTCGGAAGACGGGTGGATGCGAACAGAAATCAGCTGCGGTCGATCGAGTTTCTGTCGTGCCAAGTGTGTGTGCCACAAGGCAGCTTGCGCAGCGACTATGCGACATCAAACTTGTCGCCCACGGAGCACATAGAATGTCTGAGAGCGCAATGAGGTACAAACATACGTGCGTTAGCTAGCGCTTTTGGACAGAACTAAGTTCGTGGAAACCAATCAAGCGTCTTGTTAGGCAGTCTTAATTATTTAAACTAGTACTCGTGGCAACTGCTTACAACGTTGATTCTCTCGTACCCAGGAGCATGAATGGCACCTTCGCAGACCGTCCGATATAAAGATCGTGCGCAGTCGCACGTATTTGGTCAAAATAGAAGCCTGGGCGAGTTGGTATGTATACATTCTAAAACAGCGCAAAAGAACAGGGACGTCCCTGTCCCTCGTCCCTGTTCTTTTGCGCTGTTTTAGAATGTATTTGGTCAATTGGTGTCACTGTTAGTCGTCGTCACTTTCCGATCGAGCGCTGTAGGCCTACGGCAGCTGGCTTCGAAACTGGGCGTGATCTTGTTACAGCACGCGATGCATGATGCGCGCATGCGTCTGCTAGGTTGCAGAGTCCTACACTTGCATACTCGTTTTGGCAGCTGCCGCCGCACGCCAGTGTCGGAACTGGCACTGCATGCTCACGTGACCACCTGGCACTGCTGCAGCACTTTTCAGAACTAGTGCAGCCAGTGCAAGCCAAATCGAAGAGACCTTTTGTCAGTGTATGATGTGGCTTTGCGTTGCAGAATGCCGTTGCCTGCGCGCCAACAAAGGAATTTGAATCGCGCGGTGTGATATAACGCAGCGTCGAGTTTGAAAGTTGTCGGCACGATTTCTTGAAAGTATTGATGGAACTTTTTAGCGTTAATCTGTTTTCGAATATCGTGCGCACTGTGTTGAGGTGGCTGAACCTGTGGTGAGGCGCAAGGCGGAATGTTGGTTCAGCAGCTACCTCGGCGTTCAATAATGGCGGCGCCTCTCCTAACTGCCTCCGCATGAATACGCGCGCAATCGCGGTTGCCGGTATATGTGTGGACCGATTTTTTGAAGTCGTGGTGGTGTCGCACTCTTGAAATCGCTTATTTTTCAAGCTGTAACGCAATTTTTTATTTCTTTCAGGCGCCTTAGTATTCGAGAGACTACATCATCGGGCCGAAATCCGAAATCTTGGAATCGAGGGCTGCTTGGATGCAGTCAATGTTTGGATCATGTGCCAGTATGCGTTGCCGCTATCATTGTGGATTAAAATGTGTATACATGCACCTGCTGCGTAACTCATCCCTAGAAAACGGAGCATAGCTGCCCTCTCCTTTCAGGTGTCCGGAGAGGTAAACACCCGCAGCTACTCGATAAGACCAATATTCCATAGGGCCTACAAAACCAATAGGAAGCCTACTGGTTTTGTAGGTCTATCAGATTATTGACAGCTATGGGTGTACTAGCATTACAGACCTATCAGTTTTACCAGATGCCATTGGACCGATAAAACCATAACCTATACGACCAGTAAACAACTGACCTATAAAACCAATACTCCAGCAGACCTGTAAAACCAATAGGCTAGGATACCCATAAGACCAATACTCTGGCAGACCTATAAAACCAATATCAATAATCTGATAGGCTATTAGTTTTTTATTGGATTTTTTTGCTAGGGTTGAGTGGCGTCAACCCTGTCCACTACAGCCTCGCCCAGGCGTCTTTGCAGTCACTCTCCCGCTTCTGACCACAGCTTCACAACACCACCCTCGCGCCTAGTACGGTCCCCGTCCCCACGTCGACTCTCGCCTACGCCACCATCGGGAAACTAGCAGGAGTGGCCGATGGAGGTGGGGTCGTGAAACGGTCATCTTCGCCAATTCCTCTGCCTACTGTGATGTTGAAGAACAAAGTGCATATTACTGTAAATGGTGTAAATATGTTAGCTTTAGTAGATACTGGTGCCACAATTTTCGTGATGAGTCTCAGTTTTAAAAATCGCCTTGGACCGACAGTAATGTTCGCCTGGGACCGAAGTGCGAGCTTTCGCGGTGTTGGGGGAGAAGATTTGCGTCCAGTGGGTCTCTGCCGCATGTCAGTGGTCATTGCTCGGGAAATGTTTCGAGTTGAATCTGTAGTTTGTCAAGAGCCACACATGATGTTATTTTCGGAATTGATTTTCTGCGCGATTGTGAAGCAACGGTCGATTGCGCAGCCGGCGAAATTTCTCTGCACCGCAATAATCTGTCTGTTTTTGTAGAGGAGACACCTAGCTCTAGTGACGGTGCATTTTATGTGTCCAATGGTGTAGTTTTACCTTCTATGGCTGCACTGTTTGTGCCGGTTCACAGCTCTGCCGAGCGAGCAGGCACATGAAATATGCCGTGAAGAAAAATTTACTAGTGCCCCATGCCATCGTCGACGTCGTAGATGGTTGTGCCCTCTTGTGAACTGTAAACATTTCGCCAGAACCCGTTTGTTTGCCATCCGGCCTCAAGTTGGCTACATTTGACGGCTACGAGGTCATTTCTATTCGATCTGTGTCTCCTCATCCGCACCATCGTGCGGATGCTGATTACAGCGTAAATATAACCCGGATGATAAACAAATTGCTTTCATCATCCGACCAGCAAGAGTTATGTGAAGTTCTGGCACCTTACGCCTCTGTGTTTGACTTTGCTCAGGAAGCCGATTTTTCTGTTCCGCCACATTCACATATGTCACACAAGATCAACACTGGTGATGCGATTCCTATCACGCAGAAGCCCTAATGAGTATCACCAGTCGAGCGCAGAACAATTAACGAACAAGTCCAGGACATGTTGAAGAAAGGTGTTATACGGGAGTCCTGCAGTCCTTGGGCAGCCCCCGTCATCTTGGTGAAGAAGGAGGACAACTCGTAAAGATTTTGTGTGGATTATCGTCGGTTAAACGCAGTTACAAAAAAGGACGTTTATCCTCTTCCCCATATCGATGACGCCTTAGATTGTCTTCAATCCGTTTCCTATTTCTCGTCAGTAGATCTTCGGTCTGGCTATTGCCAGATACCGATACATCCGTCAGACCGAGAAAAGGCAGCCTTTGTGACATCTGACGGACTTTATGAATTTAACGTGACACCCTTTGGACTGTGCAATCCATCAGCGACATTCGAACGATTTATGGACACAATTTTGTGTGGTTTAAAATGGGAGGTATGCATGTGCTACCTAGATGACGTCATCATCTATGGAAGTACATTTCGGGAGCATAATCAGCGACTTAGTCTTGTGCTGGACAGTATCCGAAACGCCGGACTAATTTTGAACTCTAAAAAGTGTCACTTTGGTGAACGCCAGACCTTGGTACTTGGATTTTTAGTGGAGCAGGAAGGTATTTGGCCCGACCCCCAAAAGATTGCTGCTGTGCGAGACTTTTCAATACCTCATAACGTAAAACATTTGAAAAACTTTCTGGGACTATGTTCATATTTCCGCCGTTTCATTCAAGGATTCGCCCAAATTGCCCATCCGCTCACTTCCCTCCTGCAAAAGGATGCTCCGTTTGTTTGGTGCTTGGAATGCGAGTCATCGTTCCGACAGCTGAAGTTTCTGCTCACATTTGGTCCTGTTTTACGCCATTTCGATCCGGCTGCTACCACCGAGGTTCACACCGATGCGAGTGGCGTGGCCGTTGGTGCCGTTCTCATCCAGCTCCAGAACAGCTTCTTCGCTGTTACCAAGTTCTGCCCTTATTTGTACGGCTGCCACTTCAGCGTAATTACTGACTATCACTCCCTGTGTTGGCTTGTTGGCCTGCGGTCGACTAACTCGCTAGGTATTGCGTCTACAGGAATATGACTTTTCTGTGTCCTTTAAGAGTGGTCGCCGCCACGCCGACGCTGATTGTTTGTCCCGATTTCCTCTTCCATGCACGGTAGTTGGTGAAGATGATCTAGAGAACTGGGTTGGGTTGGGTTGGGTTTTTTGGCACATAGGCAACTATGGCCATCATGCGCCAAACACTAGGTTGCTGAACTTTTTTATGGATCTAGAGAACTGTCTGGTGGCTGTGATTGAAACGTTGCCAGACCACGTAGAGTTCTGATACGAGCAATGTCGAGACCACGCACTTACTCCGTTGTTTGATAAGGCGCACAGTTCAACATCTACATCTTTTATTATTCGAGATCATCATCATCATCATCATCAGCCTGATTATACCCACTGCAGGGCGAAGGCCTCTCCCATATTTCTCCACTTAACCCGGTTCTGTGCTAGCTGCATCCACTTGACCCCTGCGAACTTCTTAATCTCATCCGCCCACCTAACTTTCTGCCCCCCCCCCCCCCCTGCTACGCTTTCCTTCCCTTGGAATCCAGTTTTTTACCCTCAGCGACCATCGGTTATCCTCTCTTCGCACTACATGTCCTGCCCATGTCCATTTCTTCTTCTTAATTCCCCCTAGAATGTCGGTAACTTGAGTTATTTCTCTGACCCACTCTGCACGCTTTCTATCCCTTAATGTTACCCCTACCATTTTTCGTTCCATAGCCCTCTGGGTTATCCTCAACTTAAGTAGAACTCTCTTGGTTAGCCTCCACGTTTCAGCCCCATAGGTGAGTACAGGCAAGATGCAACTGTTGTATACTTTCCTCTTGAGCGATACCAGTAAGCTGCTAGTCATAATCTGCGAGTGCTTGCCAAATGCGCACCATCCCAATCTTATTCTTCTTGTTATTTCCTTTTCATGGTCCGGATCTGCGGTTACTACCTGTCCTAAGTAGACATATTCGCCTACTACTTCCAGTATTTCGCTACCTAATGTAAACTGCTGTTCCTTCCCGAGGCTGTTGAACATTACCTTAGTCTTCTGCATATTCATTTTCAAGCCTACCTTTCTACTTTTTCTGTCTAGGTCATCAATCATTATTTGCGGTTCATCCCCCGAGTTGCTTAGCAAGGCAATGTCATCAGCAAATCGCAGATTACTGAGGTATTCTCCATCTACCCTTATCCCTAACTGCTCCCATTCCAAGTCTCTGAATACTTCCTCTAAACAAGCTGTGAATAGTTATTCGAGATGGTCTACTTTTAAAAAAGAACTACTCAACTGATGGTGCCCGTCTGCTGCTTCTTCACTTCACTTTATTCACCTTAAAGGCCCCCTTCCGGGGGTATTACATAAAGGGGTGGGTTAATATATATAACAATAATAAATACATATTATTGCCTTACGATAAAAGTAGTTATAGCATGTAAAAAAGAAGATGGGCACATGATAGTGGCGACGTTGGTGGGGAGGGCATTCCAGTCCACAGCAGTGCGGGGGAAAAAGGAACCTGAAAAAGTTGCAGTACGAGATAGGGGCCGGGCAATCTGAAACGGATGTGCAGTGCGGTAAGATATGCGGGTCGGATGAGTAATGTAAGGTGTTTGATTCAGAGTGCTGTGGTACAACTTATGGAGTAAACAAAGGCTCGCGATGCGGCGGCGAGCTTCGAGGCTTTCGAGACCGGAAATATTCTTCAGAGATGAAACGCTGATGGTATACGAATATGCAGAATGAACGAAGCGGATGGCGCGGTTTTGGACTGATTCAAGTGCATTTGTTAGGTACATTTGGTGAGGGTTCCAGATGGGACTAGCGTACTCAAGTTTAGGTCTGATAAGTGTTTTATTGTCATTCATCTTCTCTTTGCAGTGCTGTCTTACATGCGATGCATGAAGACATCACTTCAGGTCCGTCTTGCTTTTGCCCTCACTCTCGCCAGGGCCCGACAACGTTTTTATTGGCCAAGGTTTTACATGACTATGAAGCGTTATGTAGCAAATTGCGTCCCTTTCCAACGCCTGAAGCGAAGCACCACGCCACTGGCTGGCCTTCTTCAACCTGTCAAGCCCCCTAGGTCGCCTTTCATGAAAATTGGGATGGATCTGATTCATCTTTTTCCAATCGTCTGACGGCTGTCGCTGGATTATCATAGCTATTGACTATTTGACCCGGTATGTGGAGACGTCTGCACTCGTTTCTGCCAAAGCAACCGATGTGTCGAACGTTTTATTACTCCAAATCGTTCTTTGCCACGGCGCGCCCAGAATGATCATCAAAGATCGTGGTCGACGGTTCACTGCAGATGTCGTAGAAGAATTTTTACGGCTCTTTTGCTCCGAATACTGTCATTCTACTCCGTACCACCCTCAGACAAACGGCCTCAACGAGCGTTTAAACTGGACTCTCATCAACATGATGTACGAAGCATCATACCACAAGAACTGGAACGACGTGTTGCTATTTGTGACTCACGCCATAACACAGCTAAGCATGAAGTGACCGGATATTCCCTTTATTACCTTCTTTACGCGCGCTTACCATCAACCTTCCTGGACACAGTTCTTTCATTCTCCGTGCACGATGACCCATCCGTATCGCGAAATTTGTCTTGCTAAAGAAGCATGTCGTCTTGCCCGTTTACGAATGATCGCCTCCCAAGACCGTGCAAAGGTCCAACATATATATATATATATATATATATATATATATATATATATATATATATATATATATATATATATATATATATATATATATATATATATATATTGAAATGTGGATTTAATGGTTGGTTGGAACGTCTAGCGCTGGCAGTACTTTGGGCACAAGGGATCGAATTACCAGCCGCAGGGCACAGCTTCAGCGCGAGCGAGATGGGCGCCGGAGACAAGCGATGGTGATGGCGATGCCGCAGCGTTTTCTGTTCTTTGTCTTCTTTACATTTCCCCCGCGTGAAGAAGTCGCCATCCTGGCGACTCAGGGAGAAGAGACGACCAGAGGGTTGTAATATGGCTTGAGGCGGCTAACGTGGACAACCTCGCGGCCGCGACGGCGGTGGTCGGAAGAAGGGGTGACTGGCTCGATGACGTAGTTCACAGGGGTTGTGCGTTCCAAGACGCGATAAGGTCCGTGGTATTTAGTGTCTAGTTTGTTGGTGGCAGGAACGCATAGCCAAACGAAGCTGTCGGCCAGGAACGTGGGAGCAGGGGTATCGGTATCATGCTGATCTTTGCGATAGCCTTGAGTGTTGGAGGTAAACGTGCGAGCTAGCTGACGGCATTCCTCGGCCTTCTGTGCAATATCTGACAAGGCACTGTACTCAGAGGCATCTGGATGGTATGGCAAAATTGTGTCCAGAGTACAAGATGGTTCACGGCCATATAAGAGAAAGAAGGGCGAAAACCCAGTTGTTGCTTGGGTGGCTGTGTTGTACGTGAACGTTACGAATGGCAGTACCTGGTCCCAGTTGGAGCTTCCCGATTCAGATGTAACATACATTGCGAGCATGTCCCCAAGCGTACGGTTGAAGCGCTCCGTGAGGCCGTTTGTTTGTGGGTGGTACGCGGTTGTAGCCCGATGTATCGATTTGCAAGACGACAGGAGCTCTTGAACTACTTCGGAAAGAAAGACACGACCTCTGTCACTCAGTAGCTCGCGAGGGGCGCCGTGTCGAAGAATGAAGTGGTGTAGAAGAAAATGGGCTACCTCTCGGGCTGTCGCCGCGGAAAGTGCAGCAGTCTCGGCGTAACGGGTCAGGTGATCGACTGCGACGATGACCCATCGATTACCAGCGGCCGTGCATGGTAGCGGACCATAAAGGTCGATTCCCACGCAATCAAACGGGCGAGCTGGACAAGGTAAAGGCTGGAGAGGGCCAGCGGGGTGGCGAGGAATCTTGCGTTGTTGACAGGCGGTACAAGAGCGAATGTAGCGCCGTACGAAATTGTACATTCCCCGCCAGTAGTACCTCTGACTAATTCGATCATAGGTTTTGAGGACGCCGGCATGAGCGCTTTGAGGGTCAATGTGATGGTGGGCACAAACCTCGGAGCGGAGGTGGCGCGGAATGACAAGAAGCCACGTTCTGCCGTCTGAGTTGTAGTTCCTGCGGTAGAGAAGGCCGTCCCGAATGGCGAATTGGGAGGCCTGTCGGCGGAGTGCCCGAGGATGCGTAGCCGCGGAAGTAGTGCCAAGGATATCCAGCAGGTTAGAAACCCAAGGATCTTGTCGTTGCTCGAAAGGCATATCCTCAATGGTGAGTGCTGACAAGAATGCTTGAGGAGGGGACGATGAGTTAGGCGAGCGCACCGGTGACCGAGAAAGAGCGTCGGCGTCAGAGTGCTTGCGGCCAGAGCGGTACACTACACGGATGTCGTATTCCTGAAGCCTGAGAGCCCAGCGCCCGAGACGGCCAGACGGATCCTTGAGAGACGCGAGCCAGCAGAGAGCGTGATGATCTGTAACTACCTCGAAGGAGTGGCCGTATAAGTAAGGGCGGAACTTCGTTACAGCCCACACGATTGCTAAGCACTCCTTTTCAGTAACGGAGTAGTTGGACTCGGCTTTGGTGAGAGCACGGCTTGCGTAGGCGACAACGTATTCGGAGAAGCCAGGCTTGCGCTGGGCGAGGACGGCGCCGAGGCCGACACCACTGGCATCGGTGTGAAGTTCTCTAGGTGCAGTAGGGTCGTAATGGCGAAGGATTGGGGGTGACGTCAGAACATTGCGCAGTGTCGCGAATGCATCATCGCAGGCTGGCGACCAAGAGGAGAGGTTAGGGGTGCCTTTCAAGAGCTGTGTAAGGGGGGCTATGATGGTTGCGAAATTCCGAACAAAACGACGAAAGTACGAGCAGAGGCCCACGAAGCTTCGCAGTTGTTTCAAAGTGGTCGGTTTCGGAAAGTCAGCGACGGCGCGCAGCTTCTCAGGATCAGGCAGAACTCCATCTTTACACACAACATGTTCGAGTATTGTGAGCTGGCGGGCACCAAAGCGGCACTTTTTGAGGTTGAGTTGAAGACCGGCGCGGGTTAGGCAGGTGAAGACCTGGCGAAGTCGAGTCAGGTGGGTCGGGAAGTCGGTTGAAAAGACGACGATATCATCGAGGTAGCATAAACAGATGTTCCATTTCAGGCCGCGCAGTACAGTGTCCATCATTCTTTCAAATGTGGCTGGGGCGTTACAGAGTCCGAATGGCATAACATTAAATTCGTATAGTCCGTCTGGAGTAATAAAGGCGGTCTTAGGACGATCCGCCTCTGCCATGGGCACCTGCCAATACCCGGAGCGTAAATCGAGTGAGGAAAAGAATTCTGCGCCTTGCAAACAGTCTAGGGCATCGTCGATTCGTGGGAGGGGGTACACATCACGACGAGTGATTTTGTTGAGGCGGCGATAATCAACACAAAATCGTATGGAGCCATCCTTCTTTTTAACTAGAACCACAGGAGACGACCATGGGCTACAGGATTCTCTAATTACTCCGCGTTGCAGCATGTCATCGACTTGTTGGGCAATAACACGGCGCTCAGTCGGGGACACCCGATACGGCCGCTGATGGAGAGGTGGGTGAGCGCCAGTGTCGATGAGGTGGGAAACGGTCGTCGTGCGGCCCAAGGAAGATTGCGGAATGTCGAAGGAGGCGCGGAATTGGTGTAGAAGGTCAAGAAGTTGCTCGCGGTGGCGCGGTTCTAGAGCGCTGTCCACGGAATGGTCAAAAAGGTCCCGCTGTAGCGGATCTGAAGCCACACGAGTTGGAGTCAAGGCGTCAACTTGGCAAACAGGGAATGACACATCATCAAAGGTGAACAGAAGGTCCACGGGCTCGATGCGGCCGAGGCACTCCCCTTCGATCAACATAGCGGGAGACGGAAGAGGATTGGCTACCAGAAGTGTGCTAGCGCCGTTTTTCATGTCAAGGACGGCAAACGGCAGCGGTAAGTGGCGGCGGCGGCAGACAACGTTAGAGGGCACAAAGAGGACTGTCGCGGCGGTGGTAAAAGAGGCAGTGAGGGGAACCAGAACAGCGCTAACGGGTGGGATGGTTGTGTCATGTGCTACGAGGAGTTTGGTCGCAAAACGAGGACACGGCTCGTGGAGCAGGGCATCAGACGGTGCATCACTCGATTCAATGAGCTCTACTTGAGGACTGGCGCAGTCAATGATAGCATGATGCTGGGACAGGAAATCCCAGCCGAGAATGACGTCATGAGAACATGTGGGGAGAACGACGAATTCGATGATGTACAAGGCTGCAGCAATGACGACGCGAGCAGTGCAGATAGCTGTCGGCTGTATACTGTGAGCGGATGCGGTACGAAGCGATAGTCCCTCGAGAGGCGTAGTCACCTTTCGGATGGAGCGGCAGAGTTTTTGGCTGATAACTGATACAGCGGCACCGGTGTCGACGAGCGCAAGAGTATGAACACCTTCAACGATGACAGGAATAACATTCGCGGGATTAAGACGAGGACTTTGAAATTCGATCGGATACGCAGTTCGTGCCTCGCGAACTGCGGCGGTTAGTTTTCCGGCTGGGTAGCGGGTCGTCGGCGCATTGGCGAAATGGAGCGGCGACGTGGTGATGGCGAACGACGAGGGCGGAAGTCCGGAGGTTCAGGGGGTGCTGTTGGAGGACCCGATGGGACTGGGAACTGGGGGGCCAAATAAGGTGGCGCAGGCCGTGCAGCAAAGGCCATATTTATTCGGCGCCGGCAGTAGCGTGTAGTGTGTCCGGGGATGCCGCAGTGGTAGCAAATAGGCCTGTTGTCTGCAGTGCGCCATGGAGATGGTGTCTGACGCAAGGGGGGAGCAAAGGCTGTTGGTGCGGACCGCATGGGGGGGCGAAGCATAGGCATATGCTGGCTCAGGCGGTGGACTTGAAGTGACTTCGGCATACGTGCGACGCAATACTTGAGGAGGAGCCGGCGCGAATGCTGGAGCGTAGCTCAGTGGCGCAACGCCGGACGATGAAACTATGGGCGTGAGTAACGGCATTGAGGGTGCGACCGGAGCTGATTGAGGAATAGGATTAGGGAGGACTTCAGAGACATGCTGCTGGATTGCATGGCGAAGCTCCGGAACAAGGCCAGTTGTTGACGACTCCTTAATATATGGCTGTAGGGACAGTTGGCGCGCGACCTCCTGACGTATAAAAGCCTTGATGTCTTCAGAGAGGCTAGATGACTCCCTCTCCGCGGCTAATCCAGCGAGTGATGCATCAGGCTGGCGAATCAAAGCACGCTCCTTGCGGAGTTCGTCGTAGCTTTGACAGAGGTCGTATATTTCCTTGACCGTATTGGGGCCTTTGGCGATAAGCATGTTGAAAGCGCCGGCATCAATTCCTGTGAGGACATGACGTATCTTAACGGCCTCGGTCATGGTCGGGTCAACGCGGCGACACAAATCAACAATGTCCTCAATATAACTGGTGAACGTTTCACCGGGCAGCTGTAGTCGCGATCGAAGACGCTGTTCCGCGCGGAGTTTTCGGACGGCGGGGCGGCCAAAGACATCAGAAAATTTAGTCTTGAAATTCGCCCAGGTGGAAAAGTTCGACTCGTGGTTTCGAAACCACAGATTAGCGACGTCGCTCAAGTAAAAGATGACATTGTTGAGCTTACGGTTGTCGTCCCAGTTATTGTGACGGCTGACCCGTTCGTAAGTGGTCAGCCAATCGTCGACGTCGTCATCGCTGCTTCCGCTGAAGGTAGTCGGGTCCCGTTGACGGAGCGCACCTGTGCAGGTGACGGGCGGAGGCAGGTGCAATGAAGTCGGCTCCGTCATTGGGGTAGTCAATGTTCTGCTGCGAAGTTCCAGGGCGAGATGGGTACAGGGAACTTCAGATTGACCTCCACCAAGTGAAATGTGGATTTAATGGTTGGTTGGAACGTCTAGCGCTGGCAGTACTTTGGGCACAAGGGATCGAATTACCAGCCGCAGGGCACAGCTTCAGCGCGAGCGAGATGGGCGCCGGAGACAAGCGATGGTGATGGCGATGCCGCAGCGTTTTCTGTTCTTTGTCTTCTTTACAATATATATATATATATATATATATATATATATATATATATATATATATATATATTTTGAGGCAGAAGGACGCACCAGCAAATTCACTTATCTCTTTCGGATAGGCCGAAGCAGCAGCTACCGACAAGCCGATGCTCAACACTTTGTCTTCTTCCCACGACACGATGACCGATGATGATTATGCTCAGATGAAGTTCACTCACAGTGCTTACAACATTCCCCCTTCTGAACGAAAGTGACTATCCTGGTTGCAAATTAAATCTCAAGGTCGGCAGTTAAAGTGTTTCAAACGCGACACGTGCACAATCTCGGTGCCGCAACACCGACGATCGCGAACAGGCGATGTAGATGTGATGAGATAGTTTATATGGGAAGTTTGTTCTAAAACCGTGTACGGGCCAATAAAACGGCTCACAAACTTTTCACACAGGCCAGGGATGCGAGTAGGTGTCCAGAGTAGCACTTCGTCTCCGGGGCGGAAAGACAAGACACTATGAGGCCAGAAGAAACTACTTTTGATGCGGTCGTAAGGTTTTGTGGTATCCACGGTGACCTGCGGTAGGGTCATCGCGAAAGGCTTGTAAAATTTGAGGACGCAGGGAAGAAAGAATTACAGGAACCTATGTGTGGCCCAGTGGGCAGTAGCGCCAAAATAATGCGCCATAAGGGTCAGCACTGGTGGTGAGCAAGATTGCAGTCTATATCTGGCGTGGGAGCAATAGAGGCAGCGCTCAAAGACTGGATAACTGTATGGTTTAGATGGCGTGACTCCGTTGGGACAGGAGAAGAATGCGAGGACATGTGTTGCAATGGCAAAGCAATAGGGCAACGAGAGAGAGAGCGTTGGCGTCCTTGTGCTTCTTGCCCGATTTGTAAGTGACAGTCCAAATGGCATTACATTGAATTCGTATAAACCATCCGGTGTTGCAAAGGCGGTCTTCTCTTTATCCTCTTCATGCATGGGGATCTACCAGTAGGCTGACCTTAAGTCAAGGCTGGAGAAAAATTGGGCACCTTGTAAGCAATTGAGGGCGTTGTCAATTCGAGGGAGGGGATACATATCCTTGCGAGTGATTATATTTAGAGCACGGTAATCTACACAAAAACGAACCGAACAGTCCTTTTTTTTGCACTAGCACAACAGGCGATGAGAGGAACTGGACGATGGGCGTATGATGTTGCGTGCAAGCATGTCAGCAACATTTTCCTGAATAACCTTGCGCTCGGTTGAAGACACGATATGGCCGACGTCTAACTATGCCTGATCAGTCAGTGTGGATGCGATGCGTTGCTGCAGCAGTTTCACTCAATGCGCCGGAATTGGCGTCGAGCGAGTCTGCGTGCTTGTTCAATACAGCGAGCAATCCGTCTGTCTTGTCTGCTGTCAGGTCGGTGCTGATTGTGGGGCGAGGTGCTGCACTGAGCGAGGCAGGGGATGAATCAGAGCGATCGGAGGTGGAAATGGGAAGAAGAGTGACAGGCTGGGCGGAAGCAACTGATTCAACAGTAGAGCCGCGGCGCAGAAGAATGGGCTCTGATGAGGTGTTGAAGGCGGCGAGAAGAGAAGAACCGCTGGAGAAGCGAAGAAGGGACACGATGATGATAATACCTCTTGACAAGAGGCGAGAGCTGGGTGTAATCAGGACGTCGCCATCGGTGACAGCGTCAGAAGTCAAATATAGAATATCTTCGTTGCTGCGGATAGAGGACGTGATCGGCAAGCATAACTATAGCCAGAGGAAGGTGGTTCTCTATCGACAAGAATGTTGCATTCAGTGACCTAAATAGTGGAAGGGGAACACGTAATGACTGCTGAGGTGTTTTGGAGGAAATATCAGCCAAAGATGAGTTGATGGACACAGGAAG
Organism: Amblyomma maculatum; assembly: GCF_055883805.1. NCBI lineage: Eukaryota > Metazoa > Arthropoda > Arachnida > Ixodida > Ixodidae > Amblyomma > Amblyomma maculatum. The sequence continues at coordinate 220,372,597 of NC_139345.1, forward strand.
ATAGGATAGCAAACTCAAGTGCAAGATGCCATCAATGGTGACCCGGGCTATACAAGCTCCACAAGGGTTAATATTCTGTCCATTTGCAGCACGTAAAGAAGGACCGGTGTAAGGTGTGCGCACTTTTCGCAATTTTAAACACAAGTCAAGGTTCATAATAGAAATAGTGGCGCCGGTATCAATAAAGCTTCCAGTACATTTCCTTCAACGAATACAGTCAACATGTTGGATGGGAGCAGAGGAGGAATTGGATCGACGGAAGGTGGTGCAGTTTTACCTCCGGAAATTGCACAGGTTAATATTCCGTGTGGCGGGCAGAAGCTGAAGATTGAGGGCGAAGGGACGATGACGTCCGGCTAAAGGGTGATGGGGAGCGACGACGTGATGGCCGTGCTGTCGTAGACCGGTCAGGGAAAGTCGACAGAGAGGAAGAGCGACGGAGGTACGTCATTATCGGTGTATTACTGTCTAGGAGGAAGCTGGTACGTGTCGTCACGTCGAACATACCCGTAGCTCGCACACTCATCTTGCAGTTGTCTGCAACAAACGCGTGTAACATAGCCACAGATGCCGCAGTAGAAACATACTGGAAGAAGTGGGAGAGTCGCTAATTACCATAAACCGGTTGTCGCAGGGGACAGGGTGGTGAGGCTGGGTGGCACAGGCGCGTGACGGGCAGGAGGAAAAGGAGAAGGTGCCGCAGTGACTTCAGCATACATCGGAATGTAGGGAGGGGCTGGTGGTTCTGTAGCCATGAGACGATTGAATGAAGCAAGCTCCTCCTTGATAATGCCACGCAACAGGTGAGCGTGAGAAAGCAGGCATAAACGAAATATCATTTTGCAGCTCTTCTCGTATAATAGAGCGGATCATGGTGCGCAGATCAGCTTCGGGAGTTTGGCTCGGATCCCAGGTGTTGGTCGAGCCGGCGCGACTGTAGGTAGTCAAGTCGCTGGCAAGTGGCACGAATGTCGGCCACCGTGACGGGATTCTAGGCAGCTATAGCTGCGTAGGCAAAAGAGCGAATTCCTTTTAAAATATGGCCAACACGTTCAGCTTCGACCATGGCATTGTTGAATCACCGGCAAAGGGTGAATACGTCCTCAATATAGGATGTGTATGTTTCTTCTGGAAGCTGCACGCGGGTCTCTAGCTACTTTTGGAAAGAGGCCGGACCAGCACCAATAGTTCCAAAGATTTGGCGGATCTGTGTCGTGAACTGAAGCCAGTCAGGAACGGCGTCCTCATGGTTGAGGAACCACGTCTTAGCCACGTCACTAAGGTAACATGAGACGTTGAGTAGCTTCATAGAAGCGCCCCAGCCGTTAAAAGCGCTGACCCGATCGTATTGTTCTAGCCAGTCTTCGACGTCGTCTCCGCGCAGACCGGCGAAAACAGGAGGGTTGCATTGACGTGAGGTAACTGACCATGTTGGATGTGTCTAATGGTGAGGAGGAAGTGCACCATGGGACATCAGCTGTGCAGAAGAGGCATGGGCAGCCGTCGGATGCACATCGGTAGCGACAGGTGCCGGAACGGTAGAACAGGCGGATCAAATCAAATCGTTTATTTTCACTAGGTGCTTGCTGGTTGGAGCACCTGGGCTAGAAGCTGTTCGAGGCAGCTTGACGGTGCCGGAACGGTAGAGCAGGCGGATCAAATCAAATCGTTTATTTTCACCAGGTGCTTGCTGGTTGGAGCACCTGGGCTAGAAGCTGTTCGAGGCAGCTTGACGAGGCCCAGGTGACCATTACAGAAAAAAATTAAAAGGAAAACAAAATCAAGCTAGTGCTAAGCATGAAAAGAATTCGTTAAAAACACAACAGCCATGGCGGTTGACGTGCCGCCAAGAACACGACCGGAACGGAGCTCCAGGGGATGCCGCGTTGAGGACGCTGGGATCAGGACTCACCTCCACCACTTGTGAGGCAGAATGACGCACCAGCACATTAACTTTTCTATTTCGAATAGGCCAAAGCAGCAGCTACCGACCAGCCGATGCTCTTCAACACTTCGTCTTCTTCCCACGACACGATGACAGATGATGATTACGCGGAGATGAAGATGACGTTTACACACAGTGCTTATATAACATTATATCAGAATACATAATCAGAACGAACCCAGCTTAGTCTGAGTGTCGTCTTCTTCACAACACCACACCAGTACGTCGTCGATCATCTCGATACTGCGCACCGTAACAGTATTCCCCGCGCGGGAGAAGCACCGTCCCGGTGCTCCCTACACAGGAGAACTTGAAAGGTATGGTTTCAGACGGGCGATATGTACGAGTTCTGTATGAGGGGTTGTGGAAGGATACTTGGGCTGTAGCGGGGCGATCTCATAGGTCACATCGGTGACTTGCCGCAGGACGCAGTAAGGGCCCACGTAACGAGGCAGACGATTATCGCACATCCCCACACGGCGGGTCGGAAGCCAAAGAAGTACGAGGGAACCAGGAGGGTAGTGGACGTCTCGGTGATGAAGGTCATAACGACGCTTTTGAGACTGCTAAGACGCGCCAAGCCGGTCTCGAGCAATGTGGCTGGCGGCATCAGCGCGGGCGATGGCATTCGAAGCGTAACTACAGGAAGACTCGTCAAGAGGCATGCTAGGTGTCGAAGGTGAGTAAAAGGTCGCGGCCGAAAAGTAGATAAAAGGGAGAGTATCCGGCGGTGATGCAGGCATTGCGAAATCAGGGGGTAGACGAGCCGTACGTGAAAGTGCTGGAAGATATATATAGTGGCTGCACAGCAACCATAGTTCTGCATAAAGAAAGTAACAAAATTCCCATAAAGAAAGGTGTTAGGCAAGGAGACACAATCTCCCCAGTACTATTCACAGCTTGTTTAGAGGAAGTATTCAGAGACTTGGAATGGGAGAAGTTAGGGATGAGGGTAGATGGAGAATACCTCAGTAATCTGCGATTTGCTGATGACATTGCCTTGCTAAGCAACTCGGGGGATGAACTGCTAATAATGGTTGATGACCTAGACAGGAAAAGTAGAAAGGTAGGCTTGAAAATCAGTATGCAGAAGACTAAGGTAATGTTCAACAGCCTCAGGAAGGAACAGCAGTTTACATTAGGTAGCGAAATACTGGAAGTAGTAGGCGAATATGTCTACTTAGGACAGGTAGTAACCGCAGATCCGGACCATGAAAAGGAAATAACAAGAAGATTAAGAATGGGATGAAGCGCATTTGGCAAGCACTCGCAGATTATGACTAGCAGCTTACCGGTATCGCTCAAGAGGAAAGTATACAACGGTTGCATCTTGCCTGTACTCACCTATGGGGCTGAAACGTGGAAGCTAACCAGAAGAGTTCTACTTAAGTTGAGGACAACCCACAGGACTATGGAACGAAAAATGGTAGGGGTAACATTAAGAGATAGAAAGCGTGCAGAGTGGGTCAGAGAAATAACTCAAGTTACCGACATTCTAGTGGAAATTAAGAAGAAGAAATGGACATGGGCAGGACACGTAGTACGAAGAGAGGATAACCGATGGTCGCTGAGGGTAACAAACTAGATTCCAAGGGAAGGAAAGCGTAGCAGGGGGCGGCAGAAAGTTAGGTGGGCGGATGAGATTAAGAAGTTCGCAGGGGTCAAGTGGATGCAGCTAGCACAGAACCGGGTTAAGTGGAGATATATGGGAGAGGCCTTCGCCCTGCAGTGGGTATAATCAGGCTGATGATGATGATGATGATCCGGCGGTATCATGGCGTGAGGAGTTATAGGCGAACGTGACGAATGGTAAGGATCGAGACGTCCCAGTCACGATGGTGATCGGACACATACATAGACAGCATGTCGGTCAGTGTGCGATTAAGGCGCTCGGTAAAACCGTTCGTTTGCGGATGGTAGGCCGCGGTGAATTGGTGACGAGTAGCGCATGAGCTGAGAAGGTCATGAACCACGTTAGATAGGAAACAGCGGCCACGATCTGTGAGCGGTTGACGTGGAGTGCCATGAATCAAGATTACGTCATGCAGAAGAAAGTCGGCAATGTCGGAGGCACAGCTGGTGGGGATAGCGCTGGTTACAGCATATCGTGTGATATGAGTGGCCACAGCAATCCATTTGTTTCCAGAAGTCGTCGTCGGAAATGGCCCAAGAAGATCGAGGTCCACACGAGAAAATGGCTCAGTCGGCACGGAGTTTGGTTGCAGGGGCCCGCTATGTTAACCTGTCAGCGTCACAAGACACCTTCGCTTCAATTGAAGCGAAGGTGTCTTGTGACGCTGACACAGCTCACAAGCGGCGACGTAGCGACGGACAGAGCGGTATAGAGACCAGGCCAGAAGAATCTGCGTCGCACACGGTCGTACATGCATGATACTCCCAAGGCTGTAGGGACGTCGTGATGTTGGGCGAGGACAGTAGAGCGTAGATCAGCTGGAACAATCAGTTAAAGGTCCGTGGACGCATATTGCATCGGTATAATGTCTCGTTATGGAGCACAAACATGTTGGCGGAAGGATCGGGATTGTTGCGCAGCTGGTCTATAATTGGTTGCAGGGCAGGATCACGACGCTGTTCGGAGCTAGCCGATATTGATGAAGTCCGAGAAGGACAAAATGCATAGTCGTCAGCAGTATGGTCGGACAAATCGGGAGGATCTACTAGGTGGCGGGACAAGCAGTCAGCGTCTTGGTGTAATTGGCCGGACTTGTATACCACTCTATTGTATTCGCAAGGCCCAGCGACCTAAGCGGCCACTGGGGTCCTTAAGTGAGGACAGCCAACACAAAGCATGATGGTCTGTCACTACACAGAAGTACCGCCCAAACAAATAAGGGCGGAATTTGGTCAGCGCCCAAACAATGTGCAAGGAATTCCCGCTCTGTAATTGAATAATTGCGCTCAGAGGACGAAAGCAGGTGGCTAGCATAAGCAATGATGCGGGAGGAACCATGCTGGTACTGGGCAAGGATAGCACCAATACCATGGCCGCTACCGTTGGTGCGCAGTTCGGTAGGTGCAGAAGGATCAAAGTGCGCCTGAACAGATTGGGTGGTTGTCACCAGTTAATAATTAGGGGGTATTATTAACGATGCGCCCTTAACGGTGCGCACACTCCCAGACACCCTTAGAGTGAGTGGGGGTAGCTGTTCCGGTCGCAAAGGAGATGCCCTCGACTTGCGTGGCAAGCTCAGCCGGAATTCAACTACCTTGTAGTGACAGAAGGGGGTGGTCGTTTGGTGCCCAGCGGTCGCCGGTTCAAACCAGAGTAAGGATCGGAGTCAGAAGTAACAAACAAAACACAATTTATGCACAGCAAGAGACGATACAAAGGAATACACAATATCACTTGAGATACACAGACGAGAGGTTCACAGAATACAAACGCTAAGCATGCAACTACAGAATGATTCAATAACAGAGAGGCTTTACAACAGATCAAACACGAGAGAGTACATAAACAAACACCAAATTGTTCACCGGGCACTGTTGCAGTCCGACGCCTCAAGAGTCACGATGTGGCCGCCATACGAGACGAGCGCCGCTCCCTTGAAAGTCCGTGGGCTTGCCAGCAACGGGTGATCCCCGGGAGTCCAGCCGAAGCACAGGCGAATACGTCGCAAAACGCGGACGAACTGACTGACTCACTCAACAAGCGGCGCGGTCGCTTTAAATAGGGCGCGCCGCGTCTGTTTGTTAACACGCGCCAAAGCTAGCGCGCGCACACACACATAGCTTCGCTGGTTATAGCTCCCTCTTCTCCTCCCGTCGAGCCGCGCGTCGTCATTGGCTAGGTCCCATAGAAGATGCTCGATTTTTCTGGCGCATTCCAGGCCGATGAACCACCGTCTTCCCTGGGCAAGGGGAAAGAGGGTGACAACAACGCGTACAAAGCTACGCGCTCTCCCGCGCGGGGAAGGGGGCTTTGCTCTCCATGCCTTCCACGCGACGCCGTGCGGGCCTCGCGCCGTTATAGTGCTCTAGAATATTGGGCAGTGTGACGACCGGCGGCGGAGAGCGGGCCGCTTTTGCGATGACAAGAACCGACTCCCGCGAGAGGGCGCGACGTGCAACAGGGGTGCCACGTTCGCTGCTCGGCGCGTAGCGGCCGCGGGATAGCGGGGGTACAGAGGAGGGTTGCGGTTCTCTTTGGAGCGATTTTCAGACGCTACGCAATTAGTGTGATAATTAATAAATAGGCTACTTATTCCAGGTGCTTAAACGGATCCCTGTCATTCTTTTACGTCTATCGCGAGGCATCGTGCACGCTTGGGTAGTCCTTCGGAGCAGCGCGCGATGTTTGAATCGCTATCTGAAACTCTCAACGTTTCGTCCTGCGGACAGTTACAAATCGTCCAGATGAGCAATTTGTACTTAACGTTTGCAATGAAGCGTGGTGTTTTGCATTCGTTCTTCCCTTAAGGGAATAAAGGCTGCTGCCCAGAAGCGCTATTGACACGCGGAGAAAAACTGTACATGCGAATCAAAGCAATTGTGCTTCGTAAGGCCTCTTTAGGAACACCTATTTTTTTACAAACTTTATTTGCGAACACCTGCTTAGATTTTGCAGCTTGCGCTTATTAATACATAACAACGTTTATCTTAAATCGCCAGTAATCTGTAATATATCTCTTTAATCGGTGTTCTTTATGTGCCCTAATCACCGCTTATAGAAATTACAAATACTGTGTGCGAGCAAAACACATTTATTCACTACCGTACTAATTTAAAGCACTGTTGTATTTACCGGCAAAAAAAAAAAAAGGGTACACACGACTGAAGCATTTATTCTTTGTTCGTGATTAACAATTACGTATATCGCGGACATTTGTTTGCGTGCCAATAACTATAGGGCGAACCAAAAAAAACAACAAAAAGTCAAGTACAGCTAGGGCATTACTTCAAATAAAATATGAAAAATTAAAACCGTCACATACGTAATACGTTCATAGTGGGCACTTGAGTGCGGACGCTTTACTGGCATCAAATGGTACCAGAGCAAACAAGCAAAAAACAAAAATAAAAGCACTGATAATTGCGCGTCGAATTGGCAGGCATGATGCAGTTCTTGGCGCGCACCGAGAGAAAGCGGAGAAATGCGAAAAAGATGACGAGCACCTAATACGCAAGCAATTAATATAATGCAAAAATCAAATGCGGACATAATGCGTGTTTATTCTTTGAGTGTGTGGTATCGAAATATGAGTAATCGACTGGATATACTTGCAACTACTGCTTACCGCACTATATATAATCGGGCTACTTGCCGCGGGTGCTCTTTGCAGTAATAACCAGACTATAATTGTTAACAAGGTTGATATTACACGTGAAATACTTTCAAGGGAATTTAATTATTTTCCCTTTGGGAACTCTTGTCGTGATTCGCTTACTTCGCAAAGAGCGAAGCCGCAAAAACACATTAAATTTCATTGCTTCAAGTGGGAGCTTTCCTGGTGCTCCAAGTAGGTAAACTTTTTTAATCTTCACATTTTACAGGAAGTTTGCAAAATCTGAAGTGCAAAGCAGTCGAAAAGGACCGTGCATCTGAGCCAAATTTTTGAGTAAATTGCGACCTAGCTTCGAACCTATGGCGCTATTTTTGTTCGTGGTGAGAAACCGTGCCGGCCTCACAACCTCTCTTTCGCAGAAGGATGATCTAGCGGAAGCGAATTAAGCGTACCCTATAGCCTCTGCGTCCTCTATTTTCCGTCGTTATTTTCTTTTTCAAAGCTTTTTTTTTTTTGTATGTACAGGGTCTTGAATATTTGGGGGCTGGAATTTAAAAAATTCCTATGCAAAATCTACTACCCCATTCCAGCTGAAATAACGTTCACAAAGTAGCAAAATATCGTCTACGTTATCTGATAAGTGATTCAACATCGGTACTTGCCTAGATTTTCCGAAATCGAGGAAAAACTGCTCTCGGCGGCGTGCACAATTTTCGCAGAAGAGAGTCGAAAAGCTATTTTGACATGATACGTCATCTGTCGAGCAGTGAGACAAGCTCCATCCCGGCCGTTGGCGCGCTTGCCTCGCTGCCCGACAGATGACGCATCATGTCAAAATAGCTTTTCGACTCTCTTCTGCGAAAATTGTGCAAGCCGCCGAGAGCAGTTTTTTCTCGATTTCGGAAAATCTAGGCAAGTACCGATGTTGAATCACTTATCAGATAACGTAGACGATATTTTGCTACTTTGTGAACGTTATTTCAGCTCGAATGGGGCAGTAGATTTTGCAAAGGAATTTTTTAAATCCCAGCCCCCAAATATTCAACACCCTATACATAAAGCAGGACTAGAGCGATCTTCTGGAGGCAATGACTTGCTATATTATCGGTGGCTTGCGCACCCTAGAATGGAAACATTTTCTGGAACACTTAGGTCATTGTTAAACTATAACGCATTGAGATTAAATGTTTTAAGAATAGCGCACATCTCTGGGTATTTATAAAGCTACCCGTTACAACAATGCTTCAGACTATAGAGAGAAAAGAAAATGGTGTGTTCTTAGATTAGTGTACAGTTTCACAAATGGTTGTCTCTTGAATTTCGACGCTTATATCTTTATGCGCGTTTGATTGCAGCCTGTTAGTGCACTGCTTTCCTCTTCCCGGGCCTTCATTTGGTTCTTATGCTCGGTTGTTTCCTCATTTTTTATTGTTTTTATTACATCCATTTTTCTTCGTCTTTAGCTGCCTGCTTTCTTCGTCATGCGGTTGCCGTGCCGCGTGAAAATTCTGAACCTTTATTCACATTCGCGGTCAGTCTTTTCACTTCGCTGCGTGCCTTCAACCAACCCCTTTCTCCCTCCCTGGTAGGCGACACGTTTCTTTTTATTTTCCTGTGAAACCTTTACCTACCAGTTCTTCCACCTTTCCTGACCCACTGTGTTCCGTTATTCAGTAGCCAGTTGGCGTGGTGTCGTTCGTTTTTCATGTCCTTACTTTACTATATCTCTACATCCATACGGGGTAGTCCACATCTATTTCATTCCAACTGAATGCCGACTTCTCTTGTGGCTTCAGTGACGTACTGTAGTCGGCATAGTTGGCGTGAAAAACAACGGAATATACCATTTTGGACTGTTTTGATAATGGGGTTACTGTGACCAGTTTTAGTCAGCGCTCGAACGCACGTGTTGTATGTTTCACTTCTTCATACAACCTGCCTCCACACAGCCCTCTTTTCAAAACGACTACATTTCTGGACGTGAATTAGGTACTTTAGGAATGCTAAAGCAAGTTGTACGGCGAGTGAAGCGTGCTGTGCGAGTCGTACGCCGGCCCTCTGCAAGCTGTTTTCTTCGGAGCCAACTCCTGTCATGTTACTTCCCCGAGGTGTTACCGACGGCCAAAATGGAAAATAAGTTAGGTGGTTGCTAACAGTACTGAGCACCGTTAACCGGCATATCTGTAAAATCTTGTTGCGAACAGCTCGAGACGACGCACAAGCAAACAAGAACGTGCAGTCCGCGCGGTATCCGCCCCGCCGCACAGAGCGCATACGCGGGCGCCCGGACGGCTGACACACCAGTTGCTGGTGGCGCCCTCTGCGCTGCGGCGCCTCCGTCATCGCAAAAGCGGCCCCTCGCTCCCATGTATTTCGCGGCGCGGTCGACACACTGCCCAATCTTCTAGAGCACTATAGCGCCGTACCGGCTTGATGAAAATGGGCGCCGATTTCGTGACAGTGGTGAGGGCAGAAATAAGCGTTGTGATGGCATAGGCTTGGTCACAACCTCATGTGAAAGGTACGTTTTTGTTTTTGCAGAAGAGGGGATAAGCGGACGAGCGATATGTCTACGAAGTTCCGAATGAAGCGGCGGAAGTAGGAGCAAAGGCCAGGGAAGCCGCACGTCACTTGAGCTACGCGGGGTAGGGAACTCGCGTACGGCTCGAACTTTGTCAGGGTTGGTCTACACACCATTTGCATCTACCAAATGACCCAGGACTGATTTGGCGCCGACCGATCGCTGCATTTTTTGGCGTTCAGTTGAAGACCAGCGCGGCGAAAAACGGCCAGGATCGTAGCAAGTCGATCAAGGTGGGTTGAACATGGAAGAGAAAACGACGTCATCTAAGTAGCATAAACATATGTCCATTTGAAGCCACGCAGTAACGAGTCCATCGTGCGCTCGAATGTCGCAGGAGCGTTACAGAGTCCAAATGGCATCACCTTGATTTGATAGAGTACGTCGGGGGTGACAAATGCGGTTTTCTCGCGATCCCGTTCGTCGACAGCAATTTGCCAGTAGCCTGAACGCATGTCGATGGAAGAAAAATAGCTGGCACCATGCAAGCAGTCAAGCACGTCGTCAATTCGCGGAAGAGGGTAAACATCTTTCTTTGTTATTTGATTAAGGTGGCGATAGTCGACATAAAATCTCCAACTTCGGTCTTTCTTTTTGACTAATACGACAGGGGACACCCAGGGACTGCAGGAAGGCTCGATAATGTTTTGCGCCAGCATATTGTAAACTTCTTTCTGTATAACATGCCTCTCGGCGGAAACACGATAAAGCCGTCTGTGGATGGGGCTGGCGTCACCGGCTGATTCGATGGGTCACAACGGATGTTATGACCAATGGTCGGTCCCCGAAATCAAATATAGGGAGCTTGCATGAAGTGATGCATGCCGGGTAATCAGCCATGACGATGTCGCTGGCAGCAGACGGCGGGCAGCGCAGCCAGGGTGAAGTGAGCAAGTGCCTTGTATTTTCGATGGTCCACCGAGCAAATACGCGGCTTTTCGTGCGCTGCCCTACGTGCGTGCAATTGTCAGCAGATTCCTGAGGAACCCGTACGCGTCGACGCTGTGCCCGGAAAATCGGGCGCACTATGAAGAAATGCAATTGCAGTGTGACGCGGACCTGTTCAAGCTACGCGACAACTGACTGCCCTATGTGTCTGGACCTGGCCGCCGGCATTCATGATTTGTAGTTCTAGCAAGTAGTTTTATATTTGCCCGGATTGGTGTCGTTCTCGCGTACGTGTGTTTGCCCGTGCGAGCCATTCGCGTCGGCGTCGCCCTCATGCAGACGTATTGTTGGAATCGGGAAGAACCCGATGTCGGCCTGTCCGATCGCGCCTGCATAGTCTGCGCGCACTACGCGACCATGCAGTGGTAGTGCCGTGCTTCATCGTCTGCTGCCAACGACAACTTCATGGCGGATTACCCAGCATGCATCGCTTCATACGACAGCAAAAGGTCGGAGAGAGCTCTGGCTTGGTCATCTGGCAGATCCTCGACTATCATGCCTGAAAAGAGGTTTGAATGGAAAGAAGCCGATATATGCTGCTCCGATAGATGCTGAGGAATTAGCATTAGAGCAGCAACTTCGCAGTCCGCCAAAGGAAACAGATCAGCGAGTGCGATGCCATGGGGTAAAACTTGGGTCGAGCGGCTGAAGTTAAGGTGGGAAGATAGATGCGGTTAGCAGAGTCAGTCACGACGGTATGGGAGAGTATTGCATTGCGACGGAGAACAACATCGGTAATTGGGCAAATGACGTATGTGCCGTGAGGAACGGCGGGGAACGAGGCCAGCGGAACATAAATAGCAGCTTCGGGCGATAGGCGAACCAATTTGGCGGATCGGAAGCGGGGCTTGACATCGGTGTTTTCGGAGCAGTAGGGCAGGTCTAAGCGAAGAAGGCCAGTTGAGCAATCAATCAGGGCAGAATGGGCCGTTAAAAAGTCGATATGTCGTTAGGGCAGCGGTCGATATTAGTAAGGAGGACAGGGGAAGTGCGACCGGTAATACTCACGTGCGCAGTGCACAGTCCCACGACGGCAGCGACGCTTCCATTGGCGACACGAACGGCGGATGAAGCGGCGGGTGTGACAACCTTTTTGTGAAATTTGGGCACCAGTGTCAATGAGGGCAGTAACGGGCACCATCCACACAAATCTCTAGAAGATTGCGGCGATGAGCGAGGGTCAGCAGCAGATTTTCGGGCCGAGTCGTCAATGCAGCATCACCCCCGGTAGCTGCATTGGTTAGTTTTCCGGAAGAGAGCCAGAGAAGTGGGGAGATGATGCACGGCGAGGTTGGGGCAAGCGGGACCGCCGTGTCTGAGGAGACGGCGAGCGGCTCGACATGCGCGGGGCTGGCAAGTTAAGTCACGAGAGCGCGTATCACGGAAATGATTTGAGTGTGGACCATTCGGCGCTGTGATCAGGAAAGTAGCGAAATCTAGGTGGCGGAACCCAACGGCTGCTGCAATGAGAAATGTGTCTGACATGTGAACAGTTGAAGCAGATGGGTCGGTCATCCGGGGTTTGCTATTGTTGCGGTAGCGGTATCGCGTCGGAAAGGGCGTGGTAGGAGCTGCAGCAGCTGCTACGACTAGAACGTTAGGTTGGAGCGAGCTAGGGCTATGCAGAAGGCTGGTCAGAGTTGAAGCCCACGTTCGCGTTGAGACCCACATTTGCGAACTCCTGGCGAACGACAGATTGTAAAGGCGGTAGTGGCATCTGCTGGCTGAGGAGTGAACGCAACGGGTGCCATAGCTTCTATCTCTCGGCGAACAATCCTGGTCAAGTTGGAGGGATGAGATGGCTGCTGCAGTTATGGACTATCTTCGCACGAGGACGTAGCAGCTGTGTTTGGCAAGCAGTCGAAGAGGGGAGTAATACGACGGTATTTTGCTTGCTCAAACTGCAGGCAAACTTAGATGACTGAGTCGACCGTCGGGCAGTCTTTGTAAAGCAGGCGATTGAAAACATCGTCTGCAATTGCCTTTAATTAATTGCCTTTAATGCTCTACCGCCTTTCCACCTAATTTGTATGACAGGTTAAAACCTAGGTTACTGTCTTGTATCCTCCGTTCCAGGTTTATCATATAAAGCTTGAACAGCACCGGTAATAGAGGAGAGCCTTGTCTTAATCCTTTGCATACTTTGACATCCTCCGTACTTCTTATCCCTTCCCACGTAATTTCTACTTTGTTATCCCGGTATATTTCCTGTAGGAACTGTATTATCTCATAACCGATACCTTCTTCTTTTAATATGTTCCACAGGAGTTCCCTGCTTACGTTGTCGTACGCCCCGTTTATGTCCAGGAAGGCCAAATAAAAAGGTCTATTTTCCACTCTAAATATTTCGATGCATTGGGTAAGCACGAACAGGCTATCATCTAAGCGCCTACCATTTCTAAAGCCGTTCTGAAGTTCTCCGAGTATCTTGTTACTTTCAACCCATGCTTGCACCTTTAATTTCACCGCCTCCATGGCTAACCTGTACAGAACAGATGTTATGGTAATCGGCCTGTAGGATTTTATGTGCATCCTTTCTCCTTTTCCTTTATAAATCAAATTCATTTTACTCTGCCGCCAGCTGTCCGGAATTTGCTTATTCGCTATGACTGTTTCCAAAGCTTTTAACAACGTTTCCTTACTTTTTGGACCGAGTTCATTAATCAGCTTGATCGGAATTCCATCTATTCCTGTAGATGTGTTTTTAGGAATATTTTTTTCGGCCTTTTTCCAGTTTAGATTGTTCAGTTCTAAGGTGTTTTGTATTCTGCTACCTTGTGTTGCTTCCTGATTTGCGGAGATTACCCTATCGTCGCTCTTAAATGACTCGGCTATAACTGATGTAATGTAGTTCACTGCGTTATCTCCCTTTAAACATTTTCCCTCGTTATCTTGAATCCGATTCTGCTTTCTTTGGTTCTTCTTCCCTAGCCAGCTTATATGGTTCCAGAATTTTCTTGCTCCGCCTCTAGAGGCATCGTGTATATCAGCCATCCAGCGATCGGTGGACTGTCTTATTTTACTTTGGACGAGGGCCTGCACTTGAAGTTTCTTTTCTCGATATGATTCCCATTTTTGGTCGATTTCCTCCTGAGATACCTGTGCTTTCTTTGCCATTCGGTGTTCCCTTGAAGCAGCCCGTCGTTGTTCAATAGCTTCCTTGATTTCCTTATTCCACCAGCTCCGTGGCTTCCTCTTCCCATTCCAGCGGTTTGCTACTTTAACCTCTTTAATTTTCCTCCTTATGAGTAGTTCTACTTGTTCATAATCCCAGTCTTCCATGCGGCTTTTCTCTATTGCTACCTCTATGTCTGCTGCTATCTGCGCTATTTGATCGTTGTTTAATTTTGCATTTACTTTTTGTCTAACTTCCATTTCTCTTTTCATCAAGGGCCCCATCTGCAGACTAATACGTTTATGATCCCTTCCCGAACTCCACTCCCCTTATATGTCTATTTACATTTTTGTGACCTTGCTATAAATTTCCTGCGACATTAGACAGTAGTCAATAGTCGTCTGCCTGTTGCGGAATTCCCACGTGATTTGGCCTTCGCATTTTGTTTCTCTATTTACTATATAACTAGATCCTGTCGCTCGCAGAAATCTAGCATCAGCTTGCCGTTACAATCCGTGTATCCATCCATCGATCGTCGATGTGGCCGTTCATGTCCCCCAGCAGAATAATATTGGCCCCGTTTACAAACTGGCTTATATCGTCACTGAGACATTCAACAAGATCCCTGTTTTCCTGCCTGCATTGATGTCCTGTTCCTAAATACACTACCCCTAGCCATGTCCTTATGCCGGCAATTGTTCCTGAAACCCAGATATGTTCTTTACAAGATGATTTAATTCTTTGCCAATTTGTTCCCTGGTGTATCAACATACCTACCCCTCCACCCTTTTTTTCCGTTCTGGTTCTGTTGCACCCTTCCCAGACGTAGCCTTCTATAAACGGCGGATCTTCTAGATCCCTGAAATGAGTCTCGCAAAGAGCGTACACACCTATTTTGTCATCCTTCAACTGCTGTTCTCTCTCTAGCCATTTCGCTCTTTTTCTACCTCCTTGCATGTTTATGTAGTTGATCCTAGTGTTAAATTTCTTTTCTGTACTTTTCGTTCTCGACCTACTCTTTGCCATTTTTGGGGGCTCAGCCTCCATTATTACACTTTCTTCTGCTTCACTTCTAACTACCTCTGTGCACGGAGTCTTCGCGGACCCCCTAAAAAAGCTACAGCCCTGCCTGCCAGGCGCCAGCCGATCTCTGCTCCCACCCTTCTGTTAAAATGAATGCCATCTCGCTGAAAAGCCCTACCAAAACCTGCTTTATGTACCTCCCTGTTTACCTCAACCACTTCAAAACTCTTCTACAGGCTTAACTTTCTTATGTCCTGATTAACTGTCACCACGTCCTTTTCCATCTTTCCGTTCAATCCTAGCACCTCTGCTACTGTGCATACAACTATCTGCGTCTGCTGTGCTATCTCCCTGATCTCGTCAACTCCCTTAGCTAAACTTTCCACCACTCCTGCAGCATCACCATTTAGGACATCGTTTAGCCCCGCGGCTACTATTACCATACTGCGCTCTGCGGAATTCTTCAACAGCCTATTTTTACTCTCTTTTAGCACTGCCCTCATTGTTCTCCCTGGGAAGGCTCCAACACTCTCTTATCACCCCTTACATGTTCCAAGATATCTAGCTTGCACCTGTTCATTTTAGAATCTCCGGCGATAAGCACCTGGGGCTTCTCTCTCCCTCTCCCAACTGTTGGCTCCTGCTTTCTGTTATCTGTGTCCTTATCTCTGGGATTCTCATTCTTCCTTACTTCTTCCTTTTTTTTCGGCGTCTTAGCTGCTTCTAAATAACTCTGGCGGTTCGGATCCGCCTGACCTACTTTGCTTATGCCTTCCATGCCAGTGCTGGCCCCAGCCACGTGGCCCGCATTGGAATGTTCGTCCTCGTTGGTTCCAAGGATAAAGTCGGCCCCTTTTTTTTTCAATTTGAGTAAGCTGTCCAAGCAGTTTCTGATTTTCCGCTCTTAACAAACGTACTTTATTTTCTAAATCATCCACACGAGACACTAAACTGCCCCTTTCTTGATCAAATCTATCTAGACGCGCACTCACTACGCAACACCGACACAAAAAGTCGCTGCCTTCCGCTTCACCTACAAAGTCAAAACGCGTTTCCTTGAGATTAACCTGCGCCTCACACTGAGTACACTTTACCTTCTTTTGATTGCACATCTTAAGCGCTCGTCGACTGAACTATATCTATTACGAATTCTCAGATTATACAAATTGCCAAAAGAAGACACAAGAAACGACTAGCAAACACGCGTTAAAATCCAATTCTGCGAATGCCAATAGCCTAGAAAAAAATATTTATCTAAACAAGATAGCTAAATAATGAACGCCAAGAAAACCTAGCTGCCGGCACGAAAAACCAGGCCGCTAGGACCAAGAGCTAAAATCTGTTCTTTAGGCTGCAATTAACCTAACTAGCTGAAAACGAAATAAAGTTAATAAAAGAAAGAACTCATCTATTTGACGCTTCGGAAGCTCCCGCTGTCGCCAGTCCGTCCGTTTCCGGTAGCCTCGCGCAATCGGAGGAGCGATGGACCGACTCATCTCCGGTGTGTCGTCAGTGGGCGCCACTGACGACAGCGCCCCAAGCGGCAAGCTAACCAGGCGGACCGCCGGGAGACCCCGGCATGGGCGACCGCGCCAAGCAGAGCGAAAACGGGCGCCATGACAAGATGTATAAATAAACAGTTTTGCTTGTTATACCGGCTACGTCTACCACATGGTGGCAGCGGCGGGATAACCAACGCAGCGTGACACCCAGAAGGTCAGAAGGACAGCGAGCCCAACGTAAGCGGCCGCAGCGTCATGCCAGACAGTCGCGGCGCGAACGAAGAGCGCACGAGCGGCACTCCGAGAATGACGTTCAATCCGCTCGCCGTGGAACTTCCGACAAAGCTCAATTTCCGCAAGCCCGAACATTGGACACGATGGCACCGCAGGTAGGAGCGCTACCGACTCATCTCCGGTCTGACAGGACAGGACGAGACGACGCAAATGAACACATTACTCTACACCATGGGCGAAGAAGCGGAGGACGTGCTCGCTGCTTTGAAACTGACAGACGAACAGATGGCATCATACTCCGCCGTGGTGAGTGCTTTTGAAAAGCATTTCCTACCTAGAAAGAATGTCATCTATGAGAGAGCGCGATTTAACTCTCGGAAACAAGAGCAGCATGAAAACGTCGACGCATTTGCGACTGAACTGTTCAAGATGGCCGAAAGATGCGATTACGGAACTCTCAAAGTCGAACTGATTCGGGACAGGCTCGTGGTCGGCTTGCGAGACGTAAAACTCAGAGAGAGCCTGTAGCTTGGCGCAGAACTCACTCTCGAAAAAGCAATCACAGCTGCCCAAATTCAGAGAGCGTGAAACTTCAACACAAAGAAATTCGCTCCATCGAACAGCCAGCTCTCGACATGGGAGAAGTTCGCTGCCAGACAAACGTCAAAACACGCCGGAACGAAGCGAAGGTGCCTTTCAAGTCGCGCCCTCAACGTACACACAAGACGGGAGACGAACGCTGCAAGTGGTGTGGTGGTGTGCGTGACCACACGAAGGCAGTGTCCCGCGATAGACAAGACGTGCAACCAGTGTGAGAAAAAAAGGCCACTGCGCCCGCGTCTACATGTCTGAGCCGAAGGACGAGACCTCGAGTATCCGACAACGACCAAAATATCTCGGAGAGCTATATCTAGGCGAAATCAAAGTGGGAGTGAACACGCCGTGGAGGATTACTGCTACCGTGAACAACTTGCCTTTTACCTTCAAGGTCGACACCGGCGCGGATGTGACTGCAATCGCACACGACCAGTACGACAGAACCGTCATGGGACTCATCAAGTCAACACAACAGCTGTTGATAGGCCCGGGCCAGACAGCGATAGCCCCTGTTGGCTACATCGATGCAACAGTCACCTGGCGCAACACTGAAGTCCAAGAAGAGGTCTTCCCCATCAAAGCATTAAAAGAACCGCTGCTCAGTCGACCAGCTATAGAATCACTTGGGATTCTACAGCGCCCTCTTCAGCTAGACGAAACCCTCGCACAATCAACTGATGCCCCCAACTTCTTGGCGTCATACCCAAAGCTAACGTCTGGGCTTGGAGTCATGAAGACTGAGTACCGCATCAAAGTCAAAAAGGATGCTGAGCCATACGCAGTCAGTTATCCTAGGCCCGTGCCTCTTCCACTGCTTCCACTTGTGAAGAAAGAACTAGAAAGGATGGAAGACTTTGGAGTCATCCAGAAGATCGAGCGAGCAACCGAGTGGTGTTTTCCAATGGTTGTCGCACGAAAAAAGAACAATGAGCTGCGCATCTGCGTGGGCTATGGTCAACTCAACCTACAATAATACACAAACGTGTGCTCATGCCTACGGTAGACGAGTGTCTTGCAAAATTAGCAGGTGCAACAGTTTTCAGCCGCCTAGATGCACGAGCAGGGTACTGGCAGGTGCCACTGTCCAAGGACTCTCGCGAATACACAACCTTCATCGTACTAGTTGGCAGGTTCCAGTTCCTGAGGCTTCCCTTCGGAATCTCCATAGCGCCAGAGTTCTACAATGCTCCGTGTGCTCGAAGGACTAGATGGTGGGAGTTGTCTACAAGATGACATCATTGTCTCAGGGAAGACAACTGAGGAACACGACACCAACCTACTGCTGATTCCGAGGAAGCTGAAAGACGCAGGTGTTACCCTCAACATCGACAAGTACTCCTTTCGACAAACAGAAGTAACATTCTTAGGACACGTTGTAAACTCAACAGGAGTCAGCGCTGACCCGGAAAAGGTCAGGGCCATAAACCAGCTCAACCCACCATGTGATGTGTCAGAAGTCAGGTCTTTGTTGGGCTCTGCAAACCACCTAGCGAAATTTCTTCCAGTGCTAGCAGACTTTACGAAGCCTCTCAGAGACTTGCTCCACCAAGGCGCCGACTGGCACTGCGGCCCAGCTCAGCAGCCGAGTTTTGACAAACTCAAGCAAGCTTTAAGCAGGACGCCGATTCTCACTCACTACGATGCTCAGTCGCCTCACACAGTGTCTGTGGATGCTTCCTCATACGGTCTTGGGGCTGTACTTCTACAGCAGTCGCACGAAAAGCGCCTACTTGTGGCATATGCATTACGCTCCCTTACGGATACAGAACAAAGATATGCCCAAATCGAAAACGAGGCACTGGCAATCACATGGGCTTGCGAACATTTCCGCAAATACCTGCTGGGATTTCCGCAAATACCTCGCCTTCAACGTTGCAGGATGCGCCTTTTGGAGTACGACTACACCATGTCCCACACTCCCGGCAAAAAGCTGTACACAGCTGACCTTCTGTCCCGGAAGCCATCTGGGAAACCAGCAGACAAAGAAAGAACTCTCGAGAGTGCAGTGCGCGAGTTTGAAGAATTAGCACTTGAACAACTCCCTGCTTCAAACCAAATGCTGGACAGAATCGCGGCAAGCATCCAGTCAGACGAAACACTTCCCAGGGTGTCTACCTTCTGCACTACATCATGTCCAACTGTGCATGCGCTGTCACATGACCTCAAAAGGTACGTCGAGATGGCTAGTGAGATTTCGCTCGTTGATGGTCTGCTATTCAAAAGCGACAGAATAATCATGCCGCCAGACATCAGAGTAGAGGTTCTGGAAAAACTCCATGTAGGCCACTTGGGCACAACGAGGTGCCGAACGAGGGCAAGAGAATGCATATGGTGGCCAGGCATAGGCAAGCACATTGAAGACTACGTGGAAAAGTGTCCAACTTGCAGAGAGCACAGAAAGCCAGAAACAGAACCCCTGCTTCCAATCCCATTGCCAGCACACCCTTGGGACACAGTCTGCATGGATCTCTTCACGCTGGAGGGGAAAGAGTACGTTGTAGTAGTAGATTACTGGGACCGATTTGTTGGAGAAATTACGAAGTCCTTTGGGGATACCCTTGCGAAGAAGGAACGCGGTGAGCATCAGCTTTCCCAGAGAGCCCAGCTGCCCGGTGAGACATGCACACTTTATATCGAAGAAATATTGAAACTTTGTCGCATTGTAAACCGGCAGATGTCAGAAGAAGAAGACAAGGTAGGGCACCTTCTCAAGGGGATTGCTGAGGATGTGCACAACTTCCTTATTTTGCGGGACACTCTTGCCACAGTTGCAGATGTCATCAAGCAGTACCGGGCAATTCAGGCGTTAAAGGCACGTCGCATAGCGCCCAAATTTGGCCGTCTTTCAAATGTGACAACTGTTGCCGGTATCGACATTCCGGAGGCTGAAGACATCGCTTCTATGGTCAGGAGGATTATACGCGAGGAGCTGGATATTCAGCGGCAACGTACAAATTTCGATGTACCCTACAACCCGACATCGAGGTCCGTATGGGAACAACGCACGCCATGGGCTGCACAAAATAACGGCCAACCACCTTACAACAACGGCGTGGAACGGACCCTGCAACCAACATCGCACCCTTATTTCCAGCAGCGTCCAGCCCATCCGAATGAAGTGCCTCGTGGTGCTCCTCGCCGCGCTTCTGTGGCCCCATCTCGGCCTCCAAGGGATCCTGAAGTGAACTACCAGAGCCGCCAGCCACCCGTATGTTACGGCTGGGGGGGGGTGCAGCGGACATATCTTCCGCTTTTGCCAGCGTCGTCAATTTACCCGACCCCCTGTCCAACGAGCACCACGCTTCACGAATGGTGCCCAGTGGGAGCAGCAGCCACCCGCTACCTTCTATCGGCCCTCTTACCCTCAACGCCACGCACGGAATGACTCCCCTGTGTCCGATCGCAGCATCACTCCCCCACCGCAGCGACAACCCCGTTCGCCATCCCCACGTCGCCGCTTTGTTTCTCCACCGCTGGGAACTAGGTGGTGCGACCGATGGAGGTAAGGTCGCCGGACGGTCAATTTTACGCATACCTCTACCTATCGTCATGCTAAAGAACAAAGTGTCGGTGTGTGTAGACAATGTTAAAACATGGTTTGGTTGACACTGGTGCTGCTATGTCAGTTATGAGCCTTTCATTTAAGAATCGCCTTCGACAGAAAGTTATGTTTTTGTGGGACAAAAAACTACGTTTTGTGGAGTTGGGGGTGAAACTTCAGTTCCGGTTGGCCTGTGCTCAGTTTCAGTTGTAATTGGTGACGAGTGCTATAGGACAGAATTCGTTGAATTGAGATGTGACACGCATCTTGGGTGTTGACTTTTTGCGCGAGTGTGGTGCGACTTTAGACTTTAGTGCCGGTGAAATTTGTTTGCAGCCGAACATTATCCCCGCATTAGTAGATAACATGTCTCAAAGTCATCGAGGAGTTCTCGCCTTGAAAAAAGATGTGCTGCTGTCTGCGATGACGGCGACGTTTCTCCCCGTGAAGTCATCTGAATCCTTCATGGGTAAACATTCAATAGTCGTCGAGCCAGATGTCTCGAATGGAGCGAAAAAAAATATTTTGGTGCACGCTCCGTCGTGGAGGCGGAGGATGGTCGTGCATACCTCTGGGCTGTGAACGTGTCAGAAGAGCCTGTTCGTCTTCCTTCTGGTTTTACAGTCGCGAGATTTGAGAATTATGTGACTCATACCGTTGGAAGTATTTCCGATTGCAGAGGAGCCGCGAAAGACAAGTCTGAATATTATGCTGAGTTTGAGGGCATGGTCAACAAATCGCTCCAATCTAGTGAACGTCGTATTCTGTAAGACATTTTGACAACTCATGCCCAAGTGTTCGACTTTGCCTCAAATGGATCGGGTAGCCATTTCCCAGCTTCTCGGCTACAGCACAAAATTAACACAGGAAGCGCACCCCTATTCGCCAAAAACCTTACAGAGTCTCCCCGGCAGAGCACAAGATAATTCAAGAACAGGTGGACGAAATGCTGCACAAAGAAGTCATCCGAGAATCTTCCAGTCCGTGGTCCGCACCTGTGATCCTGGTGCGAAAAAAAGACAATTCTTGGTGATTTTGTGTAGACTACCGTCGTTTGAATGCGGTAACAAGGAAAGACGTATACCCGTTACCTCGCATTGATGATGCTGTCGACTGTCTGCATTCTGCGTCATATTTCTCCTCTGTTGATTTGCGATCTGGTTATTGGCAAATTCCTCTACATCCATCCGACCGTGAGAAGACTGCTTTTGTAACACCAGATGGTTTATACGAATTTAATGTAATGCCCTTTGGATTATGCAACGCTCCCGCGACGTTCCAGCGATATATGGACACTATCCTTCGTGGCCTCAAATGGAAAATATGCATGTGCTACCTTGATGATGTTATCATTTTTGGAAAGACCTTCCAAGAGCACAATGAGAGGCTCCATAGAGTTTTTGAATGCATTGGCAAAGCGGGCCTCATTTTGAATTCGAAGAAGTCCCATTTTGGAGAGCGACAAACTTTAGTTCTTGGGTTCCCTGTAAACGCGGGTGGTATCAGGCCGGATCCGCAGAAGATTGCTGCTGTACGCGACGTCGAAACTCCACGCACCCTGAAAAGTCTTCGGAGCTTTCTTGGCCTCTCTTCTTATTTTCGTCGCTTCATTGCTGGTTTTGAGCAACTTGCCCGCCCCCTTACTTCTTTACTGCACAAGGATTTGCAATTTGTGTGGACCCCAGAGTGCGAATCCTCTTTCAATCGGCTCAAGTCTTCTCTAACTTCAGCACCACTGCTGCGCCACTTCGACCCTTCTGCTGTGACGGAGGTTCACACTGACGCCAGTGGCGTCGGTCTTGGGGCGGTGCTGGTGCAGCTGAATAGTGGGGCTGAACACATTGTTGCATATGCCAGCCGCACGTTGACAAAATGTGAACGGAACCACACAGTTACCGAATTGGAGTGCCTCGCAGTTTTGTTCGCTGTGCACAAGTTCTGACTTTGCCTATATGAACGCTACTTCACCATAGTTACTGACCACCATTCGCTATGCGGGCTCATCGGACTTCGCGATCCATCTGGTCTTCTGGCGCGCTGGGCGTTACGCCTGCAAGAATACAACTTTGGTGTCGCGCGCAAGAGTGGACGACATCACAGGGATGCAGACTGCTTGTCACGGCACCCATTGCCGACTTCCGTTAACGATGGAGACTGCTTCGACAGGTGTTTAGTCTCAATCGCATCGACGTTTCCTAGTATGGCGACCTTTAGGCGAGAACAACGCAACGACCGGTCACTACAGCCTCTTATACAAGAGGCAGAAGGAAGAGCAAAGTCAACGCAGTTTACTATCGAAGATGGTGTTTTGTTCAAGAACTACTCAGTTGACGGTGCTGCCCTCCTTTTGGTCGCCCCAAAAAGTCTCCATGCGCAAGTTTTGCATGCCATGCACGATGATATTACCTCTGGACATCTAGGCTTCTGTCGTACCCTGCACCGAATTCGCCAGCGTTTTTATTGGCCACAAATTTATAAGACCACCAAGCAATACGTTGCGACATGTGAAAAATGCCAACAACTTAAGGCACGCACCACCACGCTGGCCGGACCTTTACAGCCCGTCAAGCCACCTACCTCACCTTTTGAAAAGATTGGAAGTGACCTGCTCGGTCCTTTTCCAAATACTGTGGAGGGCTGCCGCTGGGTTATCGTCTGCGTTGACTATCTTACCAGATTCGCGGAGACCGCTGCTCTCGCTACCGCAAAAGCTGCTGATGTTTCGTCGTTTCTTTTGCATTCCGTTATTCATCGCCACGGCGCACCCCGTGTTATTATAAGTGTTTGTGGTCGGCAATTCACTGCTGATGTCGTGGAAGAAATGCTCCGACTTTGTGGTTCACACTACCGACACTCGACACCGTATCATCCGCAGACCAACGGTCTCATCGAGCGCACCAACCGCACCTTGACAACCATGGTGTCCATGTACGTCTCGTCTGACCATCGCAACTGGGATTCAGTGTTACCGTGTGTGACATACGCTTACAACACTGCAAATCATGAAGTTACCGGCTATTCTCCTTTCTATTTACTCTATGCAAGAATTCCCCACGTTTTCTAAGACACCATCTTCCCATTTTCCCCCAACGACGATGCGTCTGTTTCCCAGATACTATGCCGTGCCGAAGAAGCCCGTCGTATAGCCCGCTTACGCACACTGGCTTCTCAAAACCGCTTGAAAGAACACTACGATCTGCATCATCGTGCAGTTGCTTACTACCCTGGAGACTACGTCTGGCTTTGGACGCCTATTCGCAAGCGAGGATTATATGAGAAGTTTCTCTGAAAGTACGATGGCCCTTTCGTTGTGTTGGACCAACTGAATGACGTGAATTACGTTATCGCCAAAGTCACGACAGATAAGCACCGATCCCGCAAGTCACAAGTTGTTCATGTGGCTCGCATGAAGCGTTGCCATCTTCGATCTACCTAATTTTCTCGGGGATGAGAATCGTTTGCCCGGGGGGAATTGTTACGCCGCGTAGCGGCGCACTGAGAAGCAGCAAAAGCAGCAGAAGAAGAAGCGGAGGGAGCGAGGCGCGCGCAGACTGTTCCGGGTTTTTCTGAGCCGTGTGCGTCGGTTAACCTGTATTAAAACCATTTCATCCGTTACAATATATATATATTTTAGGGGTGTGTTTATTCAGATGGATATAGCCGCTCAGGAGGAACTCGCAGGGGAGCGTCAGGCGTGGCGAATCAGCAAGGCAGCGACCAACTTGTTCGTCCTCGAGCGCGCCAGCATGCGATGCATGGCAGTGGCTATGAAGATGAATATTACTACACTACATCTTCCCCCCGGGTAGAGAAGGAGCCATCCTGGCGACTTATGGAGCCGACAGAAGAGACGGATCGTAGTATGGCTTGATTCGGTTCTCATGAACTGTTTCGCGTCCACGGCGACGCAAGTCCGCAGAGGGCGTAACAGTCTCAACCACGTAGTTGACAGGAGATGCTTGTTGGAGGACTCGGTATGGACCATGATATCGAGCAAGAAGCTTCTTTGAAAGGCTGGTGGTTGTGGCAGGGACCCAGAGCCATACCAGGCAGTTAGGTGCATATTTAGAAGGCTCGCCGGTTTCGCGGTGGTATTTTTGTTGACACTGGTTTTCCGTTGTAAGCGAACGGGCGAGCTGGCGGCATTCTTCTGCGTACTGGGCGGCGTCCGAGAGTAGCGTCGATTCACATCAGGGCGGTAGGGAAAAAGCGCGTCCATTGTACAGGTTGGCTCGCGCCCGTAAAGAAGAAAGAAGGGAGAGAATCCAGTGGTGGTCTGTATCGCAGTATTGTACGCGTAGGTTACGAAGGGAATAACGTGGTCCCAGTTGGAATGAGCGTCGTTGACGTACATGGCCAGCATGTCACTCAGAGTACGGTTGAAGCGCTCGGTCAGGCCATTCGTCTGAGGGTGGTAAGAAGTTTCGGTGCGATGAATTATGCGGCATTCTTTCAGTAGGGCCTCAAGAGCTTCGGGCAAGAAAACGCGTCCGCGGTCACTGAGCAGTTTCTTCGGAGTCCCGTGGTGAATAATCAAGTTGTTGAGAAGGAACAAAGCAACGTCTCTTGCGGAGGCAGAGGGTAACGATGATGTTTCAGTGTAGCGAGTGAGATGGTATACTGCCACGATAATCCACCGGTTTCCAGCGGAAGTAGTAGAAAGAAGGCCATAGAGATCTATGCCAACGCGGTCAAACGGACGAGCAGGGCAAGGTAACAGCTGAAACGAAACAGGGAACTTCTGTGGAGTTTTTCGGCGTTGACAAGATTCGCAAGCGCGCATAAAATGTCGTACAAAGCGGTACATTCCACGCCAATAAAATCGCAGACGTAGGCGCGTGTAGGTCTTCATACGCCACCGTGGGCACACTGTGGGTCACCATGGTACGCAGCACAAATGTCGGCGCGGAGATGACGCAGGATGACTAGAAGCCACTTCCGTCCATCAAGCAAATAATTGCGGCGATAGAGAAGACCGTCACGAATGGAGAAGTGGTGGGCTTGCCGGACGAGCGCTTTGGATGAATGACCGGGAGTAGGACTTAAAAGAAAATGCAAAAGTGCACTGATCCATGGGTCATTCCGCTGCTCGGTAACCATGTCGACAGTGGAAAGAGTCGACAAACTGTAAGCACAGACGTGCTCAGACGAGGTATCACTAGGCAATGGCGAGCGGAAAAGAGCATCCGCGCCCGTATGCTTCAGACCTGATCGATAAATGATATGGATGTCATACTCCTGGAGACGGAGAGCCCAGCGAGCAAGGCGACCGGATGGTTCTTTCAGAGAGCCAGCCAGCACAAAGCATGGTGATCGGTCACAACATAAAACGGTTGGCCATACACATAGAGAAGAAATTTTCCGATGGCCCAAATAATGGCCAAACATTCCCTTTCTGTGACTGAATGATTGGACTCTGCTTTCGTCAATGTTCGGCTGGTGTATGCCACAACATACTCGCTGTAACCAGGCTTGCGTTGGGTAAGGACGGCACCAAGCCCAATACCGCTGGCGTCAGTGTGAATCTCCGTAAGCGCAGTCGGATAAAAGTGGCGTAGAATGCAAGGCGAAACCAAAAGACTACGTAAAGTGTCGAAGGCTTTATCGCAGGCCGGAGTCCAGGCTGAAAGATCGGAGCTGCCGGCAAGGAGCTGGGCCAGAGGAGCGATGATAGAGGCGCAGTTCAAGATGAAACGTCGAAAGTAGGAGCAGAGGCCGATAAAGCTCCGGAGCTGCTTCAGGGAGGTTGGCTTCGGAAACTCTGCAACTGCGCGAAGTTTGGTGGGGTCGGGAAGAATGCCGTCCTTAGAAACTACGTGGCCTAAAATTGTGAGTTTTCGAGCGGCAAAGTGGCACTTCTTCAAATTGAACTGAAGCCCAGCGTCGGCGAGACACATGAGGACATGCTTTAGGCGGAGAAGGTGAGAAGAAAAGTCGGTAGAAAAAACTACGATGTCATCCAGGTAACAAAGACAGGTCTGCCACTTGAGTCCACGAAGAACAGTGTCCATCAGGCGCTCGAAAGTAGCCGGGGCGTTGCAAAGGCCAAAGGGCATAACGTTGAACTCATATAAGCCATCAGGCGTTATAGAGGCAGTTTTCGAGCGGTCATTGTCAGCCATAGTCACCTGCCAGTAGCCAAAGCGCAAATCCAAAGAGGAGAAATACTCGGCTCGCTGTAAACAGTCCAAGGCGTCGTCGATTCGTGGCAGAGGATAGACGTCTTTGCGCGTGCTCGTGTTTAGCCTACGGTAGTCGACGTAAAACCGGATGGAACCATCTTTCTTGGTGACCAAAACAACCGGAGAAGCCCATGGACTGTTTGATGGCTGTATGACGCCCCGGCGAAGCATATCGTCCATGTTATCAGCAATGACTTGGCGCTTACAGGCCGACACGCAATAAGGATGCTGTCGTAAAGGTGCGTTTGTACCAGTGTCGATTGTGTGCGTAACGACAGACGTGCGATCCAGAGCAGTGTGAGGAAGGTCGAAGGCAGAAGTGAAGCTCCGTAGAAGGGCAAAGAGTTGATCGCGTTGCGCGGGTGGAAGATCTGCGTCAATAGCTTGTTAAAGAACATCAGGTAGTGTCGAAGCGGTCGCTATATCGCAAGAGCTGAGAACATTAACGTCTAATGAAGTAGGCGAGGCAGGAAGAGTATTTACACGCGCGGGATCAAGTTCTTCAATACGACCGAGACACTCGCCGCGTAGCAGGACGGATGGGCACGAAAATGGATTCGATACATACATTGCACTAAGACCTTCTTCAAACTTGAGAACAGCAAATGGAAGCAGGAGGCACGAATGGCGTGAAGCGCCATCGGACGGTGTGAAGAAGACAGTCGAAGTAGTAACACTTTCACAGGAGAGCGGAACGAGAGCAGCAGAAAATGGAGGAATGTCTGTGTCGTTGGCGACAAGGAGTTTTGCAGACCGGGTAGGGACGTCACACAAGACAGTATCACACACAGGAAAAAAGGCAACTTCCGCACGGCGCAGTCAATAACAGCGCGATGAGTGGAAATGAAATCGTAGCCCAGGATGATGTCGTGTGAGCAGTGATCCAGTACAATAAACTCGATGGTGTATAAGACGTCTTCGGTGAGAACACGGGCCGTGCACGCTGCTGAGGAATGAATGCGCTGGGATGAAGTGGTGCGAAGCGAAAAGTCGGATAGTGCGGTGGTCACCTTGCGAAGATGACGGCAAAGAGATTCACTGATGACGGATACGGGAGCGCCCGTGTCAACAAGAGCGAGTATTGCGACACCGTCGACGAACACTTGTATTACGTTAGCGGGAGGAGACGGAGGACTTGAAGAGTTCGAACCAAGCGCAGTTCTTGAGCTGGGAACTGCGACTGTTAGTTTCCCTCAACAGCGTCGGTAGAACGTCGGGGAAGCGGTGGTGGCGAACGGCGACGAGGGGAAGATGATCGGCGAAAGGTATACGTTTGATTGTCCCGAGAAACGAAGTCGGAACCGGGTTGAGTTCTCGGCGAGGACTGGTCGGCGTCGTACGAGTAGTTCCAGGGGTCAGGGCGAGAAGGTGGAAGGCGCTGGCGGCAAAGACGGGCTACATGGCCCGGCAGCCCGCAAGAGTAGCAGATTGGCCGGTTGTCCGCGGTGGGCCAAGGGTTCGTAGGGCGTTGGCGTACCCTTGGAGTAGGGACATGGAACGCCGACCCAGGCAAAGGCGAAGGATGGTTGGAAGGGGCGGCCTCGTAGGAAACAGGTGCGGTTGGCATTAGCGGCCTGGCTGTAACTTGGGCGTACGTCAATGGTGCCGTTACTTGCACCTGTGCTGGGCTGGGCGGGAGCACGGGGCGGGGCGGAAGGACGTCAGCGATATGGTCTTGTACGACACGCTGTATGGTAGGGGCCAAGGATGGAGCCATGTCAGGAACAAGGCGACCAGGGTCTTGTAATTGAGGGACCAGGGATAGCTGGCGGGCGACCTCTTCGCGAACGAAGACTTTGATCTGTTGAATCAAAGGGCTGTCCTCTGATGAAGCAGAACCGCCCAGTGCTAGTGGAGAGATAGTGTCGCCTCTAACACCGGACCGCCGGGTAGAAGCGCTTTCGAAGCTCGTCGTAGCTCTGGCAAAGTTTAATCACGTCACTGACGGAGGCAGGAGTTTTCACCCAGAACATCTGACATGTTTCCTCGGAGATACTTTTCAAGATGTGTCCGATCTTAGCCGCTTCGGACATTAGTGGGCTGACACGTTTGCACAGGTCAACGATGTCCTCTATATAACTTGTGAATGACTGTTCGGCATGCTGAGTGTGCTCACGCGAGCGTTGTTCTGCTCGGAGCCTGCGAACTGCAGGACGGCCGAACACTTCCGTAAAATTCTTCTTAAATGCAGACCAAGATGGCAGGTCTGCCTCATGGTTGCGAAACCAGAGGTTCGCCACGTCGGTCAGGTAAAAGATTACGTTACTTAGCTTGATAGTGTCGTCCCATCTGTTGTAACTGCTGACACGTTCATACGCCGACAACCAGTCGTCGACGTCTTGGTCAGCCGTGCCACTGAAGAGGCATGGATCACGCTGCCGTAGAACGCCAGAACACAGTACCATGGTTGGTATGGGCGGCGATGTCGAGGTGGTCTCGTCCGGCATGGTAGAAGCAGAGGGCAATGTGCGGCTTCTGAGTTCCAGGGTGGATGAGAACGTACCCAGCAGCACCTGCACCAATTGTAGGGGTGTGTTTACTCAGATGGATATAGCCGTTCAGGAGGAACTCTGTGAAGAACATGTGATAATTTGATAAAAGACGAAGAAAGAAAACCACGTTTGGAGAAAGAAGAAGAGGAAAACGTGGAGGCTGGTTAGATCACGCTGTTATTGCCACTAATGCGTCTGTGATTGCGCACAAAGCTGCGATTGGAATTTTTTCGGAGTCTCTTTCCTGGAGTTTTTCGGTGCGTGTCCCGGATTACACACCGATATTTCTAGCAGAGTTTATGGCAATTGGGCTAGCGCTACTAAAAGTTCCATGCAGTCAATCAAAAATAATTTTTCTATCAGACTCTCTGTTTTGTTGTCACTGGAGTCAGCACGGGACGCTTTGTTGAGCCGCTCACTAAAGTATTTCATACCGGGGTGGGTGAAAGAAATACGCTTCATCTGGGTCCCCGGACACAGCGGTATTTTTCATAACGAAACGGCAGATTTCCTGACTAAATCAGCTCTTGATGCATCTGTTTCATGCACCATTCCTAATATCACCATTTTTGGAATGTCCCGTTTCCAGCGATATCAATACCTAGCCGCTACATGCAATGATTCTGTGCTATCTACAGCCGAATACCAGCATCTCATATACTCATGGAAAGTTCGAGCATGTAAATCACGGCAGTGTGAGGTTACGATGACTCTCCTGAGGTGCAGGATTCCTCTCTTAAATCTTTATTTATGTAGATGCGGGATCATCCCCACAAACCTTTGTGAGGCTTGCGGTGAAATTGAAAATATTGATCCCTTCCTTCTCGCTTGCCGAAGGTTTTCACATCAGAGGAGGGTGCATTTAGAAACTCCAATTGCACGCTTGGGATTTACGTTATCGGTCCCGCTTCTACTCTCCTTCGGTGCGAGTGCGAAAGGATTTGCGTTGCCTCAAATTTGTCAGTACTTACATAACTACATAACAGCTACGGACAGATTCCCCTGCTAATTGCATTCCAAATTTACAAAACTCCAAATTTTTCCTTCATATTGCCGCGAAACCTTCAAAACTGTATTTGTTGTTTTTTAACAGCCGCCGGCATACAGGCTTATCACTCTGATTCTGGACCGCGTATCGGTTCCGTAATCTTTGTTTGTTAATGCTCAATGTCGCGAGTCACACCTTTATCAGTTTTGTTGTAGCACAAGATGCACCGAGATCTGTCTCGAAGGTTCCGGCCACTCGGGTGTCTTTCCACAATGTTCCAGCCCGTGCTGGTAGCTGTTTGCGACGTTATCTAGATTGTTCTGTGCAGCGTTTAAATTGAGCGTTGCCGAGTGTGACGGGCATTCTTTGTTCGACGATCGACGAGCACGTTTGTTTCTATCGCCGCCGCCGAGTTGCTTAGTTCTTTTGCGGGCGCAAGTCAGCCCAAATAAACAGTTTCTTTAGTGCAATCATCGACCCTTCAATTGTGTCGTCGACCTCGTCACCACTACGTGACATCTGGCGGAGGTGCTGCCTTTGATCCTTCAAGCGAAGACCCAAGCCTTGTTCCTGTCGCCCTGGAATACCAGCCTACAGGTCACCGAGCCAGCCGCCGACTTCAAGGTCTACAACCCGAACACGGTCTGCTGCCTGACCCCATTCGATCTCGGAAGGCATCGACGCTGACAATGGCCCAGCCTACAGCACCGGTTGTTTTTGTCCAGCCCCGTGAGCCTCCCTGCTTCCATGGACGACCGGATGAAGATGCGGGAGACTGGATGGACCTTTTCGACCGTGTGGCAGAATTCAACGGCTGGAACGACGCTGCGAAACTCGGGCAGGTCTACTTTGTTCTTCAAGGACATGCCCGAGTTTGGTTCGAAAATCATGAGGCAGCTATGAAGGATTAGGAGATTTTCAAGGAAGCGTTTCTGACTGCCTTTTCAAGCGCCGTCCGAAAGGAAAGAGCCCAGGCCCTCCTTCAGTCAAGACTTCAACTCCCTAACGAGCCTGTCTTGGCGTATGTTGAGGAGATGAAGCGCCTCTTTCGCCGCGCCGACCCTAATATGACCGAAGGTGAGAGAGTCAAATTTTTAATGCGAGGCGTCAAAGAATCGCTTTTTGCAAGTCTTGTCCGAAATCCGCCAAAAACCGTGGCGGAATTTGAAACGGAAGCGTCTAGTATCGAGAAGACATTGGCCACCCGGATGCGCCACTACGAGCGACCACTTCAGCCGGGCTGCTCAACCCACTACCCCAACACATCTGCAAGCGGAGAGAACCTTCGGGACCTCGTCCGGGAGATCGTGCGAGAGGAGCTCCGCCGAATGCTGCCATCATCGCAACAACACCAGGTGGCGACGCTCGCGGACGTCGTCCGTGAAGAAGTTCAGCAGGTGCTGGGCGTTCCTAAAGCGACGACGGCTCCAGTGCATGAATCAGCAGCAATGGACTATGCAGCTGCATTATGTCGTCCTGCACCCCGACGCGACCTCCCAAGCAGACGCGACCTCCCAAGCCCTCGTCGCTACCATCCTGCTTCCGAAAACCGCCCCTTGGTCCCCGCCCGCCAAGCCTACCAACGACCCCCAAGCCCCAGAAAGTGCGACGCCTGGAGGACAGCAAACAACCGACCGCTCTGCTTCCATTGTGGTGAGGCAGGACACATCCTCCGTCACTGCCCGTACAGGCGGATCGGCCTCCGTGGTTTCGCTGTCGACGCCCCATGACCCCGTCCTGGCGAGCGACCACAGGAAATCAACGACTTCCTGCGCAGCGGATAGCACTCGTCGCCAAAGCGTCTGTCACGCTCCCCATCGCCGTACAATGCCCGATTTGCGTCGCCGGGCCGCAGTTACGTGCAAGGACGGTCTCCTAGCCCCCGTAGGGGAAACTAAAGGCAGCAACCTTTGGAGGTGAGGTTGCTCAACGGCGAAAAGACGAAGATCCTCCGCCGCCGACGACCACTAACGACGACGCAACAATTTCATCGCCGCTCCACACGACGACATCGACGACAACACGACCAGAGTACAAGCAGACACCGCCGCCCAGCGAAGTAACAACGGTATGCCCCGGCCATGACCTGAAGAAACGACGGAGCCGAGATCGCACACCAAGGCCCACGTGCAATGCGAGGACGCGAACAAGTGACCTTGAAGTTGATATCGACGGTCGCAGAGTCACTGCCCTAGTAGACACCGGAGCTGACTATTCAGTCATTAGTGGACCGCTAGCCTCTCAGCTCAGAAAAGTTACCACCACTTGGGATGGCCCGCTGATTCGCACCGCAGGTGGCAACCTGATTACTCCATCGGGACGATGCACTGCAAGAATAACCGTAAATGGGCGTACTTACCCAACCAGCTTTGTGGTCTTGCAGCAGTGCTCCCGCGACGTGATTTTAGGCATGGACTTCCTAAATGAACATAGGGCTATCATCGACCTGCGATCCAAGCTCATCAAGCTCTCTGCAGACAAAGCCATTTCTGCTCCGACGACGTCTATGCAACACATCCCTCTAAACGTCCTCGACGAAGAATTGAACGTCCCGCCCAGATCAAGTATCGCAGTCAGCGTAGGTAGCACAGACATCGAAACCGCTGAAGGCATCGTCGAAGGAAATATCCAATTGCTCTTAGAACGAGGTGTCGGCATCGCAAGAGGCATCGCGAAATTCCGGAAAGGTCAAGCTCAGGTTCTGGTAACAAACTTCACCGAAGAATACCGGCATCTCAACAAGGGCACGACGATCGCTTTCCTCGATGAATTAGCCGACCTCAAAGATGTATTCGCCCTCCACGACCAAACGCTGGAAGACGCACCTGACCAATTCCGTCAGCCCAAATTTGACATCAACCCAGCATTGACCCACAGCAGGAAAGACCAGATTCTCAGTCTTCTTCGAAGCTACGGGGAGTGCTTCTCATCGTCATCGAAGGTACGACAAACACCACTGGCCAAGCACCGCATAATAACGGACGAACACGCCCGACCTCTGCGCCAAAGCCCTTATCGAGTATCGCCGCGAGAACGCCAGGCCATTTGCGATCAAGTTGAGGAAATGCTGCGTGATGACGTAATCCAGCCATCGAACAGCCCCTGGGCGGCACCAGTCGTTTTGGTGAAGAAGAAAGACGGCACCCTTCGCTTTTGCGTTGATTACCGCCGCTTGAATAGCATAACGAAGAAGGATGTCTACCCGCTTCCCCGCATCGACGACACTCTCGACCGGCTCTGCAGTGCAAGGTACTTCTCATCGATGGACCTGAAGAGCGGATATTGGCAAATTGAGGTCGACGAAAGAGATCGCGAGAAGACCGCATTCATCACACCGGACGGCCTTTATCAATTTAAGGTGATGCCATTTGGCCTCTGCTCCGCACCAGCCACGTTTCAACGAGTAATGGACACAGTCTTGGCAGGCTTGAAGTGGCAAATTTGTTTGGTATATTTGGACGACGTTGTTGTCTTCTCGTCAACCTTTGAAGACCACCTCAAACGACTACAGACAGTGTTGGAAGCCATCAAGTCATCGGGACTAACACTAAAAGCAGAGAAGTGTCACTTCGCCTACGAAGAACTCCGGTTCCTAGGTCACATAGTTAGCAAGGACGGTATTCGCCCAGACCCGGAGAAAACAGCTGCAATCGCACAATTCCCACCGCCTGCCGACAAGAAAGCTGTGCGCCGATTTCTTGGGCTGTGCGCTTATTATCGACGATTTGTCAGAAACTTTTCGCGGATCGCCGAACCGTTGACGCAGCTTACAAAGGCTGACGTACCTTTTAAATGGGAAGCGCCGCAAGGAGAAGCCTTCGACGAACTGAAGCGCCGCCTGCAATGCCCTCCTGTACTTAGCCACTTTGATGAAAACGCCGAGACCGAAATTCACACCGACGCGAGCAGTGTGGGCCTAGGAGCCGTTCTCGTCCAGAAGAGTGCCGGACAGGAGAAAGTAATCGCCTACGCTAGCAGGTCACTCACAAAAGCCGAAGCCAATTACTCAACGACCGAGAAGGAGTGCCTTGCAATCATCTGGGCCACTTCTAAGTTTCGTCCATACCTATACGGCCGACCATTCAAGGTGGTAAGCGACCATCACGCGCTCTGCTGGCTGGCTAATTTGAAAGATCCTTCCGGCCGCCTTGCCAGATGGAGCCTACGACTTCAAGAATTTGACATGACTGTAGTCTATAAGTCGGGCCGGAAGCATTTCGACGCAGACTGCTTATCCCGCGCTCCCGTCGATGCTCCCCCGAAGGACGATGACGACGACGCCTTTTTGGGACCGGTAAGCGCCAGCAGTTTCGCAGAACAACAGCGATCAGACCCTGAGCTGAAAGCGCTAGCCGATTACTTGGAAGGAAAGACCGCTTCCCGTCCTGGTGTGTTCAGGCGAAATTTATCATCCTTCACGTTAAGCAATGGCCTCCTCGTGAAGAAGAACTTCGCACCCAACAAGACCGCGCAGCTTCTCGTAGTGCCCAAAACCCTCCGGCAAGAGATTCTGCAGGCGTTACACGATGAGCCCACAGCAGGCCACCTGGGATTTGCGCGCACGTTGCATCGAATCCAGGAGAAGTACTACTGGCCGCGACTGCCTGCCGAAGTTGCCCACTACGTGAAGACGTGCCGTGAGTGCCAACGGCGCAAGACGCCGCCGATCAGACCAGCAGGACTACTAAACCCGATTCCGCCCCCAATCATGCCCTTTCAACAAATTGGGATGGATCTTCTTGGCCCCTTTCCATCTTCGTCTATGGGTAACAAGTGGATCATCGTGGCCACTGACTACCTTACCCGTTACGCCAAAGCAAAAGCACTGCCCAATGGTACCGCGGCAGAAGTCGCCAAATTTTTTGTCGAACAAATCCTCTTGCGACACGGCGCCCCAGAAGTGCTCATCACGGACCGGGGAACGGCGTTTACGGCAGAGTTGACGCAAGCCATCCTGGAATACAGTCACACAAACCATCGACGAACAACTGCGTACCATCCCCAGACCAATGGCCTTACGGAGCGCCTGAACAAAACGATCGCGGACATGATCGCTATGTACGTCGACGCTGAACACAAGACCTGGGACGCCATCTTGCCGTACGTAATCTTCGCGTATAACACGGCAATCCAGGAGACGACCAGAGCGACCCCGCTCAAGCTTGTGTACGGTAGGGAGCCCACGACGACGCTCGACGCAATGCTACCGCACGTAACCAACGAGGACATCCTCGACGTCGCCGCCTACCTGCAGCGTGCAGAGGAAGCTCGACGACTCGCACGGCTGCGTATTAAAGACCAACAGCGCACCGACAGCCGACGATACAACTTACGACGACGCCACGCAGAGTACAATCCAGGGGACCAAGTGTGGGTTTGGACACCAATTCGCCGTCGTGGACTTAGTGAAAAGTTGTTGCGTCGATACTTTGGGCCGTACAAAATCATTCGCCGCGTCGGACCACTGGACTATGAAGTCATTCCCGACGGAACTTCAGCATCACAACGGCGACGCGCACGCCCAGAAATTGTACATGTTGTACGACTGAAGCCTTATTACGCACGTTAAACAATCTGTGGTGTTTAAACTTCGCAGTGCTTATGTTTAAGTTGCTTTGTTTTGGAACATCGAGGCGATGTTTTTTTAAGGGGGGAGTAATGCCGCGAAACCTTCAAAACTGTATTTGTTGTTTTTTAACAGCCGCCGGCATACAGGCTTATCACTCTGATTCTGGACCGCGTATCGGTTCCGTAATCTTTGTTTGTTAATGCTCAATGTCGCGAGTCACACCTTTATCAGTTTTGTTGTAGCACAAGATGCACCGAGATCTGTCTCGAAGGTTCCGGCCACTCGGGTGTCTTTCCACAATGTTCCAGCCCGTGCTGGTAGCTGTTTGCGACGTTATCTAGATTGTTCTGTGCAGCCTTTAAATTGAGCGTTGCCGAGTGTGACGGGCATTCTTTGTTCGACGATCGACGAGCACGTTTGTTTCTATCGCCGCCGCCGAGTTGCTTAGTTCTTTTGCGGGCGCAAGTCAGCCCAAATAAATAGTTTCTTTAGTGCAATCATCGACCCTTCAATTGTGTCGTCGACCTCGTCACCACTACGTGACAATATTTTTTCATTCGACAACTTTTCTGATCTTAAACCTTTTGTTTTTTTAGTTGTCAATTACTTTATTACACTAATTCAGTTTGTGTAGGACATTTGGCAGTCCACACTGAACCCTGGCCAATCCCCCTTCGTGGGTATGTGCCAATTATCAAGGAAGAAGAAGAAGAAGAAGCGGAGCCGACCGGCTGTCCAAGGAGCTAGGAGCGGTGCGTCTTCTGCCAGGCTTGACCCGGGGATCCAGACCCGGGGCCTGCCGGCCGTATCCTGTCCTGTTCTCCTGTTCACGAAGCTCGGAACGGTGGTCGGGCCCGGGAGTGCCACAGCGCCAGCTCTTCACTGGCACGAGCGTTCCACCGTGCTGGGCCCAGGCACGTCGGGGAGGCCTGATGCTTCGGCCGTGGAAAGGCGACCCGAGGCCTCTTGCCTCTACTGGGCCCCGTCCGGTGGCCTACCCTTCCGCTGGGCTTACCGAGGCCCTACTTCACCGACCCTGCAAAACTCTGACCACCCGGAGCGTCTGCACCGGCTTCCCTACCCAACGAACTGGTGACTGTAGACAATTTAGTGTTTAGTCTTCGTCCTACTTGCTTGTCCTACTCTCGTCCCGTCCATATGTGCACATAAATTATTCGTCGTTAGCTTGGGCGGTCTGGTCATCTATTTAGATTGCATTCCCTGAATAAGCCACAGAACAAGGTGGCCAGAAGATTTAATGAAAATAACCTCACGAACTCGCAGCAGAGCGTCAGGCGTGGCGAACCAGCAAGGAAGCGACCAACTTCGTCCTCGAGCGCGCGAGCACGTGATGCATGGCAGTGGCTATGAAGATGAAGATTACCAGACTACAATATATATATATATATATATATTGTCACGGTGTGAAGTCTGATCAGAAGCCACCGCGGGACACAGAAGTCACAGTGCACAGGGCGACAGAAAACTAGCAGGCCCGCTTCAACAGAACTTCGGTTTCTTCACCTCGAGGAGGCGATCGCGATCAGCGCAGAGGGATGACAAACAATTGCACCGTGTCATTGCCCCCCGGCTACAAGACGCATCGCCTCGATGCTGGAAGTGTGGTTAGAGTTAAGAAAAAAAAAAAAACCATTGCATGGAGGGCAGTTGC
Source organism: Amblyomma maculatum (assembly GCF_055883805.1). Taxonomy (NCBI): domain Eukaryota; kingdom Metazoa; phylum Arthropoda; class Arachnida; order Ixodida; family Ixodidae; genus Amblyomma; species Amblyomma maculatum. The sequence goes on from NC_139345.1 coordinate 220,410,232, forward strand.
TCGCCGCACAGAAAGAGTGACCACTATCGGTCGTAATACGATTTCAGGCGGACCCTGTGGACCACGCCAGGGATCGTGAAGCGTCGGGACCTTTTAAATCCATCAGGAACGACCTCATAGGTTAGGTCGTCAACTTATCTTCTCACTTTGTACGGGCCAAAGTAACGACACAGGAGTTTCTCGCTGAGGCCTCGCCGACGTACAGGAAACCAAACCCAGACACGTTCTCCAGCTGTGTACCGGGCGTCACGGTGTCGGCGGTTGTATCGTTGAGCATCGCGGCGTTCTGTTCAGTTCAGTCGTTCAGTCGTGTCCGACTCTTCGTGACCCCATGGACCATGTCACGCCACGCTTTCCGGTCTCTCACTATCTTCCTAACATCACATAACTTCATCTGCAGTGCCTCGAGGGTGCTATCTAACCATCGCGTTCGCTGCCTACCCCTTCTCCGGCGACCCTCAACCTTTCCCACCATCAAATATTTCTCCAGCGACTCTTCTCTTCTCATCAGATGACCAAAGTAGCTGAGCTTTAACTTTAGGATTTGACCCTTCAATGAGCAGTCAGGGTTTATGGTCGACAATATTGACTGATTTCATCTTCTGCCAGTCCAAGGAACTCTCAAGAGTCTTCGGCAGCACCACAATTCAAACGCGTCAATTCTTCGGCGGTCAGCCTTTTTCACAGTCCAACTCTCGCATCCATACATCACAACTGGAAAGACCATAGCACGAGTTATACGGATCTTGGTTGGCAGACTAATGTCTCTGCTCTTTACTAGGCAGTCAAGGCTAACCATTGCTCTCTTTCCCAGAAGCAGGCGTCTCCTAATTTCATGGCTGCAGTCTCCTTCCGAGGTAATCTTGGAGCCCAAGAAGAGAAAATCTGTCACCGCTTCCACTTCTTGTCCCTTGATGCTCCAGGACTTGATAGGGCAAGACGCCATGATCTTTGTCTTTTTAATGCTCAGTTTAAGCCAAACTTCTCACTCTCTTCTTGTACGCGCATCAGAAGTCTCTTGAGTTCCACTTCACATTCTGCCATTAAAGTGGTATCATCCGCATATCCAAGGTTGTTGATACATTTTCCAGCAATCTTCACTCCAGCTGAAGACTCGTTCAGACCGGCCTTCCTCATGATGCACTCTGCATATAGGTTAAATAGGCAGGGCGACAGTATGCAGCCTTGCCTGACTCCTTTCTCAATCGGAAACCAATCAGTAAGACCATGCCCAGTTCTGACTGTGGCCTCTTGTCCTTCATACAGGTTGCTGAGGAGACAGATGAGGTGAATTGGAGCTCCCATCTCTTGGAGAGCTTGCCACAATCTGCTGTGATCTACGCAGTCAAACGCTTTCGCATAATCAATAAAGCAGAAGTAGATGGGTTTCTCGAACTCTTGCTTTTTCCATGATCCAGCGAAGGTTGGCAATTCGGTCTCTAGTTCCTCTGCCCTTGCGAAACCCAGCTTGCACGTCCGGAAGCTCCCGATCCACATACTGCTGTAGCCTTCCTTGGAGGATTTTCAACATCCCCTTGCTAGCATGCGAAATAAGCGCGATCGTGCGGTAGTTGGAACAATCTTTGGCACTGCCTTTCTTTGGAATGGGGATGTAAACTGACCTCCTCCAATCCCGTGGCCACTGCAGGGTTGTCCAAATCTTCTGACATAATATATGTAGAATGTTAACAGCGTCATGGTTGAGGTTTTGAAGCAACTCAGCTGGAATGCCATCAATTCCGCTAGCTTCGTTCTTAGCAAGGCTGGCTAAGGCCCATTCAACTTCACTCTTCAGGATGCCCGGCTCGAGATCAGTAATCACAACCGTCTTATGTTGGGTTTGCACATTCGGGTCCTTCTTGTACAGTTCTTCTGTGTATTCCTGCCACCTCTTCTTTATCTCTGAGGCTTCAGTGAGGTCCTTGCCTCGTTTGTCCTTTATCACGCCCAGCTTAGCAGAGAAGCTTCCTTAGATATCTTTGATTGTCTTATACAGAGCTCTTGTGTTCCATAATTGGCTGTTGTCCTCAACTGCTTGGCACTGTACGGCGCAGCGGTGGCGTAGCGGTAGAACATCCGCCTCGCATGCAAGAGGGCCGGGGTTCAAATCCCGGTGCCGCGAAATTCTCCACCGGATAAAAGAAAAAAAAGTCCGCGTGTCGATGGAATTGCATACACAGGTTTGGGGTGCGACCTGATGCCGGTGAACACCTCCGGCAACGCACTCCCTCACCAGAACAGGAGTTGGCCACCCTGGTGCAGTAATTGGCCACAACCTCCTATGATAAGCTCCATAAAACCCCGGCCCTCAGTCACCAGCGGCTGCGGAACAACTGACCACGGCGGCGGTCAGACCTGTGACGCAGCAGGGGGTGCTAAGAAAGCCTGGCTCCGCTGGACAGGCCGCCATTGGAAACTGACCCTGGCAACGTTTAATGCTAGAACCCTAGCTAGTGAAGCTAGTTTAGCAGTGCTGTTAGAGGAATTAGAGGGCATGAAATGGGATGTCATAGGGCTTAGTGAGGTTAGGAGGCCGAATGAGGCATATACTGTACTGAAGGATGGGCATGTACTGTGTTATCGAGGTTTACCAGGAGGCGACAACTAGGTGTAGGTTTCCTTGTCAATAAGTATATAGCGGGTAATATAGATGAATTCTATAGTATAAGTGAGAGGGTTGCAGGGATCATAATTAGGCTTAATAAGCGGTATAAACTGAAGGTTGTACAGGCCTATGCACCTACATGTAGTTATGATGACCAGGCAGTTGAAAGCTTCTATGAAGATGTAGAATCGGCAATGCGAAAAGTAAAGACGCAGTATACTGTACTAATGGGCGACATCAATGCCAAGGTAGGGAAAAAACAGGCAGGAGACAAGGCAGTAGGTGACTATGGCATTGGTTCTAGGAATAGCAGGGGGGAGTTACTAGTTGAGTTTGCAGAGCGCAATAACTTACGAATCATGAATACCTTCTTCAGCAAACGGAAGAACCGGAAATGGACATGGAAAAGTCCTAACGGAGAGACTAAAAATGAAATCGACTTCATAATGTGTTCAACCCCCGCCATTGTGCAGGATGTAGAGGTAATCGGGAAAGTGCGATGCAGTGACCACAGGATGGTTAGGTCCCGAATTAGCCTAAATCTGAAGAAGGAACGCAATAGATTAGTAAGAAAGAAATTCATCAACGAATTAGCGGTGAGGGGGAGGGCAGAAGAGTTCAGGATCTCGATACAGAATAAGTATTCAGCTCTAACTGAGGATGGCGACATTACCCTAGAGGCAAGGAACAATAATTTCAGAGATACCATTACTGAGTGCGCGGTAGAAGTAGGCGGTAGGATAGTTAGAGAGGATACCGGCAAGCTGTCTAAGGAGACAAAAGATTTGATTAAGAAACGCCAGAGTATGAAAGCTTCCAATCCAACAGACCAGATCGAATTGGCCGAGATATCAAAGCTAATCAATAAGCGCAAGGTGGCCGATATAAGGAAGTACAACATGGAGGAAATTGAGCATGCTGTAAAGAACGGGGGAAGCCTTAAAGCGGTAAAGAAGAAATTGGGCATAGGCAAAAACCAGATGTATGCGATAAGGGACAAGGCTGGCAACGTCATCACTAATATGGACAAGATAGTCAAAGTAGCCGAGGAATTCTATACAGATCTCTACAGTAGCCAAAGTAGTCAGGACCGTAATGAGATTGGCGGTAGGGAAAAACAGTCAGACGTTCCACCAGTGACGAAGGGCGAGGTCAAGAAAGCACTAGAAACTATGAAAAGGGGGAAATCAGCTGGAGAGGATCAGATAACTACAGATTTGCTGAAGAACGGGGGGGATATCGTGCTAGAAAAACTGGCCACCCTGTATACGCAGTGCCTGGTATCATCGACGGTACCAGAACCATGGAAGAATGCAAACATTATCCTCATTCACAAGAAAGGGGACTCTAAGGACCTTAAAAATTACAGACCAATCAGCTTACTGTCTGTTACGTATAAGGTATTTACTAAGGTAATCGCTAATAGAATCAGGACAACCTTAGACTGCAATCAAGCAAAGGATCAAGCAGGGTTTCGGAAATGGTACTCTACTATCGATCATATACCATCAATCAGGTGATAGAAAAATGCTCGGAATATAACCAGCCCTTATACATAGCATTCATTGATTACGAAAAAGCATTTGACTCAGTTGAAACCTCGGTGGTGATGCAGGCATTGCGAAATCAGGGGGTAGAAGAGCCGTACGTGAAAGTGCTGGAAGGTATATATAGTGGCTGCACAGCAACCATAGTTCTGCATAAAGAAAGTAACAAAATTCCCATAAAGAAAGGTGTTAGGCAAGGAGACACAATCTCCGCAGTACTATTCACAGCTTGTTTAGAGGAAGTATTTAGAGACTTGGAATGGGAGCAGTTAGGGATAAGGGTAGATGGAGAATACCTCAGTAATCTGCGATTTGCTGATGACATTGCCTTGCTAAGCAACTCGGGGGATGAACTGCAAATAATGATTGATGACCTAGACAGAAAAAGTAGAAAGGTAGGCTTGAAAATCAATATGCAGAAGACTAAGGTAATGTTCAACAGTCTCGGGAAGGAACAGCAGTTTACATTAGGTAGCGAAATACTGGAAGTAGTAGGCGAATATGTCTACTTAGGACAGGTAGTAACCGCTGATCCGGATCATGAAAAGGAAATAACAAGAAGAATAAGATTGGGATGGAGTGAATTTGGCAAGCACTCGCAGATTATGACTAGCAGCTTACCGGTATCGCTCAAGCGGAAAGCATACAACAGTTGCATCTTGCCTGTACTCACCTATGGGGCTGAAACGTGGAGGCTAACCAAGAGAGTTCAACTTAAGTTGGGGACAACCCAGAGGGCTATGGAACGAAAAATGGTAGGGGTACATTAAGAGATAGAAAGCGTGCAGAGTGGGTCAGAGAAATAACTCAATTTACCGACATTCTAGTGGAAATTAAGAAGAAGAAATGGACATGGGCAGGACATGTAGTGCGAAGAGAGGATAACCGATGGTCGCTGAGGGTAACAAACTGGATTCCAAGGGAAGGAAAGCGTAGCAGGGGGCGGCAGAAAGTTAGGTGGGCGGATGACATTAAGAAGTTCGCAGGGGTCAAGTGGATGCAGCTAGCACAGAACCGGGTTAAGTGGAGAAATATGGGAGAGGCCTTCGCCCTGCAGTGGGTATAATCAGGCTGATGATGATGATGTATGTTCAGGAAGGCATTCTTGTCTCTCCTTGCTATTTTCTGAAAATCCGCATTGAGAACCTTGTATCTTTCTCTTTCCCCCATAACTTTTGCCATCCTCCTTTCCTCAGCTATTTGCAAAGCCTCTTCAGATAACCAGTTTGCTTTCTTGTATTTCTTTTGCTTTGGAACTACCTTAGTAGCAACTTATTGTATTATATCACGAACATCAGTCCATATCTATTCGGGCTCTCTGTCTTCTAGATCTAATTCTTGAAATAGATTGCTCACTTTCACGGCATATTCTAATGGAATTTGATCCAGATCATACCTGAAAGGCCTTCTAGTTGCTGTTTCTAGTTGCGTTGCTGGTTCTGAATTCGCAGCCTGGCCAGCTGCGGCGAGGTGCAGAATGGTGTGAACATCTGCTTGTTGGTTGTCGTCGTCTAGATGTGGTAACATGGCATCAAGCATCGTTGTCACCTCACGGCAATGGACCAGACGGAAATGTGTCATCATCGTTGTTTCGTGGACTGCCGTATTGTATGAGGTAACGTAAGGTAGCACTTCATCCCACGTTTTGTGCTCTACGTCAACGTACATTGAGAGCATGTCAGCGAGTGTTTTGTTCAAGCGTTCGGTCTAGCCGCTCGTTTGAGGATGGTATGGTGTTGCCTTCCTGTGTTCAGTATGACTGTGAATCAAAATCTGCTGCAGCAATTCGGTTGTGAATGCGGCACCTCTGTCAGTGATCAACATCTCCGGTGCGCCATGACACAGGACAACGCAATTGATGAAAAACGTTGCAACTTCTAAGGCAGTTCCGTTGGGTAGAGCGGAGGTTTCCGCGTATCGTGTAAGGTGATCCGTAGCAATAATGACCCACCGGTTACCGGAGTGTGAAAGGGGAAACTGTCCCTGCATGCCCATGCCAATCTGCTGAAAAGGCCTCGATGGTGGGTCTTTTACGGTGGGTTTGGTCGGCGGTACCTTACGGCGCTGACAGCTGCGACACGTTTTCACATAGTGTGAAGCGTCTGAGTTAAGTCGAGGCGAGTAGTACTTTTCTTTGAGCCTTGAAAGCGTGCGGGTGACTCCCAAATGTCTAGAAGTTGGTTCATCGTGGCAAGCTTGTAAAATTTCATCACGTTCACGTAGATACATAGGTACAAGAATCAGGTACGGCGTTTGGCTGGCGGAAAAGTTTTTTTTCTTGAGAACACCATCGAGCACACACAACGATGACAGAACACGCTTGAATGCTCTTGGAGGGGTTATACATGCACCGTTTAGATAGTCCATGATGTGACGAAGTTCGGGATCTGCAGATTGTCTTTCACCGAGGCACTCTGTGCTGATGGCATTTAACAGTATGGCATCATCGGGAATTTCATCTGTGGGGGGATCTACAGGGGCCCGCGAGAGGCAGCCGGCGTCCGAATTCTGGCGGCCAGACTTGTACGTGACAGTTATGTCGAATTCCCGTAGTCGGAGACTACATCTTACAAGACGGGCTGAAGGGTCCTTTAGGGTCGCAAGCCAACATAGGACATGGTGGTCAGTAACTACATTGAACGGTTTCCCATAAAGGTACGACCGGATTTTCGACGTAGTCCCTCGCAATGGCTAGGCATTCTTTCGCTGTTGCAGAATAGTTTGATTCCGCTTTAGACAGACAGCGACTCGCGTAGGCGATCACACGTTCTTGGCCGCCCTGGATTTGAACTAGAACGGCGCCCACGCCTATGTTGCTTGCATCGGTGTGAAGCGCCGTGTCGGCGTTTTCGTCGAAGTGAGCCAATATGGGAGGTGTTTGTAGGCGGCGTTGAAGCCCTTTGAATGCTTGCACCTGTGGTGTGTCCCAAGTGAAAGGCGTGTCTATCTTCGTCAGACAGGTTAGGGGCTCGGCGAGGCGAGCGAAATCTTTGACGTAGCGTCGGTAGTAAGCACATAAGCCAAGAAATCGTCGAACAGCCTTGTGGTCTTGGGGCGGACGAAAGTTGGCAATAGCTGTCATTTTCTCTGGGTCAGGCAGGACACCAGTGTGGCTCACGACGTGCCCGCAGAACCTGAGCTGCGTGTAAGCAAAATGACACTTCTCGTTCATTAAAGTAAAGCCAGAGGATTTTATGGCTTGTAAAACAGTTTCAAGGCACCTAAGGTGCTCCTCGAACGTTGGAGTGAAGACCACAATGTCGTCAAGGTAAACGAGACATGTCTGCCACTTGAGATCTGTAAGTACAATGTCCATAAGCCGTTGGAATGTAGGCGATGCAGAGCAGAGACCTTGAACTCGTAGAGTCCGTCCGGAGTAATAAACGCCATTTTCTCGCTGTTCCTCTTACCTACCTCTATTTGCCAGTATCCGGATTTCAGGTCCATCGAAGAGAAATATTTCGCGGAGCAGAGACGATCCAGAACATCGTCGATGCGTGGCAGGGGATAGACGTCTTTCTTCGTAACTTTGTTCAGCCGGTGGTAATCCACACAAAACCTCAGCGTACCATCCTTTTTCTTCACAAGGACGACAGGTGCAGCCCATGAACTCTGCGAGGGCTGGATGACATCGTTGCGAAGCATCTCTTTCACTTGGCGGGTGATAGCGGCGCGTTCAGCCGGAGACACTTGGAAGGTGACTGCCTGGGAGGTGGCATAGTATCATCTGTTATAATGCAATGCTTGGTGAGATCGGTTCTGCCAACACGTGAAGAGTCGGAGAAGGTCGCCCTATAGCGCTGGAGGAGCTCGTTGCCTTGGCGATGCTGCAATTGAGAAAGCGCAGGGTTAATATGGAAGTGTAAATCGACGGTAAGCCTCTCTCCCTCGGTCAATGACAGCGTCGCAAGTCCAGAGGTGTTTCGAACGTGCGTGATACCGCAAATATGGGCCACTACAGTCCCAGTGCTTAAATGCTGGTGGTTATCGCGCAAATTCCTGTGTAGGACATCTCATCTTCGAGGCGAACGACTCTTCTGGCTACAGCAAGACTGCGTTCGAAAAGCAAAATCTGTTTGCCCTCTACGACACCTTCAAAGTTTCGCAGCGTCTTAATTCGCAGCCACAGACGTCATCACACTAGAACGGGGCGGAATAGTGACGTGATCATCAAGAATGTGCAGTGCTGTCGGTCGCTCTGAATCACTGTGTATTGCGTTCTCAGTCGATAAAGTCACTGATTTAGTCTGCAGGTCGAAAACTGCTCCATTCTCTGTTAAGAAATCCACGCCAAGGATGACGTCGCGGGTACACTGGGCAAGTACGACGAAGGTTGCTAAGACTGTTTCTTCTTGCACTGTTATCCTAGAAGTGCAAGTACCGGTCTGCGTTATCAAGTGGCCTCGGCAGTGCGACTTTGCGGACCTGTCCAGGGTGTAGTCACTTTTTTTAGAGTGGCGGCGAAAGGCCCACTCATCACAGAATAATCGGCGCCGGTATCCACGAGCGCTGTCAAGTCGGTTCCGTCCACTGAAATGTTCAGGTCGGCGGTTACAGCTGTGGTGTTGCCGGAACGTCGCGGGGTCCGGTCACGGCTGCGGTGTGGCATTAGCTGATTTCGTGTCGTCGGAGAACTGGAGCGCCGAGGCAGCAGATAATTGGGGGCGCGTCGTGTCGTCGTGAAACGATGTGACCATCCGGTTTCAGCGGTGGAGGAGCTTGAGAATTTCGTCGATGAGCAACCTTCCCTCCAAAGGTTGCCGCTTCTAGTTTTCCTGACGGGGGCTAGGGGAGCGGACCCGCGTCATGCCGGCATTTGGACGTGTCTGCGAGGAGTATTGGCGCGATGTAGGCGACCGGGAGAAGTTATAGGGCGTTCCGGATGCTTCAGCCAAGTACGCGTCAATGGCAGGGGGCCGTTCACCACACTGCAGCTTTCCCGCGTCGGCGCTAAACCCCGGTAGACCCATTCGTCGGCAACAGCAATCGCGGAACAGATGACCAGCCTCTCCACAGTGGAAGCACAGCGGGCGATTATCGCGAGTGCGCCAGACGTCGCTTTTGCGTGGACGCACCTGAGAAGGTCTAGTGGGAGGTGCTGGACGAGCGTATGCAGCGACTGCTTGGTGCTAACTGGGAGGTAGACAAGCACGACGAGTGACTGTGGCGTAGGTCATGGTCTGTGGTGGTATTGTCGGGAGTGGCTCGGGTGGATTGAGTGCCTGGTTGACCTCTTCCCGAACAATCTGAGAAAGGCAGGATACTTGTGGGGGTGCTACCGCCGAAAATGTTTTTTTTTGCAGCTCCTCGCGTACGACGGCCCGTATGGTCTCGCGGAGCACGTCAGTGCTACCAGTGTCGGCGATGGTGGCAGCAATAGGGAAGGACGGCCACTCGTAATGCTTAGATCGCATCTCTAGCGCCTTCTCAATGGTAGTGGCCTCGGACACAAATTCCCCGATGGTCTTGGGGGGGGGGGGACATCGCACTAATGCAACGAAGATCTGTTCCTTAATTCCCCTCATGGGATAGCGAAGTTTTTTCTTCGGACAAGCTTGGATCAGCGCGACGGAATGGTCTCGTCATGTCCTCGAAGTAAACGAGGACGCTCTCGTTAGAGAGAGAGAGAGAGAGATATTTTAATGGCAACAGGAGAGCGTCCTCGTTAGGGAGCTGAACTCTCCTCTATAAGAGCAGTTAGGCGCCTTCTTTGCGAAGAACGGTGGTGAAAGCTCGCAGGAACTGGTCCTTGAAGGAACTCCACATTGTGATAGTAGTCTCATGATTTTCAAACTACGTGCGAGCTGCACGAAAAATATACATGCTGCAGTTTCTGGTCGTTGCTCCAGCGATTGTACTTGGCTACTCGCTCAAATTTATCTAGCCAGGCTTCCGGGTCGTCGCCGGGAAAGGCTTGGAAGATGGGTATCTCCCACGGCTGCTGCAACACAAAGGAGGGGGCAGTGGTATCTACCTGCATCATTATGGGTGGTTGTGTTGTCACCGAAGGTGGTGCTGGAGAAGTTGGTGGCGGCCTCGCAGTACGAGAAAATTGCAGAGGCGCGAATTCGGGATCAAGACCACGAAGCCGTCGGCTACTCTAATGGGCAGGCGTAATCTCGGTGGTAGGAGATCCCTGAGGACTGGAGTCTCGGCTGGTTGGAGGTGTTAGGAGAATGGGTTACATTACCAGCACCTGCCATCAGGTGTCACGGTGTGAAGTCTGATCAGAAGTCACCGCGGGACACAGGAGTCACAGACGTCACAGTGCACAGAGCGGCAGAAAACTAGCAGGCCTGCTTCAACAGGAGAACTTCGCTTTCTTCGCCTCGAGGAGGCACACGCTCGCGATCAGCGCAGAGGGAAGACAAAGAATGCACCATGTCAATATATATATATATATATATATATACATATATATATTCTATCCCTCAGCATTCGGTCTACCGCAGTCCCAAAATTTCAGCCGTCTGCTATGCGCCGTATTTCGACCAGAAATGCCTGCATTTCCTCACCCGCTTGTTGGCAACGGGTGAAATATTTATAGCTCTCCGCTATCTCGTGACGCTTCGGGTCGTAGTAGCTGTTAAAAGCTGCGACTGCTTCGTCATAAGTGAGGGAATTCGGTAATAGCATTGGCTTCAAAATATGCTTCAGCCCTTGTAAGGTACGCTTTCCACTTATCTGTGTCGTCGAAAGTCGGGAGCTGCAGGCTGGTCATAGCTCTCGTCGGTACTTCACGTTGCGGCAGGCTGTCGACTTCAACTTTTACCGCATGGGTAATTTTCGAACTCGTCGCCACTGTAGTAAAGCTGCAACACGAACGCTGGTCGGCAGTGAACAGCAACGTTTATTGCCCAGAGCCTAGATTTTAAACCTCTCGTGCTGAGAGGGTTACAGAAGAGGGAGAGAAGCTTGAGCGTCAGGAACGCAGTCACGCGGCTGCCTTCTATATATATATATATATATATATATATATATATATATAGTCGCATGGGTGGCGGCTCACGAACCCCCCTGAGTGAGGGCTGATTCCCACAATATATATATATATATATATATATATATATATATATATATAACCCTCTCGTGCTGAGAGGGTTACAGAAGAGGGAGAGAAGCTGGAGCGTCAGGAACGCAGTCACGCGGCTGCCTTCTATAAGGCAGCCGTCAGGAACACAGTCACGCGGCTGCCTTCTATAAGGCAGCCGCGTGACTACGTTCCTGACGCTCAAGCTTCTCTCCCTCTTCTGTAACCCTCTCAGCACGAGAGGGTTATATATATATATATATATATATATATATATATATATATATATATATATATATATATATATATATATTGTGGGAATCAGCCCTCACTCAGGGGGGTTCGTGAGCCGCCACCCATGCGACTATATATATATATATATATAAAAGGCAGCCGCGTGACTGCGTTCCTGACGCTCAAGCTTCTCTCCCTCTTCTGTAACCCTCTCAGCACGAGAGGTTTAAAATCTCGGCTCTGGGCAATAAACGTTGCTGTTCACTGCCGACCAGCGTTCGTGTTGCAGCTTTACTACAGTGGCGACGAGTTCGAAAATTACCCATGCGGTAAAAGTTGAAGTCGACAGCCTGCCGCAACGTGAAGTACCGACGAGAGCTATGACCAGCCTGCAGCTCCCGACTTTCGACGACACAGATAAGTGGAAAGCGTACCTTACAAGGGCTGAAGCATATTTTGAAGCCAATGCTATTACCGAATTCCCTCACTTATGACGAAGCAGTCGCAGCTTTTAACAGCTACTACGACCCGAAGCGTCACGAGATAGCGGAGAGCTATAAATATTTCACCCGTTGCCAACAAGCGGGTGAGGAAATGCAGGCATTTCTGGTCGAAATACGGCGCATAGCAGACGGCTGAAATTTTGGGACTGCGGTAGACCGAATGCTGAGGGATAGAATTGGTTGCGGTGTACGCTCAACTAACCTACGCAAGCAGTTACTGGCGAAGAAAGAATTGACGTTGGATGAGGCTGAAACGCTGGCAATAGCAGCAGAAACAGCCGAGAACGATGCAAACGATATTAATGCAGAACAACCAACGGTGCTAAGAATGCAAGCCAGTCATCGCTCTTCATCGCGAGATAATCATACCAGCGGCGCAGTGCAAGAGTGCGGACGATGTGGAAGCGCGACACACGGCGATAACGCCTGCCGCTGGTCTAACGCACGATGTTTCCGCTGCAGGCAACGAGGTCATTTGGCAAAGAAATGCTACAAGGCCAGAACAGATGGAAATGCTGCTAGGCGAACTGCGAGTGTCAAGGCACTGACAGTTGAAACAGCGTCTGGCAACGAGAGCACGGATGAGGCACACGTCTGGACGTTAATTTCGGAAAGGAAAAACGGGTTGGAACCACCGTTTCGCCGCACATTTCGGTGGGGGGAAATAGATATGGAAATGGAAGTGGACACAGGATCCCCGGTGTGCGTCATATCACGGAACGTTTACGACCGACACCGAACGCAGTGGCCACGCTTGAAAACGCCCCATGTGAAGTTGTCATGTTACGCGGGACAACTGCCGGTGCTTGGCGAACTCGAACTTCCGGTGCGATACAAAAATGTGTCGGTAACCTGTCCACTTATTGTGCTTGACTGTTCAGGACCGAGCCTGTGCGGTCGCGATCTGATTGCGGCACTTGGCAGGACGGGCGTTCCGATGACAGAACTCACTGCGCCGGATTCGACAACAAGAAACGCGCCAAACGACCACATGGTGAACAGGCTGCTCGTTGAGTATAAAGGTGTCTTTTCGACAGACCAGGCAGGGGCTCATCAAGGGACCGCCAGCCAGCCTAAAGCTCAAGGAGACTGCGACGCCGAAGTTCTGTAAGGCCAGATCACTTCCCTATACCCTCCGTGATAAGGTCTCTGGTGAAATTGATCGGTTATTGTCCCTTGGTGTCTTATCAACCGTACAACATTCAGAATGGGCTACGCCCATCGTAGTTGTCCTGAAAAAAGATGGCACCCTAAGATTATGCGGAGACTTTAAAGTCACGCTTGTGATATAGAGCATTGCCCACTTCCAGTGGTCGAGGACATATTCGCGAACTTAAATGGAGGTGAATACTTCAGCAACTTGGATTTGAAGGACGCGTACAATCAAGTGCCCCTTGACGAAGCGTCACGCGGACTTTGTGTCATTAACACGCATCGTGGGCTTTTTCGTTACAACAGACTTCCGTTTGGAATAGCTTCTGCCCCAGCTATATTTCAAAGAAAGATGGACGCTGTAGTCAGAGGTCTACCAGGCGTCCAAGCCTACCTTGATGATGTGTTAGTGTCCGAAGGCAAAGGAGACAACGGAACGCGGCTCAAGAATGTGTTGGAACAATTCCGGGAGCATGTCAAGCTTAGGGCCGACAAATGCAAGTTCCGGCAGACTTCGGTGACTTACCTTGGACATCGTTTAGATCGGCAAGGCCTACACCTTATCAAGAAAAAAAACCTAGACGCCGTTATGCAAGCTCCGCGCACAAGTAACGTGAGCGAGCTGCGTTCGTTCCTTGGTATGCTCACGTACTACGTACGGTTTCTGCCGAATATGTCGACTGTGCTCAGCCCGTTATATCGACTCATGGGAAAAAGAACCCGTTGGGAGTGGTTACAGCCGCAGCAGTCGGCATTCGAGCGAGCTAAACAAAGCCTGAAGAATGCACAAATGCTCGTGCATATTGATCCTAACAAGGAGCTGAAATTAGAGTGTGACGCATCTCCGTATGGTGTGGGCGCAGTGCTGTTTCATTCGATAGGAAATGAACACATGCCAATTGGGTTCCGTTCCAGAACGCTAACAAAAGCAGAGCAAGACTACTCGCAGCTGGAGCGAGAAGCACTAGCCCTCATCGTTGGCGTTTCTCGTTTTCTTGACTATCTTCTAGGTCGGCAGTTTACCCTGGTGACCGACCATCAACCACTGCTGGGACTGCTCAGGCCTGACCCTCAGACGCCGCCGATGGCTGCCGCGCGAATTAAACAGTGGACACTATTCTTGGGTGGCTACCAGCACAAGTTACAGTACGTGTTAGGGAAACAGCTGCTGACAGCAGATGCCCTCGGCAGGCTACCAGCGCCGACTACGGAACCGGGGACCGAGGGTGAACCGCCGGAGTATGTCCTTTCATTGGAATCCCTCGAAGAAGGTATAGTGACGACGCGCGAATTGCAAGAGCTGACGGCCAAAGACCCGAGGTTAGCCAGTGTCACACACTACGTTTTACATGGATGGCCTAAAACGACTAAAGGAACGGCGAGAGACTTGTTGCCGTGTTTTGATCGTAAGCTGGAGCTATCGTGGGCTCACCGTCTTATCTACTGGGGCAACAGAGTGGTGATACCGCGGAAAGCGCAGGAACGGATGTTGCAGCTGCTACATGAAACCCATCAGGGCTCCTCGGCAGTAAAATCAGTCGCGCGTTCATTGTTTTGGTGGCCAGGCCTGGACAGGGACATTCAAAACTTGTCTGCGCAGTGCCGCAACTGGGTGCAGAGCCTGCCAATGCCTACGGCACCCCCACTAGTGAGTTGGCCGAAGACCGCGGACCGGTGGTCTCGTATTCACATCGATTTTGAAGGGCCGTTAGGCGTCAAGATGCATGATACTGATAGTGGTTGATGCCCACACGATAGTGGTTGATGCCCTTGAAGCACGCGTATACCGCTAGTACAATCCGATTCCTAATGAGCATGTTTTGCCGGTTTGGCGTGCCACGCACAATCGTGTCCGATAATGGCACACAATTCACAAGTCAGGAATTCGCCACTTTCGCATCGAGAAACAATATCATGCACCTGCGCACTGCGCCTTTACACCCCCAGTCTAACGGAGCAGCAGAAAGAGCGGTTCGGACCGTGAAGGACGGGTTGCGGAAAATGGGAGACGGACAGCTGGAAGACAACCTCATGCGTTTGTTATTCAACTACACGCGGACCCCCCAAAGAGAAGGAAGGTCACCTTCCGAGATGCTTCTCGGCTATCAGCTACGTTCCCGGCTAGACACATGTCCGTCACCTAGAGATGCGGACTCGTCGGCGGACGTTCACGACTGGACCATCACGCCCGGCAGCAGCGTATACGTGCGGAACTACGGGGCCGGCCAAAGATGGGTGCCTGGGAGTGTACAGACCACGTCGGGGGCGAGAATGATAACACTGAACACGCCAACCGGAGTAGAGCAGCGCCACGTCAAGTCCGCCGTCGTCAAGATTTTATGCCAGGAACTGCCTCTGTAGAGGCCGCTACAAGCGCGCAGTTGGAAGGCGGTCCTGACAAGGCGACCAGTGCGGATCTGCCACTAATGCATACACCCAGGACTACTGAATCGGAGCAAGAACAAAGCCCTCAAGCGTCAGCAGCCGACCAGAGTGAAGTACCATCTGCAGCAACAACGGAGCGCCCACTGGTTCCGTCGGAATTGACTGAACCCCTGCATCCCACGCTCAGACGATCCATCAGAATAAGAAAACCGGTACAGCGGTTTCAATTTCAAGGGAGGAGAAATGATGTATTTCTTGGGCTGTGCCGAAGGCAGCCGCGTGCCTGCGTTCCTGTGCCAAAGACAGTCGCGCGTACCTGCGTTCCTGTGCTGAAGGCAGCCGCGTGACTGCGTTCCTGTCGCTCACGCTTCTCTCCCTCTTCTGTAACCCTCTCAGCACGAGAGGTTTAAAATCTTGGCTCTGGGCAATAAACGTTGCTGTTCACTACCGACCAGCGTTCGAGTTACAGCGCGTGTTCGCGCTGGCTATATATAATGTTTCGACGGGGCTTTGACGTCGGAGCGCTGCTCAAGTCACTGGGGCAGAGAACTCAGCTGGCAAACAGCTGCGAGTCCGGCACGGGTACGAGAGTCTCCACGTCTTCTTCAACATCTTTGTATATGTCTTCTATGTTTTTGCTCTACTTCACGATTGCCACATTTCCCCCCGGGACAGCCGAAGCCCCTCTGGGCGAGGGAGTTAGTCGTTCCCACGGCAGTGGCACGGCTTCATACGGGCGACATGAGCGACTGCTGTTGTGGCTTAGCGACGACCACTTGCGGTCATGCGCGGGATTCTGCAGTTCAGCCCACTGACCCGGTCGAAGACAACGTAAGGGCCAGCGTAATATACCAAAACTTTCTGGGCTAAACCACGTTTCCGAAGAGGTCGCCAAAGCCACACTAAGTCTCCTGGTGCGTAAGACACATCGCGATGCGGTCTGTCGTACCGAGCTTTGGAACGCTCTTGCGAAGCCAGAATCCGCAAACGGGCAAGACGTCGAGCGTTTTCGGCCCGACAGAGTTTCGGCGATGCAAGGCTCTTCATGGACGGAATAGGGAAGAATGGTGTCGAGAATACCGAGGATCACGGGCATAGAGAAGAAGAAACGGGCTGTAGCCGGTCGTCTTATGTGTTGCAGTGTTGAAAGCAAAAGTTATAAATGGCAGTATGGTATCCCAGTTCTTGTGGTCTGATGCAATGTACATAGAGAGCATGTTGACGAGTGTGCGGTTGGTGCCCTCCGTCAAACCGTCGGTTTGAGGATGGTTTGTGTGGAGTGTCGAAAATGTGATGAGCACAAACGGAGAAGCTCTTCCACGACATCTGCCGTAAACTGGCGACCTCGGTCACTGATGGTTACTCGCGGAGGTCCACGGCGTAGGATGATGGAACTGAGCAAGAACGCGGATACGTGGTGAGCGGTGGCTGAAGGAAGAGCGGCCGTTTCGCAGTAGTGGGTGAGTTAGTCGGCACAAACCACACTTATCCTGGCAACGTTTAATATTAGAACCCTAACTAGTGAAGTTAGTTTAGCAGTGCTGTTAGAGGAACTAGAGGGTATGAAATGGGATGCCATAGGGCCTAGTGAGGTTAGGAGGTCGAATGAGGCATATACTGTACTGAAGGATGGGCATGTACTGTGTTATCGAGGTTTACCGGAGAGGGGAGAACTAGGAGTAGATTTTCTTGTCAATAAGTACATAGCGGGTAATATAGATGAATTCTATAGTAATAATGAGGTGACAGGCATCGTAATTAGGCTTAATAAGGGGTATAAACAGAAGGTTGTGCAGGCATATGCAACCACATGTAGTTATGATGACCAGGCAGTTGAAAGCTTCTACGAAGATGTAGAATCGGCAATGCGAAAACTAAAGACGCAGTATACTGTACTAATGGGCGACTTCAATGCCAAGGTAGGGAAAAAGCAGGCGGGAGACCAGGCAGTAGGTGACTATGGCATTGGTTCTAGGACTAGCAGGGGAGAGTTACTAGTTGAGTTTGCAGAGCGTAATAACTCAAGAATTATGAATGCCTTCTTCAGCAAACGGAAGAACCGGAAATGGACATGGAAAAGTCCTAACGGGGAGACTAAAAATGAAATTGACTTCATACTGTGTTCAACCCCCGCCATTATACAAGATGTAGAGGTAATGGGGAAGTGCGATGCAGTGACCACAGTATGGTGAATCCTGACTTAGCCTAAATCTGAAGAAGGAACGCAACAGATTAGTAAGAACGAAACCCATCAACGAATTAGCGGTGAGGGGGAGGGCAGAAGAGTTCAGTATCTCGCTACAGAATAGATATTCAGCTCTAACCGGGGATGGCGACATTACCCTAGAAGCAATGAACAATAATTTCAGAGATATCATTACTGAGTGTGCGGTAGAAATAGGCGGTAGGATAGTTAGAGAGGATACTCGTAAGCTGTCTAAGGAGACGAAAGATTTGATCAAGAAACGCCAGAGTATGAAAACGTCCAATCCAACAGACCGGATTGAATTGGCCGAGATATCAAAGCTAATCAATAAGCGCAAGGTGGCCGATATAAGGAAGTATAACATGGAGAAAATTGAGCATGGTGTAAAGAACGGGGGAAGCCGTAAAGCGGTAAAGAAGAAATTGGGCATAGGCAAAAACCGGATGTATGCGATAAGGGACAAAGCGGGCAACGTCATCACGAATATGGACAAGATAGTTCAAGTAGCCGAGGAGTTCTATACAGATCCCTATAGTAGCCAAAGTAGTCAGGAACGTAACGAGATTGGCGGTAGGGAAAAACAGTCAGACGTTCCAACAGTGACGAAGGACGAGGTCAAGAAAGCATTTGAAACTATGAAAAGGGGGAAATCAGCTGGAGAGGATCAGATAACTACAAATTTGCTGAATGACGGGGGGGATAGCATGCTAGACAAACTGGCCACCCTGATACGCAGTGCCTGGTGTCATCATCGAGATGCTTATCGCCGGAGATTCTAACATGAACAGGTGCAAGAGAGATATCTTGGAACGTGTAGAGGGTGATAAGAGAGTGTTAGGTGGAGCCTTCCCAGGGAGCACAATGAGGGCAGTGCTGAAAGAGAGTAAAAATAGGCTGTTGAAGAATTCCGCAGAGCGCAGTATGGTAATAGTAGCCGCGGGGCTAAACGATGTCCTAAATGGTGACGTTGCAGGAATGGTGGAAAATTTAGCTAAGGGTGTTGACGAGATCAGGGAGATAGCACAGCAGACGCAGATAGTTGTATGCACAGTACCAGAGGTGCTAGGATTGAACGGAAAGCTGGAAAAGGGCGTGGCGACAGTTAATCAGGACATAAGAAAGTTAAGCCTGGAGAAGCGTTTCGAAGTGGTTGAGGTAAACAGGGAGGTGCATAAAGCAGGTTTTGGTCGGGCTTTTCAGCGAGATGGCATTCATTTTAACAAAAGGGTGGGAGCAGAGATCGGCTGGCGCCTGGCAGGCAGGGCTGCAGCTTTTTTAGGGGGTCCGCTAGGACTCCGTGCACAGAAGTAGTTAGAAGTGAAGCAGAAAAAAGCGTAATAACGGAGGCTGAGCCCCAAAAAATGGTAAAGAGTAGGTCGAGAAAGAAAAGTACAAAAAAGAAATTTAACACTAGGATCAGCTACATAAACATGCAAGGAGGTAGAAAAAGAACGAAATGGCTAGAGATAGAACAGCAGTTGAAGGATGACAAAATAGGTGTGTACGCTCTTTGCGAGACTCATTTCAGGGATCTAGAAGATCCGCCGTTTATAGAAGGCTACGTCTGGGAAGGGTGCAACAGAACGAGAACGGAAAAAAAGGGTGGAGGGGTAGGTATGTTGATACACCAGGGAACAAATTGGCAAAAAAATTAAATCATCTTGTAAAGAACATATCTGGGTTTCAGGAACAATTGCCGGCATAAGGACATAGCTAGGAGTAGTTTATTTGGGAACAGGACATCAATGCAGGCAAGAAAACAGGGATCTTGTTGAATGTCTCAGTGACGATATAAGCCAGTTTGGAAACGGGGCCAATATTATTCTACTGAGAGACACGAACGGCCACATCGACGATTTTAATGGATACACGGATTGTAACGGGAAGCTAATGCTAGATTTCAGTGAGCGACACGATCTAGTTATAGTAAATAGAGAAACAAAATGTGAAGGCCAAATCACGTTGGAATTCCGCATCAGGCAGACGACTATTGACTATTGTCTAATATCGTAGGAAATTTATAGCAAGGTCAGAAAAATGGAAATATAATGGAAGGGCTCGGTAGCTGTGCAAAAGCGCAGACTACTAATCCGTTTGTCTTCGTAATGCAGGTTGGTAACAAGTTCTCTCTTTTCGCTAAAAGAACTAGTAATTACCTCCTAATGCAGCTGCCGAGCCTGCAGTGCTGCGCTAGTGTTGTTGTTGATTGTTCTCGTGCCATCCGTTTACTACTACTCTTGTCGGGAGATGTGGAGACCAACCCTGGGCCCGAGAACTCTGAGACTATACTGTCGGAACTGCAGAAATTGACAACTGGACAAGCAACGCTAATTTCCGACTTGCTGGACATAAAAGCACAGCTCAAAGCAACTGACATAACCTTAGCCGATTTAAACAAACGCATGATTACTCTCGAATCGCACTGCGCCACCCTTTCTGCCCTTAACTCTGAAATAGACAGCCTGAAAACATTAACAACTGAACTGAGCCAGCAGATCATCAAACTAGAAGAACGTGTTGATGACGCAGAAAATCGTTCCCGGCGCAACAATCTCATATCTTATAATATCCTTGACACTAATGCGTCCGAAAACTATCAGGACTCAGAACAAACAATCATTCACCACTGCTCCACGCATCTAGATGATAAAATTGACCCGAATCAAATCGAGCGCGCTCACCGTCTCGGCCGTCATTCCACAGATCGCATAAAGCCAATCATTGTAAAGTTATCGTCATCCAAGACTAAAGAAACCATCCTTTCTTATGGCAAAAAGTTTAAAGGCACAAATTATAGCATTGGTGAGGACTTTTCCCCTGCGGTCCGTAACATTCGAAAACAGCTAGTTACCTACGCACGAACAATAACAGATAAATTCGCCTTGCGTTTTAAAACCCTGCACATCGGTCCTAAGCGTTACACTTACGACGAGGCTTCACAAACCATAAAAGAGCTCTTTCTTTATCATCGATTTTCACGAATATCCGCAGTTTTATTTCAAAGCGCGACATCGTTTCTGATCTGGTCTTATCATCATCCAGCAACTTACTAATATTGACAGAAACGTGTCTGCACTCTGACATCTCTGACAGGGAGGTCCTAGCTGACTTGCCAAATTTCCGTCTTTTTCGCAAAGACCGTAAAGAAAAGAGGGGAGGGGGAGTACTTATTGGCGTTTGCTACAACCCCCCTAATAACAGTTCAGATTTCCCTCGTAAATTTAACAATGCATTGAATGAAATCAGAATTAAGCACCCTATGCCACCATTTTACTCTTTGGCGATTTCAATTTTCCTACCATCAATTGGGAGACTCTAACAGCTATGGGTAACAGCGATGCTAACGAATTTCTGGATATTTGCCTTATTTTCAACCTCGTACAAATAATATCCGAACCAACTCGTGTAACCCACGACTGCGCTAATACCCACGATCTCATATTGACGGACCGCCCTGATTATGTTCAATCTGTCACATATCATCCAGGTATCAGTGATCACAAAATATTACATGCATGTTTCACCATTAAACCCCTTTCTCGCATAATCAATAAGCAAACAATTAAACTATATGATAAGGGAAACTATTGCCATGAATAACGGTCTTCGCGCTTTCCAACTTTTTTTTTTTTAGTCAAACTTTATTCAAAGAACAGTTCATGACAACTGGTCACTATTCAGAAGGAAAATTGAAGAATGGGTTGAAAAATTTATTCCTAAAATGACCGTACGAAACAACCAACAAAACCCATGGTTCACCAACACATTAAAACGTTTGAAAAACAAACATAAACGCCTTTACCGCTCAGCTAAAAAACAACACACTGACAACTCATGGAAAAAGTATTACGAAGCTGAGAAAGTATACCTAAAGAAAATTCGTGAAGCCAAACGCACCTTTTTTCATTCCGATTTACCTAAAATGCTGACCATTAACCCCCGGAAGTTTTGGCAAGTCATTAATCCACAACATGCGCATACCATTTCATTCGCTGATGAGTCAGGTGAAACAATCTCTGATACAGACTGCGCCAATATATTTAATGAAGCGTTTTCATCCGTATTTACTAACGAATGTGATCCACCTCTTCCTGTACAACAGACATTTATTCACCACCCTATGCCTCCCCTAATATTCTTTCCTGCAGGAATCTTATCATTGATAGAAAACATGAAGCTGTCATCTTCTACCGGTATCGACAATATTAACACTAAAATACCGAAAAACACCAAAGACACATGTGCGTCTTTATTGTCATTGTTGTTCACGCAGTCACTACTCACAGGCCAACTACCCAACGATTGGAAACGTGGGAAGGTCGTTCCAGTATTTAAATCAGGTAACAAGAACTCGCCATTAAATTACCGCCCCATTTCTCTAACCAGCATACCCTGCAAAATCATGGAGCATGTTATCTATACCCATATCATGGCCTTCCTTGATTCTAACAACTTTTTTCACCCCGCGCAGCATGGGTTTCGTAGGGGCTACTCTTGTGAAACCCAACTGGCTATTTTCGTGCATGACCTGCACATTCTAATCAACAGTCCGACGTCATATTTTTAGATTTGGCTAAAGCCTTCGATAAAGTACCCCACGAACGCTTAATGATAAAACGTTCCCTATTAAATCTGCACCCCAACATTTTAAAATGGATTGAAGAGTTTCTAACTAATCGCTCCCAGTTTGTTTCTCTAACTCCCTTCTGGTGACGTCAGGTGTTCCCCAGGGATTAGTACTTGGCCCCCTACTTTTTCTTATTAATGACCTACCAACACATGTAACCTCTAACATACGCATGTTTGCTGACTATTGTGTAGTTTATCGTACTATCATTGGTCCCACTGATCAATCAACACTACAAAATGACCTTAATGCTGTACATAACTGGTGTGACAACTGGCAAATGAAACGTAACCCACATAAATGTAAACTTTTATCCTTCCACCGTCGTCGTAATGCTCTTATTTTTTCCTACGTAATCTCTGGAGTGCCCGTACAACCTGTTCAGTCATATAAATATTTAGGCGTAACACTTTCTAGTGATCTTTCTTGGAACTTGCATGTAACTAACACAATATCATCGGCCAATAAACATTAGGATTCTTAAAACGTCATCTACATTGCGCGCCTCAACATGTTAAACCCTTAGCCTGTAATTCACTCGTCAGGTCTAAACTGGAATACGCGTCAACCATTTGGAATCCCCATCAAGCTTACCTCATTAATTCTCTCGAGTCCGTTCAAAATCGCGCTGCCAGGTTCATCCATGTCCTGTATTCTTATGATGTTAGTGTCTCTGCCCTAAAAACAGCCTCAGGTTTATCATTCACTATCACTCCGTCGTCGCACTTCAAGCCTTTCTTTATTCCATAAAATATTCAACAGTCCCATGCGGGCAGCCCTTTATATGCATATCACCCCGCACCAGTCATCGCCTGCACGTCGCCCGTCCATTGTCACGCACCGTTACCTTTTCGAATTCCTTTTTTCCCCGCGCAGCTGCAGACTGGAACGGCCTTCCAGGTGACATCGCTGTTATCACCTGCTCATCAAAGTTCTTTGAAAGTGTAAAAAAAATATGTACAATTAAAATGTTTTTATAATGTTTCCCAACCCTTATGTAACACCCCTTCCTGGGAACTTTAAGGAAATAAAATGAAATGAAATGAAGGGGAGCGCAGTCTGGGAAGTGATCATAAACGTATTAGTCTGCAGATGGGGCCCTTGATGAAAAGAGAAATGGAACTTAGACAAAACGTAAACGCAAAATTAAACGACGATCAAATAGCGCAGATAGCAGCAGACATAGAGGAAGCAATAGAGAAAAGCCCCATGGAAAACTGGGATTATGAACAGGTAGAACTACTCATAAGGAGGAAAATTCAGGAGGTTAAAGTAGCAAACCGCTAGAATGGAAAGAGGAAGCCACGGAGCTGGTGGAATAAGAAAATCAGGGAAGCTATTGAACAACGACGGGCTGCTTCAAGGGAACACCGAATGGCAAAGAAAGCAGAGGTATCTCGGGAGGAAATCGACCAAAAATGGGAATCATATCGACAAAAGAAACTTGAGGTGCAGGCCCTCGTCCA